>NC_090834.1:48830400-49455400 GCF_028021215.1 Eschrichtius robustus
ATGCGAGTTGGTTTAAGTTATCCAGAGATTTAAACAATAAGCAGATGGTTTGTTTCCAAATTGATAGCAGTCATCCGGCTCTAAAGAAGAGTATACTTTTGTAAATACATGTTCTGTCATGTTCTATCCAATGTGACATGGTGAAATAATGTACTATGTTATGTTCTGCTTTTCCTCTTTGAACATAATAAAACTTAAGAAAAGCATGGATTTTCCCCCCCACAATGTTATCTTCTTAGACTTAGAGTCAAAACAAACTAAGAAAGGATAACAACAAACAAAAATAAACCCACAAATGCTGAGATTTAGAGGTAGATTTCAATTCTGTTTCAAAACAAAATAAGAGTTGAGTCACTCAGAGTTTTCTCAATCATTAAATGGTGATATTAAATATAACAATTGAGAGTGTTTAACTTAAAATTTGAGAGTGGGGAATAAAGAATTATATCTAAATTTGATTTTTTCATTTCATTAGCATATAAAATATTTTTAAGTAGGCAAGATTAGCATACGTAATAATCATTAGATGATTATACAACATCCCTCCACTTCCTTCAATTCCCTCCTCTATTCTAAAAAGATGCTGATTTTGTTTAGGTAATCTACCTTCTTTTACAAGGCTATTAACTAAATCAGTAATGTCAATCCCATTCCTCTTGCCAGTGATTTTTTTAGATACAGGCATATGACATCAGAGATAAAGAAGGCAATTCCATAATATTAAAGAGGTCAATTCATCAAGAGGACATAATAAACTTAAATGTTTATGGATCTAAAAACAGATATTCAAAGCATATGAGTCAAAAATTGATACAACTGGGACTTCCCTGGTGGCGCAGTGGTTACGCATCTGCCTGCCAATGCAGGGGACATGGATTCGATCCCTGGTCCGGGAAGATCCCACATGCCACGGAGCAACTAAGCCCGTGCGTCACAACTACTGAGCCTGTGTTCTAGAGCCCGCGAGCCACAACTACTGAGCCCGCGTGCCACAACTACTGAAGCCCGCGCACCTAGAGCCCATGCTCCACAACAAGAGAAGCCACCGCAATGAGAAGCCTGCACACCACAACGAAGAGTAGTCCCTGCTTGCTGCAACTAGAGAAAGACTGAGCGCAGCAACGAAGACCCAACGCAGCCAAAAAGTAAGTTAATTAATTAATTTTTTTAAAAAAATCAAGCAATGTAATTCACCATACTAAACTAAAAAAGAAAACTACACGATCATCTCTAGAGATATGGAAAAAACATCTGATATAAACATCTATTCCTGATAATAAAAACTAGGAACAGAAAGGGACGATCTCAAACGAAAAAGGGCATCTACAAAAAATCTATAGCTAGCATATTTAAGGGTGAAAAGATTGAATACATTCCCCCTAAGATCAGGAATAAAGCAAGATATCAGCTCGATTTCTATTCAATATTATAGTGGAAGTCCTAGCCAGTGCAATAACACAAGGAAAAGATATAAAAGGGATCCAGATTACAAAGGAAGAAGTAAAATTTTCTTTATTTCTCCACATGACATTCTAATAATAGCTAAAAACCCAATAAACAACTTTTCCATTTTAGAAAAGGCAAAACTATAAAGACAGTGAAAAGATCAGTGGTTGCAAGGGACTAATGAATAGGAAATTCACAGGGGATTTTCAGGGCAGTGAAACTATTCTACATGATACTGTAATCATGGATATATGACGTTATGCATTTGTCAAAACCCATAGAACTGTACAACAGAAAGAGTGTACCCTAGGGTAAACTATGGGTTCTAGTTAAAAATAATGTATCAATATAGGCTCATCAACTGTAACAAATGTGCCACACTAATGAGATGTTAATAATAGGGGAAAAGGGAAGGGGAGAATGTGGGAACTATCTGTACTCTCTGTTCAATTTTTCTATAAACCTAAAACTGCTCTGAAAATTAAGTCTAGTTTTAAAAAGTATATAGGTACAAACTAAAAAGAAAATGAAAGGTCATATACCAAGGTAAAAAATAAAAGAAAAAACTCTTTAACAAAACTAAATTAGAAATAGCACCTCTTTTACAACCAAATTAATTTAATAAAAAACCAAAATATGAGTGAAGTTAGATGACAATGTGAATTTAAACTCATTTAAAACATCTAACAGTTACTCATTCCATACTAGAGTATTAAGAGTCATTAACAGCGACTATAATAGCCAGATATGCAGTCCAATCTCTACAGGCCATGAAAAGGACAGTAAGGAGAGAAGGGGCAAAAACAGAAGGAGGAATTGCAAATATGGAAGCCCATTCCCTTTCCATGATGTCAGGATTTCAGTCAGATGATTTCCAAAATATCAGTAGAACATTAAAGAGTTATGTCCTAACATCCAATCTGTTCATCTAAGTCTTCCCAGAAAAAATTAGAAATAGAAACTGTATGTCCTTTACCACCATCACTACCATCATTATCATGAAATTTATTGACAAACATAAAAGCAAAAGGTCAATGAACCAAAAATCGTAGAGTAGTAGGATTTAAATAGCCTGAGTTCTGGATGACATCACTGAATCCTGGAACTGCTACTCTCGAGACTCCTTGTAATTTATTTTAAAATTAAATGTACTTATACTTTAAGTCACTTGCAGATGGGTATCCAGCTAATTGCATCCAAATAAATCTATAAGCCTAGTGAAGAACTTGCCTCAGAATTTGTTAAAATGAAATCTTTATCTCGGAGTGAAACTCTGGATTTATTTATCAATCCTTAAATACTCTGAGTTCTAGATGTCTGGAAAATTATAAAATAATTTCCTAAATATTTATATTTTATAAATTTGGGGCTTATTTTTATCAAAGAAAAAATGTAAACAGTTTTATATTTTTTGTGACAGAGAGAATAAGGAACATGTATAACAAAAAATAAACTGTGCTGATAATACAAACCTTGCTGTTCCTTTCATCTATAGCTATACCACTAATAAGTTTTTTAAAAGGAAAGTAGAGGTTACAAATCATAAAATCAGAAAGTGAGAAGATACGAAAACCCCAAACACTCAGTGTTAAGCCAGAACTCTAAGAAAAATAAACCTAAAGCTACTTAATTTCCAAACAGGAAACTGCATGGGCATTTGGAAGAAATAATTCACTGAAGTTTCTTAGAACCAACCTGAAGCTCCCATGCCACACAGTGTTCCAGTATATGAATACTATACAATTTGCTCATCTATTTAACTGCCGGTGGATCCTTGAGTTGAATTGAGTTTTTATAATTATGAACATGCTGCTCAAATTATTCTTGTTGGTTTCTCCTGTTATACATGAGAAAAAAATTTTCTCTAGTACATACTTAAAGAACGGATTGACGAGGTGTAGGATGTGTGTATATTCAAATTATTAAAAAGTACCAAATTGTTTTCTAAACTGTACTAATTCGCACTCCTACCAGCAACAGATAACAGTTATTATTTCTAGCAATATTTTTCTCAAGGTTAACAAAAGAAAGTTCATCAAGTATCCTGTAAGAATCTAACGAAACTATGGAATGAAGTTATTCATTTCTTCACGTACTGACTACCTATATAATGGTACCATACATGTGGTAGGAACTCAGTAATCAAAAGCATTTCCTTAGCCTTCTCCTAGTAGCAAAATCATAGACATTTGCTCTGCTAAAGATTCTCTTATTACAAGTAATAGAAACCTACAAAAAAAAAAAAAAGTACGTATTAAGTTGAAACAGCTGGAGCAAAGATCTAGCGTCAGAGGAGTAGAAGGTTTGAAGGAAATATGTATACACACATATAGACACACACACACAATCATATCTCTAACATGCACACACACATGCACAATTAAGACTAGGGAAAAAAGGTGCTGTCAAAGTGTATAGGGGCTATAGTTTTGTTTCCAGCTCTAATGTTCTTAACAGGAATTTATAAAAGGTTAGAAGACAAGAGTTTTACTATACTCTACAACTGTATCTCCAGCAATTTCTCTCTTAACTATGTAACCAACTCAGAGAATAACTGGGACTAGACACAATAAAGCCAAAGTAAGACTCTAGAACCAGCATGATCAGATAGTCGGAGAACTTACTTATCTGCCTATTTGGATTTAAGAGATGTTGAAAGTCCCTCTCACCTCCAAAACAGATCTTCATTTCCTCTCACAGTGCCTGAAACCACATTTGCATTATTGAATTTTGTTGGATATTCAGGATTTTTCATTCATTAACAAATATTTGCATTGAGCTGCAAATATCTCTGGACACAGGAAACTTATGAAAAATTAGCTGACAAGGAGAGGCACCTGAAGAAAAACAGAAATAGCAACAGAGATGCTGAAAAAGAAGGTGGGAGAGTACCAAACACAAATTTTGCCTACTTTCGCCATTTTACTGATATCTGGCCCCCAAATTACGGCTGTCTTTAATTGACTGGAAATTTCATCTAATGAAGACCAATATCCTAAATGGGCATAAACTTTTGTTTGGGTTTGTTTATTTATTGTTATAACTTTCCAGTATGTTCTACCAAATTACAATTATTTCTAACTACATTAAGAGTACAATCAGGGGCTTCCCTGGTGGCGCAGTGGTTAAGAATCCGCCTGACAATGCAGGGGACATGGGTTCGAGCCCTGGTCTGGGAAGATCCCACATGCCGCGGAGAAACTAAGCCCGTGCGCCACAACTACTGAGCCTGTGCTCTAGAGCCCACGAGCCACAACTACTGAGCCCGCGCACTTAGAGCCCGTGCTCCACAACAACAGAAGCCACCGCAGTGAGAAGCCCGCACACCGCAATGAAGAGCAGCCCCCGCTCACTGCAACTAGAGATAGCCCGCGTGCAGCAACGAAGACCCAACGTGGCCAAAAATAAATAAATAAATAAATAAAAATATAAATAAATAAATAAACGTCGGTGTTCACATTAAAAAAAAAAGAGTACAATCATACAAGCTCGATTCCACACCTAACTTAAAATGAGAGAAAGAATTAGGGATAAAAACAGAGAAGCTCATAAAAAGAAAAAGTGATGTTTCAGATTCTGAAATGCTAGCACTGCAGAACCTGAAGGCCATGAGTCTTGATTAGTCCCCAGAAAAGCCTGCTTATGGAGACTGTGTGGCTGGCACCCATGGAGCAAGTAACTTGGCATGAAAGGAACCCTTAGTATTTTGTATTAATTGAAGTAAGACATTTCAGAATCTGGCACTTCAATTGGTCAGTTCACACCAATTGAACACAATGCTAAACATTATCCTTAGACACCAAACAAATATTTAATGACCTATAAACAGTACCTCAATATTGAATTCTTTGTCTTATTTAAGTCGAAAGGAACCAGATTACCTTGTTATGGTTTTAACAAAGTAAACAGGAGTTGGAAAAAATCCAAAATTGCTCAAAGTTGCTCTCTACCAGGCTCAGGCTGTTAACAAACATATCGTAAATGAACTTAGCTTGTGTATGTGTTTTTAAAAAGAATGTAATAGATCCCAATTCTTAATCATTCCCCCTAAATCCACAATTTCTCATTATTTCCTGTACTAGTTTGCCTCTGCTGTTGACTCTTATTTCCATCACAGATTACTCTAATAGGAATTCAGAATCCAAACATAAATTTTATAAACACATACAGTATATATGCCTACTTAATAATCAAAACCAGCCTTCTTTAAATGTAATGTTTCCTTTCTAGTACTTCCAAATATGCATATACTTCATAGGGTCTTTATTTTATTAGCAATTTTTAACACCAAAAATGGAAACCATGTCTTTTTAAAAACATCAGATTCATAATGGTACAATCAGTAAGTCCCTTTCTCCCACAAGTGTTTATATATACAAATAGTGTGCTATATGAATTAAAAAAATAGTACTTGTAAATCTATATACTGTTAGCAAGGACTAAATTTCCTTCTCAAAAAAAATTTTAAAAAAAGAAGCAGAAGAATACAGTATACTAAATTTTTTGCTAGAAAGTTAAATAATGTAATTGCTTTAATTATGATCATTTAAACTATCATTTTTAATGAAAGGATGAATAATTATAACTGTTAAATAAAATGCTTTAAAATATTTGATGAAAGTGAAATAAAATTTAAGAAAAAAATTTTATACTATTATCTATGTAAAAATATCCATTTATGTACATAGGCACAATAGTCCAGACTTCTAAAGAGACAGCTATAAAAATTAAGTTTCAAGAACCTACTAATAAAGATGTGAATTATAATTATTTTTCAAAATAATTAATAAAGATTTATATTGATCCTGGGAATTAAAATGCTCTATATGTGCATACCACTTTAACAAATCACTTGCATAAATATGTTCTAAGATAATTTCTAACTCTAATTTTAAAAATGGTAAATAAATAAATAAATAAAATGGTTACCTTTCATCTGGACAAGGGATTTTAACCTGTTTTGCATCATGACCCCTAAGATGTTTGACTTAACACTCCCATGGGTGTTCCCAAGATTATGGGTAATTAATGTCATGCTAGCCGTAATTCATCCCTTTGTTTCACTCAAAAAACTGTATCAGGATGCAGTTCAGGGAAAGTTATGCTACTAAAGAGATAATTATAATATTTTCACTAGTACAAGTAAAAATTTACTGGAGCATGCCTCATAGCAGATTTTAATACAGTATTTTTCTTCATACAATTGCTGAAAGCAACTGATATAAGAGAAGGCGGGGTGGCAATGAGAGAGAAGGTATACTGATTACAAATTTTGCTTTGGTAAAAGAATAAAACAAATTAGTATAAATTTTAGCAGCTAACCAAAATTTGTCTATCTACATGACATTTAAATTTTCTAGAGCTCTTATAATCCTCTACAATAGCCTGAGAACTGGCCCTAAGGCTTCCAATACTGCTGCCCATCTCCCCTACAATTATTTCTTCCCAAATCAGCTAGAGTAACTATTTGAAAAGGCAGATCATATCCTACCACTCTTTTGTTTAAAAGTCTCCAATGGTTTTCTTAACGTATACACACTACAATATATAAAATAAGAAAACAAGGGACTACTATATAGCACAGGGAATTATACTCAGTATCTTGTAATAACCTGTAACGGAAAAGAATCTGAAAAAGAATATATACACATATGTATGTATAACTGAATCACTTTTGCTGTATACTTGAAACTAACACAACATTGTAAATTAACTACACTTCAATAAAAAAAAATGCATAAAAAAGAATTTTTTAAAAGTCTCCAATGGTTTTCTATTAAATGTAAAATAAAATCTAAACTCCTTACTATGGCGACAATGTCCTAAATATGAACTGTCTTCTGCCTATTTTTCCAACCTCATTTTATACCATTCTGTCCACCTATAACAGTCTTCTTGGCTGTTGCCAAACCAAATGCACCAAGCTTGCTCCCAACTAGGGGTCTAATTTACTCACTGTCCACTCTCGCTGAACACTCTTCCCCAAGATCTTCTCAAGCTCTGGCTCATTAGAATACAGCTATGACTAAAATAAAATGTCTGCTCTGGAAGAGCTTATCAGTGTAATGCCAGAGAAATGCAAGAGAAGGGAGAAAGGAGAAAAGAAGCAAGTGGGGCAAGGGAGGGACACCATACTACAGTCACAAACTTAGTGCCATGGGACAACAGAGGAGAATATAACCTACTCTGGAGGAAAGATTTCTAAATTCAGATTTGTCACTGTCTTAGGTATATGACCAGGAAATAACAATGACACACACCAAGTATTAAGTGGCGACTATTCCATTTGACCCTCTGCACCACACAGAAGCCCCATGAATGTGTATGATACAACAGATGTCACTGACAAAATTCAGGATGCTATTTAATTCATGAAGAATACTCCAGAGGTTACATTTGGGCTATGCCCCCCTCCTTCACTGTCCCCCAACCCTTCTATGGTTGTTTGATCTGGGATCAGATACACTACACCCGAAGTCGGTCAATCAGATTAGGGTAAAGGCAAAGGAGAAGAGGGTGGGGTGGAGATATTAGAGCTGAGTCACTTTAATGATAGCATCATATTTTTAAAAAGGTGCTACTGCTGGGTTCCCCACAGCTGCCCTGGTTCCAGTCTTTCCTGAGACTTGATGGTTTAGTAGGTCCTTTAATTCTGTGAGCCATCTCAACGTCCTTCCCTTAATCCCAATTTTTGTCTTAAGCTCACCAAATTGGTTTCTTTTATATAAAACCCAAGCAACTGTGAAACATTTGGAATATGCAATCATCCTAGTGAAAAGCTAAAACAGAGATTAAGGGTTATGGCTCTATTCCAAGTAGTGTGAAGTTACTACATATCTAAAGAACGACAGTGATATAGTAGGAAGAGAAAAACATTAGTGTCACTCACTTTCAGCTGCAGATTCAAGTCTAAATTCACACTATTTGCTACCTATGGGATGTGAGCTTGAACACGTAATTTAATGTTCTCTGCCTCCTAAACTACTGATGGCAGCCCTCATAGGGCTGTTTGAAGATTAAGCAAAATAACACACGTCAAGACACTCAGCAAAATGTCTGGAAGACAGTAGGGGCTCAATAAATGTTAATTCTCACCTTGTTTCCCAATAAGGATAAGATGTTTAATCAGAGAGTAAATGAAAAGCCAACTCTGGCTAGGGCAGGGGTTAGCAAATACAGCCATGGGTCAAATCCACCCCACCACCTGTTTTGGATGGCCCACAAGCTAAGAATGGATTTTACATTTTTAAGTAGAGTTGTACATTGAACACTGTGTGTGGCCCCAAACCCCCCACAAAACAATATGTTGAAATCACAACCGCTGGTACCTGTGAATGTGACCTTATTTTGAGATAGGGCCTTTGCAGATGCAATCAAGGTGAAGTCATTTCGCATTAGGGTGAGCCCTAAACCCAATGACTGGTATGACTGGCCTAAGAAGGCCATGTGGCGATGGAGGCAGAGGTTGGAATAATGCAGCTAAAAGCCAAGGAATGTCAAGGATTAGCAGAAGCCACCTGAAACTGCAAGAGGTAAGGAAGGATTCCTCCCTAGAGACTTCAGAGGGAGCATGGCTCTGCCGACACCTTAATTTCAGGTTTCTAGTCTCCGAAACTGTGTGAAAATATATTTCTGTGGTCTTAAGCCACCCAGTTTGTGGTAATTTGTTATGGCAGCCCTAGGAAACTAATACAAATAGGTTTTCTTTTGAATCAAAAGAATAGCATTTCCCAACATATGAAAATTGTATAAAATTCGAATTTCATACACAGCCACACTCATTTACTGTGCACAGCCATGCTCATTTGTTTACATCTTTTCTATGTCTGTCCTACAATGGCAAAGTTGAATAGTTACCACAGAGACCATATCGCCCTCAAAACTGGAAATAGTTACTATCTGGCTCTATATAGAAAAAGTTTGACTATCCCTGGCCTTAAGCATTAGTGCCAAAGACATGAATAGGAGAGTTCTAAAATGGACCTGTGCCAGTTAAGAGATGACCAAGTACTAGCTGGAGAGGTTAAAAACCTAAAGGAACAAACAAACACAAGACCTAGGAATTTTTATCATGGGAAAATGGTTTAAAGTTTTAAAATAAATCAGGATTTGAAAAAAAAAAAACAAAAACTAGCAAATCGCAAACACGCTAGTCAAGAATAGTCTAACATGTCTTATTTTGTGAAATAAGTTAGATGACATTAGTCATTGTTATGGAGAAGCTGGGCACAGTAGAAGGACGTGGAATAAGACTACTAATTTGCATTATCGTGTATCATTTAAGATAGGCACAAAACATCTAGTAGAGGTCTCCTAAAAATAGTATCAAATGGAAGTGAAAAAATGATTTTAAAAAAATCAGAGAGACACATCCTAGTCTTCTCTTCCCAGTCTAAATGCCAATTCTAAGCAATTAAAACTGTCTATTGACTAAACATTATAAGAATCTCCCAACTGGCCACATTATAAATCTATCCCTACTATAATCCATCCTTAAGAGTACTTTCATTAGCATTGTCCTAAAATGCAAATTTTGATCATGCTATGGAACAACTGTAGTTAATTTTTTAAATAAGATATTATTTAAATTCCTACACTCAGTATATAACATCCTTCACAATAAGACCCAAACCCCCATCCAGTCCCATTTCATACCACTCCTCAATATTCCAGAAGCTTCTCCTATATTTAACTTTGTTATATACACCTATAACACCCTAGGTTTCCCTCTTTGTAACACCCATTATGATTTTAATTACTTGTTTATTCTGCCACACTAAACTGAATTTTATGATAGAGGCATGTCTGTCAGGTTCACTATGATATGATATGATGTGATATGATATGATATACACAGCACTCAACACAATGCACACAGGTGCACAATAAGTATAAGTTGAATAAAGAATGAATAAATCGACAAGGATGACTAACTATGCCAGGACTCTGGACTCCATATTTTTGCACATAATGCTCCCTCTCTGTCTTGTTTACCTATCTGGAGAATTACCTTTGCCTTGTTTACCTATCTGGAAAAGTCTGTACTTATCCTTCCCATGCAGCCTCCTCAGTAAAACCTTCCCTTACATTTCCCTGCAAACTGTTCTTTCCTCCACATCGCTAAAATAATATGTACCATATCATATTGTAATATATCTATTTACTGGTACTTAGGCTTCATTAAACCTTGAGTTTCTCAAGGACAAGAACAATGTTTTATTCAGTATTGTTTTCTCCAGCACTTAGCTTAATGTATGGAGCATGTGAAGAAGAAAAATGTATTTGCTGAGTACATAAATTAAAATCATTTCATAAATTTAAGACAACAAAGTTCTAAATCATAGAACAGTGTACATTTAAGTATTTTCTTCATTACAAGTTAATTTGTTTTAATAATTTATTGAACAGTGCTTTAAACAATTGTGATTGCATATTTTAGTTTAAATAAAATTTGTAAATGAATGAAATTTCATCTCCTGTTGTAAATTATTATAGCAGTAATACAACCCACTATAAGACTCAAAATATTTAGAATAAAATCTAAAATTCTTTTTTCACCAACATTTCCGTTTAGAGATATTAACAATAATTAAGCCATCAAGCATTTTCAAATAATCCTTTCTCTACACATTTATGTATGTACATATGAATATATATGCTATGTTTGAACACATGATATAAATGTTAACAGATATTAATCATAAATTATACCAATCCTATTGAGATAGTTTAACTTAAACGCATCCAAAATAACATGTCACAACTTAATTGCAATTTTCTAATATCTAGAATCAGTTAAGTTCAGGAAAGTTTGTAGAAGGCCACCCAGTAATAAACACAAAATAAATTGTGTCTGCTGTCCTGTTAGCGATAATTTTTTATTGCTAATTCAGTTTCAGATGTCAGAGTAATGACTTCCATATTCTGATTAAAATGCAAATTGAAGCCATATGTTAGAAAAGCATAGGCTTTCAATGTCACTGTTTTCTGACTTTAAGCACAATGAAAGTAAGTTTATAAAGGCTAACAATTACCCAGATGAATTCTGTTGATTCTAGATGTAGAAAATATGGAATTTTACATTGCAAACTATGTCAATACACGAAGCTGTAGCACACCAATTAACAGCTACGGTCATATATATATACACACATATATACATACACACATATATACGTATATATGTATGTATATGTAATTGGTGGGGGGGGTGAAAATTATAAAACAATATGAAACTTGACTAATCTTAAAACAGAATGAATCTTAATTGGTCTGATTTTCTTCAAAAGTGAAAACTGATTTTATAAACCTGTTTTTAATCTTCAGATTTGCTAAAGTAACTAAAATTAACCTATATTCTCAGAAAAATGAAAAGTAAACAATAGACTGATATTTTTGTTTTATTTTGCCAATGCATTAAATAAACCAAATTCTACATAAATCAATTTAATGTTTAATGGATTTCTAAGACTATGCTACAAGTTTCCCAAAGGTCTTCTTAGACTGAGATTCAAAAATGACCAGCCCAATAATTAATTTAAATATTACAGGCTTTGCTCTTTTTCATTTTCATTTGTGACATTAAACTAAAATTGCTGTGTGCATAAAACTTTCTTTTGTTTTGAAAGGAAAATTTTGAAGTTATAAGAAAACTTCTCTTATAAACAGCACTCCCAAAAATGCTGCATCATCTATTTAAGAGTGAATATTTCTGGGAGTTTGCTGGCAGTCCAGTGGTTAGAACTCTAGTGCTTCCACTGCCGTGGCCCGGGTTCAATCCCTGGTCGGGGAACTAAGATCCTGCAAGCCACGCAGCGTGGCAAAAAGAGTGAATATTTCTAAATTTGAAGTATTTCTACCTAATATCAGCTAGACGTAAAAAATTAATAGAAAAGTCAATGCCAGCTAAGCTTACACGATTTACGGACATCAAAGGTAGTAAACTCAATGTAAATACAGTTCCATTGCATAAGGAAAAAAGTGAAGGTGACTATAAAAGTGTTTACCGAAAAAAAGAAAGACTGGCAAGAGGTAAGGTAGGGATAAACCATAGCTCTCAAGACGAATAAAATCACTTTATTTTACCTTAAAAAATGTTCAACTTGAAATATGGAGAAATCTTTAAAGCATAAAGTCATTAAAGACATTTCCAATGTAGAGAAAAACATCTATAAACTAAAATAATCTCGAATATAGGTTAATAATTAACTTATTAATAAATAAGATGGTACTAAAATGTCACAGACCTTGAGCATTATTAATGAATTTTTAAACAAAATAAGGGACAGTATAGAAAGATCTGGCTTATAAAAATCTCTTTTAAAAAGCAAGTAAGTTTCTTTAATACATTTTTAAAGCTACGACATAATTTATATCATTAAGCGCCTAATCAGTCCCCATTTTTTATAAATTCATTTCCAGGGCTTCTCTTATCAAGCTCAACATTCAGTGTTCCTCCAAACTTCTTCTTCTGTTTGAGTTCAAGGATAATGAATAAAAGTGACTATGCATGAATATACTGGACTATGGTCAGTGGTCTATTCTAGACTTCCATTTTTCTAGCTATTTGTATGACTAACTCATTTGCCAAAGCCTCTGTTGTAAAAGTAATGTGCCATTACAAGTACTGCACCCTTGGTTGACTAATCTGTACAATTACTTCCATACACTGTATAGATATGTCCCTCAGTTTGCAATCAGCATCAGTATTGTTTCTTTTGCTCTTCTTATTCACAGTAGTCCGTAACACATTTTAAAACAGCTTAAGTGTTACACTGTAGTCCATGATTCCAACATAAACAGCTCAGTGAAGAGCTTAGAGAAAGCCCTACATTCCCACCAATAAAAATTTACCTTGTCAGTACAAACTACAACTCACTGACACTTGGAGGAAACTTTAAAAAGCAATCTCAGCCCTGTGGACTGTCTAACATACTGACTGGCAGAAGAATGTTTATTTTATTTTCTATACTTGGGCTTGTAAGCCACATTCTAAGTAGTTTTTTTTCCCTTAATTAAATAAGAATTTTTAAAAGGACTTTAGAAGGTCCACATTATCTAAGAATAATTAAAACCAAAAAACACCCACAAAGAGAATTTTGGTTGACTTAAAACAAAGACTAAAATTTCAGAGTAAATAGTGAGGAAATGGTTTAACTTGAAAATAAAGCTAAATTTCAAAACGTTTCTTCAGCTGTTAACTGCCAGGTCCACATTTCCCAGTGATCTAATTTTTTCATAAATACTAACTTTTAGGGGCTTCATGAAATGCTGTATCTTCTACAAGACCTGCAATTTCATTCTCCAATGCTCTGTATTGAACTTGCATCGAATTGTCAAATGTCAACAACAGACTGACAAGGACGATGACAATGCTAACCTAAAAGACTGGTTTGAGTAACGACTAGTGAATATTTTGTGTTATACTACTTCCGGCTATTCTATATATCCTGACAGCAGTGATCTTTTTTTTTTTTTTTTTTCCTAACATCTTTATTGGAGTATAATTGCTTTACAATGGTGTGTTAGTTTCTGCTTTATAACAAAATGAATCAGTTATACATATACATATGTTCCCATATCTCTTCCCTCTTGCGTCTCCCTCACACCCTCCCTATCCCACCCCTCTCGGTGGTCACAAAGCACTGAGCTGATCTCCCTGAACAGCAGTCATCTTGATAATGAGAGCTCCCAACCCATAACACATCTGGGTAAAATAATAATAATAAATAAAATTCCAAAAAAAAATAATAGTAATAGTAGTAAAGAAGAGGAAGAGAAAAACAAAGTCAGACGATATAAAATAAGTGAATATTTCAAGTCCAAGTTCAACTGGCCACCCATAACTTACTTTAACTATTTATGATTTTAGTTATTCAGCTGAGTTATCACCAGAAATCTATATAATACGCTTGTATATTTTTTGTCCAGCTTTATCACTATATAATTGAAACATACTTGAAACTTGTGTAAGTTTAAGGCATACAATGTGATGATTTCATATACATATATAATGCAAAATGATTACCACAATAAGGTTAGCTAACACCTCCATCACCTAACGTAATTACCTTTATTTATTTTTATTTATTTATTTTTTATATACAATGGAATATTACCTTTATTTTTATGGTGAGAACATTTAATATCTACTATCTTAGCAACTTTAAAGTATATAATACAATATTGTTAACTATAGTCACAATGCTATAAATTAAATCCTCAGAACTTATTCATCTTATAACTGGAAGTTTGTATCCATTGACCAACATCTCCCCATTTCCCCCACTCTCCCAGCCCATGGCAACCACCATTCTACTCTGTTTCTATAAACGTTTGCTTTTTCACATATAAGTGAGTTCAAACAGTATTTACCTTTCTCTCACTTATTTCACTTAGCATAATGCCCTCAATATCCAACCTAGTTGTTCCAAATAGCATATTTCCTTCTCTTTTATGGCTGAATAATACATACATACAAACATACATACACACACACACACACACACACACATCCCACATTTTCTTTATCCATTCATTCATCAAGAGACACACAGGTTCTTTAAATATCTTGCTATTGTCAATAATGCTACAATGAACATGGAAATGCAGGTTATCTCTTTAAGATAGTGATTTCATTTCCTTCAGCTCTATACCCAGAATTACAATTGCTAGATCACATGGCAGTTCTATTTTTAATTTTTGAGGAACATCCATACTGTTTTTCATAGTTGCTACCAATTTTCATTCTCAGCAGCAGTGACAAGGGTTCCCTTTTCTCCACATCACTGTCAACATTTGTTATCTCTGGTCTTTTTGATAATGGCAATTCTAAAAGATGTGAGGTGATACCTAACTGTGGTTTTGACTTGCAGTTCCCTGATGATTAGACAGACTGAGCATCATTTCATGTACCTGTTGGTCATCTGTATATCTTCCTTGGAAAAGTGTCTAAGGTTTGTTTTGTGACCTAACATATGGTCTATCCCAGGGAATGTTCCATGTGCTCTTGAGAAGAATATCTTTTCTGCCGCTGTTGGATGGAATGTTCTGAAAATATCTGTCAAACACATTTTGTCTATAGTGTTGTGTCCATTTCATCTATAGTCCAATGTTTCCTTACTGATTTGCTGCCTGGTCTATCCATTGTTGAAGTGACATACTGAAGTCCCCTGTCATTGTTGTACTGTTGTCTATTTCTCCCCTCAGTCTGTTGGTTTCTTCTTAACATATTATGTGCTCCAATGTTGGGTGCATATGTGTTTACTCTCTTGATGAACTGACTCCTTTATCGTTACAGAAGAACCTTCTTTGTCTCCTCTTACAGCTTTTGACTAACATCCATTTTCTCTGATTTAAGTATAGCTACTCATACTCTTTTTTGGCTACCATTTGCACAGGACATCTTTTCCATCCCTTCACTTTGAGCCTATATGTGTCCTTAAAGCTAGAGTCTCTTGTAAGCAGCATATAACTGAGTCTTGATTTTTTACCCATTCATCCACTCTATGTCTTTTGATTAGAGAATTTATTACAGTTACACTTAAACTAATTATTGATAAGTAAGGACTTACTAATGCCATCTTATTATTTTCTGGCTGTTTTATAGTTCCCTGTTCCTCTGTTCTTCTCTTGCTGTATTCCTTTCTGAATTAATGATTTTTTGTACTGTTTTGCCTTGATTCCCGTCTCTTTATCTTCTGTGTGTCAACTGTAGGTTTTTGTTTTGTGGTTACCATGAGGCTTACATAAAATATTTTATAGATATAACAGTCTATTGTACACTGTACACTTGTTAACAACTTAACTTCAATCACATACCAAAAAAACTACCATTTTAGTCCCCACATATTTTATGTTTTTTGATAACAAAGTTTACATCTTTTTATATTGTGCATACCTTAACAAATTTTTGTAGCTATAGCTATTTTTAATACTTTTGTCCTTTAACCTTTATAACAAAGTTAAGTTGTTAACACAACACCATATTACAGTACTAGTGTTCTGAATTTGACTGTATACTTACCTTTACCATTTGGTTATATATTTTCATACGTTCTCATGTTACTAATTAGTGTCCTTTCTTCTCAGCTTGAAGAAGTCCTTCCCTCATTTCTTGTAAGACAGGTCTAGTGGTGATTAACTCTCAAGTTTTGTATTTTGGGGTTTTTCTTCGTTTTTGGGTTTTTTTTTTTATTTTATTTTTGGCTGTGTCGGGTCTTGGTTGCGGCATGCAAGATCTTCGTTGCTGCATGCAGGATTTTTCATTGCAGTGTGCGGGCTTCACTCTAGTTGTGGCGCATGGGCTCTCTAGTTGTGGCATGTGGGCTCCAGAGTGTGTGGGCTCTGTAGTTCTGGCGTGCGGACTCCAGAGCACGTGGGCTCCGTATTTTGCGGCATGTGGGTTCTCTGGTTGAGGCACACGGGCTCAGTAGTTGTGGTGCGCAGGCTTAGTTACCCTGTGGCACGTGGGATCTTAGTTCCCCGACCAGGGATAGAACCCATGACCCTGGCACTGGAAGGCGGATTCTTAACCACTGGACAACAAGGGAAGTCCCAAGTTTTGTGTGTTTTGGAAATTCTTCATCTCACTTTCATTTCTGAAGGACAAGTGCCAGGGAAAGTATTCTTGGTTGGCAGGGTTTTTTTGTTTTTTTGGTTTTTTCTTTCAGCACTTGGAATATATCATCCCACTCTCTCCTGGCTTGCAAGGTTTTTGCTAAGAAATTTGTTGACAGCCTTATGGGGTTTCCTTTGCACGTAGGAATTTTTTTTTCTCTTGTCACTTTTAACATTTTCTTTGTATCTTTGATTTTCAACAACTGTATCATAATGTGTCTCAGAGAAGATCTCAAGTTAAATTTGTTTGGGGATCTATTAGCTTCATGAAGTTGGAATTCTAAATCTCTCCCCATATTTGGGAAGTTCTCATCCAGTATTTCTCTAAATAAGCTTTCTGCTGCTTTCTCTTTCTTTTCTCCTTCTGGCACTCCAATAATGCATAGATTGTCTCTTTTAATGGTATCCCATTTTTCACATAGACTTCCTTTACTCTTTTTCACTCATTTTTCTTTGTTCTCCTCTGACTTGATTTCAAAGGCCCTTTCTTTCACTTCACAGATTCTTCCTTCTGCTTAATCCAATCCAGTGCTGATGAGCTCTACTGCAATTTTCATTGCATTCACTAACTCTTCAACTCCAGAATTTCTGTTTGGTTCTTTTCTATGATTTCTATCTCTCTGTTAAGCTTCTCATTTTGACCATATATGGTTTTCCTGATTTCACTGAACTGTCTTTCTGTGCTTTCTTATAGCTCACTGAACTTCCTTAAAACACTTACTTTGAATTCTTTGTCTGGCAAGTTGCAGGTCTTCATTTTGGGGGGTTCGTTAGTGGAAAATTGTTCCTTTGGTGGTGTCATGTTTCCTTGATTTTTCATGTTCCTTGAAGTTTGCTTTACTGTCTTCACATTTGAAAATGCAGTCACCTCCTCATTCTTCACTGACTTGCTTCAGGAGAGAAATACCTTCTGTCAGCCCTATTAGGGATTCTGAGGCTTTCACAAACCTCTTCTATGGATATGACTGCTCTACTCTTCTTGTTCCTTCTTATGAAAGAATTCTTAAGCTTGAATGCCTTCTCTCATTCCTGCAAGGCCAACCTCCTTACGTTTTCCCTAAGGTTGTGCTGAACGTTTAAGTTTGTGGTTTCTCCCAGACCCACAGAGTCAGGCTGGCTTTCTCTGCATGCTTAGCAGCCATCTGTAAAGGTTCATCCTCACCACCATCAGGAACAGGCATAAGGAGCCAACTACAGTGTGGGGGCATGTGTGGGTGAGGGGCACAGAGCACCAAGGATGCCCATGGGTCAACTGGGAAATCTGCAGGCAAGGCGTTCCAGCAGCTTCTAAGCAGGCTTCCTGGTAGAGTCCGACACACGGTCAGTAAGATCTATGTTCCTTTAATGCCCTTGGAGAGACCTACCTGCCACTCTCCCATCTTATTTTCTCTTTCTAGAACAGCCCACCACATCTCTCAATTTATCTTTGAGTGTTTTCCATCTATAGCTTTTGCTCTATTTTCTACACAATAACCTATTTCATCTTTCAGCCTTTCATTTTTATGAGTTTCTAAATCAATCACATTTTTTACTTCTGAGAATAACTTATTTCTCTAACTGCTTCTTTTACAAAGAAATCTATTCTTATTTTGTGACCGCTATATTTTCTCAAAATTCTCTGAAGAAATTTTTTTTTTCAGGTTTGCTCCCATTGCTAAATTCTGTTTTCTCCCAAATTAAATGCTTGTTCGGTATGATCTATTTTGTGCTGTTCATTTTCTCGAAATGCCTGGTGAAACTTGTTGTATACTCATGTTTATGAATGAAAAACTAGGAGGATGAACACACACCAGAAATGTCCACTGCAGCGGCAGTTCTGGGGTTGTTTGCCCAACACTGTCCTTCTCTGAATGGGAAGCCAACTGTCAATTATATACGTAAACTAGGAATACTGACTGGCAGACTTCATTTGAACAGAATGAATATTGAGCAAATAAACTAGCCAAGAATGAGAGCTTCCCAAATGCTCAAAATCCTTTAATAAATTTTACTCCTGGATAAAGTTACCCTGAATCAAGCCCACTATTGTGGGGAAATGACTCCACTGTTCCAGATACACTCCTGCTGATTCCTGCTCATTTTCAAGCTCCCAGTTTGCGGTCTCTCCAGACTTCTACAGTGAAGAATGTTTCCAACCTCTCCTGTAGCATTCACCTGTGAGTGCTAGACTGTGGTTTATTCCTCCCTGGATTTTTACTTATTAGGATTTTAGTTACTAGGATTAGTATTCCAGTTTCCAGAAATTCATTAAAATCTCTAAGTCTATTGTACCATTTTTTAAGACTTCTTCCTTTCTGCAAATGTTTACTATCATTTCATTAAAATTTGAGAGAAAGGAGGGAAGGGCATAAGTAGTAAATGACTGTGCCCAGTCCACCACCTAGGACACAACTGAGTGTTTTCTTTCTCTTTCTAATAGATAGCTTATTATCAGGTGACATTGTCTCTGTATTGCAACCTATATTTCAGATGCAGACTAACCTAATAATCAATGTCTCTGATCAGTCTATAATCTGACTTCGATGTCGCACAGTGACATCGACAACAAATTCAGTGACATGGAAAACAAATTCAGTGACAAGGCAAACAAGTTCACGTTTTCTTTGTTTTCTTGCACACAAGCAGATAACCTCTATCTTATTTACCTGATAATTTCAGGACAAATTAAGATATTTTTTTTTGTAATATCCATAGCATAAAAGAAACATTTCCCCAGGGAGCAGAAGTATTTTAGCACTTCCAAATCCCTCAGATAAGACAAATATTCTCAACTCTTATACCTTCCATGTTTCACCTCAGTAAAAGAGAGATAATTAAAAGTGCCTATAAAAATGTTTAGTTACATTTCTAAAATGTTTTGAGCTCCCTGGAGGAAAGACAGTAAGTATAATTTATCATACAGTATTATCAATGACTATATTTTCATTTCTAATTCAAAACTACTAAAACAACATAAAAACAGAACATCAACTCTTCTTTATCTAATCATTACTTTATAGACCCTGGGGGAAACAAGAGTTAAATGAATTCTTTTTAGATACCTAAATTTAGTTGAATTCTCTACCAGGATGCTACAAGACCAGATCAAACTATAAATATTTCGTTCTAAACTTAAGGAAACTTGCTGCCTTCATAGTATACAAGTTTTCCAACTTGTATACTTTCAGATATACAAACACAGATAACATTTTTCCACGGAAACACAGATAACATTTTTCCTGGAAACACAGATAACATTTTTCCATACTGTGAAGACTTCACAAACATGATCAAAGTCACAGTCACAACAACAATGACAAAAACAATAATAAAAGCAAACATTATTGAGATCTTCCTACTCACTAGTAAGTCTTTTATATGTATTATCTTATTTAATTTTCACATTATTACTCTGTGAGGTAGGAGCTATTATGATCCCAATTTCACAGCTGAGAAAATGGAGTTAGAAGTAAAATGGTTTGACCAAGATCATCATACAACCAGTAAGTAAGGAGCAGTGGCTGGAAAGTCTTTCTTAATGACAAAAGCAAAGTGCTGAAGTAATCCTGAAAAGATCTCAGGGTTCCCAGATTAATAATCAGGGGCCACAGATTCAAATGACCTGAACACTAACTGGTGAAACCACTGATCCCAGGGTTTAAGTCTCCAGATTCCATACCAGTTTGCTTTCTACTCTTCCATGTTTTCTGTCTCTTAACCTGTACCAGGTTGCTGCCATAGTTCCAGGGACAGAAAGTCAACTTAACACTAACAGCTACAATAAACCAGATCCTGTCACAAGTGCCGATTTTATGGAATAGAGCTAAATCTTTAAAATATCTTTATTAAACTTCTATTCGTATTAACCACCTAACAACAACAACAAAATAAGTGCAGAGGTAAAATAATAAATGCCAGACCTGAAAGATTCAGGTCCGTGTGGTCAAAGTACATTTTAGAATAAATGCCTTTTTCTTTACTTTTCACTTCTTTCCTTTTTCTTTTCTATTTTTCTTTAAATACTTCACAAATACAAGATCAAGTTTTACTAAAAGTAGCCCTTACCTGCCTCCTGTAACTTTTTCAGCAAAATGAAAATAACAAAGTCCACTGTCTTTCACCAAATGGCATTTACAAGTTGGGCCAGGACTTTTCATCTTCTGCTTTGCTCACTGTTATTAGAGGCGTGAAGGGCATGCCTTAGAGACATATTCCAAATGAGCCCCTTTTCTCCTACACATTAAACCCATTTATATATCTTAAATTTCTTCATTGTACTGCTCAATTTATTGAACCAATTACAGTGTATCTTATGCCAGAGTGCAAAAAATTCCAGAATATATACATTGTAGGATACATCTAAATGTAATACCTCAAACAATGTATCATTTCTGACAAGCAATACAATTAATTGTTAGTTTAATAAGCTCATGTTATGTTTACGAAAGTGCTAAGAAGTACCACTAAATGGTACAAGATTTACTGGTAGAAAAAAGTCATAGACCCCTTTTATCACATGCCATTCAGTCATATATTTTCACACGTGAGGCAAAATCTACACCTTTTCCTCCAAAATATTTAACATATAATCCATTATTTTAAAATTAAGGTATTTAAACCCTTAATTAGTAAATGCGTTTTTACCCCTTACATTTACATTTTCTTTAAGAATGACTTAAGCATTTTAATAATTTTATATAGATGATTAAAAGATGATATTTAGCCTTCTAATTAAATTTGTATCTCACAATAGGAACGTGCATGATAAATGCCACACTATAAAAGTCATAGTTCTTTGCTTCTGTTTTTAAAAACTACCAAATATTACATTAGATCATACTTTTGGAAATCAAAATGCAAGAAACATATGAAAATCGTAAAAACCCACTGGAATACTGTTAGATGACCAAGGAGCTACAAAATTTAGTAAAGCAGTAAAAGAATTTTTTTTCAGGACTTAAATTGTTGGCTAAGTGAATATAAACTAAATCAGGGGTCCCCAATCCCCGGGCCACGGACGCAGGATGTGAGCGGCGGGTGAGAGAGCAGAGCTTCATCTGCCGCTCCCCATCGCTCCCCATCACTCGCATTACCGCCTGAACCAGCACCCCCTTCTGCGGAAAAATTGTCTTCCATGAAACCAGTCCCTGGGGCCAAAATGGTTGGGGACCACTGAACTAAGTCATCTATTTTTCCTTTGATTTTAAAATGCAACACACTTGAATAATTTAATTCCTAGAAATACAATTAATGCTCACCTCTTGACAAAGTGACATAAAATGATTTAACACAGAAGTGTATTGAGTTAACGTCCCATGCTACTGTCTAAAGCTGTCACAGCAGTGCTAAATTTTTTAAAATACTGCCATTACATTCCAGACCTCCAGATTTAACCTTAATTAAAAGACCATAAATGAAAACAATCATGCTCTGTACTGCAACTGTTGCCACATTTAAGGATTGTTTTTAATATCCATTTAAAAAGTCTAGGTTCTTAAATGTCACCAACCAACAACATTTAGGTAGGATACAGTAGCCTAGAAAAAGCACTAAACCCAGCTAAAACCTGAGTTTTCAATATTACCTTATCATATATCATCAATATGAGATCAGAAGTCACGTATCCTTCCAAACTCTGTTTTCATAATATATAAATGGTATAATAAAAGCTATCATGCCTATTTAACAGGGTGGTTTCAGTATGTTAAATGCAAAAAGTATGGGAAAAGCATTTATTAAAGCAATAAACATGACACTATGCAGGTATTATTCATTAAATACAAAGCATTCTGGTTATTCCTGCAGGAAATTATAAAGACAGACGTAGAAGACAAAATCCCAGACTCTGAAGAGCTTCTTTAAGAAAAAAAAAAAAAAAAAAAATACTGTTAACCCATATATGAAATATCTGAAAGGTTTAAAAGAATTACACTGCATTCATTATTTCCCTTTAAATTCATGACCAAAAAATATATATACCCTCAACAAATATTTCTTGGCTTATCTAAGGAAAGCAGAGAGAAGGGAAAAAATAAATTAAGCATTTCTTCTTTCTTCTTCCTTGCTGGGAGTGCCACTTCCCAGCGCTGATCTGCATACACTCAATAGCCATGTTAAGGACAGCTATGGTTCCAGACTTCATTAACAATGACTTGCATAGTATAGATTTAGTAAAAGAATACCTAACTAGAAAAGTGAATACCTAGATTCAAGTAAATAAGGCATCTATGGCAGGTCCGGGTCCCAGAACCTATCTTCACATCAGCTTTCAGGCAAGCATTTTGGGAAACTAATCACACATTATGAAAATGACTATGCAGGACTTCCTTGGTGGCACAATGGTTAAGAATCCGCTGCCAGTGCAGGGCACACGGGTTCAAGCCCTGGTCCGGGAAGATCTCACATGCCGCAGAGCAACTAAGCCCGTGTACCACCAACTACTGAGCCCAAGTGCCACAACTCCTGAAGCCTGCGCGCCTACAGCCTGTGCTCCGTAACAAGAGAAGCCACCACAATGAGAAGCCCACGCACCCCAATAAACAGTAGCCCCCGCCTGCCACAGCTAGAGAAAGCCCGCACACAGCAATGAAGATCCAACACAGCCAAAATAAAATATAATAAAAAATAAATAAAATAAAAATCAAACAAACAAAAAAAAGACTATGCAATGCTAATAACTCAGACATTATTTCCTTTTGGAACAATGTCTATAATTTTAAAACGTATCCGTAATTAGTTACGCATTTTATCATAACACACACACACACACACACACACACATCTTAAAAAGCAGTCAAAAATAGAGCTCTATGTGCAATCAAATATTTCTTTAAATTACTTATTTATTAGAATGATTATCACAGTAAAGAAATATTAGGTTTAAGGGCTTCTTATTCCTCTTGGACCACATTAATTAATCTTCATAATAACCACCAAAAAAACAATATCCTAATTATTTCATTTGACAGATGAGGAAACTGAGACAAAAGGTAGTAAGTAGTAAACCAGGATTCAAATTGATGAGTGCCAGTAGTACTCACCCAGTCATGAGAATCAAGAATATCTCCATATATTGCCAATATCAATCACTCCTGGGGTACAAAATTACTCCTCCTGACTGAAAACCACTGATCTAGTTTTATGAGAATTTTAATGAAAAATGAATGTTGAATTTTATCAAAAGTTTATTCTGACTCTACTGAGATGGTTATTTTTTTTAATCTGTTAATAAGTCAATTACATTAATTGACTTCTGAATGTTAAGCTAAACTTGAATTCCTTGGCTAAACCTCACTAGGTCATGATATTATTCTTTTAATATAATATTGGATTGATCTGCTAAAATGTAGTTAAGAATATTATATCTAAATTCATGAAGGATTCTGAGTTTGTAGTTTCCTTTTCTTGTAATGTCTTTGTCTTGTTTTGTTATCAAAATTCTGCTGGCCTCAGAGGATGAATATGGAAGTGATTGCTTCTCTTCAACTTTCTGATACAGTTTGAGTGGAATAAGTAGAACTAGAATTACTTCTTCTTTAAATATTTATTAAAACTCACCAGTGAAGCTACCAAGGCATGGAATTTTCTTTAGGAAAAGGTTTTTAATTATGAATCCAATTTCTTTAGTAAATACAGGGCTGATCAGGTTACATATTTCTTCTTGAGTGAGTTTTGGTGGTTTGTATCTTTTAAGAAATATAACCATTTCACCTAAGTTGTCAAATATATGGACATAAACTTGTTTGAAATACCACATTACCGTACTTTTACTACCTGTATAATCTATAATGATATCACCTCTCTCATTCCTGATATTGGTAATTTGTACCTTTTTTCTTCCTCATCTGTCTGGCTTAGAGGTTTATTAATTTTATTCATTTTCGCAAAGAACTAGCTTAGGGTATGTTGATTTTTTTCTTTGGTTTTAATATTTTTTTCACTTATTTCCACTCCAATATTTATTATTCCTTTACTTCCGCTTACTTTGGGTTTAACTGCTTTTCTTTTTCTAGTTTCTTAATTGGAAACTGAAGTCATTGACTTAAGACCTTTCTTTATTTTTCTAAACAGGTATTTCATGCTATAAATGTCCTTCTAAGTAGGCAGTAAATATATCTCACAAATTTTGATATGTTATGTTTACTTTTTCATTCAGTTCAAAACACTTTCTAGCTTCACTTTTGATATCTTCTGAAGTACATGAGTTTTCAAATATTGGGGGATTTTCCAGATACCTTTTGGTTCTAATTTATTTCCATTGAAGCCAAACAATAAATTGTATGATATGACCTGAATCCTTTGAGACTTGTTTTGTAGCCCAGAATATGGTAAATTTTGATGACGCTTGAAAATAATTTTCACTCCATGCTGTTGTGTAGAATACTCTGTAAAGGTCAATGATGTCAAGTTAGTTAATAGTGTTATTCAAGGCTTCTGTATCCTTAATGATCTTCTTTTTACATTCTATATCAAGTATTGAGAGAAGGATACTGTAATCTCTAAGTGTAATTGTGAATTTGTGTATTTCTCATTGCAGTTCTGTCAGTTTTTGCTTTATTTATTTTGAAGCTCTGTTATTAGATGCATAAACATTTAGAAATATTATGTCCTCTTAATTCACTTACCCCTTTACTGTTATGAAATTACCCTCTTTTTCTCTGGTAATATGCTCTGCTCTGAAATCTACTATGTCCAATGTTAATATAACCACTCCAGCTTACTTCTAATTAGAGTGAGCATAATATATCTTTTGTCAAACCTTTTACTTTTAACCTGTTTTACTTTAAATTTATTTGTCCCTTTAATTTTAAAGGGGCTTTTTGTAGATTACATATAGTTGAGTTGATCTGAGGTTTACAATACACAGCTTAAAATTATCAGTCTACCTTCAAGTGATTTACACAATGTCCCATATAGTACAAAAATCTGACATTACACTTCCATTTCTTCCCTCTTGAACTCTGTATTAATGTTGTTAAACACTTTACTTTTACATATGTTATAACCCTCACAAACTACATTGCTATTATTTTTACAGTCAATTACACTTTTAAAGGGGGATATATAAGAGAAGTATCTTTTATATCTATGCAGATAGTTACCATTTCCAGTGCTCTTCATTTCTTTGCGTAGACCTAGATTTCCAACTAGTGTTATTTCCCTGAAAACTTCTTGACAAACTTTAACATCTCCTCTAATACAGGTCTGCTGGTGATGAATTCTTTCAGCTTTTGTATATCTGAAAAAGTCTTTGCTTTGCTTTTGTTTTTTAAAGATATTTTGCCGGGTATACAATTCTACGTTGACAGTTGTTTTTTTTTTTTTTTCAGTACTTTAAAGATGCTGCTTAACTGTCTTCTGATATGTATTGTTCCCAATGATAAATTTGCTGTCGTCATTAATCTCTATTCATCTGTATGGAATGTTTCTCTTTTCTCTTGCTGCTTTTAAGATTTTCTCTTTCTCATTGGTTTAATTGACTATTATATGATTAATTTCCATCATGTTCCTTGTGCTTGAGGTTTGTTTATGTTCTTGGATGACAGTGTTTAGAGCTTTCATCAAGTTTGGGACATTTTGAGTCATTATTTCTCCAGATGCTTTTCCTGACCCTCCCTCTAGCTCTCTCTCTCTCACTTTTAGACTCCAATTGTATGCATATTGGGCCAATTCAAGTTGTCCTATTAGATCACTAATATTCTGTTCATATTTTTTATTTTCCCTTGATGTTTCATTGATAGTTTCTATTACTATGCCTTTGGGTTCACTAATCTTTTCTTCTGCAAGGTCTGACATGCCATCAATCCTAGCCTGTGTATTTTTCACTCATATTTTATAGCTTTCATCTCTAAAAGTTAACTTTGGGTGTTTTAAAATATCTTCCATATCTCTATTAAACATGTTCAATATTTCCCCTAGCTTCCTGAGTATATGAAATACCATAAATATTATTGTTTTGATGTCCCTGTCTACTAATTCTATCACAGGTATCACTTCTGAGTTGACTTCAAATGATTGGTTTTTCTCATCATTATGGGTCATATTTCCTGACCCTTTTCATGCCTAGTAATATTTTATTGTATGACAGACATTATAAATTTTACCTTGTTGGGTGCTGTATATTTTTGTACTCCCATAAATTTTATTTACATTAGGTTTGTTTTGGGACTCAGATCCTTTCATGCCTTGCTTTTTTTTTTTTTCCCAATTTGGGGCCAGAGCAGTGTCTAGTGTAGGACTAACTGGTGCCCCACACTGGAGGTAAAATCCTTCTAAGCACTCTTCCCAATGCCCTGTGAACTATGAAATTTTCTACTCTCAGTGGTAGGAACAGCGACTATTCCTAGCCCTGCATGAGCTCAGAGGATTTTTCCCTCTAATGGGTTTTTCTGGTTCTTTCCCCGGCCTCAGGTGGCTTCCTCTCATGCATTCACTGATCAAAACTGAGTTGAGTACTCACTGGGACCCTCTGTACCCCTCTGGAGTTCTCTACCTTTCTCCTCCACTACATGCAAACTCTGGTCTCCTTGGGCTCCTAGCTATGCCTTGTCAACTCTGGGATATAGTCAGGCTCTGCCTCAGTTCAACAACTCTGCTCCATGGCCCAGAAATGCCCTCCAGGTAGTAAGCCAAGCAATCACAGGGCTCATCTCACTAGCTTCTAATCTTTCACGGATCACAATCCTTCACTGATTAATGTACAATGTCTTGAAAACTGTTGTTTCATTTATTTTGTCTGGATGTTTGTTGTTTCGGGCAGTAAGGGTAAATCTGTTCCCTGTTATTCTAATTTGGCCTGAATCAGAAGTCATCATTTACGTTAAACACTTAAACACACTTGTTTTTACATTTCCAGGTAATTCCAAGACACGAAGTCTCTGCAGGTCTGCTTCTGTTGTTTACTGTTTCTGCCAGATCTTGATCTTGGTGCCTTGTTCCCTTGTGTACTTGATTATTTCTGACTAATATACAAAAATTATATGTGAAGAAGGACTTCCGCTTCTGGGAAGATCAGGTATACATATTTTTCCCTATTCCTCCCATTAATTACAACCAAAAACCCTGGACACTATATATATAAAACAAATATTTAAAGACTGAAAGGCTGAAAGAAGGCAGCAGACCATCTAGAGACCTTGTGATCCAAAGAATGACATGGTGGTAAGTACCTAGGTTTTCTCTCTGCCTTGAATATCCCAGTCTTAGAATTAACGAAACCTACAAGCCAGAAATGCTACTAGGCACAAATAAAAACCTTCTCTGTCTTCCTAAAGGACCAGCCAAAGGGCAGCCTATGAAAACAGACAATAACCATTCGACTCCAGCCAAACACCTCAGAAAAAACTGTGGCCCAACCCCCGTCGCAATGGCCAAGTGGACAGCCTAGACTTCCACCCTCACAAGGCTGTAACAAGGCACCTGAACACCCCCAATGGGGAGGAGTCAGGGAAGACCAAGGAGAGAGCTGGGACCTTCATCCCCACCAGCTGAAACTAGGCCTGGGCTCCCCTACCCCCCACCAGGGGTGTTAGTACAGACCACGTGCACCCAGCAGTAGAGGAGCCCCATCACCCTTCAGGTGTCAACAAAAGCCAAATGTTTATTATATGATTTGTTTTTTATTTTGCATTCTCTTCTCTTACACACTGCCTTCCTTTGTCTCTTTTATTTATATTCCTTTGTAAAATTCTGCTTCCTCACATCTGCTTTTTTTTAATGATTTACATTTGCCTCTTTCAATTTATTGATATATTTTTATATTATCTTCACAAGGCAAATAGAAAATAAAGGTGTATAAAGAGTAGTTATGATAAAAACTCATGCCTAAAGAAAAACTGCACCCTTTTTTCCTTTGGCCTAATTGACCCTGTAGTGGTCCTTCAAGCCACTTAGAGCAGAGTTCCTACTAGCTTCAAAGTCAGCCTCCAACCCTAAAATCCTTAGGATGAGTAATCAAATCATTGAAAAAGAAACATAGAACAAAGAAGCACAGGACAAAATTATTTCCTAAAGTACCAATAAATCTACCTCCAAATGAACTACTAGAATAACGATATTTTCTCACATTCTGAGCCATTCTGTCCTTTTACCAGAAAGTATCGGATCTAAAAATCCATCTTCTTAGCCTTTATTCATGCACATCCAGAGAAATTCACAAAATAGTCATGTACAAAGATGACTATCACCATATTGATTGTGATATTGAGGAGCTGGAAGCAATCCGGATATCCATCACTGGAAGAATGAACAAGTAAAATGTAGTAGATGAACTAGATGGTGGTAATGGTTGCACAACTCTGTGAATGTACTAAAAACCACTGGAATGTAAATTCCAAAGGGGTAAATTTTATTGTATGTGATTTATATCTCAATAAAGCTATTATAAGGTATATATAGGGGATGGATATTCTGGCACACTATGCAGCAGTCAGAGCAATGCAGTGGAAGGATATAAAGCAACACACACAGGTCTCGAAAACATGCTGTCAAGTTCAAAGTAAATACAATATGGACAGATCTTCAAAACGCAGTATTAAATTGTCCAGTAAAAGAAAATAAGAGGGAGTCTCTAATAATTCCCCTTTTCATGCTCCGTGTCTGCCTTTGTGATCAAGTGGGCCATGGCAACTTTCAGGAATCTATTCACCTTGGATAACAAAGTATCTCAGCTTCTACCAAATGAAGATAAGAGCTCAACATTGCCCAATGTTATATTGGGTACCAGAAGCACTTTCCTCAATGTGACTCAAAGAATCCAAGTAAGAACAGAGAGAGGAATAGCACCCCTAATTCTGGTACTTGTTTTTAAAAAAAAAGCATCCAACAAAGGAATCTACTAGCTCAGGAACTCAGCTGAGGAAAGATCCACTTTTGTTTACCTTTCTTTGGGAAAACAAGGTCATTTGGTTGGCTTAAAGAACTTGGGTCTCAAGGCTAATGGAAGAGGGTTGGGAAAGAAGAAGCACAGGTATTATGTTCACCAACTTAGAAGAGAAGGGTCATTCTCTCTCATCTTTGCCATTTTCTAGAGTATTTGCTTTCAATCTCCATTCATTCAAAAATTATTCATTGAGCATATATTCTAAACACTGTCTGTAGGTACTAGCGATGTCAGTGAATAAGCAAGAATTCTTGCCCTTAAGCAGCTTATATACAGTGAGGGAAGAATGACAACAAACAAGAACATTTAATTTTAAAATTTAAAATTTACTGATATGTGCCATGAAAAAGATTATGAGTTAGAGAGGTGAGGTGAAGCTGCTTTAACTATGATAGTAAAGGAAGGCCTCTCTCAGGATGTAACAATGGGTTAAGAACCATATAAGGAGAAGATACTAGCCAAGAAAAACCTAGGGAAAAAGATTTCCAAGCAAAAAAACAAAAAACAAACAAACAAAAAGCAAGTGGTAAGGCTGCAAAGGACTAATAAGCTTCAAGTAGTCTACAGACAAAAAGAAATCCAGTGTAAAGAATGAGAAGAGGGCTTCCCTGGTGGCGCAGTGGTTGAGAGTCTGCCTGCTAATGCAGGGGACACGGGTTCGAGCCCTGGTCTGGGAAGATCCCACATGCCGCGGAGCAGCTGGGCCCGTGAGCCACAACTACTGAGCCTGCGCGTCTGGAGCCTGTGCCCCGCAACGGGAGGGGCCGCGATAGTGAAAGGCCCGCGCACCGCGATGGAGAGCGGTCCCCGCACCGCGATGAAGAGTGGCCCCCGCTTGCCGCAACTAGAGAAAGCCCTCGCACGAACCGAAGACCCAACACAGCCAAAAATAATAAATAAATAAATAAATAAATAAATAAATAAATAAATAAATAAAGTGGCTATTAAAAATAAATAAATAAATAAAACTGGAAAGAAAAATAGACATTTTAAAAAAAAGAATGAGAAGAAAGTAGATGAAGTCAGAGAGGTAGCAGCCTTGTGAGGCATTTAATTGTATCCGGGGTGCGGTGAGAAGTGGGATGGGAAGGTTTTTCTGAACTTTAAGCAGAAGATCACCAAGCTCTAATCTGCATTCCCAATGACTCTGACTGCTATGTGGAAAACAGACTATATAAGAAGACAGGAGTGGGAGGATGTAAACCATTCAGGCTATTCAGACAGCTCAGGCAAGAGATGTTAGGGCTCAGATTCTGGTTATAGCTGTGTAGGTAATGAGTCACTGTAAGATCCAGAGTATACTTTTGAAGTAGAATAAGATTTTACAATGGATTGGACCGAGTATAAGGTAAAGAAAAGAGTTAAAACTCCTAAGTTTCTGGCCTGAGCAACTGGATGGATGGTTGATGTCATTTGCTGCAAAAGGAAGGTTTAAGGGAGCAATTTAAGAGAGTATTTATAATTGTTTTTTGAATTTAATACTTTCAGTTTATTATTTTTCGAGTTCATCTATCAAATTTCTCCAACTAGTTTACAATCCGTTTTGTATTTCTTTTGTATCCTCATGTGCCTAGCATAGTTGATATATAATCAATATCTGCTGGATCTAATTAAACTGAAGTGGTCTTACAAGAAAACTTATGAATCAACATTTTCAAACCTTATGTTTGAAAAATCAAATACAGATGTTTTAATTAAAGACACTGCATGTTCAAAATTAAAAAACAAATGCTAGAGACAAGCCTGTAGGTATATGTTTACAATTTTAAAATGCATGCATTGTTGAATGCTTGGTGGCATAAAGCAGAGAGAAGTGTTCAAAGGGAGTTAACATAGAAAGATTTTTTAATGTCATAAATTATAATCAAATGAAACAGAAATGAACTAGAACTTGACATCACATCCTAAATAACTATTAGCAGCAAATGATAAATTTTGAAAAACTGGAATCCTCAGTCATTGTCACAACCAACGAAATAAAGGGAAATCATGTAAATGCAAACTTTTATGTATTCTCCTTTAAATCATACTGTGGCAAAGTTGAATGCTAGCAGCTTATGTTCTTGTGGGTAATTGGCTCTGGCATATTAGCCCCAGGAAAACACTTCCATCATCTTCTAGCCATATCTTGGGCAAATGCCAGAGAAAATATTTAATTCTTTATTTCATACCTTTTCTGTGTACCTTTTACACATTTTGCCCTTTAATAACTAATTCTCTAACAATGCTAAAAATCTAAAAAAATTATACAATTTTTTAAATTGTACACTTTTCTTTCTAAAATTTGCTAACATAGAACAAGAAATCAATGACATTTTCACATGGGTATTAATTAAATTATATTAAATTGTAAGACTTTGTAATCTTTAAAACTGCTAGTTTAATTATAATTTATGACATTTATGGCTAAGGCTATAAATTACTTAGGTCTAAGAACTGAGACTTACCAGGGCTTCCTGACATATATCATGGGTAATAAGAGTAGCCCAAGGGAAGATCTTCTTATAATAACAAAAGCATTAATAGAGATGTCCCTTATTTAGAGTATGTGGCTCTCTACCTGCCCCCTACAACACTAACATAAACACAGCATTAGCAAAATTTATATCCACAACTACATAGTATAAACACTGTCCTGTTTTCTGTTTTGAGACAACTATCAATGCTAAAAAACAGAGATGAGGCTTACATCTCTCTCTCCCTCAGTAAAATATAAGGTCCTCGGAAGCAGGGACTATACCTTGTTTATTTTGGTAACCCCAATTCACCAACAGTGTCTAACAGAGTAGATACTCAGCAAATGTTGCTTATTCTTTTTTTTGTTCCTAAACCTTGGCCTCAACTTGGCAATCCTTGGAAAGGCGACAGTTTTGTCCTGTGATCACCAGTGACACATCTCTAAGATGGAGCTACCTCCGATTCCTCTCTTTTCTTCAAGGTTCAGGTCCCATGTAATTCATAAAACCCTCTCTGATTTCCCCAGCCCAAAGATAACTCCCTTTTCTACAGTTCTAAAGACTGTACTGTCTAATCATATATTTGACATGAATACACTATCTTGGACTATTTATTACCTATTCATTTTAAATCCAGATCTAGAGATACCTTATTCCCTCAACTAAATTAATTTCAAGGACAGAATAAAGGCTATATTTGTGTCCAAATACATAGCACAGTGCTCTGCACTCAATAAGTGCTCACTGATAAAAATAAAGACAAAGATGATAAAGATAATACAAAGCCGGTTTTGCATATTTTTCTATCAGGTATTCATTCAAAGGCATGGCAATGCCTTTGAAATTTCCTGATCAAAATAAGGAGTGGGTAACTGTCACAGCCAAAACTAACAAAATGATATTATTACTAACCAAAGAGTATTTTACTGTCACCCAACATTTTGAGTAGGACTGTATATATGTGTATATGTATAAAACCAACCCAATATAATAAAAATATAACCAAGAAGTATGTGAAAAGGTAGGATTACACCCTCAAAAAATGATTATTTAATACCATGAGCAATCAAAACTATATGGCATAGTAACAAAAGATGTCACAAAACAGTATGCCCCCAATTTTTTTTTAATGGGTATATAATGTGTAATGTGTAATGTGAATGTGCATCTATGTTTGTGTATTTATATAGGTACATTGGAGGAAAGGGAAGGGAATAAAGAAATAAACACTAAAATGTTAGTAATTACTACACAGTAAAACTACAGATGATTTTTACTTTCTTCTTCATGTCTTTCTCTACTTTCCAAATCAGAAACACATACCTAAATACAATGAATAATTTTCTTAAAATAAAACCTCCCAACATTTAGAAATTTTGTCGTTGATGTTAAAATAAGCCAACAATCTCAACTTAGTCTAGTGAGCAACATAATAGAGTTACAGAACAAAGTTATTTCTTAAGGTTAAACTCAGTCTCAGAAAGTATTTCTTACCTATTCTGCACTAACCACCCTCTTAGTTAAGTAACAGTTATACAGCAATAGTATAAATAAAAGGCTCTATTCAGAGGAAGGGACGATGAAGATACTAAGACTATCATTAGTATCCAGAATGTATCATGTACAAATTCATTTCCTTTGGACATAGTCAAAAATCCATGTGTAAAGCCTTTGATCTCAGTAAATTTTTAAATTACAGACCCTGGCTGACAAAAGATAAAAGACCAATTCATATTTTGCACTTTCTGAAAAACTTGTCTAATACTGAAATTTATTAATCTGGACATAAAAAGTACAAATCTGCTTAACAGACAAATGTTAATGTTAAGTTAACACAAAAAGTTTCTCATTTAGAAAGATCGAGAGATTCAAAGGTTTATTCTAAATTGGGAACACTATCAAAACAACATAGTACAGCCACTCTGGAAAACAGTTTAACAGTTTCTTTAAAAACTAAACATTCAACTACCATACAACCTGGCAACTACACTCCTGGGCATTTATCCCAGAGAAATAAAAACTCACGTTCACACAAAAACCTGCACATGAATATCTATAGCGGCTTTATTTGTAATAGCCAAAAACTGGAAACAAGCCAGATGTTCTTCAATGGGTGAATAGTTAAATAAACTAGTGCAGCCATACCATGATATACTACTCAGCAGTAAAAAGGAATGAACTACTGATATACCAAACAACTTGAATCTCCAGAGAATTACGTTGAGTGAAAACAGCTAATGACAAATAGTAGGTACTATATAATTCTATTTATACATCATTCTTGAAATGATTATAGAATTTAAAGAATTACAGAAATAAAGAATAAATTAATGGTTGTCAGAGGTTGAGGAATGGGAGGTAAGGGTCAGAGGGAAGTAAATGTAGCTACAAAAGGGCAGCATGAAGGATCCCTGTGAAGGAAATGTTCTCTATCTCGACTACAGTAAATATCAATGTAAATATCCTAATTTTGATACTACTACAGTTTTGTAAAATAATACTATTAAGGGAAACTGGGTAGAGAGTAACATGAGATCTCTCTATTATTTCTTATAACTGCATATGAACCTATGATTATTTCAAAATAAAAAGTTTAATCTTAAAAAAAATACAGTATTTTTAGGGCGTTTTCCAACATTGATTATATCAATCAAAATCAAATATCTTCTCTCCAGGAACTTCCAATCTAAACGAGGCAACACAAAAAAAGTTTGTGGAAGTTTACTTAGAATTTAAGATAAGTGTGTAAATACATATAGTATTTCAGTATTAAAGTATCACCATGTGGTAGTATAGAAAAGCATGTGTATAACTAAAAGAAAAAAAATGCATTAAAACTCAGATCTATTCTAGTATGCAGATGTAATATTTTTAAGTTTTTTACAAAATCAGAAAGAAAAGCAGCACCTAGCATAGTTTGGTGCTACTATTATGGTTTCCACAGCACCCTATAATTCATCTTTCAGTCCTTTTCAAACATTATTATTTCTATTGTGACTTTTCCACTAGACAGCAAACTCCATAAGTACAAGGACTGTCTTCATCTTGCCTTCCAGCATATAGCACAGTAACTGACACATGATAAGAACAGAGCAAAAATTAAATATTTTAAAACTGAAATAAGTTGCTGAATACAACCCTGAACCACATTCCCTTGTTACAAAATTCAAAAACCTATCCTTAGGTAAACACATAATTAATTCATCTTTCCTTAGTTGAATTTTTCAATGTCGCCTATCAATTCTATTAAACAACTTTAAAAGGTTTTAATACAAATATGTTTTTAAAATATGAACTTGACAATGAAAATCATATAACCTTGATTATATATTTACAGTAAATATCAGACTAGACAACATTAATTTCAATTCTGAAAACTTAGAAATTTAGAAGCCTAGCTAATTATATTATTAAATATATTCAGTATTTAGAGATAGAATGAATGCTATTCTGATTCCAAGAAAACTGTGCATCATAAAAGCTCATCCTTATATCTTTTTTGCCACAAGAAGTTAGCAATAGAAGCAGAGTGTGAAATGAAATTAAAGATATATAGAGAGACATATACAGATATAGATATACACCCTATCAAAGATGAAGATCTAATCTTTGAGGAAAAAAGAGTCATGAAGGACACAGGGCCGTGAATCATCTTTCTCTTGAAGTAAGTGCAATTCAGTCATATATGACAGAAATAAACCAGAGAGCATCAAAGCTATTTTAAACATTTAAGTCTATCCTTTAAAACAGAGACAGAAAATATCCTCAAATTTAAGTAGGTTTTCTTTTTTTCTTTTTTTAAGGGAACTTGATTCAAAAAAACAAACAAAAAAAGGATAAAAGGTGCATGGAAAAACCTCCAAAGCAAAAAAAAAAAAGAATTACTCACCAAGTTGGCCATATAAATTGTGAGCAGCCCTCTCCTGCAAATAATTTTAAGAAGAGACAGTGTGAGACTAACCATCAATTTGACTTAATAATCACTTTATCATTTTTTTAGAAATCTACCAAAACAATTATCAGAAGTTGTGGAAAAGGGATAGATTATGCTGATATAAGTTTTCAGTACCCTAATAGTTCGCTGTAAATAGATTCTACAAGTCATTCTAATCTGTAGTCATTAAACATTCTGTTTAATGCTCGTTAATTAAAACTCTTTAAAATTACTATTGCCTAGTAATTGTTAACTAGACGTACTGTGATAATCATTTTGCAATATATACCAATATCTAATTATTATATTGTTCACCTGAAACTAATATAATGTTATATGTCGATTACATCTCAATTTTTAAAACTACTAGTACCTTATTATCTATTAATAGGAAGAGAGGTACAATTTGCTATTAGTCTAAGTTTATGCTAGAGAATTCTAAATTTAATGAAGAATCCTAACAAATTCATCTTGCCAAAAATGTCAAGGCCATATCAATTCTAACTAAACGCATATTTATTTTTAAAAAAACAGATCTTCTATTTGTTTCACACACAATGCAACTGTTCATTAGATGCCATTACAAATCATACAAAATCACCTTGTTTTAATTTCACTGTTAAGTGAAAAGTCAGGCAGTAAGTTAATTCTCTAATGCCAAAGGACAAACAAAAGCTCTATAAACACTCACTTTACAGAAAAACTGCATATTTACTAAATGCATATTTACTCTTACTTAATGAGAATTCATCTAGAAACTCAAAGATAAGGACAATTTTATGCCCTTAATCACTTTATTTAACTTATCTGCACATGAGACCATAAATGAAACACATCCTATCCTCTAAGAAAGACGTCTTTAATGTTTTAAGAGTTCAAGGGCAGAGTTCAAATAACAAACTCTGAAAATTATAAAAACTTACTTGAGTTTCAACTATGAACATTTTTTTAGAACTCAAAGAAACTACTACTTTATATATAAAAGAAGCAACAATATCAAATCACTTTCACTTAAATATCATGCCAGGTCTTGATATTAACATCATCCATCAAATCTTCTTGATGTCAGATCCAGTCATACAAAGTCTTGAGTGCTCATCATTTAACATGGCTTAATAGGATTTTTAATTTACTAAAGCCACATGGAGGCAGTATGATATAAGTGAACAACGCTGAAGTGAAGTTAGGAAATCAGGGTTCCAGTTAACTTTAATTCTCTGGTACCCTGTAATTTTGTCATAAAAATAAGGGAACAAAACTAGTTATCTAATTTACATTTTCAAACAAAAAACTATTTAAAGAAAAAAACTTACATTTATCAGCAATATATAAAACATATCATTGGGCCACCCTGGTTGAAAGGAGGAGGCGGTCTAGGCATACCCACTGGGCCATACCCACCCCCAGCAATGTCCCTCTTCAGCAGGTCCTAATGCACCTCAGCAGAACAAGACAAGTCTACTGACCTTCTAAAAAAGAATTTCAGAATCAGTGATAAGATGATCTGTAAGGTCCCTTTTAGCTCTTCTTTTCTATGATTTGTACATATGAATTGAAATTGTTCTCACTAATCCTTACCAATCTTATTAGTTCCAACCAAATTCTAAATCAAAGATGTTCTAATAGTACTTATTTTAAATAAATTATATCAAGAAAAGTTAGGGTAACATCATCATCCAAGAGTCACACATACACAGAAGTTAAATCCTTCTCAAGTGATACCTATTCTTACCAACAGCTGGTTACGTATGAAGAAAAAAAATAATATTCTTCATTACAAAACCAAAATAAAAATATTTCTGTAATTTCAGTGGTAGTCCCTGAAAATACTTTTCATTATGAAGTGAACTAATGTATGATGCTATCTTTAAAAACATTTGTCCCACTAATCTCATTCTGCCTCTAATAGTAACAGTAATCCAGCTCCAGAATCATCACTAGCTTCCGTCTATAAGTGTTTACCTTTATTGAGCAAAGATTATCTTGTTAACCTTTACATTTTCACAGACCTGCAATAATAGTACCTGGCATCTATGGACACTAAGCAAATGGTAGAATTACTAAGCAAGGTGTTAGGAGGAACCCAGTTTTATAAAAAGGAACACATTATAAACATGTATTATAGAAATATAATCACAAAAGATAGCCACCAGACACAGCGAGGGCCAATTAATGATACTAATTTATTTGCAAGCAAAGATGTGATCTGTTTGTCATACATTTGTATAAAATTTAATAATTTACAAGGTATAATTAATATTTTGAAATCAGATTTTATCCTCTCACTAGTTACACTAGTAGTGTAACACAGATACTACTGTCCTCTCTCTATTGAAAACCAAGAATCAAAGAAGTGGTTTCCTTAAAAATACAAAAGCAGCGAAAAGCAAGTTCGTCTGACTCCAGTTTCACGTTCTTTCCAATGCACTGCTTCTACAGCAGAAAATCTTTACATTACTAAGTTACCTTTCTTTTTATTTATTTATGTATTTATTTATTTATTTATTTTTGGCTGCACTAGGTCTTTGTTGCTGCACGCGGGCTTTTCTCTAGTTGAGGCGAGCGGTGGCTACTCTTCGTTGCGGTGCGCGGGCTTCTCATTGCAGTGGCTTATCTTGTTGCGGAGCACGGGCTCTAGGCGCGCGGGCTTCCGTAGTTGTGGCACGTGGGCTCAGTAGTTGTGGGTCGCGGGCTCTAGAGCACAGGCTCAGTAGTTGTGGCGCACGGGCTTAGTTGCTCCGCGGCATGTGGGATCTTCCCAGACCAGGGCTCGAACCCGTGTCCCCTGCACTGCCAGGCAGATTCTTAACCACTGCGCCACCAGGGAAGTCCTAAGTTACCTTTCAATTCTAAAATTCACTGACTTGTTTAATATGCTGTCCTAGCAGGCTTCTGTGTGATGAGGATGAACAAAACCTTGACACATTCTTACTACTGGGAAAAACTGAGGATGCATCGTTATTAGATTATGTCCTATTCTGGTCTCAAGTTTCAATTTATCATTCCCAAACAATGAGGAAGATCACCTCCTTCCCAGCTTTATCTGAATTCCAACCCAAAGCTAATAGCCTCAAGAATGAGAGGACGATGCCTGTGATGGGCATGATATGTTGGATTACATAGCCAGACTCTTTTTGGTGCCTTTACCTGGTACGTCTTTAACCTCCATTCCAATGTCAACTTGGTAGGTTAGAATATCAGAACAGTGATTTATTTTAACACTTCTCCAGAGATGTTCAGTATCATAGGAAATAGATAAGCTAATTAAATACCAGTTTTATTTAACACTTGACTGTATCTAGCCTAAGTCTGAAGACAAACAAGTCACTCCCTTCCTAGTGCGTAAATTCTCTCTGGAAACCAAGTTATATATTATAAAACACTGCTACAACAGTGATGGGGAAGGGGGAGGTGCCAATTAGAACAAAAGGCTGCCTAGAGGAAGGGCTGGGGCCAAGGAGGACAATAACTTTTTAAACTTCACAGGAGACTCTGATACACTCCCATTCTGCTGAGAATCACTAGATTAGAAGACTGGTGAAGCTCAGTGAATAAGCAGTCTAAAGTTAGTCGAGCATTTCTTTAAACTACAGATAAGCTTCTTTTTTTTTTTTCTTTTTTTTTGATGGGGAAAGGGGGTGAATCTTTTAAACTTGCATGAAAAATGTAAGTGGGTGTGCACATCAAAGGGTACTATCTAAAAAAGTATTAAGAACCACTGCTGTAAGAACTAACTCTTTGTAATCAGAGTATCACTACTCCTGTGGGAAAATATTAAAATAATTAAATTTTCTTAACATCTCAGTAGATTAAAAGGTATCCTCACATTCTATTGAAATTCCAAGGATTATCTTCTAACGACATTATTTTGTCTAATCAGATGAACAATAATGCTTTTTTTCTGGAAACTTTAGTGTAAATATTCTTTAGCTAACTTTCTCAAACTTCTGAATGACACTGTATATAACATTTCATAACTAAGGTCACTACAGAATACAGGAAGAATGGTGTAACCTCTAAATTCTAAATATATATTCTATGTATACATATAAAATATGTGTGTTCTGTGTTCTACGGATAAGGAGAAATTAGAGATTAAAGAAAAACAAAGTGATCGTTCTTAAACATTGTAATGGTTACCAAGAGATGATATTTAATCATTTCAGAAAGTCTTTCAAAATATAATAGATTTCATCTGTCAGAATGTTTTAGAAGAGTATAAAATACTTCTTTAAGGTATAAGAATGGATAAGGTAAACTTCCAGTCTAGAGCAAGAGTCTATAATCACATTCTATTATATATAGTGGATAATACAGAGCAAGCTTTTCAGAAGACTGCAAGGTAATTTAATTTTCTTCCTGTGAACATGACACTGAAACTTGAAGATACCAAGAATTTATAGGCCAGTTTATAAGTATTCTTTTATTCACATATTATATAGTTGATTCATTTTGGTCATATCTGCTTGGGAGTTTCATAACTACAACAGTGTAATTTAACAACTCAAGCCATGAATATGCTTAGAATAAATATGCAACTTTTGATACTTTAATCCACGTCCATGTTTGAGCACCCTGCAGTTTCAACTTACCTAAACTAATACTAAATATCAAAGCAAATCCATAGCAATTCTACAAAACAAAATCCATCAGAACAACTTCTTTCTGAACCACAAACAAAGCACTTCCTAGAAAAAGAAAGAGAAGACTAGTTCTTAACAGCCCACCTAGGGATAAACTAGATGTTACCAATGCTTCCTGCTGAGTAACTACTATCACAGTTCTTTGTGGCACAAATTTTTTAAGCAACCCTGGAAACAACTTCAAAGCTTTCACAGAACCCCACAGTGATGCGATTAAGATTTAAGTAAGCTGCCCTCTTACAAGGTGTTAGGAACTAGCTGGCAAAGCATGCTTAATTCTGTAGAGGGAAGGAGACTGGGAAAGATGGATGGATGGATGGAGGAACTGATGCAGGGATGGATGAATAAATGGATGGATGAGTTGGAAAGTTGGGAGGAAATAAGTTTAAACCAATGTAGATGAAGACATACTTATGAATATAGATAGATCTTCACTTATACATCTATATCTATATATATATATATCCATCATACATATGTGTGTATATATAACCATGTTGTATGCTTGTACCTCATTAAATGCTTTTTGAAAAACTGATTATACAAAATGTATAACTTCAGTAAAGATTTTATTAAATACAGCTTTAGAGATTTAAAAATTAGGATTACCACTATTTGCTAATTTGAAAAAAACTGCTTATCTTCCACATTCTGTTTCTTCTACTCTTTCTAATATATTACTGATATTTACTTTTAAAAGGATGAACTGACAACTGATCAATTGATAAAAGATCATTTGAAATCTGATTCCTTAAATGTTGCTGTTTCCCAACTTATAACCTCAGACCTCTTCTTATTCTGAGCTTTGAGACTCTGATCTTCTCCCATAGCTTCAATGATAACCTACAAGAAGGAAACTTCCAATTTTATTTATATAACTACTGTGCTTCTCCTGAATCTAGACTCATATTTCAAGCTGCCTACTGGCTATCTCCACCAACATATCATTGACTTTCTTTGTGAATTAAAGGCATGATTATAAATTCCTTTTCCTTAAAGTAAAAACTATAATATTAATATGCTTCATTTTGGGCTAGATGTAATAATTTTGAAATACACATAACTTCAATTTGTAAATTACTTACAGTCTATTCAGGGATCTTGATGTTTAATGAAATCAATAGAAATTTGTTTTAAGTAAAAAATACTTTTTCAAAGCAAGTAAGACCACTGAGTTAACTTTTGCACAATTCCAGATAAACATAGACCATACTTTCTTAAAATAAGACACACTATAAAGCAACTTGTAAAGAAATAAAGCAAAAAGATTTGCTTTTCTATCTTTTAAGGTTAATGCCAAAAAAAACTTTTAAACCTGCTTTTAAAACAGTAAGTCACCAGCTTCTGAACAATACTATAAAATTAAATTTTAAAGTTTTTAATTAGACCCCCAAACCAGTATTTGTGGCTGATGCACATATACATACACAATTCTAAAAAAAAACCAAGAACTCAAAAGCTATTTCCAGGTATTAACTGCATCACCTAATAAACAACAGAATCAATACATATCACAAAAAGTTCGACTACTAAACAGTCACATCAAGATAAGGATCAATTTTTCTTCAGCAACCATGGGATAATACTTATAAAGAAGCCAAACTTAAAATTCTGATCAGGTCTTCAAAACAGTAAATCCACTCCAATTAATATTTAGAACAGGCCATAATCTAGAACCAATTTTCTATGAATACCTACTGTCTATGAATAAAACACTAGTGCAATAGCTCACTTAAAAAAATAAAATCAGAAAACTTAAAAAAAAAATAGTGTACTACCAAATGTAAACGGAGAATAGGAAATAAACTAGTAACCAAAATCCAAGCTATCACCTCACTTCTAGGAAACCTCTTTATGCCTTAAGAAGTTATAGCTTTTAATATCAATAACACAATTTTATTTTAGAATTATTATGGTATTTAAACAAATGTTGGTCTTCAAAGAAAAATTTGACTCTTTTGAAACTAAAATTGTAAAGATAAGACCTAGACTAATACAGCAACAGGAAAAAATTGAGAAATCAACAAAACACACATATATATGAAAAATTGGTATATGACAAGGAACATTCCAAATCAGTGGAGAAAGAATGGACTATTGAACTCCTGGTGCCAGAGTAACTGACTATTGGCTAGCAAAAAAAGAAAGAAAGAAAGTTGGGGGGCGGGGGGAGGCGGATGTGGAGAAGAGAGAAAAAGAAAAAAGAAAGGAAAGGGGAAAAAGAATCCTATAATAAGTAGCCTCTAAGATGGACCTAAACATATTTCTACATTTTGGGAGGTGATAATATTAACACTAAGAAGCTATAAAGTTAAAAATATATAATGTAGCCTGTAGAGCAAGCACAAACATGAAAGAAAAATATTTTTAAAAGAAATACATAGAAATGGAATTCTAAAAAAAAAAAATCATTCTTCCAGTTTCCAGTTTCCATGTAGGGAGCTTGGAAGTGATCACTTAGTCCTAACACCAAGTAAAAAGCTCAACAAACTGAAAAGTTAACATCCACAAGAAAAGTAAGGTCACACTGCAAACTGCTGCCTGCAAAACTAGAGAGACTGCAGGCAGATACAGAGAATTACAACTTAACAGAGCACAGACTCACAAGCTGAAACCTCGGAGGGAATGAGAGCCAGGAGAGGAAAGTCTGCACTGTAATTGATAAATAGGAGGCTCAGTGTGGAAGTTAAAAATTACAGAGGTATCAGTCTTAAGGGGGCCCCACACTTTTTTCAGTTTTACCTCCAGGAGCTTGACTAGGTTCTCACAGTAAATATCAGAGAAAAATCCCCTTTTATTTCCAAGTAGGGGGAGGGGAAAAGGAACCATTTTGAAATAAGCCAGAGCACTGGCTGCCCTCAGGGGAAGCTAGTTAAGCAGAGCCTAACCTGCTGGGGTATTATGAGAGCCTAACTCACCTGGGGAAGGAAAATACCCAACTCCAGGTGGCTCTAGAATTCCACATGGAGGAAGGTGAAAAACCCAACTCCAGCACACTCTAACCATCCTGCCCCACCAAGGGGGAGGGGGAAAATTGAGAAACACTTGTAAAGTTCACAGTCCACAGGCATAGGCTCACTGGAAGGCTGAAACCGAGTCAAAGGACTATAGAACACTTCCCTTCCCCACACAACTCACCACCACATTACAAAAGGCCTATTTACAGCAATTCCGTTTGCCTGGTACATCATGTCCGGCTAACAAGAAAAAATTACAAGGCATACCAAGAGGCAAAAGACACAAATTGAAGAGACAGAGAAACTATGAGAACCAGACATGGCAGGGACGTTGGAATGATCAGATCAGGAATTTAAGACAACAATGATTAATATGGTAAGGGCTCTAAATGGATAAAGTAGACAGAATATAAGAACAGATGAGCAATATAAGCAAAGAGACGGAGACCCTAGGAAAGAACCATAAAGAAAAGGACTATGACAGAAATGAAGAATGCCTTTGATGGGATTATTAGTGGACTGAACACAGCTGAGGAAAAAAATCTCTTAGCTATAGAATCTATCAGTAGAATCCTCAAAAACTGAAAAGCAAAGAGAACAAAGACTGAAAAAAAAACAGAAGAGAATATCCAAGGATTGTGGGATAATTACAAAAGGTATAACATATGTGTAATGAGTATAGCAGAAGGAGAAGAAAGAGAGAAAGGAACAGAAGAAATATTTGAAACAATGATGACTCAAAAATTTCCCAAATTAATGTCAGACACTGAACCATAGATCCAGGAAGCTCAGAGAACATCAAGCAGGAAAAATGCCAAAACAAAACTACACCCAGACATATCTTATTCAAACTATAGAAAATCATAGATAAATAAAAATCCTTAAAGAAAAAAGAAGAAAAACACACCTTACCTATAGAGGAACAAAGATAAGAATTACATCTGACTTCTCCTCAGAAACCATGCAAACAGGAGAGTGGAGTGAAATACTGAAAGCATTGAGAGAAAAAAAAACACCAACCTAGAATTCTGCATCCTGTAAAATTATCCTTCAAAAGTGAAGGACAAATAAAGATTCTACTAGACAAACAAAATTGAGAGAATCTGTTGCCAGTTGACCTGCTCTGCAAGAAACGTTAAATGTTCTCTAGAGAGAAGAAAAATATGAGTCAGAAACTCATCTACATAAAGAAAGGTAGAGCATCAAATAAGATATGAGTGAAGGTAAATTTTTTAATTTTATTTTTCTTATTTTTAATTGTTCAAACAGATAACAATTGTTCAAAATAATAGCAACAATGTATTTGATTATGTATATATATATTGTGTGTGTGTGTGTATGTGTGTGTGTGGTAATTATGCTTATAAGTGAAGTGAATGACAACAATGATACAAAGGACAGGAAGAAGGAATTTGGGCTATTTTGTTATTATAAGATACTCTCATTACCTATGAAGGGGTACAGTATTATTTGAAAGTGGACTTGGATTAGTTGTAAAGATGTACTGTAAAAACTAAGGCAACCACTAAAAAAAGTAAAAAAAAAAAAAAGAAGTATAACTGATATGTTAAGAAGAGAAAATGGAACCACATATAACGTTCAGTTAAAACCACAAAAGGCAGAATAAGAGTGCAAGACAAAAATGAGAACAAAGAACAAAGGCAACAAAGAGAAAACAGTAATGAATATGGTAGAAATTAATCCAACTATATCAATAATCACTTTGAATGTCAATGGTCTAAATACAACAATTAAAAGACAGATTGTCAGAGTTGATCCCAAAACATAACCCAACTATATGTCATCTACAAGAAACCCACTTTAAACATATAGACACGTAGAGATTAAAATAAGTAAGCATATGAAGAAATGCTCCACAAAATACATATATCATCGAGGAAATGCAAATTAAAACAACAATGAGATACCACCACACATGTATTAAAATGGCCAAAATTCAGAACACTGATAACGCTAAATGCTGGTGAAGATGTAGAGCAACAGGAATTGTCATTCATTGCTAGTGGGGATACAAAATGGCCGAGACACTTTGGAAGAGAGTTGGCAGTTTCTTACAAAATTAAATATACTCTTACCAGATGATCCAGCAATCATACCCCTTAGTAATTATCTAAAGGAGTTGAAAATTTATGTCTACACAAAAACCCACACACGGAGGTTTATAGCAGCTTTATCCATAATTACCAAAACTTGGAAGCAACCAAGATGTCTGTCAGTAGGTCAATGGATAAATAAACTGTGGTACATCCAGACCATGGAATATTATTCAGTTCTAAAAAGAAACAACCTATCAAGCCATGAAAAGACATGGAGGAAGCTTAAATGCATATTACTAAGTAAAAGAAGCCAATCTGAAAAGACAACATACTGTATGACTCCAACTATATGACATTCTAGAAAAGACAAAACTATGGAGACAGTAAAAAGATCAGTGGTGCTAGGGGTTGAGGGGAGAGAGGGATTAATAAGCAAGCACAGAGGATTTTCAGGACAGTTAAATTACTCTGAATGATACTATAATGGCCTATATGTGTCCTTATACATTTGCCCAAACCCATAAATGTATAACACCAAGAACCCTCTTGTAAATTATGGATTTGGGATGATAATGATGTGTCAATGTAGGTTCATCTATTGTAACAAATATACCACTCTGTTGGGTGATGTTGATAACTGGGGATGCTATGCAGGTGTAGAGATAAGAGGATATATGAAAAATCATTATACTTGCCATTCAATTTTGCTTTGAACTTAAAACTGCTACCCCCCCCCAAATACAGTCTTTTTAAAAAGGGGGTGGGGGACAATTTTTTTTAAAGTAATACATTCTGTCACCTTCTACAAAAAATAAAAATTCAAATAATGGAAAAGAATGTAGGAAAAGGAACAGAGAAAGACAAAAAGGAGAAAAAAATAGTAATAAAACAGTAGACTTATTCTAGCTATAACATAATACATCAAATATTAATGGACAAAATAATCTAATTAAAAGGCAAAAATTCACAGAATAAATTTTAAAAACCAAGACCCAACTATATGCTATCTGCAAAAAATACACTTTAAAGACAGAGGTGCTTGAAATTAATTGGAAAGAAAGTATATACAATGCAAACACTAAAAGAAGGCTGAGTGGTTATATTAATAACAAATAAAATAGAAATCAGAACAAAGGGAATTATCTGAGCTATAGAGGAACATCTTATATTGATAAAATGTTCAATTTATCATGAAAAAAATGACAATTATAAATGTGTATATACCAATAAAATCGTCACAGAAACTGATAGCATTAAAGAGATAAACAGACAAATCCAGAACCACAGTTGGAGATTTTAAAACCTTTCAGCAAATGATAACACTAGACAAAAAATTCAGTAATGATATAGATCAGTAGTTTTCAACAAAGGAGGGATTTGTCCCATCGGGAACATATTTCCCATGGAAACATTATTTTTTGTCTCAATTTGGTGGGGAGGGGAAGGGAGGGATAATGGTATGTATGAGTACCATGCACAAGACAGCCCTCTCCAAAAACAAAGAATTATCTGCCCAAAACATGTCAACAGTGCCAAGATTGAGAACCCCTGCTGGATATGAAGAACTACATCACTTCGACCTTGTTGATATTTTTAAAATACTAGAATCAGGCTAAAATAAATCACAAGAAAACCACATGATCATATCAATTGATCCAGAAGAGACATTTGACAAAATACCCATTCATGATCAAGGCTCTCGGCAAAACTAGGAAAACATGTGAACTTCCTAAACTTGATAAAGAGCATCTTAAAAAAACACCCTACAGCTAACATTATACTTAAAGGTGAAAGACTGGATTCCTTTCCCCTAAGATCAAGAACAACGAAAGGACGTACCAACACAATAAAGCAAGAAAAGGAAATAAAAGATATACAGACTGGAAATGTAAAAATAAAACTGTCCCTATTTGCAACAACATAATTTTCTATGTCAAAAATCTCAAAGAATATGGAAAAAAACTCCTGGAACTAATAAGTGAATTCAGCAAGGTCCCAGGAATCAAGATCACACTCAAAAACCAATCATACTTCTATGTTGTAGCAGCAAACATGTGAAAAGTGATATTAAAAACGTAATACCCCCTTACCTCACATCATAGATAAAAATTAACTCAAAATGGGTCAAAGACCCAAATACAAGAACTAAAACTATAAAAGTCTTAAAAGAAAACATAGGGGTAAATCTTTGTGACCTTAGATTTGATAATGGCTTCTTAAATATGACACAAAAACACAATCAAGAAAAGAATACATAAATTGGACTTCATCAAAATTTAAAACGTATGTACTTCAAAAAGGACATGATCAAGAATATAAAAAAACAAGGCACTGAATGGGAGAAAATATTTGCAAATCATATATCCTATAAGAGACTTGAATCTAGAATATCTAAAGAACTCTTACAAATTAATAATAAAAAGATAAATAACCCAATAAAAAACAGGCAAAGGATCAAAACAGACATTTCTCCAAAGAAGATATACAAATGGCTAGTGAGTACATGAAAAATTGCTCAACACCATTAGTCATCTGGGAAATGCAAATCTAAACTGCACCTTAAATACTACTTCACACTCTCTAGGATGACCTTAATCAGAAAGACATATAATTACAAGTGTTAGCCAGGATGTGAAGAAACGAGATCCCTTACTGCTGGAGAAAATGAAAAACGGTGCAACAACTTCACTAAACACTTTGGCAGTTCCTCAAATGGTTAAGCAGAGTTACCAGGAGCCAGCAATATAACAAAGAGGCCCTTTCATCCTCTTAAGCTCACTACTAAATAATTCTTATATCAAAAGAGAAAAATAAACTAAAATTATAGAATTTCTAGAAAATGATGATAATGTAAATACTACATGTTAGAATCTCTGGGATACAATTAAAGCAGTGATCAGAAGAAAATTCATAGCCTTAAATACTTATATCAGTAGACTTAAAGAATGAAAATAAATAAAGCCTCAAACTAAAAAGATTTTTAAAAGGAAAGCAAATTAGCCAAAAAAAGTAGAAGGAAAAACAATGAAAGCAAGAACTGAATTAGAAAACCAAAAAACAGAACTAATAAATAAGATGATTCATTGAAAAGCTAAATCAACAAAATTACTAGCTAAAAATAATATAAAATAAATAACAAATTGAGAAATAACCACTGAAAACATAAAATTCAACCAAATCATAACAGACTACTTTGTACAAACTCCATGCAAATAAATATAAAAATCTTTATAAAATAGATAATTTCTGGGAAATGGAAAATTTGTAAGAGATGGATAAGTTTCTATTAGAGAAAGTTACTAAAACTCTTTCTCTATTGAGTGAGTTGAAAGTTTAAACAGACCAAGTACCACAGAGGAAACTGATAACTTTTTCTAAGAACTACCACACCCAAAAGAGTCACCATGGCCAGGAGGTTTCACAGAGGAATGGACCAAATACTCAAAGGCCAGAAAATTCACTGTTACTTAAACTATACCAGAGAAAGGCGGGGAAAAATGAAAACTTGTGAAATATTTTATAAGGTAAATATGACACTGATAACTAAACCTGATAAAGAATACACACACACATAACTAGCCAATTTCACAAATAGTGATGTCACGATCAACTGAGGTTCATTCCAGCCAAGCAAGGGTTGTGGAATGTCAGGAAATCTATTCATCGAATTCACCAGAACTAACAGATTCATTGGAAAGATCTGGCAATTACCACTTTAATCACATATTCAAACTTAGAACTACTTAGAACTATGGACCTCCTGATGGCCTCAGCATCATCTATGAAGTAAATTCTTACCAAGAATGCTTAATCCAAATCTAATCAAGTCTTTGACTGAACTTCAAGTTCATAGGAAATACCAATTAAACAATTCCATGAGGAAAAATTTCAGGCAAAACCAGAAATGTTTTACACACAACAAGACCACTGCCCTGGTCACATCAGTAAGTCAATGCCATGGGGGAAAAAAAGTGGGGAGGTTAACCTAGATTAAGAGGAAATAAAGAAATATAACACCATACATCAACTGTGACTAGATTCTTGTTCAAAAAAAAGCATTTTAGGACAATATGGACAAGATGGTAGTCAGGAATGACTGCTAATTTTCTTATGTGTGATAATAGTGTTGTAATTATGTAGGAAAGTACCCTTATTTTAGAATATGCATTCTAAAGTATTTAGGAGTAAAATGTCATGATGTCTACAATGTACTTCTATATGGTTCGTACATACACACAATACCACACATACATAGACATATAATCACATACAAATAAAGTAAAAATGGTAAAATGTTAACAACTGTTGACTCTAGGTGATCGTTACACAGGTGTTCATTTCAACATTTCCTGTTGAAAAGTAGACAAATAACTTCAAAAATGCCACCTTATTATTCAAGTGCTAAAAAATAAATTGAAGCAAACTTCATTTAAAGCATCTTTAAAGTTTCATATATGAGTACATACTTTGAAATCATATTTCCAAAGCCAATATTTAGATTTTTAAATTGATCAGAAAGTTACAATCACCAGAACAAGGCTCTCATTACTTACGGGCAAAAAACCAATAAAAATACTTAACACACTTACCATGTGTCAGGCACTCTTCTAAGCACTTTTACATAACTAACTCACTTAATTCTCTGAATAGCCATGTGAGTAGATTATCACTACCTCCATTTTTCAGGTAAGGAATAAGCCATAGACGTCACACAATAAGTGGCAGAGCCAGTCTCCCAAGCCAGATTTTATAGCTCCAGAATCCACACTTTTAACAACTATTCTGTACTGTCCTCTCAGGTGGGGTAACCCATGTTTCTAGCAATATTGACTTGATTTTCCTGGGGTTATAACATCCTTTGATTTTAGTAATTTTAATAATCTAAAAGTATCATCAAACAGAGAATCACAAAAATTTAGATACTATTACATTTACAAGAATGCATTAAAATGGCTTCAGGTGGTTTAAGTAAATATTTAGTTACCTAACAAGATCTATCTATAGTCTTACTAGGGGATTGATGATTACAACAAACATCTTCATAAACTGAAAGATGATCCCATCTTGATTAATATACATGACCGTATCTTTATCCTCTGGGATAAAGATGGAATCAAAGCAGTTCTCAACAATAAAAATAATTATTCCTGAAATGGTAAAAATTCTTTTATGCAAAATGTTTAACTTCAACAGTTTACCTAACTGAAAAACTTACGTAACAGTTTGTAGCATTCTGTAGAAATCTTATTATTCCACGTGGAACATTTTCAAGTTGATAAAAATGAAAATTTTTTTAAAATGAGAAGATATCTTAAAAATAATAATTGATTTAATAGAGGTTAATGAGCCCGAAGCAAATTACAGATCTAAATGATAAAAGAAAACTACTGTTTATTTTCTTAGGTGTGATAACAGTATTGCAGTTATGGAAAAGATCTTTAATTAGAATTTATGCAAGCCATGTTTTAGTTTGGCACATCAGAGAACCCTGTAATTTTTTAGTAAACAAAGACTAATGGGCATTGTTACTATATAATGTCAATCTTTGTTTTTTTATAGGCTTAAAAACTTAAATAATATAAGAATAAAATTAAATTTTCCATCAAATATAGGGTTGGCCAAAAAGTTCGTTCCATTTTAAGTAAAAATAAAAGACACATTTTTCATTTTCACCAAGAACTGTATTGAACAACATATTCCCTAACCAAACAAACTTTTTGGCCAGCCCAATATTTGCAAGACTGAAAAATATATGTGGAAATATTTCTCCTCCCTGGACCATGATAAACAATAAGCAAAAAAAAAAAAAAAAAAAACTCTAGCTGTGATGGTGGACAGTAAATCAGTTCTATTAAATATGTAGGTATGTAAAAGTTTACCTGCTTTTTCTCTCAATTAGAATGGCCACATAAGAAGCTGGTAAAGCGGCACCAAAGCCGGGACTCCATGAGTAGAATTTTCCAAGTATCTTCCTGAAATTGAAATTTGGAATAATTATATGAAATTTCTAGTTGGTCATTTCAGTTATTACGCATAGAAGTTCCCCTTCTCAGTTCACCCTCTAACTAAATGTCCCACAGCACCTCAAATTCAGCATGTCCAAAACCAAACTCATTATCTTTCTCCCCTATCTCCATGAACCTGTTCATTCCCCTCTCTTTTCCTAGGTTAATGATATCAACAACTACTTATCCACCTACGTGTGACACTCTGAGACATCCTTGGCTTCTTCTTCCTTATCCCATACATGAAATCATCCCCTTAAATACTTCCATGTACAATTTATCTCTCAAATTCCTCTCCAACCTACTGCCCTTGCCTCAGTTATGTCCCTCACTATCTCTTCTTCAGGCTACTACAATAGCAAACTAATAGGTATCTCTCCTTCCAATAATTTAATCTGTTATATTCATTCAGACAGTCCCTGGATCCAACACTGTTCACTCTGCAAACCTTCTATGTTCTCAGTTTCCTATCTACCAAACGGGAATGAATGTATTACCTATCTCACAGAGTTGTTATGATGGCTACATGAGATATTCCCCAGCACCATGCATGACACATAGGAAGTACGCAGAAAATGTTAGCTATTATTACTATTATTACTATTGTTATCACTACTACTATTTTTTCATTATGGCTCTTTTTTTATTGAAGTATAGCTGATTTACAATGTTGTGTTAGTTTCAGGTATATAGCAAAGAGATTCAGTTATATATATGTTTTTTTTTCCAGATTCTTTTCCCTTATAGGCTATTACAAAATACTGAGTATAGTTCCCTGTGCTACACAGTAGGTCCTTGTTGGTTATCTATTTTATATATAGTAGTGTGTGTATGTTAATCCAAACTCCTAATTTACCCCCCGCCCTTCCCCTTTGGTAACCATAAATTTGTTTTCTATGTCTGTGGGTCTATTTCTGTTTTATATATAGGTTCATCAGTATCATTTTTTTTCAACTATTACTATTTTTTAACACATGATAGATATTCAAAAAATGTCTCTCCTTCTTTCCTTCTACAACCCTGGGTAAGTTTTTTCTTACATTGCTTACTAAAGTATTTTACATTTTTTAGTTATATGTGTATATAAAATTTTTCATTTACTAGAATATATCCCTTGGAAGAAAGAATCTGCATAGTGTCTCACAAATTATAAACGCCATTAGCTGCTTGGGTTTTTAAAGAGAAAAAAAAAAGAAATCGGAAGATATTAGGAAGATTCTTTTTTCCTTTCAAAGACAATTTGTTCCTAAGAAAGGGAGAAACAAAAAATTATAAGAAATTATCTGAACAAAGTTGGTCAACTGCTAAATGATGTATTACAGGAAAAAACATATCCTATCTACGTACAGATAAGGATAAAAAATCAGATGAAATTTTCTTTTTAACTGAAGCTTAGCTTTAAAAAAATTAGAAAACCTACATATAACATGGGTATTTCTGCAATGGACATCAGAAACTTTCTGCCTGAGAAAACTGGAGGTGATTCTTCCTCCAACATAAAATACACAAAGGACTTAACAAGTTACTGAATATAAACATTAAAGGAAAATAATTGAGTGAGTCAGTTATAGGAGGAACACAGATGTTACCTTATTATAAGTATTTTATGTCTCCACAACTTAACCAAAAGCTTCATAGAACATAAATATGCTGCAAGACCAATTTATTATTATTGCAATTTTTAAAACCTAATTATCTTATAACTCTATTTTTAGAGTTTTAACAAGTATTAGAAACTTTCCAGAGACTACATGGTAAAGAGTTTCTTATACAGATTTTTCAGGTCAATTTAAAGGCATGACTTATTCAATAGTATAAACTTTATCACTTACTAAAAGTTTATAAATATTAATGTTCTTAAGGCAAAAATCTATAGAAGACTTTTGGAAATTATATTTCTTGTTTTTCTTAGAAGAGGATAAAATTGTTATTCAATTTATTATTCCCTATATAAAAAAAACTACTTTGGTAAAACATTAAAAGCTTCACTTTTAGACTGAGAATGATTCATAGCTCCCCATAATTCCCACTTCTAGTTCACACTGTACTGGAGATCTTAGCAAGTACAATAATGCAAGAAAAATAAATACAAGGTATAAGAATTCAGAAAGGAAGAAATATTGTCCTTATTAAGTTATGAGCAATTTTTTTTCCTTATTAGTCATCAAATTAATACACATCAGTGAATACATGCCAATCCCAATCTCCCAATTCAACACACCACCACCCCCACCACCCCCCCGCCGCTTTCCCCCCTTGGTGTCCATACATTTGTTCTCTACATCTGTGCCTAAATTTCTGCCCTTCAAACCGTCTCATCTGTACCATTTTTCTAGGTTCCACACATATGCGTTAATATACGATATTTTTCTCTTTCTGATTTACTTCACTTGGTATGACAGACTCTAGATCCATCCACGTCTCAACAAATGACCCAATTTCGTTCCTTTTTATGGCTGAGTAATATTCCATTGTATATATGTACTACATTTTCCTTATCCATTCGTCTGTCGATGGGCATTTAGGTTGTTTCCATGACCTGGCTACTGTAAGTAGTGCTGCAATGAACATTGGGGTGCATGTGTCTTTTGGAATTATGGTTTGCTCTGGGTATATGCCCAGTCATGGGATTGCTGGGTCATATGGTAATTCTATTTTTAGTTTTTTAAGGAACCTCCATACTGTTCTCCATGGTGGCTGTATCAATTTACATTCCCACCAACAGTGCAAGAGGGTTCCTTTTCTCCACACCCTCTCCAGCATTTGTTGTTTGTAAATTTTCTAATGATACCCATTCTAACTGGTGTGAGGTGATACCTCATTGTAGTTTTGATTTGCATTTCTCTAATAATTAGTGATGTTGAGCAGCTTTTCATGTGCTTCTTGGCCATCTGTATGTCTTCTTTGGAGAAATGTCTACTTAGGTCTTCTGCCCATTTTTGGATTGGGTTGATTTTTTTTTAATATTGACCTGCATGAGCTGTTTATATATTTTGGAGATTAATCCTTTCTCCGTTGACTCATTTGCAAATATTTTCTCCCATTCTGAGGAGTGTCTTTTCGTCTTGTTTACGGTTTCCTTTGCTGGTCAAAAGCTTTGAAGTTTCATTAGGTCCCATTTGTTTATTTTTGTTTTTATTTCCATGACTCTAGGAGGTGGGTCAAAAAAGATCTTGCTGTGATTTACATCAAAGAGTGTTCTTCCTATGTTTTCCTCTAAGAGTTTTATACTGTCTGGTCTTACATTTAGGTCTCTAATCCATTTTGAGTTTATTTTTGTGTATGGTGTTACGGACTGTTCTAATTTCATTCTTTTACATGTAGCTGTCCAGTTTTCCTAGCACCACTTTTTGAAGAGACTGTCTTTTCTCCATTGTATATCCTTGCCTCCTTTGTCATAGATTAGTTGACCATAGGTACATGGGTTTATCTCTGGGCTTTCTATCTTGTTCCATTGATCTATGTTTCTGTTTTTGTGCCAGTACCATATTGTCTTGATTACTGTAGCTTTGTAGTATAGTCTGAAGTCAGGGAGTCTGATTCCTCCAGCTCCATTTTTTCCCCTCAAGACTGCTTTGGCTATTCAGGGTCTTTCGTGTCTCCATACAAATTTTAAGATTTTTTATTCTAGTTTCGTAAAAATTGTCATTGGTAATTTGATAGGGATGGTATTGAATCTGTAGATTGCTTTGGGTAGTATAGTCATTTTCACAATATTGATTCTTCCCATACAAAAACATGGTATATCTCTCCATCTGTTGGTATCATCTTTAATTTCTTTCATCAGTGTCTTATAGTTTTCTGCATACAGGTCTTTTGTCTCTTTTGTCTCCCTAGGTAGGTTTCTTCTTAGGTAGGTATTTTGTTCTTTTTGTTGCAATGGTAAATGGGAGTGTTTCCTTAATTTCTCTTTCAGATTTTTCATCATTAGTGTATAGGAATGCAAGAGATTTCTGTGCATTAGTTTTGTGTCCTGCAATTTTACCAAATTCATTGAGTAGCTCTAGTAGTTTTCTGGTGGCATCTTTAGGATTGTCTATGTATAGTATCATGTCATCTGCAAACAGTGACAATTTTACTTCTTCTTTTCCAATTTGTATTCCTTTTATTTCTTTTTCTTCTCTGACTGCCGTGGCTAGGACTTCCAAAACTATGTTGAATAACAGTGGTGAGAGTGGACATCCTTCTCTTGTTCCTGATCTTAGAGGAAATGCTTTCAGTTTTTCACCATTGAGAATGATGTTTCCTCTGGGTTTGGGGTATATGGCCTTTATTACATTGAGGTACGTTCCCTCTATGCCCACTTTCTGGAGAGTTTTTATCATAAATGGGTGTTGAATTCTGTCAAAAGCTTTTTCTGCATCTATTGAGATGATCATATGGTTTTTATCCTTCAATTTGTTAATATGGTGTATCACATTGATTGATTTGCGTATATTGAAGAATCCTTGCATCCCTGGGATAAATCCCACTTGATCATGGTGTATGATCCTTTTAATGTGTTGTTGGATTCTGTTTGCTAGTATTTTGTTGAGGATTTTTGCATCTATATTCATCAGTGATATTGGTCTCTAATTTTCTTTTTTGGTAGTATCTTTGTCTGGTTTTGGTATCAGGGTGATGGTAGCCTAATAGAACGAGTTTGGGAGCATTCCTTCCTCTGCAATTTTTTGGAAGAGTTTGAGAAGAATGGGTGTTAGCTCTTCTCTAAATGTTTGATAGAATTCATCTGTGAAGCCATCTGGTCCTGGACTTTTGATTTTTGGAAGATTTTTAATCACAGTTTCAATTTCATTACTTGTGATTGGTCTGTTCATATTTTCTATTTCTTCCTGGTTCAGTCTTGGAAGGTTATACCTGCCTAAGAATTTGTCCATTTCTTTCAGGTTGTCCATTATATCGGCATACTATTGCTTGTAGTAGTCTCTTAGGATGCTTTGTATTTCTGCGGTGTCTGTTGTAACTTCTCCCTTTTCATTTCTAATTTTTTTTTTATTTATTTTTTTTCACACACACACACACACTGTATTTTATTTTTACAAGAGATAAATAGACTGACACCAAGCATTGTACATGGAAAACCACAACAAAAGCAACAATGATTGCAATTACCAAACATGAAACACACTCATACTATGTCACAATACTGACATTCAGTACAGTAATCCTCCACTGTAACAGCTCCTTTACTTTGCAGTGAAAATTGATTTGTATATTCTTTGCCTCTGAGTCCTTGTGGGATTTTTTTTTTTTAATTCAGACAGAAAGTCACAAAAATTATACTCATCCTCATCAGTTCACTCAGTCCCATGTAATTAATTTTTTTTTTCATCTTGATCTTTTGTTAGCACTTTTATGAGTTCATCAGTTTTTCATTAGAGTTCTGAAAATGCTTATTCATTCAGTTCAGTAAAGTCAGTTACCAGAAACCTGTACTTGTCAGAGTCTTTTCCATGAATTTCTTGAAGATGAAAGCCTTTTATAGGAACATATTTGCAAAAGCATCAGAGTACACCCAGAACTGTCTTTAAATGACAAAAGACTTAAAAATGACCACTGTTAAAGATTTGATGAAAGTTCATAATAATGCAGTTGACAAGAAAATTAGTTATTTCTGAGATATACATTTTAAAGTAATAACTAGGATTATTACTTATAACATTATACCAGAACATATAAGATTTTTAGAAATTTCATGTAGTCTGAAACATTTATATTAACATATTTCCATACATATTTCCATACAAATACAAGATTTTTAGAAATTTCATATAATATCTGAAACATTTATATTAACATATTTCCATACATATTTCCATACAAATACAAATATAAGATTTTTAGAAATTTCATGTAATGTCTGAAACATTTATATTAACATATTTCCATACAAATAACCCAATGAAAGTTTAGTATTAGTTGTTTTGTTTGTTTGTTTTTTTATACTGCAGGTTCTTATTAGGCATCAATTTTATACACATCAGTGTATACATGTCAATCCCAATCGCCCAATTCAGCACACCACCATCCCCACCCCACCGCAGTTTTCCCCCCTTGGTGTCCATATGTCCATTCTCTACATCTGTGTCTCAACTTCTGCCCTGCAAACCGGCTCATCTGTACCATTTTTCTAGGTTCCACATACATGCATTAATATACGATATTTCTTTTTCTCTTTCTGACTTACTTCACTCTGTATGACAGTCTCTAGATCCATCCACTTCTCAACAAATGACTCAATTTCGTTCCTTTTTATGGCTGAGTAATATTCCATTGTATATATGTACCACAACTTCTTTATCCATTCGTCTGTTGATGGGCATTTAGGTTGCTTCCATGACCTGGCTATTGTAAATAGTGCTGCAATGAACATTCGGGTGCATGTGTCTTTTTGAGTTACGGTTTTCTCTGGGTATATGCCCAGTAGTGGGATTGCTGGGTCATATGGTAATTCTATTTTTAGTTTTTTAAGGAACCTCCATATTGTTCTCCATAGTGGCTGTATCAATTTACATTCCCACCAACAGTGCAAGAGGGTTCCCTTTTCTCCACACCCTCTCCAGCATTTGTTGTTTGTAGATTTTCTGATGATGCCCATTCTAACAGGAGTGAGGTGATACCTCATTGTAGTTTTGATTTGCATTTCTCTAATAATTAGTGATGTTGAGCATCTTTTCATGTGCTTCGTGGCCGTCTGTATGTCTTCTTTGGAGAAATGTCTATTTAGGTCTTCTGCCCGTTTTTGGATTGGGGTGTTTGTTTCTTTAATATTGAGCTGAATGAGCTGTTTATATATTTTGGAGATTAATCCTTTGTCCATTGATTCGTTTGCAAATATTTTCTCCCATTCTGAGGGTTGTCTTTTCGTCTTGTTTATGGTTTCCTTTGCTGTGCAAAAGCTTTGAAGTTTCATTAGGTCCCACTTGTTTATTTTTGTTTTTATTTCCATTACTCTAGGAGGTGGATCAAAAAAGATCTTGCTGTGATTTATGTCAAAGAGTGTTCTTCCTATGTTTTCCTCTAAGAGTTTTATAGTGTCCAGTCTTATATTTAGGTCTCGAATCCATTTTGAGTTTATTTTTGTGTATGGTGTTAGGGAGTATTCTAATTTCACTCTTTTACATGTAGCTGTCCAGTTTTCCCAGCACCACTTATTGAAGAGACTGTCTTTTCTCCATTGTATATCTTTGCCTCCCTTGTCATAGATTAGTTGACCATAGGTGCGTGGGTTAATCTCTGGGCTTTCTATCTTGTTCCATTGATCTATGTTTCTGTTTTTGTGCCAGTACCATATTGTCTTGATTACTGTAGCTTTGTAGTATAGTCTGAAGTCAGGGAGTCTGATTCCTCCAGCTCCGATTTTTTCCCTCAAGACTGCTTTGGCTATTCGGGGTCTTTTGTGTCTCCATACAAATTTTAAGATGATTTGTTCTAGCTCCGTAAAAAATGCCATTGGTAATTTGATAGGGATTGCATTGAATCTGTAGATTGCTTTGGGTAGTATACTCACTTTCACAATGTTGATTCTTCCAATCCAAGAACATGGTATATCTCTCCATCTGTTGGTATCATCTTTAATTTCTTTCATCAGTGTCTTATAGTTTTCTGCATACAGGTCTTTTGTCTCCCTAGGTAGGTGTATTCCTAGATATTTTATTCTTTTTGTTGCAATGGTAAATGGGAGTGTTTCCATAATTTCTCTTTCAGATTTTTCATCATTAGTGTATAGGAATGCAAGAGATTTCTGTGCATTAGTTTTGTGTCCTTCAATTTTACCAAATTCATTGAGTAGCTCTAGTAGTTTTCTGGTGGCATCTTTAGGATTGTCTATGTATAGTATCATGTCATCTGCAAACAGTGACAATTTTACTTCTTCTTTTCCAATTTGTATTCCTTTTATTTCTTTTTCTTCTCTGATTGCCGTGGCTAGGACTTCCAGAACTATGTTGAATAATAGTGGTGAGAGTGGACATCCTTGTCTCGTTCCTGATCTTAGAGGAAATGCTTTCAGTTTTTCACCATTGAGAATGATGTTTGCTGTGGGTTTGTCATATATGGCCTTTATTATGTTGAGGTAGGTTCCCTCTACGCCCACTTTCTGGAGAGTTTTTATCATAAATGGGTGTTGAATTTTGTCAAAAGCTTTTTCTGCATCTATTGAGATGATCATATGGTTTTTATTCTTCAATTTGTTAATATGGTATATCACATTGATTGATTTGCGTATATTGAAGAATCCTTGCATCCCTGGGATAAATCCCACTTGATCGTGGTGTATGATCCTTTTAATGTGTTGTTGGATTCTGTTTGCTAGTATTTTGTTGAGAATTTTTGCATCTATATTCATCAGTGATATTGGTCTGTAATTTTCTTTTTTTGTAGTGTCTTTGTCTGGTTTTGGTATCAGGGTGATGGTGGCCTCATAGAATGAGTTTGGGAGTGTTCCTTCCTCTGCAATTTTTTGGAAGAGTTTGAGAAGGATAGGTGTTAGCTCTTCTCTAAATGTTTGATAGAATTCACCTGTGAAGCCATCTGGTCCTGGACTTTTGTTTGTTGGAAGATTTTTAATCACAGTTTCAATTTCATTACTTGTGATTGGTCTGTTCATATTTTCTATTTCTTCCTGGTTCAGTCTTGGAAGGTTATACCTTTCTAAAAATTTGTCCATTTCTTCCAGGTTGTCCATTTTATTGGCATAAAGTTGCTTGTAGTAGTCTCTTAGGATGCTTTGTATTTCTGCGGTGTCTGTTGTAACTTCTCCTTTTTCATTTCTGATTTTATTGATTTGAGTCCTCTCCCTCTTTTTCTTGATGAGTCTGGCTAATGGCTTATCAATTTTGTTTATCTTCTCAAAGAACCAACTTTTAGTTTTATTGATCTTTGCTATTGTTTTCTTTGTTTCTATTTCATTTATTTCTGCTCTGATCTTTATGATTTCTTTCCTTCTGCTAACTTTGGGTTTTGTTTGTTCTTCTTTCTCTACTTCCTTTAGGTGTAAGGTTAGATTGTTTGAGATTTTTTTCTTATTTCTTGAGGTAGGCTTGTATTGCTATAAACTTCCCTCTTAGAATTGCTTTTGCTGCATCCCGTAGGTTTTGGGTCGTCGTGTTTTCATTGTCATTTGTCTCTAGGTATTTTTTGATTTCCTCTTTGATTTCTTCAGTGATCTCTTGGTTATTTAGTAACGCATTGTTTAGCCTCCATGTGTTTGTCTTTTTTACGTTTTTTTCCCTGTCATTCATTTCTAATCTCATAGCATTGTGGTCAGAAAAGATGCTTGATGTGATTTCAATTTTCTTAAATTTACTGAGGCTTGATTTGTGACCCAAGATGTGATCTATCCTGGAGAATGTTCCGTGCACACTTGAGAAGAACGGGTAATCTGCTGTTTTTGGATGGAATGTCCTGTATATATCAATTAAATCTATCTGGTCTATTGTGTCATTTAAAGCTTCTGTTTCCTTATTTATTTTCATGTTGGATGATCTGTCCATTGGTGTAAGTGAGGTGTTAACGTCCCCAATATTATTGTGTTACTGTCAATTTCCTCTTTTATAGCTGTTAGCAGTTGCCTTATGTATTGAGGTGTTCCTATGTTGGGTGCATATATATTTATAATTGTTATATCTACTTCTTGGATTGATCCCTTGATCATTATGTAGTGTCCTTCCTTGTCTCTTGTAACATTCTTTATTTTAAAGTCTATTTTATCTGATATGAGTATAGCTACTCCAGCTTTCTTTTGATTTCCATTTGCATGGAATATCTTTTTCCATCCCCTCACTTTCAGTCTGTATGTGTCCCTAGGTCTAAAGTGGGTCTCTTGTAGACAGCATATATATGGGTCTTGTTTTTGTATCCATTCAGCCAGTCTATGTCTTTTCGTTGGGGCATTTAATCCATTCACGTTTAAGGTAATTATCGATATGTATGTTCCTATGACCATTTTCTTAATTGTTTTGGGTTTGTTTTTGTAGGTCCTTTTCTTCTCTTGTGTTTCCCACTTAGAGAAGTTCCTTTAGCATTTGTTGTAGAGCTGGTTTGGTGGTGCTGAATTCTCTTAGCTTTTGCTTGTCTGTAAAGCTTTTGATTTCTCCATCAAATCTAAATGAGATCCTTGCCGGGTAGAGTAATCTTGGTTGTAGGTTCTTCCCTTTCATCTCTTTAAGTATATCATGCCACTCCCTTCTGGCTTGCAGAGTTTCTGCTGAGAAATCAGCTGTTAACCTTATGGGAGTTCACTTGTATGTTATTTGTCATTTTTCCCTTGCTGCTTTCAATAATTTTTCTTTGTCTTTAATTTTTGCCACTTTGATTACTATGTGCCTCGGCGTGTTTCTCCTTGGGTTTATCCTGTATGAGACTCTCTGTGCTTCCTGGACTTGGGTGGCTATTTCCTTTCCCATGTTAGGGAAGTTTTCGACTATAATCTCTTCAAATATTTTCTCTGGTCCTTTCACTCTCTCTTCACCTTCTGGGACCCCTATAATGCGAATGTTGTTGCGTTTAATGTTGTCCCAGAGGTCTCTTAGGCTGTCTTCATTTCTTTTCATTCTTTTTTCTTTAGTCTGTTCCGCAGCAGTGAATTCCACCATTCTGTCTTCCAGGTCACTTATCCGTTCTTCTGCCTCAGGTATTCTGCTACTGATTCCTTCTAGTGTAGTTTTCATTTCAGTTATTGTATTGGTCATCTCTGTTTGTTTGTTCTTTAATTCTTCTAGGTCTTTGTTAATCATTTCTTGCATCTTCTCAATCTTTGCCTCCATTTTTATTCCGAGGGCCTGGATCATCTTCACTATCATTATTCTGAATTCTTTTTCTGGAAGGTTGCCTATCTCCATTTCATTTAGTTGTTTTTCTGGGGTTTTTTCTTGTTCCTTCATCTGGTACATAGCCCTCTGCCTTTTCATCTTGTCTATCTTTCTGTAACTGTGGTTTTTGGTCCACAGGCTGCAGGACTGTAGTTTTTCTTGCTTCTGCTGTCTGCCCTCTGGTGGTTGAGGCTATCTAACCATTTCTAATTTTATTGATTTGAGTTCTCTCCCTCTTTTTCTTGATGAGTCTGGCTAATGGTTATCAATTTTGTTTATCTTCTCAAAGAAGCAACTTTTAGTTTTATTGATCTTTGCTATTGTTTTCTTTGTTTCTATTTCATTTATTTCCGCTCTGATCTTTATGATTTCTTTCCTTTGCTAACTTTGGGTTTTGTTTCTTCTTCTTTCTCTAGTTCCTTTAGGTGTAAGGTTAGATTGCTTATTTGAGATTTTTCTTCTTTCTTGAGGTAGGCTTGTATAGCTATAAACTTCCCTCTTAGAACTGCTTTTGCTGCATCCCATAGGTTTTGGACGATCGTGTTTTCATTGTCATTTGTCTCTATGTATTTTTTTATTTCCTCTTTGATTTCTTCAGTGATCTCTTGGTTATTCAGTAACGTATTGTTTAGCCTCCATGTGTTTGTGTTTTTTACGTTTTGTTCCCTGTAATTCATTTCTAATCTCATAGCGTTGTGGTCAGAAAAGATGCTTGATATGATTTCAATTTTCTTAAATTTACTGAGGCTTGATTTGTGACCCAAGATGTGATCTATCCTGGAGAATGTTCCGTGCACACTTGAGAAGAAAGTGTAATCTGCTGTTTTGGGATGGAATGTCGTATAAATATCAATTAAATCTATCTGGTCTATTGTGTCATTTAAAGCTTCTGTTTCCTTATTTATTTTCATGTTGGATGATCTGTCCATTGTTGTAAGTGAGGTGTTAAAGTCCCCAATATTATTGTGTTACTGTCAATTTCCTCTTTTAGAGCTGTTAGCAGTTGCCTTATGTATTGAGGTGTTCCTGTGTTGGGTGCATATAGATTTATAATTGTTGTATCTTCTTCTTGGATTGATCCCTTGATCATTATGTAGTGTCCTTCCTTCTCTCTTGTAACATCCTTTATTTTAAAGTCTATTTTATCTGATATGAGTATTGCTCTTCCAGATTTCTTTTGATTTCCATTTGCATGGAATATCTTTTTCTATCCCCTCACTTTCAGTCTGTATGTGTCCCTAGGTCTGAAGTGGGTCTCTTGTAGACAGCATATATATGGGTCTTGTTTTTGTATCCATTCAGTGAGCCTGTGTCTTTTGTTTAGAGCATTTAATCCATTCAAGTTTAAGGTAATTATTGGTATGTATGTTCCTATTACCATTTTCTTAATTGTTTTGCATTTGTTTTTGTAGGTCCTTTTCTTCTCTTGTGTTTCCCACTTAGAGAAGTTCCTTTAGCATTTGTTGTAGGGCTGTTTTGCTGGTGCTGAGATCTCTTAGCTTTTGCTTGTCTGTAAAGCTTTTGATTTCTCCATTGAATCTGAATGAGATCCTTGCCGGGTAGAGGAATCTTGGTTGTAGGTTCTTCCCTTTCATCACTTTATCATGCCACTTCCTTCTGGCTTGTAGCATTTCTGCTAAGAAATCAGCTGTTAACCTTATGGGAGTTCTCTTGTATGTTATTTGTCGTTTTTCCCTTGCTGCTTTCAATAATTTTTCTTTGTCTTTAATTTTTGCCAGTTTGATTACTAGGTGTCTCGGTGTGTTTCTCCTTGGGTTTATCCTGTATGGGACTCTCTGCACTTCCTGGACTGGGGTGGCTGTTCCCTATCCCATGTTAGGGAAGTTTTCGACTATAATCTCTTCAAATATTTTCTCTGGTCCATTCTCTCTCTCTTCTCCTTCTGGGACCCCTATAATGCGAATGTTGTTGCGTTTAATGTTGTCCCAGAGGTCTCTTAGGCTGTCTTCATTTCTTTTCATTCTTTTTTCTTTAGTCTGTTCCGCAGCAGTGAATTCCACCTTTCTGTCTTCCAGGTCACTTATCCGTTCTTCTGCCTCAGTTATTCTGCTATTGATTCCTTCTAGTGTAGTTTTCATTTCAGTTATTGTATTGTTCATCTCTCTTTGTTTGTTCTTCAATTCTTCTAAATCTTTTTTAAACAGTTCTTGCATCTTATCAATCTTTGCCTCCATTCTTTTTCCAAGGTCCTGGATCATCTTCACTATCGTTATTCTGAATTCTTTTTCTGGAAGGTTGCCTATCTTCACTTCATTTAGTTGTTTTTCTGGGGTTTTATCTTGTTCCTTCATCTGGTACATAGCCCTCTGCCTTTTCATCTTGTCTATCTTTCTTTGAATGTGGTTTTTGTTCCACAGGCTGCAGGACTGTAGTTCTTCTTGCTTCTCCTGTCTGCCCTCTGGTGGATGAGGCTACCTAAGAGGCTTGTGCAAGTTTCCTGATGGGAGGGACTGGTGGTGGGTAGAGCTGACTGTTGCTCTGGTGGGCACAGCTCAGTAAAACTTTAATCCGTTTGACTGCTGATGGGTGGGGCTGGGTACCATTCACGTTGGTTGTTTGGCCTGAGGCAACCCAACACTGGAGCCTACCTGGGCTCTTTGGTGCGGTTAATGGCAGACTCTGGGAGGGCTCACACCAAGGAGTACTTCCCAGAACTTCCGCTGCCAGTGTCCTTGTCCCCCCAGTGAGACACAGCCACTGCCTGCCTCTGCTGGAGACCCTCCAACACTACCAGGTAGGTCTGGTTCTGTCTCCTATGGGGTCACTGCTCCTTCCCCTGGGTCCCAATGTGCACACTACTTTGTGTGTGCCCTCCAAGAGTGGAGTCTCTGTTTCCCCCAGTCCTGTCAAAGTCCTGCAATCAAATCCCACTAGCCTTCAAAGTCTGATTCTCTAGGAATTCCTCCTACCGTTGCCAGACCCCCAGGTTGGGAAGCCTGACGTGGGGCTCAGAACCTTCACTCCATTGGGTGGACTTTCATGGTACAAGCGTTCTCCAGTCTGTGAGTCACCCACCTAGCAGTTATGGGATTTGATTTTACTGTGATTGCGCCCCTCCTACCGTCTCATTGTGGCTTCTCATTTGTCTTTGGATGTGGGGTATCTTTTTTGGTGAGTTCCAGTGTCTTCCTGTCAATGACTGTCCAGCAGTTAGTTGTGATTCTGGTGTTCTTGCAAGCGGAAATTATATTTCTAATTGCAGTTAAAATTTACCTGCAGAATTATTTTGGGTAATACTAACTGGGTAACATTAATGGTAATATAATGTGAAGTTAGTATTTTAACCTGACAAATTAAATAAACTAGTTTGGGTTTCAACAATGTGTGGGGGAAAAAATAAAAAGTAAATATCTAATAAACATGCTAAGTATATCATAACACTAAAAACTGAATTCTAACTGCATGTATATTGTATGAAGCATGTGACACAGATAATGCACTGCATCAGGACCAAAAGTTTCATCAGTAGGATATACCAGAAATTTTACAGATAAACACGAGCATTTTATAGTCCTTTTGAAGTCCATTCACTGCATTTGGACCTAACCAATATCATGGACAGTTGCTTTGAATTCCTAATCTATGAAACTGAAAAGTTAAGAAATTCTCATTAACAAGTCAGTAAATATATCAGGCCTCAGAAAATGTATAATACATTAAAGCACTTTTGCTATATAATCACAGCAATAATTTGAAGTTTATATTACATTTTTAGGCCAAGAGGCCCACAACTCCTGGTTTTACAAGCGTTCTTTGAGATAAATAAATGTCATTTCACAGAGAGAAAAAAATACACAAGCAGTGACCTGCACAACATTTATATAAACATCTGTTTGTTTCAGTTTCAACAAAGGCATTTGTATTAACTACCAATTGTGATTATGTGTACCAACCTTAAAATGCAAAAGAAAGCCATAAACAAGGCCCCGTTAGCAGTCAGAAATGAAGCAGATTGTAGGATCTCAGGGAGCAGTTTGTGTAAATAATAATCTAATTTTCGTTTCCGGAGAATTGCTGCAATCTGGAAAAAGAAGGAAAAAAAAGGCTCTTTTGTTTAATATAACCAACTTTTCCCACTTAAGTTAGTTCTTATGTGGAAGATCCTGAAATAATAGCATGTATTTAAAAATTAAAGTAAAAACTCTGGTATTTTACTGGCTCCTCTATGAAAATTCAATTTCTGGGACAGAAGACCCTTTAATTTATTGAAAGTATAATGGATAAAATAAACACCTAGAAATTACAACATGGATCATATGATAAATAACCTCCAAACACTGAGATAAATATTTATAATGCCTTAAAAAGTTTTAAACTGGGGCTTCCCTGGTGGCACCGTGGTTAAGAATCTGCCTGCCAATTCAGGGTACACGGGTTCGAGCCCTGGTCCAGGAAGATCCCACATGCTGCGGGGCAACTAAGCCCGTGCGCCACAACTACTGAGCCTGCACTCTAGAGCCCGTGAGCCACAACTACTGAAGCCCACGTGCCACAACTACTGAGGCCCACGTGCCTGGATCCCGTGCTCCGCAACAAGAGAAGCCACCACAGTGAGAAGCCCGCGCATGGCAAGGAAGAGTAGCCCCTACTCACAGCAACTAGACAAAGCCCACGCACAGCAACAAAGATGCAACACAGCCAAAAATAAATAAATAAAATTTTTTTTAAAAAGTTTTAAACTGAAAAATAAAATATATGTTTAAATGGAAAAAATAAAGTGCAATCAAATAGAAATTGAATGCTAAAACAAAACTACATTACAGATACTATCAGCCTGGATATTAGAAAACTTCAATGATAAAAACCAGAGAAATTCATTCATTCAGTTTCACTGAGAAGGGGATATGAGCTAGATTAGGAACAACAGTATAATTCTCACAGGTCACCAGGAAGAAATGCTTTTCTATCATGGTGAAACAATATATCAAAGGAACAAAAGTTAAGGGGACAGAATTAGGGAATGAGGGAGGGAATGTAAGAAAGGGCAAGACTGACTTGAGAAAAGAAAGACCAGAGAACTGTGCATTCACTTTTCACCATTCTAGACATAACAGCTTCCCTATCGTCAGGGATCAACAAATCTAATGGCCTCGTCTCAGTTCTTTTCTTATTCTACCCCTTAAAAGCCTCTGATAATTTCCTACTTCATTCAATTAAACAAACTGTTATTAAGAATTATGCCATACACAGGAAAAACAACAATGAATAAGATCTAATCCTTGCCTTCAAGGAACATAAAAACTTAATAGGGAAGTAGACATATAAACAATAAACTACAGTAAGGCAGTGTGGTAAATGCTATACTAGAAGAAGAAGAAACTGCTACAGAAATACATATTAGGGAATAACCAAAAAGGAGATGGGACTGGACAGGTAATAATGCCTGGAAGATGGATCTTGACAAATAGGTAAAATGTTGACAAAAGAGAAGTTTCTAGGGTTTCTGTGACTTCATTGTTTTCATTCTCCCATTATATCTCTAAGTGCTACTCCTTTGTTAGCATTTCTTCCTCAGATCTCTACTCATTCTATATACAATCTCTCCCACAGCATCATCTATCATGTCAAAGTAGGAATTCCAATATAACCCCTTCTAATTTTTTTTTTTTTTTTTAATTTTTGGCTGCATTGGGTCTTTGTTGCTGCACACAGGCTTTCTCTAGTTGCAGCGAGCGGGGGCTACTCTTCGTTGTGGTGCGCAGGCTTCTCATTGCGGTGACTTCTCATTGTGGAGCACAGGCTCTACATGCACAGGCTTCAGTAGTTGCAGCACATGGGCTCAGCAGTTGTGGCACGTGGGCCCTAGAGCACACAGGCTTCAGTAGTTGTGGGCTCAGTAGTTGTGGCTCGCAGGCTCTAGGGCGCAGGCTCAGTAGTTGTGGCACACAGGCTTAGCTGCTCCGGGCATGTGGCATCTTCCCAGGCCAGGGATCAAACCCATGTCCCCTGGATTGGCAGGCAGATTCTTAACCACTGCACCACCAGGGAAGCCCCTCCCCTAAATTCTTAATGCATACTTCAAATGTCTATTGGACATGTCAATAAAGACATACCACAGACATCGAAAAAAAAGCATGTCCAAATCAGAACTTATTATACTTCCCAAAAATGCTTTTATTTCTGAGTTTCTAACCTCAAGTAATAGTACCACATCCACCCAATTACTTAGGAACAAAATGTTGGTGTCATTTCAATTACTCCCTGGATCCTCAACCATCTCCTCAGTTCTAATGATCTCCTAGGATCTTCAGGTTTTAGAATGTAATGTCTCTTTCATTTTAGACTCAACAATGGGCAGAATATGGTACTCTGTTATATATTCAAGTAGTTACAGAAAAAAATCCCCTCTGTTCCTGGAAAGGAAAAAACAAAACTGTCCCTATTTGCAGATAACCTGATTGTCTACACAGAAATTCCCAAGCAAGTTACATACAGACACACACACACCTCCTAGAACTCATAATGCAGTTTAGCAAAGGCAAAGGATAAAAGATAAACATACAAAAGTTATTTGTATTTCTATATAAAAAAATGAATACATGGACACCAAAATTTAAATACAATAGCATTTATAACTCCTCAAAAAATGAAATACTTAGGGGAAAATCTACAACACTTGTATAGGACTTGTATACTGAAAGATACACAATGCTGATGGAAGAAATCAAAGAACAGATTAATAAATGTTCATAGATAGGAAGACTCAACATGGTAAAGATGTCAATTTTCCCCCAAAGCAATATACAGGTTTAACACAATTTCTATTATGATTCCAGAAAAGGTTTTGTAGATGTGGACAAGATTATACTGAAATTTATATAGAAAAGCAAAGGAACTATAAGAGCTAAAACAACTTTGAAAAAGTGAATAAAATGGGAGGAATGAGCCTACCCAATTTGAAGACATTATATAGCTACAGCAATCAGGTTTTGTGATATTGGCAAAAGGATAGACAAATACATTAATGAAATAGAATAGAGAACCTAGATACAGATCCACACAAATATATCCAACTGATTTTTGACAAGGTACAATGGCAATCCCATAGAGGAAAAATAGCTATTTCAACAAATGGTGCTGGAGCAAAGAGACATCCACAGGCAAAAAAAAAAAAAAAAATTAACCTCAGCCAAAGTCTCACAGTTTATACACACTTTATACAAAAATTAATTCTAAATGTATCAGAGACATAAATCTAAAACATAAAACTACAAAACTTTTAGGGGAAAAAAAAATCAGGGAAAATCTTAGGGATCTAAGGCTAGGCAAAAGCGCAATTCATAAAAGGAAAAATTATAAATTACACTTCAGAATTAAAACTTTTTCTCTGTGAAAGACCTGTTAAGAATAAAAACCCTAGCTACAGAATGCGAGAAAATACTTGTAAACTACACAGCCAGCAAACGACTAGTATCTAGAATATAGAAGGAAATCTCAAAACTCAACAGTAAAAAACAATCCAATTAGAAAATACAAATGATATGAACAGATATTTCACCGAAGAGAATATGCAAATGGAAGATAAGCATATTAGCCATTAAGGAAAAGCAAATTAAAACCACAATGAGCTATCACCATAGAACTGTCAGAATGATCAAATTTTAAAATACTGGAAACACCAAATGCTGACAAGGATGCAGAGAAACTGGATCTCTCATGCACTTGTTGGGGGGAATGTGAAATGGCAAAAGCATTCTGAAAAAGTTTGACAGTTTCTATAAAAACTAAACAAGCAACTATCATATGACCCAGCAATTGCAGTCCCGAATGTTTATCCTAGAAAAATGAAAACGTATGTTCACCCAAAATTTGTGCACAAATGTTTATAGCAGCTTTGTTTGTAATAGTCAATAAATGGAAACAACTCCTATGTCCTTTAAGAGATGAATGGTTTAAAAAACTGAGGTGTATCCATACCATGGAATACCATTTAGCAATAAACAGGAACAAGCTAGTGATACATGATACAATACTGATGAATTTCCAGAGAATTATGCTGAACGAAAAAAGCCAATCCCAAAAGACTACATACTATACTATTCCATTTACATAACACATAAAATGACAAATTTATAGAAATTAAGAATAAATTAATGGTGACCAGGGGTTAAGAGGAGGTGGGTAGGTGGGAGGGAAGTGGCTATTGCTATAAAAGGGCACCACAAGGGATCCTTGTGTTGATGGAAATGCCCTGTATATTGACTATATCAACAGCAATTATTTTGGTTGTGATATTTTACTATCATTTTGCAGGATGATACCACTGGGAGAAACCAGATAAAGAGCAGAGGGAATCTATTATTTCTTACAACTGCATAAGAATCTACAATTATCTCAAAATTAAAAGTTCAATTTAAAAAAAAAGCAGTCACCCACAAAGCCAATGGGCATATGAAATATGCTTAGCATCACTGTATTCAGAAAACTGCACAATAAAATACCACTACACACACACACACACCAGAATGTCTAAAACAAGGAGAAATGATAATGCAAAGCACTGTCGGGAATGAAGTAACTGGAACTTCACACATTGCTGGTGGGAATGTAAAACTGCATACTTACTTCAGAAAACTGTTATTATCTAATGAAACTAAATGCACACTTATCCTATGATCCAGCAGTTTCACTCCTAGGTATATATCCAAGAGAAATAACTGCTTATTTCCATCAAAAGTCATATTCATAACACTATCTGTGATTACAAATACTGCAAAACACCTAAATGTCCATTAACAGGAAGGTAGATAAATTGTACATATTTGCAATATTGGTAAATCATACTGTACAGTCTACTGTAAGAAACACGGAAAATCTGACACAACACATGGGAAGTAACCTAAGACCTTATCAACACTGTGTTGTAACCCAGAGCTTCCAACCAGGGCTTACAAGTGGCCAAAAAACTGATCCTCTCAGCAGTCTGGGTAGCCAGGCCAGGACTAGGGTAACAGAGCAAGGTGATAATCATCTCTGTTTTCCCTAGTGTGCCACACAATTATTATCATTTTCTATGTACATCACAGCATGCTATAGTGTGAAAAAAGATTAGAAGCACTGATCTAACCAAGTAACATAAAAGTAACTGTACTAGCCATGTAGGAATTGTAAGGGCACATGCACACATGTATAAAATCATTATCAGACATCATCCAACAACTTCACAAACATCATATTGTATAGCAAAAAATGTTGCAGTGTTCATATGCTTTTGACCAAGTAATTCCATGTCAATAAATTCCTTATGAATTTTCCAAATATGCATACATTTAGCTCAACAACAAAGTATATAATAACACTATGATTAAAATACATATTTGTATTTATTTATTTATATTCATATAGCTTTTGAAGACAATATAATGACCAGGAAAAAAATGAATCAAAATACTTAAAGTGATAAGACAGACTACCAAACAATATTTTCTAATGAACATATGGAACAAACACTAGAACATTATGAACTGGTTATCTTGGTAATAGATTATTTTAATCTTTTTTGCTTTTGGGTATTTTCTAGACATTCTGCAACAAACATGTTACATTTATAAAACTGGTAGAAGGGGAATAAGTATGAGAAAGTGTGGATTAATTATTATAGAAAAAGATCTGAAGAGAGAATAGAAATAATCAGCATGATAAAGTATAAAATAATCAGGAGATATGATTTTTACTCTTAGTTCTACAATAATGTATATGAATGCTACTTATTTCAATTCTCTTTAGATTGCATCTTTCTCATTTATTAGATAAAGAGGCTGACTTAAATGACACAGGTGACATCAGTAAGATGGCAGAATAGCAGTTTCCAGCACTCATCCCCTTGCAGAAACATCAGTTTGAACAAATACTCATGTGCAAAAATACCTTCACAAGAGCTAAGGATTCCAGGTGAGAGATTAAAGCACCCAGGTGGAGTGGAGAAATAAGAAAAGATGCATTGAAGAGGGTATGAAAAATAATCTCATATTACCCACATCAACCAACCTCCAACCCCAGGCAACTCAGCATGCAGAGAGACACCCACCCAAAGGAGGAAGAAGAGTGAAGTGAGCGCCCAACTTCACCACAAACCCCAGCTCCAGGCCTGCCAAGTAAAATCAGGCATCAGGCCAGGCCACACAGATCCAGGATTCAGAAGTGCCCCCATGGACTCAGACTCCAGGCCCACCCCAGTGCCATGCCAAACCCCAAGAAACCAGGCTCCAGGCTTACCCCATGGATCCATTTCAAGCCCCAAACTGAAGCCCCAAACACCAGGCCTGCCCAGGTAGACCCAAGTATAAGATGCACACCAGTGAACTCAGGCTTCAAGTCCACCCCAGGCACCAGAGTAGCCTGCCTGAAAACTCCAGCAGCAAACCCATCCACAGACTCCACCAAATGGCTTTCATTGGCTTTCACTGCAGAAGCCCAAGTGTAAAGACTGGAAGAGGTGCCTACTTCTTCAAATGAACAAACACCAAAACAAGGCCACAGAAATACGAATGTTCAGGAAAACATGACACCAACAAAGGAACAAAATAAAGCACGAGTAACCAACCCTAAAGAAATGGAGATCAATGAACTGCCAGACAAAGAATTCAAAATAGTTGTCTTAAAGAACTGCAGTGAGCTGTAAGAGAACACAGATAGACAACTAAAACAAAATCAGGAAAACAATACATGACCAAAATGAGAAGTTAAACAAAGAGATAGAAGGAAGGAAGGAAGGGAGGAAGGGAGGGAGGGAGGGATGCATGAATTCTGGAGCTAAAGAGAACAATGACTAGACTTGATCAAGCCAAAGAAAAAATATCAGTGAGCTCAAGACAGGTCATTTGAAATTACCCAGGCAAAAGAACAAAAAGAAAAAATATTGAAAGAAAATGAAGAAAGCCTATGGAAATTATGGGATACCATCAAGGGAATAACATATGGATTGAGGGAGTCCCAGAACAAGTAAAGAAAAAGGAGCAGAAAGCTTATTTAAAGAAATAATGACTGAAAACTTCCTGAATCTGGAGAGGAAAATGGACATCCAGATCCATGAAGCCCAAAGAATCCCAAACAAATTAATTATAAAGAGATCTATTTCTTCTTTTTCTATTTCTTCTTTTTCTATTTCATTAATTTTGAGAGGATCAATATTCACTAATCCCATTGTGATAATCATTTCATGATGTACATAAGTCAATCCATTATGCTATACATCTTAAATTTACACACTGCTGGATGTCAATTATTATCTCAATAAAACAGAAAGAAAAAAGAGATCTTCACCTAGACACATTATAATCAAATTCTTAAAAGTCAAAGACAAAAAGAGAATTTTGAAAGAAGTAAGAGGAAAGAAAACTTGTCACATACAAAAGAACCCTCGTGGTGGGGGGGATAAATTGGGAGATTGGGATTGACATATATACACTATTGATACTATGTATAAAATAGATACCTAATGGGAACCTACTTTATAGCACAGGGAACTCTACTCAGTGCTCTGTAGTGACCTAAATGGGAATGAAATCCAAAAAAGAGGGGACATATGTATACATATAGCTGATTCACTTTGCTGTACAGTAGAAATGAACACAACATTGTAAAGCAACTATACTCCAATAAAAATTTTTTTAAAAAAAGAAAATATTAGCAAATAGAATTTAGCAACACATAAGGAGAATTATATACCACGGCCAAGCGGGCTTTATTCCAGGGATGCAAGGCTGGTTCAATTTATAAAAATCAATCAATGTAATTCACTATATTAACAGGCTAAAAAGAAAAATCACATGGTTATATAAATCAATATAAAAGCATCTGACCAAATTCAACACCCATTTATGACAAAAACTTTCACAAAAATAGGAATAGAAGGCAAATTCATCAAGTTGATAACTACAGCTAATTTCTACTTAATGATGAAAAGACTGAGTGCTCTCTTCCTAACTCTTATCAAAATATCAGCAAGGTTCTTTGTAGATATAGAGAAGATTATTCTAAAGTTTATATGAAAAGGCAGAGGAACTAGAAGATCTACAACAATTTACAATAGGAAGAATAATGTAGGCAGAATCAGTCTGCCCAATTTCAAGATTTATTATATAGCTACAGTAATCAAGACCCATAATAGAAAAACTGAAAAAATTTTCAGAAAAACTGAAAAATCAAACCTTATCAAAATTTAAAACTTCCTTTACAAAGGAAGAAAAGAGGCAGTATCCATATAAAGCGGGTGAAAAGACAAGCTACAGACGGGAGAAAATATTTTCAAACCACATATGTGCAAAAGGACTACGAACTAGAATCTATAAAGAACTCTCAAAATTCAACAGTAAAAAAACAAATAATCGGGGCTTCCCAGGTGGCGCAGTGGTTAAGAATCCACCTGCCAATGCAGGGGACACGGGTTCGAGCCTGGTAGGGGAAGATCCCACATACCACGGAGCAACTAAGCCTATGCGCCACAACTACTGAGCCTGCACTCTAGATCCTGTGAGCCACAACTACTGAGCCCACATGCCACAACTATTGAAGCCCACGTGCCTAGAGCCCTTGCTCCACAACAAGAGAAGCCACCACAATGAGAAGCCCACACACTGCAACAAAGAGTAGCCCCTGCTCACTGCAACTAGAGATAGCCCATGAGGAGCAACAAAGACCCAACGCAGCCAAAAATAAATATAAATAAGTAAACAAATTTATTTTTAAAAAAACAAAGGTGATACAACACATTACCAAATGAAGGATAAAAATCATGATCATCTGAGTAGATAGAGATAAAGTATTTGACAAAATTCAATACCCTTTCAAGATAAAAACATCAATAAACCTCATGATAATAAAAGGTCATATATGATAAGTCCACAGCTAACATCAAACACAACAGTAAAAAAATGAAAGCTTTTCCTTTAAGACCAGAAACAACACAAAGGTGCCCACTCTTACCACTTTTACTCAACTTAGTACAGGAAATCTTAACCAGAGTAACTAGTCAAGAAAAAGAAATAAAAGGTATCCATATCAGAAAGGCAGAAGTAAAATTGTCTCTGTTTGCAGAAAACTCTGAAACCTCTATCAAAAAAATTAAAACTAATAAATGAATTCAGTAAAGTTGTGGGATACAAAATCAATATACAAAAATCAGCTGCATTTCTATACAGTCACACCAAACAATCTGAAAAAGATACTAAGAAAACAATCCTATTTACAATTATATTTATCAATAAAATACTTAGGAATAAATTAAACCAAGGAGGTGAAAGATCTGTACACTGATAACTTTAAAACATTAATGAAAGAAACTGAGTAAGATGCAAATAAGTGGAAAGACAGTCCATGTTCATGGATTGGAAGAATTAATATTGTTAAAATGTCCATACTACTCAATGCCATCTATAGATTCAATGTAATCCCTATCAAAATTCCAAACGCATTTTTCACAGAAATGGAAAAAAACAATCCTAAAACTCATATGGAATCACAAAAAAATGTGACTAGCCAAAGAAATCTTGAGAAAGAAGAACAATGCTGGAGGCAACACACTATACCTGACTTCAAAATATACTACAAAGCTATTGTAATAAAAACAGCAGAGTACCGGCATAAAAACAGACATGTAGACCAAAGGAACAGAATAGAGAGCCTAGAAATAAATTCATGCATTTATGGTCAAAGGATCTTCAACAAAGGTGCCAAGAACACACAACAGGGAAAGGACGGTCTCTTTGATAAATGGTGCTGGGAAAATTGGTTATCCACACGCTGAAGAATGAAACTGGACACTTATCTTACTCCATATACACAGAACAATTCAGAATCATTAAAGACTTCAATGTAAGACCTGAAACTATAAAACTACTAGAAGAAAACATAGAGAAAAGGCTTCTTGGACTTCCCTGGTGGCACAGTGGTTGAGAATCTGCCTGCTAATGCAGGGGACACAGGTTCGAGCCCTGGTCTGGGAAGATACCACATGCCGCAGAGCGACTAGGCCCGTGAGCCACAATTGCTGAGCTTGCACGTCTGGAGCCTGTGCTCCGCAACAAGAGAGGCTGCGATAGTGAGAGGCCCACGCACCGCAATGAAGAGTGGCCCCCACTTGCCGCAACTAGAGAAAGCCCTCGCACAGAAACGAAGACCCAACACAGCCATAAAATAAAATAAATAAATAAATAAAATTTAAAAAAAAAAAAGGCTTCTTGACATTGGTTAGAACAATACTTTTTTGGATATAATTCCACAAGCACAGCAACAAATGCAAAAACAGACAGATGAGATTACATCAAACTAAAAAGCTCCTGCACAGCAAAAAAAAAAAAAAAAAAGCTATCAACAGAGTGAAGAAACAACCTACAAAATGGAAGAAAATATTTGCAAACTATTTGCAAAATTTGATGAGATTAATATCCAAAATACAGAAGAAACTCAAACAACTCAATAACAAAAAAACAATAACCATTTTAAAAAAATGAGTAAAGGACCTGAACATACATTTCTCAAAAGAAGACATACAAATGGCCAACAGGTACACAAAAAGATGTTCAACGTCACTAATCATCAGAGAAATGTAAATCAAAACAACGAGCTATCACCACACACCTGTTATAATGGCTACGATCAAAATACAAAAGGTGGTCAGTGTTGGTGAGGGTATGGAGAAAAGGAAATCCTTGTGATACACACACACACACACACACACACACACACACACACACAAAACGGATTACTCAGCCTTAAAAAAGAAGGAAATACTGTCATTTGGGACAACTTGGATAAAACTGGAGGAAATAATGCTAAGTAAAATAAACCAGGCACAGAAAGACAAATACTTCATGAACTCACTTATATGTGGAATCTAAAAACCCACAGAAGCAGAGCAGAATGATGGTTGCCAGTGGCTGAGGGGGTGGGGGAAAATAAAGAAAGGTTGGTCAAAGGATACAAAGGATACAAAGGTGTAGTTACGTAGTTATATAGGATGAATAAATCTAACAGATCTAATATACAGCACAATGACTATAGTTCGTAACACTGTACTGAATACTGAAAATATGCTAAGAAGGTAGATTTCAGGTGCAACTGAAACATTCATTCACTTTGTTGCCACATTCATTTTATTGTGGCAGTGTGAAACTGAACCTGCAGTATCTCTGAGGTATGCATGTATATCAAATCATCATGTTGAAAAATAAAAATAAAAGGTCAACACTAAAAATATGACACAGAGTTCTTTTTTCCCTACTTCTAAAATTGTACCCTTTTTTTTTTTTTTAATAAATGGTACTAAAGGAACTGGATACCTGTGTAGAACAAAAAAATTAACTTTGACTCCTTCCTCACACTATACACAAAAGTTAATTTGAGATGGATCATAGACTTAAATTTGCAAAATATAAACAATAAAGTATCTAGAAGAAAACATAGACAAATATCTTTATGAACATTCCAGGCATAAGTCAAAAGTCAGAGACGGCATTAAGCATAGTTCATGAGGGCAAGTGTGGAGACTGAGCTGACTAACACAAAGGCTATAGACTGAAGATTGATGCAAAATTATAATGACAGGCCCCCAATTTAGGAGTTTCCCTTTACAAAAATATCACTATTAAACATCTATCAGGCCTATGTACATTTCATCTAATTCCTTTATTCTCCCTTATCTCTTTCCCCATGTGATTAATGCTGCATATTTGCCACACAAATGGTTGACTGGTATGGGGATTGCATGACTATGGAACAGAACACAGCTAACTGGCCCTCAAAGGGGCTGACCCCACGATCTTAGCCTTAGTACCAAACTTTAATTTAGCAGTCTTTGTTAGCCCCAGAGCTTGATCATTAACTCTCCTAGAAGACTATTTCTAGAGGGTCTAACAAATCTAGATTTTTGGAAAATAAAAGTTTCCAATAAGAAAGAGTTGATTTTATGTTTTATTTATTTAATCACCAGCAAACAATGATTTCTTTAAAGCAGGTTCTCTCAACCTCGACACTACCTACATTTTGCGCCAGATAATTTGCTGCTCTGGAGGGCTATCCTACGCATTACAGGATGTTTAGCAGCAACCCTGGCTTCTATTCCATAATGCCAGTACCATACCCTGAGCTGTGACAACCAAAAATGTCTCCAGGGAGTACCAAGTGTCTCCTAGAAGGCAAAATTACCTTATTGAGAACAACTGCTTTAAAGAAAACAGCATAATGAATTTACATTTTTAAAATATTAACAGAATATTTACTTTATTTAACAAACACTTGTAACACTTACTATGTGCCAGGCACTGTTCTAAACACTATACAAATGTTAACTCAATCCTCATTAACAGTGTAGGAGATGGACATGATTCCCACTTTAGAGATAAGAAAACATGGGCACAAAGAGATATGTTGCCCAAAGTCACACAATGAATAAGTAGGAAAGCAGGGACTGAACACAGGTAAGTGGATCCAGAGTCCATGCTCTTAATCATGATACCTGACACTAAAGTCTGACATTCTAAATGAGGGGACGTATCACTTATCCATTGTGCATGTTACAGAAAAAAGACTTGTGTCTTACTATCCCCTATCGGAATTCAGGCTGCCCATCCTGAAAGAAAAAATACTAAAATATAGGGAAAACAGAACTGAGATATATATATATATATATATTTTAAAACCTCATAAAATATTCATAAATTTGGTATATACATATACTAGTTATGTAACCTGGGGGAAGACTAACTAAGGCACCATGATGATTCCAGGGCTGGAAATTACATTCCCAGTCTACAAGAGCTAAAAATGAAAGAAGACGGAAACACAATGTTCACAACACTAAGTCAGCAAATAAAAAGAACTAATCTCAACAGAAGAAAGTGGAACCAACCAGCTGTGCATCTAACTTTACTCTGATTTCCTTCTCCTTCCAAGACCTCAGTACTTTTTAAATAAATGAGATAATAGATATAAGTACTCAGCAGAATTAGCACATAGAAGGCACTTAAAATATATGTTTCCTTCTCTCTGCACAATGGCTCCCTGCTCTAATCCCAGTTCTTTTTTGTGCTGTGCAGGTTTGTTCTATTAAGTGTTTTGAAGACATTTCTGTCTCTAGTAAATCAAGATGTTTGAAAAAATTAATGGAAATTAAAATAACTATAGAAGAAGTTAAGTGGTCCTCGTGAGACTCAAAACTAAACCACGTTTTTATAGCACCAACTGATTCAAAATAAAAACAGAACTTCAGTGAACAGAACTAAAGTAGAATATTCATCTCTGGTCGGAAGACTTCCTCTATTTTCTCTCTAACAAATTTCAAAACCCTTTTAAAAGAATAAGACCTCATTTAAAAAAAATATTTAGCATAATAAGGGAGGTTGAATTACTTTGTTGTCACATACAAATTTATACTGCATGTGCTGGTTAATTTTGTGTCAACTTGACTGGGTCACAGGGTTGCCAAACATTCTGGGTGTGACTGTGAAGGTGTTTCTGGAAGAAATTAACATTTTCAGTGTACTGGGTAAAGCAGATTACCCTCCCTAATGTGGGTGGGCCTCATCCAATGAACTGAAGATCTAAATAGAACAAAACAGCTAAATTAAGAGGGAACTCCTCCTGCCTGCATGCCTTCAAGCCGGGACACTGTAGTCTTTTCCCACCTCAGACCCAGAATAAAACATCCACTAGGCTTGGGTGAAAGCCTACTGGCTTTTGGACTGGAGCTTAGGCTATTGGCTTTCCTTGTTCTCAGGCCTTAGGATATGGACTATACGGAACTACAGCTTGCCAACTATAGATCTTGGAATCTCTCAGCCTCTATAACTGTGTGAGCCAATTCCTTATAAGAGGTCAGTCTGTCTGTCTGCCTCTCTCTCTCAATATATATTGTATGTGTGTGTGTGACACACACCACACACTCTCTCACATACAACACACACACCCATTCTCACACACACATACACACACACGCACACACCCTTCAGGTTCTGTGTCTCTGGAGAACCCTAACAAATACACTGCATTTAAATTGCTGCCAACACTTTTATCTTTAAGGTTAAAACTATTTTTAAGCTACGAAAGCCAAATTTAAATTCTAAAACAAAAAGACAAGGAACCAAGTATCACAGACCAATATTTACATATCTTTTTGCAGTTTTCAAAGCTTTCACGTATGTACTATCTCATATGACTACCACAGCCTATCATGAAGTAGTTAAGACAGGACTATCATCTACTTATACATGAGGAAACTGGGAGTCAAACTATAAGTTGCAGAACAAAACAAAAACTCAGATCCAGTGCTCTACACTATGCTGACTCATCACATACAGACAACAAGCTTAGTAAAAACTAGAAGTTTTCACTCGTCTCTCATGGTCAGCAAATGTATGATCAGGCCACCCAGGATGGTCGTTCTCTTGCTCTTGGTACATCCCCTGCTGGACCAGTGCCTACTTCACCTACACCCTACTCACATGCCTACATACTTGCTCCCACCCCAGCTAGTGATTGTTCTAATACTTAGATTATAACACCTCCACAATGGTAGCTTACCAAAGGGACAGTAAGGGGAATGCCCCTCTGCTAGTTTCCTTGTTAACCAATGAGCCAACCAGATGCCACTTCCCCCTGTAAGTGGTAACCTCCCCCTCCCCCTGGGAGTGAAGGCTGCTGCCATGTCCTGCCCACCACCTGCCACACACGGTGGGGTGTTTTTCCAGGACCTTGCTTCAGACATGTAAGACCCTCCCATCCATTAAACCATTGATGTCTCTGTTGCTGACTCTGGGCTCTTCCTTTGGTCTTGAGGCTGGGCAGGTACAGGGCTTGCATGCCTGCAGGGTACAGCCCAACAGTGAATAAGGATGCTTATTAAAAAGCATAATATCACCAGCACCCAAGAAGCACTGCCCCCTCCAGTGACCATCCCACCCAAAGGGGAGGAGATCAACATGGCAAAGTAGGAGGACATTTGAGCTCACCTCCCCGCCAAGAACACATCAAAAATATAGCTACATGTACAGCAAATCTCACTGGAAACAAACAAGACTGGCAGAAAAACTCTCCTACAACCAAGGCTGTAAAGAGTCACACAGCATCAGGTAAGAAGAGAGGCAAGGTGATCAGGTCAGTACCCGCATGCTTAGGATGGGACACAGAAGAGGAGAGAGATATCATGGGCTGGGAGATCCTCCATGAGGCATGAGGGATTCAAACCACATATTTGACACCCTAGCCCTGAGGTCCAACATCAGGAAGACAAGTCCCCTTAGCTGGTTTGAAAACCAGTAGTATTTACAAGAGAGCTCTAAGAAACTGAGACTCCACTCGTGAAGAACACGTGCACATACTTATTGACTCCTGGGAACAAGGCGGAGGAAGCAAACTGAGACTGCCTGGAACTCTGGCCAGTTTCTCACAAGGGCTCCAGCATGCCTGGGGCCACACCTAGTGCCTGCTCCAACCTCTCTTCCTCTAGCGCTGCTCCCCTCTGGGATGAAGCTGCCTTTGCCAGGAGGGGGAGAATGCACACTTAGAGGGAATGGAACCAGCTCAGACCCAGCCCTTAGGGCTTCTACTCCAGCACCCTGGCACCCAACCACATCCCAAAGAGGGCAGTAATGACCACTGAGTAGAGGAAAATATCTGGCTCACACTTGGCCCTGGATCTAGTCCATCAATCTCCAGCCCCACCTCCCACCAAGGTGATAGCTGCCAGCATACCCTGGGTGAAGACATGACCTCCGCTCACTCCAGATCAACCTCTCCCACCAAAGCCTGGGCACATGCAGACTGCATACAGATGTTCCCACATAAGGACATGCCTTCAAGATTGGGACAGGTAACTATTTCGCCTGATTTCATAGAGACAGAGAAAGTTAAAATGAGCAGAAAGAGGAATTTGTCTCAAATGAAAGAACAAGAAAAAAAACTGAAAAAACTGATGAAACAGAAATAAATAATTTACCAGATAAAGAGTTCAAAGCAATAGTAGTAAGAATTTTTACAGAACATGGCAAAAGAATAGATGAAGACAGTGAGAATTTTAACAAGGAACTAGAAAACAAGCAAAAGAACAAGTTGGAGCTGAAGAATACAATATGTGAAATGAAAAACACACTGGACAGAATTAACAGCAGACTAGGTGACACAGAAAAACACAAAACTGATCTGGAAGATAGAATAATGAATACCATCCAATCAGAAGAGCAAAAAGAAAAACAAATGTTAATAAAGGGGACACTGGACTTCCCTGGTGGTCCAGTGGTTAAGAATCCGCCTGCCAACGCAGTGGACACAGGTTCAATCCCTGGTCTGGGAAGATCCCACATGCCGCGGGGCAACTAAGCCTGTACGCCACAACTACTGAGCCTGCGAGCCGCAACTACTGAAGCCCGCACACTCTAGAGCCCACGTGCCACAACTATTGAGTCCACGTGCTGCAACTATTGAAGCCCACGCACTCTGGTGCCCACGTGCTGCAACTACTGAGCCCGCATGCTGCAACTAATGAAGCCCACACGCCTAGAGCCCGTACTCCACAACAAGAGAAGCCACTGCAATGAGAAGCCCACACACTGCAACAAAGAGTAGCCCCCACTCACCACAACTCGAGAAAGCCCGCGCATAGCGACGAAGACCCAGCGCAACCAAAAATAAATACATAAATTTTTTAAAAAAGAATATGTTTAAACTTAAATGACTATGAAATCGAAAAACACAAACACGTGGAAAATAAACAGGCTATTAAAAATACAAAGGGTCAATGAAGAAATCAAAAAGGAAATCAGAAAATACCTCGAGACAGAACTTTCCAAAATTTATGGGACACAGCAAAAGCAGTTCTAAGTGGGAAATTTATAGCAATACAGGCCTACCTCAAGAAATAAGAAAAATTTCAAATAAACAACCTAATTCACCACCTAAAGGCATTAGAAAAAGAAGAACAAAGCCCAAAGTCAGCAGAAGGAAGGAAATGATAAAAGATCAGAGAGGAAATAAATAAATAAAGTGGAGAGAGAAAAAAATTTTTAAACCAATAGAAAGGATCAATGAAACTAAGAACTGGTTTTTTTTTAAAGATAAACAAAATTCATAAGTTTTTAGCCAGACTCAAAAGAAAAAAAGAGAGGATTCAAATAAACAAAATAAGACCCAAAAGAGGAGAAATAACAACCAATATCACAGAGATACAAAAAAAATCATGAGAAAATACTACTAACAGTTATATGCCAACAAATTGGACAACCTAGAAGAAATGAATGTATTTCTAGAAACATACAATCTTCTAAGACTGAATCAGGAAGAAACAGACAATCTGAACAGATCAATCACTAGTAATGAAATTGAAATAATAATTAAAAAAACAAAACAAAACAAAAAACACTTCCTAGCAAACAAAAGTCCAGGACCAGATGGCTTCACAGAGGACTCCTACCAAACATATAAAGAGGAGCTAATATCTATCCTTCTCAAACTATTCCAAAAAATTAAAGAAAAGGGAACACGGCCAAAATTTATTCTATGAGGCCACCACTACCTTGATACCAAAACCACTATAAAAAAATTACAGGCGAATATCACTGATGAACACAGATGCAAAACTCCTCAACAAAATATGAGCAAACTTAATTCAACAATATATAAAAAGGATTTTACTCCATGATCACTGGGACTTATTCCAGGGATGCGAGGATGGTTCAATATCCACAAATCATGCCATGTGATACACCACATTAACAAAAGGATAAAAATCACATGATCATCTAAATAGATATAGAAAAAGCATCTGGCAAAACTGAACATCCATTCATGATAAAACAACTCTCATCAAAGTTGGTATAGAGAGAACACATCTCAACATAATAAAGGCCATCTATGACAAATGCACAGCTAACATCATACTCAGTGATGAAAAGCTGAAAGCTTTTCCTCTAATTCAGGGACATGGATGCTCACTCTTACCACTTCTATTTAACACAGTATTGGAAGTTCTAGCCACAGCCATAAGACAAGAAAAAGAAATATAAGGCATCCAAACTGGAAAGGAAAATGTAAATGGTCACTATTTGCAGATGACATGAGACTGTATATAGAAAACCCTAAAGTCTCCAACAAAAAACTATTAGAACTAATAAATGAATTCAGTAAACCTGCAGGATAAAAGATTAATATACAGAAATCTGTTGCTTTCCTATACACTAATAATGAACTATAAGAAAGAGAAATCAAGAAAACAATCCCATTTAAAATGGAAAGATATACCATGTTCTTCGATTAAAAGAATCAATATTGTCAAAATGACTATACTACCCAAGGCAATCTACAGATTCAATGCAATCCCTATCAAATTACCGATGGCATTTTTCACAGAACTAGAACAAAAAAAAATTTTAATTTGTATGGAAACACAAAAGACCCCAAATAGCCAAAGCAATCCTGAGAAAGAAAAAAGGTACTGAAGGAATCAGTCTCCTTGACTTCAGACTATACTACAAAGCTACAGTCATCAAAACAGTATGGTACTGGCACAAAAACAGAAATATAGATCAATGGAACAGGATAGAAAGTCCAGAAATAAACCCACGTACCTATGGTCAATTGATCTACAACAAAGGAGGCAGGAATACACAATGGAGAAAAGACACTCTTCAATAAGTGGCGCTGGGAAAACTGGCCAGCTACATGTAAAAGAATGAAATTAGAACATTCTCTAACACCATACACAAAAATAAACTCAAAATGGATTAAAGACCTAAATGTGGGCTTCCCTGGTGGCGCAGTGGTTGGGAGTCTGCCTGCCAGTGCAGGGGACACGGGTTCGCGCCCTGGTCTGGGAAGATCCCACATGCCGCGGAGCGACTAGGCCCGTGAGCCACAGCTACTGAGCCTGCGCGTCTGGAGCCTGTGCTCTGCAACAAGAGAGGCTGCGATAGTGAGAGGCCCGCGCACCACGATGAAGAATGGCCCCCACTTGCCGCAACTAGAGAAAGCCCTCACACAGAAACGAAGACCCAACACAGCCATAAATAAATAAATAAATAAAATATTAAAAAAAAAAAAGAAAAGAAACCAGGATTTTTAAAAAAAAAAAAGACCTAAATGTAAGATGAGATACTATAAAACTCCTAGAGGAAAACATAGGCAGAACACTTTGATGTAAACTGCAGCAATATTTTTTTGGATCCTTCTCCTAGAGTAATGGAAACAAAAACAAAAATAAACAAATAGGACCAAACTAAACTTAAAAGGAAAGGAAATCATAAACAAAATGAAAAGACAGCCTATGAACTGGAAGAAAATATTTGCAAACAATGCTACCAACAAGGGATTATTTTCCAAAATATATAAACAGCTCATACAGCTCAATATCATAAAAACAAACAACCCAGTCAAAAAATGAGCAGAAGATCTAAATAGACATTTCTCCAAAGAAGACATACAGATGGCCAAGAAGCACATGAAAAGCTGCTCAACATCACTAATTATTAGAGAAATGCAAATCAAAACTACAGTGAGGTATCCTCACCCTGGTCAGAATGGCCATCATCAAAAAGTCTACAAACAGTAAATGCTGGAGAGGGTGTGGAGAAAAGGGAATCCTCCTACACCGTTGGTGGGAATGTAAATTGGTACAACCACTATGGAGATCAGTATGGAGGTTCCTTAAAAAACTAAAAATAGAACTACCATATGACTCAGCAATCCCACTACTGGGCATATACCCAGAGAAAACCATAATTCAAAAAGACACATGCACCCCAATGTTCATTGCAGCACTATTTACAATAGTCAGGTCATGGAAGCAACCTAAATGCCCACTGACAGACGAATGGATAAAGAAGATGTGGTACATATAAACAATGGAATATTACTCAGCAATAAAAAAGGATGAAATAATGCCATTTGCAGTGACATGGATGGACCTAGAGATTATCATACTAAGTGAAGTAAGTCAGACAGAGAATGACAAATATCATATGATGTCACTTATATGTGGAATCTAAAAAAAATGATGCAAATGAACTTATTTACAAAACAGAAACAGACTCACAGACTGCGAAAACAAACTTATGGTTTCCAAAGTGAAAGGTTAGGGGAAGGGATAAATTAGGAGTTTGGGATTAATATATACACACTACTACATATAAAACAGATAATCAACAAGTACCTACTGTATAGCACAGGGAACTCTACTCAATATATATATATCTTTTAAATAAATTTACTTATTTATTTTTTTTTTTGGCTGCATTGGGTATTTGTTGCTGCGCACAGGCTTTCTCTAGTTGTGGCGAGCGGGGGCTACTCTTCGTTGCAGTGCACAGGCTTCTCATTGCGGTGGCTTCTCTTGTTGCAGAGCACGGGCTCTAAGTGCACAGGCTTCAGTGGTCGTGGCACACAGGCTCACTAGTTGTGGCTCGCAGGTTCTAGAACACAGGCTCAGTATTTGTGGTGCACAGACTTAGTTGCTCTGCAGCATGTGGGATCTTCCCAGACCAGGGCTCAAACCCATGTCCCCTGCATTGGCAGGCGGATTCTTAACCACTGTGCCACCAGGGAAGTCCTCTACTCAATATTATGTAATAACCTATATGGGAAAAGAATCTGAAAAAGAATTAATATATGTATATGTATAACTGAATCACTTTGCCATATACCTGAAACTAAGACAATATTGTAAATCAACTATACTCCAATATAAAATAAAAATTAAATTTAAAAATTGCATCAAAAAGAACAAAATATCTAGGAATAAACTTAACCATGGAGGTGAAAGACCTATCCTCTGAAAACTATAAAACACTGACAAAGGAAACTGAAGATGATACAGAAATGGAAAGCAATCCCATGTTCAAGGATTGGAAGAATTAATATTATTAAAATGACCATACTACCCAAAGCAATCTACAGATTTATCAAAATATCCATGACATTTTTCACAGAACTAGAATAATCCTAAAATGTATACGGAACCACATAAGACCCTGAATAGCCAAGCAATCTTGAGAAAGAACAAAGCTGAAGGGATCACCTCCCTAACTTCAAACTACACTACAGAGCTACAGTAATCAAAACAGTATGGTACTGGCAAAAAAACAGACAAATACATCAATGGAACAGAATAAATAGCCTGGAAATAAATCCACACATTTATGGTCAATTAATCTATGACAAAGGAGGCAAGATTATACAATGGGGAAATGACAGTCTCTTCAATTAGTGGTTCTGGGAAAACTGGATAGCTGCGTGTAAATGAATGAAATTAAGATGTTTTCTCATACCACATACAAAAATAACCTCAAAGTGGATTAAAGACCTAAATGTAAGACCAGAAACCTTAAAACTCCTAGGAGAAAACATAGGCAGAACACTCTTTGACATAAATCGTAGCAATTGTTTTTTTGATCTGTCTCCTAAGGCAAAGGAAACAAAGGCAAAAATAAAATAGGACCTAATAAACTTGAAAGTTTTTGCACAGCAAAGGAAACCACTGACAAAACGAAGACAATCTACTGAATGGGAGAAAATACTTGCAAATAATATGACCACAAAGGGGTTAATATCCAAATACATAAACGGCACATACAACTCAATATCAAAAAACAAACAATCCAATTTAAAAAATGGGCAGAAGGGACTTCCCTGGTGATCCAGTGGTTAAGACTCCGCACTTCCACTGCAGGAGGCACAGGTTCGATCCATGGTCAGGGAACTAAGATCCCAAATGCCACACAGAGCAGCCAAAAAATAAAAATATATTTTTAAAATTTTTTAAAAAATGGGCAGAAGACCTACATATAAATTTTCCCAGAGAAGACATATAGATGGCCAACAGGCACATAAAAAGATGCTCAACATCACTAATCCATCAGAGAAATGCAAATCAAAACCACAATGGTATCACCTCACATCTGTCAGAATGGCCATCATCAAAAAGACAAAAATAACAAATGTGGGTGAGGATGTAGAGAAAAGGTAACCCTAGTACACTGTTGGTGGGGATGTAAATTGGTGTAGCCACTATGGAAAACAGTATGAAGGTCCCTCAAAAAACTAAAAATAGAACTACCATACGACCCAGCAATTCCACTCCTGGGTATACATCTGAAGAAAACAAAAACACCAATTCAGAAAGATAAATGCACCCCAATGTTCAATGCAACATTATTTACAATAGCCAAGATATGGAAGCAACCTAAGTGTCCATCAACAGATGAATGAATAAAGAACTCAGTCATAAAAAAGAATGAAATTATGCCATTTGCAACAACATGGGTGGATCTGGAGGGTATTATGCTTAGTGAAATAAGTCAGACAGAGAAAGACAAATACTGTATGTTATCACTTATATATGGAATCTAAAAAAAACAAAGGAATGAATATAGCAGAAATAGACTCACAGATATAGAGAACAAAATGGTGGTTACCACTGAGAAGAAGAAAAGGGGTAGAGGCAAGACATGAGTAAGGGATTAAGAGGTACAAACTACTACATATAACATAAATAAGCTGGGACTTCCCTGGTGGTCCACCAGTTAAGACCCCACGCTCCCAATGCAGGGGGCCCAGGTTCGATCTCTGGTCAGGGAACTGGATCCTGTATGCCTCAACTAAAGATCCCGCGTGCCACAACTAAGACTCGGCTCAGCCATATAAATAAATAAATGTTTTTTAAATAAAATAAAATAAATAAGTTACAAGGATATATTATACATCACAGGGAATATAACCAATATTTTAAAATAACTTTAAATGGAGTATAACCTATAAAAAGTTTGAATCACTCTGTTGTACACCTGAAACTAATATTGTAAATCAACTATACTTCAATAAAATATAAAATTTTTAGTTTTTAAAATAATAAGAGAATTTTTAAAAAACTAGGGCAACTTTGTTACTAACATATGCCAGAGAATACAAGCAAATTTTCAAAAGTTTCCTTATCTACTTAAACCTCCCTGTAATGAAAATCATACCATCAGGTTTCAGTGATGACCATTAAGTTTATAATTATCTACCCTCAATAAAAGGGCCACTTTGAAAATTATAAGGAAGTTGACATAGGCTCTAAAAATAAACCTGAAAATACACTTTAGATATAATATTGAGACAAAATATGATCAAGAACAAAACTCAGACTGAGTCCTGAGTATATTACAGCCATGTTCTAAACTAAGTAATATTAATATTTTTGGTAATGTAGGGATAGTCTTGAAAACACACACCTGTTACTTCAACTTATTGCTATAACTCTCCATGCAATACTATAATCTTAAACCAAAGCATTTTTCATAACCTGCCATCTTCTGCATACTTAAGTACAAATATCATGGGCTCTAATGTGAAATACTTTAATTAATGAAGAAAAATTCAAATAATACACTTCCTACTGAAGAACTATATTCAGATGAAAAACAGAAGGTATGTACATACATTCCAGTCTCTCCAATGAGAATATCGTGTGTATTGAATTGAATCCTTAAAATAGAACTCTAGCAAACTAAGACTTCAAGTCAAAGAAGTAGGGACAATTTGAGCAAGAGAAGAAACCACAGATATCAGGGGACTATGTTGCTAAAAAATACCAAACTGCCTCACCATCTGTTGTTATATGAAAATTTTTTAACAGAAGACAAAGCGATTCTCAAACGGTTTAAACTGTGCTTGTACTCACAGATTTGCTAAAACTCACCCACACTGAAGTCTAACAATTAGCCCGTCAACTATTTAACAAATATAAAATCCCTTACTATTTTCTGACGGGGATAACCCTGACCACCTATTTAAACCAGAAAAGAAATTTAACCATAAATTTAACCACGTGAAAAAGACAAAAGAGCACAGAAAAGGAATGCTTTAAAAAGATGTTTAACTTCCCAGACCTTTAGACAATTTTGTCTAAAACAACCTTGATTTACCTTTAAATCAGTGAAGACAAATAGAGATTAAAATAGTTTTTCTAACATTTGTAACTGAAAACTTCTGACTACCTTAAAATACAGATTTTTATTAGAAGGAGGTTCAATTTCAGAGAATCTGTTAATCAAGGTATTTGTATGATCTAAGCTGTTTCATTACTGCCTTTGGCTTCAAGTTTAAGTAAAGACTGAAGTCAAAAGGAAAGAAATCAAATTCTTGCCCAGGATACTGGTTTTAAGAAATCGTTAAATAATCTCTCTGTAAAGTAACTGCTTCTCATTTCTCTGAATTATCTCATACTAAAATTTGGGTTATGTGCCATAAATGTTAAGCCTAATACATATTCACTTAATATATGTATATATTCATATACTCACTATGTTACTTCGTTGGGAAAGCCTTCCCAAACCCACCTCATGTAACACTCTCTAGTAACGTCCTGTACTTCTTATTAGCACTTACCACAGTTGAAATAATTTTTTGTATATTTCTTTTATCTTCTTATCTTCCCCCTTAACTGTAATGCCCACATACATCTTGTTCCCCCTACCCCTGTATTTCTGACACACTGTAGGCAATCTGCAATATTTGAAGAGTAAAGTGAGGATAGGAAAGAGAGAGAAAATGAAGATTCATAGTAAATACAGTTACAGTAACACTCTCTGGGCTCCAAATGGAACTATGAGCACACTCTGAAATTCAGTGTCTCCCGGGCTTGAGAGTTTCTAAGAAATAGGTCTGAAAAAGATGGCCCCGTGTCTACTTTTTTCAGGGTTTAGAAATCAAAAATGATCAGAATAAGTCTCCTTCCATCATTGCCAGTAGATACTGAATCCTTCAGGGCAACTCCCAAACCGGACTAGTGACAATCCAAACTCCAAGGATCTAGTTAAAATCAAGAAATCAAAGCAACCTGACACATGTAATGAGTCAAAAGACTATACAAAATAAATGATAGTAAGTTGAAAACACTGTAAGTTCAGCATTCTTATAAAAGGAACCTGCTCAAACCTGATGATACTTGAGCCAGCATTCTTCCCTCTTTTCATACTCTTTTTTCACACATACATTCATTTCAATTAATATTTTTCAATGCTGCTGAAAGCAAAATTGCTTAAAATCTGCATTCATTCACCTCAATTGATTCTCCTCAAGCATATCTAAAGAAGGAGAGAGCCTCATATACAATTTGTAACATCAGTTTACAGTACCAATTTGATTCACTCATAAATCAGGCTCATTAACAAATACTTATTAACTACACTCCTAGTTTCCTCAGATGAAACAGATACATCTCACACTAAACATGAAGGAAAAAATACACCCAAAAAATCACAACAGTCTTTTAGGGGAGATCAATTAGTAGAAAGAAAGCTAAGATAGTGATAAATCAAAAGACAATTTAAAAGTCTGACCTCAGATCAACAGAGATTAAAACAAATCTTTAATAAAATACCACTGTTATGATAAAATAGTTTAACAACCTTAATCATCGAAGCATCAACTAATATGCATTACTATGTGCCCAGTATAGTCCTTGGGGATGTAAATATATTTCACATTCACTATATTATGTAAGTAATGAAAAACTGTACCAATACATTTTTAATTAAATTTCTTTATTGGAGTATAGTTGATTTACAATGTTGTGTTAGTTTCTGCTGTACAGCAAAGTGAATCAGCCACACATAAACATATATCCACTCTCTTCTAGACTCCATTCCCAAAAAGGTCATTACAGAGCAATGAATATAGTTCCCTGTGCTATACAGTATGTTCTTATCTTTTATATACAGTAGTGTGTATATGTCAATCCCAATCTCCCAATTTATCCCCCCCCTTTCCCCTTTGGTAACCATAAGTTTGTTTTCTACATCTGTGACTCAGTTTCTGTTTTGTAAATAGGTTCATTTGTACCATTTTTTTTAGATTCCACATACAAGCGATATCATATGATATTTGTCTTTCCTTGTCTGACTTACTTCACTCAGTATGACAATCTCTAGGTCCATCCATGTTGCTGCAAATGGCATTATTCGTTCTTTTTTGTGGCTGAGTAATATTCCATGGTATATATGTATCACATCTTCTTTATCCATTCCTCTGTCAGTGGACATTTAGGTTGCTTCCATGTTCTGGCTATTGTAAATAGTGCTACAATGAACACTGGGGTGCATGTATCCTTTTGAATTATGGTTTTCTCCAGATATATGCCCAGGAGTGGGATTGCTTGTACCAATACATTTTGTATAAATTTATTTATTTATTTATTTTTGGCTGCATTGGGTCTTCATTGCTGCACGCAGGCTTCTCTAGTTGTGGCAAGCAGGGGCTACTCTTCGTTGCGGTGCGCAGGCTTCTCATTGCGGTGGCTTCTCTTGTTGTGGAGCACAGGCTCTGGGCACGTGGGCTTCAGTAGTTGTGACACACGGGCTCAGTAGTTGTGGCTCGTGGGCTCTAGAACGCAGGCTCAGTAGTTGTGGCGCACGGGCTTAGCTGCTCCGCGACATGTGGGATCTTCCCGGACCAGGGCTCGAACCCATGTCCCCTGCATTGGCAGATGGATTCTTAAACACTGCGCCACCAGGGAAGTCCCTACCAATACATTTTGAAAAGACTTTCCAAAACCTTATTTAGCTCTTTATTAAGCAGTCACTTCAATTAACTCCCCTTCTCAAATTATCACCTAGCACAGGCCTGGTACATATTCAATAAATACTTAATGAATAAATTATAAATCTATTATTAAAGTCTTACACATTTTTTATCACTATCAAACCTTATACAGGTAGATCTATGGAACATAAGTTTGTGTTCCAGCCTTTCGATCCAGGTTGTCTTGTCATAATCAATAAAAATAACTACTTACATGTATATTGCTTATGCACAAATTTGAGGCAAGTTTTTTTTCCTCAAAGTCATAACTCATAAAAAGAGGAAGCCATATTACATTCATTTACTCCACAGACATGTTCATTTTTTAACAATCTGTTGTCCAATTTATTCCTCAGAAATCAAGAGCTCTCCATCCTAAATAACAAAACTTAGATTCAAAAATATAAAATAAATCATGTAATTATATCTGGATGGAGGTGAATAAGCAAAGGGAAAAATGGTATGAAATGCAATCAAGCAACAGCCATGGCAAAGATTTCACATTTTCTGAGATGGAAAGCCACTGGATTGTTCTGATTCACATTTTTAAAAGACATGAGATAGGTATTTGACCCCCATTTTACAGATGAGAACACTGAGGTTAACACATATGTTAAGAGACTCGCTCAAGGTCACAAAGCTAGTAAGTGGCAGGACTGAGATTCAAGCCCACGCTCTTCCCACCTCTTAACAATACCTCCAAAAACTCCCTGCTCAACACTCCTCTGCAACAGTCTCTCTACTCCATCTCTTCATACCTCTCTGACTGCTTCTTTTTTTTTTTCCTCCACTCCAGAAATGAGCCTTCAAGTTGTCTTCTCTTTGTAAACCCTTGCTGACCTAAAGACCTCTCTTCCTTGTTGACTTACCAGGGCTTCAACTTTCATCTCTATCTTACGACATAAAGAATATGTCATAAGAATAGAGATGAAACCTAAATCTCTATCCCCACCTTTTCCCTAGAACAGCAACTCTCCATTTCTCAATGCCTCTTGGTCATTTTCCACCCAGATGTCGTACTAGTAGCTAAAACTCAATATGCCCCAATGCAATCCAGCATATTTCACTGAAGATATTTTTTCCAAAGCACTACCTTGCACATATTCCAATAAACGAGGCTTAAAATCTTATAGCTTCATTGGATTCCTCCCCCTGCTTTACGTGAGTCACTGAATCCAAGATTTCTATATACCACTGCCAGATTAAGCTTTATGAAATAACTTCAAGCATACTACCTCTGTTGGCCACCTTTAGCGATCACCTACTACAACAAATAACGTCCAAATTCCACCTGCCATTCCCCAAAGCACACCATATCCTATTCTACCTGAATGTCTTTGTTCAAGCCATTCTTCTCCCTTATCCCCCACCTACTTCTACCTTTCCAAATCCTGTTTTCCCTTCAAGGCCACTAAAATGCCATCTCTCTCATTAAGTTTCCCCTTATCTCCCCAGCCAGATATGATCTTCTACCTCCATCTCTCAAACCACTTTAATATGTACCTTACAGTATTTATCTCAATGAATTTTATTACAGGATAATACATGCCTAGTCTCCCCTCCTTCTTACAATATAAGAAGTATGTCCCATTCATTTTTTTTTTATTTTCCCCCATACCACATAGCACACAGCTGCTATACACAGCAGCCTGCAAATAGCAGACTCAATAAATAACTGGTAAATGAATAGGGGACAAATATTCCAATACTAACCATCAAGGTTCAGATATATAATATTACTAAACCTAATCACCAAATCGTCTCCCCTCCATTTGTGTATATTTTTTCATCAATGTTTATCAGCAAATAATCATAAAAATGTTTTAATGAGTCAAAAGTTCATGAAAAATATAATTTTCTAAATAGTAAATAAGAGGTCTGGTTATTCAAAATAATCTGTACCACAGTAAATCAACTAGAGAGTTGGTTATGAAGGCAATCCAATGGAAAAATCTGTCACCACAGGGATGACCAGAGTGGATTTGGATCCCTAACTTCTCCAGGTGTGCTTCTCTCTCTACCGAAATGAACTATTCTATTGAAGAGGATAAACTTTCCCAGATAGAGGACCACTCCATTTGATTTGAAAAGAATTTTCTAGTGACAAGGCAAAAGGAACTAATGCCGACACTGAAAAATACTTATTAAGGATTTGTTGAAGGCTTTAAAATTTTTTTAAATCAACCAAATATCAATTTTAATAAGAATCTACTGACTCAGAAACATAAACAGCAATGGATCATAATTATTTAGATTCTATATTCCAAGATTTATTAATTTTTATCCCCGATTTAGGATTACTAAAGGGGCAAACAATAGTAAAGAAGATTTGGCCAGCTATACTCAGATAGATATATCTACTACAGAAAAGGGTGAGTTATGAAAGTGTTTAGTACAATATGTCTTCAACTTTCAACTAGAAGTAATGTGCTGGAAGTGTGCTTTGTACCCAACAGAGATCAGCCAAAGAATACCAAGAAGTCACATAGAAAAATAAGTTCAACACACTCCCAATCTCTTGTTGATGAATAGGAAAACTCATCATTTAATTGCTCATTTGTAGACAAAGACCAAATGACTGTTACACCTCCAAAGGGATAATAACAAATCTTGTAAAAGAATCATCATTTACTTGTTGACTAGAAAAATAAAATGAGCCACTCACCTCCACCCCTAAAGTAGGACTCAGGGAAAAATCAAAGGGGAATTAATCCATCATATTTACAAATGCCATGATCTCCAAATGTCAAATAATTCAAATATTCTCAGCAGCTTGTATTCCTTAATGATTTTAGTCTCTCTCTTTTTTTAAGTAAAAAACAAAAACAAATGGCCTATTACCAAAAATTTCAAAAAGTCTCATTGCTGGACTCATTTTCTCTACCTGCTAAAACACTGCCTTTAAAAACTCAGTGCACACTACGTGCCAGAAGCACTTCATATATTATGCCACATTTAATCCTTACTAGGGCCTCCAGAGTTAAAATTTACCGAAACTGAGGCTTAGAGTAGTTAGGTAATTTGTCTGAGGTTACCCAGCTAGTAAGTAGTGAGCTAGAATTCTAACATAGGCAATTTGATCCCAGAATCTAGGATCCTGCCTCCTAAGTCATACTGAAATACAGAAATCTGAACACCATCTTGTAAGTGGAGTTAAGCTTGAGAAGTTTTGTAGAATTACCATTTTTTCCATAAAATAAAACTGTGTGAGAACATTAAAAAAAAAAAAAAAAAACTCCATCACTGAAATTTTAGTCAGTGGTTTTCAAGCCTTTCGCAACTAAAGACTGTCCATAAGTTGTTGTTGGTTTTTTTTTATTCCTAAGAAATCCAACTCCTGCTTAAGTGTTTATGAACTTACACTCTAACAAGTCTGTTAAGATTATAAAATTCAAGGGGAGTAAATATTAAGTAAACATTTTTATACTCTGAAGAAGGGTGTAAACATCTGAAGGGCGCTGAAGAAGCAGGTTTTTAAATCATTCCTTCCCAAAATTGTGAAAGGTTCTACTCTGAAGTCAGCTAACGATAAATGCCAGTACCCTAATCTGGAGGTCCTGTGGAAAGACACCAGGAAAAACATAAGAAAGATCTTAGAACCACCTGAGACAACTGAACAAGCTTTCGTTTTAGAAAAGGCACCTAAGAATTTGAACAGCATAGAATCCATCCTCCTAAATGGGCAACTGTGTATTCTGAATTTGCCACAAAGTACCAAGGGCACTATGCATTCATTAATTTTAGTGGTAGTCAAGGGTTTAAACAGTTTAACAACTGTTTCATGTGAACGTGTGTAGTGATGGGTACCACTTATTGTGAATGCGTGGCAATAACTGTATTCAAATTATAGCTTCCTGAAATACATTTTTGGTACATACATAAATTATTAGCACACATTACAACATATGTAGGATTCTTTTTTAAAAAAAAAACTACATCAAGTAAATTGATGATGATGTTTTTTACAAATCGTGAAAACACATAGATTCACTGTGAAAAGGAACAGTCCATCTACATTTCAACATGGTTTAAGTATTAGAAGGTGAATACCAAGAACAGCTGTAGATACCACGATGAGAAAAGCATGAGAGCAGATGTATAGAACAAGAGAGTAAACCTGGGGACTTCCCTGGTGGTCCAGTAGCTAAGACTCCATGCTCCCAACGCAGGGGGCCCGGGTTCAATCCCTAGTCAGGAAACTAGATCCCACGTGCCGCAACTAAGAGTTCATGTGCCGCAACTAAGAGTTCACATGCCGCAACTAAAAGATCCCGCGTGGGACTTCCCTGGTGGCCCAGTGGTTAAGACTTCGCCTTCCAATGCAGGGGGTGCGGGTTTGATCCCTGGTCAGGGAGCTAAGATTCCACTGCCTCCCAGCCAAAACAAAACATTAAAAAAAAAAGAAGCAATATTGTAACAAATTCAATAAAGACTTCAAAAATGGTCCACATAAAAAAAAAAATGATCCCACACACCACAATGAAGATCCCGCGTGCCACAACTAAGACCAGGCGCAGCCAGATAAATAAATAAATAAATTTTTTTTAAAAAAAAATTTTTTTTTAAAAAGAGAGTAAGCCTGAAAGGAACAAAAGGAATCAGTTTAGTACAACACACATGGTAATATTTCAAATGAAAAGCAGATATACAAGCAGATATAGATATAGGCTCCAGAAAATACTCTTGACTAAAATTTTCCCCCAACCCAGCTTCCCTTAAACTTCTCCTTTTCTATCAATGATGGCAACAGCATCAGACTTGAAATCCTGGAAGCATAAACAAGCCCTCACACTGCCCTAATATTCTCAGTCTCTAAGTCCTGTTCGTTCTTCCTATGAAATGCCTCTCCTGTGAAATGCCTCTAAAACTGCCCTTCCATTCTCTCTGGCACTACCTTAGACCTGCCAAAGACTATCTCCTCACTCCTGAATTATTCATGAATTCATTCATTCATACCTGCACTCATTCAAACACTTACTGAAGCACCTACTGAAGTACCGTGCTAGTTCTGAATACAAACCACCATTCTAACTGGAGGTGGAGACACAGATCATAACAAATGCACTATTTTAATAACAGCAACGCTTGATTAGGGCCGCACTACATGATAGCTGCTATTCCAACACACTATTATCCCATTTAAATCCTCACGACAGCCCTAAGAGATGGGTATAATTATCTTCTGCAAAGCAAGGAGACTAAGGCTCAAAGAAGTGAGACAATTTTCCTAAGATCACACTGCTAATAAGCTGCAAAGTGAGATTCCATGAGAACTGATTCTTTCTACCACTTGAGTGAATCTACTGCATCAACTCCTAAACACTTTCCAATCCACTCTACCCATTTCGACCAGATTCATCATCTGAAAGCACCATTCTGTACTTGTAACCCCTTTGTTCAAAAAAAATCTCAATGGCACCTTTAGCCTGGCCTTCAGTCTTTGAGTCAAAAAAAAAAAATAAAAATAAACTTTCCTTTCCCTTACTAGTTCTGAATCTTGGAAACTGCTTAATGTCTCTAACCTTCAGTTTTCCTACCTATGAAATGGAGATAAGACAGAGTTGTGCAAGGATTAAATAAGAGAAAATACGTGAAGGTTTAAGCACATGAGTGTTCAATAAATAAGAGTTGTTAGTACTCATACAGCTATACACAAAACTTCTGTTTCAGCCAATCAATACACGTACTACTTCTTTTACGAAACCACTTAGATTTCTGCCTCAATTCACACTATTCTCCCTCCGTTCCCTTAAGAATAAGTGTCCTATAAATATCTGATACATGAATCAATATCTGTACATCCTTATCTTCAAGGCCCAAGTCAAATGCTACTTCTTCCAAGGAGCCCTCCCTAGCCGCCCTCAATGAACTTCACACCTAACTTAAGTGCCACTGAGGGAATGGGGAAGAAAAAAATGCCGAATTATTCAAGACCTATTATGAACCAGAAAACATGATACATCTTCAGTGCATTATTTCACTTAATTCTCACAGAGAAAGACAAAGTAACTTGTACAAAGTCAAACAGCTAGTAACTGATGAAGCTGAGATTCAAAATCAGAAGTGGCTGATCCCTTTTAAAAGCTCACTTCTTCCCACACCACCTTGTATCTTGGTACCCTGGATTGTTACACATTTAATCAATAACTACCTAACACTGACAAAGAGCAAAGTGTTGGTATATGCTCTAAGAGCCCCATCAACCCATACAAATATAACAAACAAAACTGTCATGAACTAATGCTTATCCATACCACCTGCAGTGGACTCTAATTGTTTCTATTCTCTTCTATTTCACTTAAAATAAAATACTGGTCAGTTCCCACTAATTTTACTTCACAACCACTCTTGAATAGCGACCCAGCTATCTTGTAATACAGATATTACAAGGCCAAATAAGATCGAGAATTTGTCCTCAAGAAGTATTGAATCTAGCTGGAGACATAATGGTAAAACACAAACTTTTCTTGCCCCCCTTGCCCCCAGCCCACCTACTGGAATAGAAGCTGGGCTTCTACTGCTCATGTTCCTGTTGCTCCCCCAAACTACCCTATCAGGAAACATAACCAGTAAATAATCTAGGCTGTAAATATGAAAAACATCAGGCCCTCAACAAATAGTTGTTAAATGAATGGATGAATGAATAAGTGAGGTACAGGGCTTCCCTGGTGGCGCAGTGGTTACGAATCCACCTGCCAATGCAGGGGACACGGGTTCGAGCCCTGGTCCGGGAAGATCCCACATGCCGCGGAGCAACTAAACCCGTGTGCCACAACTACTGAGCCTGCGCTCAAGAGCCCACGAGCCACAACGACTGAAGCCCGCACGCCTAGAGCCGGTGCTCCGCAACAAGAGAATCCACCGCAATGAGAAGCCCGCACACCGCAACGAAGAGTAGACCCTGCTCGCTGCAACTAGAGAAAGCCCACGCCCAGCAACAAAGACCCAACTCAGCCAAAAATAAATAAATAAATAAATAAAAAGATTCCATCATCTCTTCCTTTAAAAAACAAAGTGAGGTACAATAAAAGTGCTATGGATTTTCAGAGGGAGAAATTACATACCATAAACTCTCTCCCCACATACCTCACAATCCTCTAAGGGAAGGAACAATCTCTTTGTATTACTGAATACATCGAGAGCACAATCAAGTGTGTAGATATTCTATTTAAAAAAAAAAAAAATTGAGCTACGGACTGGCCACAATTCATGTGGAAAAGCAGATAAACATGGATCTTGGCCAAAGAAAATCAAGGAAGACACAGCTCCAATGATAAGTTTATTATCAGCCTTTACTCTAGATCCTTACTATTCAAACTGTGGCTCTTGGTCCAGAAGTATTAATATTACCTGGGAGTTTGTTAGAAATGCAGAATCTCAGGCCCCACCCAGACCGGCTGAATCAGAACCCCCATTTTAACATTCTCCCCCAGTGGATTCCTAACACACATTAAAATTTGAAAAGCATAAGTATATATAATACAAATGAAACTGGCTTCCACAAGCTCAGAGAAAGTTACCATCTTCTCTGTTATCTCTGTAATAAATAATCAGACTTTTCAAGAAGTACTACAGATATGGTCATGACACACCTTCAGGAATATTAGGGTATAAATCTAAATCATTACTCAATGAGAAGTAAGAATTGACCATCCACTGAACATTGGATGGAACTTTTAGAAAACATACCAAAAATAAATATACCTTTGCCTTCTTAGGACACAGGCTCTATTGGGCAAGAAAATAAAGAGAATGAACTTCAACAGCCAAAGTGATAAATCTTTAATACCAAGGATGAGATTATTGAAAAAAAAGAGATGCTGGTGAGAACATTTTAGAACAAACTTCTTTAACAATTCTCCGTGATACAAACACGTATTTCCAAGTATTCTCTATTTAAAACTCCAAACTTAGATTGCCCTACAGGTAAAGTTGTGTAATGAAGGACCTACCTGACATAAAGTCAGATCTCCTAAACATTTTCACTGACTCAAAGACTGGAACCACCCTTTAAAACACCAAGCAAAATCTCAACCACTTTGTGAACTTGCAAAATCACTTGCAAAACCCTCAAGCTACAATCCTCTCATCCCAAACTGAGACAAGATCTGAGGCCACAGGGACTTGACGTCCAATATGCCCTTTAAAAAAAAAAAAAAAAAAAATTGGGGAGGGCGCCCAAACAGGGGGAATTAGATGAGGAATGATTGCAGGCCATTTCTCATCGCCTCGCTGACCTACAACACCTCTCCACAAGGCAGGAGGGAGGGAAAATAACGCAGGTCTCTGAACTCACAATTTTAAGGGCCCCAAACTTAATCCTGAAGTTGGGAACCCATCTTCTCCCCAACAGGCATTCAGATGACAGCTCAACTTCTAATTCCCCTCCCCCTTCTCCCGTCTCCCGTAGGATCTGGGATATCCGCCCCTCGCGATCTCCCCCCATCCCACCCACCCCCGTCAAAAATATCCTGACCCTCCCAATGAGAAATCGACACAGGGCGAGTGCCCCGGGCCCCTCCGGAGCACAACTGCACGCCCTGGCCCATTCTCCACACTAAACTCGCCCTGGGGGAGGAGCTGATGGGTCTCACCAAGTACAGGGGGGCATAGATCTTCAGGGACTCCTCCAGGGCGCCCCTGGTGATCTGCACGAAGGAGACCCCGCAGGAAGGGTGCCAAGTGTGGCCGATCTCGTAGCAGTTATGAGGGATGGACTTGCTGAGGGCCGCCATGACGAGGAGCCGCGCGCAGGGGCCGGGAGGGGGTGAGCCGAAGCTCAGCAGGGAGGAAGAGGGGCGGGCAGCAAGCGCCCAACCGCCGCGGGCTCTCAGGGCGTGCCGGGGGTAGGTGCGGAATACAGGGGAAAGCTCACGCGAGCCGGGTTACTCTGGGCCAAAGTCCTCCGAGGTTGAGCGCTCGGCGCACGGCAGCTCAAGGGGGCGGGGCGCGCATCAGGGAGGCGGGGAGAGGCGGAGCGTGCGCGCTCCCTCAAGCGGCCTCAGCCCGGGGCGCGCGCCCGCCTCTCGGAGCCCGGCTCAGCGCGGGGAGCAGAAGGTAGGAGAGCGCAGCTCGGGCACGCGCCCGCCGCCCCCTCCTTTAGCTCCGCGCCGGCGCGAGCGCGCCGAGAAAGATGTGCAAGGATAGGTGACTTGCGTAACACTGTACCCCAGTCTCTGTCCTCTAAAAGCCCAACCAAGTAGAACTGAGAGCAGTGGAAGAAAGGGATTAAATGTCTTTGTTGGAAGCTGGTGGAGGAAGACGATTGCCGGAGGAGAGCCTGGACAACCATCCTCCTCAGAACTGCCAGCTCTGCTACCCTAGAGTGCCAGGTAATAAATAGCTAAGGCTGCCTGCTGGTTGGGACGGCACTGCTCCCAGTTACTGGGCTTTCTAAGCTCTGCCGTGCCTGAGAAGGCTTGAAAAGTCTGTTAGCTGTGTTCTTGCACTTCCTGTTTGGGGAAAGGACAGTAGTAGGTCATCCTCTCCAAACCCTGGGCCACTGAGCAGTCCGGTCTACAGCATACATCACAGGTGCTCATCAGCCAAATATGTAACCCAGCAAAGACTCGCATGCCCCAGGCTCAGAAAGCCAGACTCTGACAGGAGGTGTTTGCAGCAAAGTAAAGGTTTATTGCAGGGCGCCAAGCAAGGGTGTGGGAGACAAGCCTCAGATCCACTCCCACTTGGTCTTTGAGTTAGGGGTTTCTTAAAAAGGAAAAACAAAGAGGCTAGGATTAATCATCATGTCGTGACATTTCTTAATCGTAGTTTCAGGAGTCAAGATGTCTCGAATTCTCAGGCCAGGTGGTCCATGGCTTCGGGGTCTGTGAGCTCATCTTGCCCTGGAGAAACAACCTGAGCTTGTACACTAATAATGATGATATCTATAATAGCAGTTTTAGTACATTAATGATGTTATCACAATAGCAGTTTTAGTCATCTGACTAGTTGATTAGTGTTCAGTTACCACAGTATTGAGGGCAGGGGGGAAAAGAAAGGAAATTAAATTTTAGATAGATTAATCATAAACTCAGTAGGGGAACTCAGTTTTAGGGGGACTTGGCTTCAAATAGTACACATAGTAGAGGCAGCAGTGGTCTTAGAACTCATACCTGGCTAGAGAGCTTGGCCAACAATTGGCATGACAAGGAACTTGTGTGGCCTATGAGTCTTATAACCCCACTAAATATCAGTTTCCTCACCTATAAATATCTTTCCAGTTTCCTTGGAATTACAAATTCTAAAGTTTCTTAAAGCAGGAACTTGCCATTAGACTGTTTAATATTTTTATGTACAACCTTTAGCGGAATCCCATTCATTCATTCTACAAATATTTACTGAGCACATACTATTTTCAGGCACTGTTCTAACCTCTGTAGATTCAGATGTGAACAAGAGAGACAAGGTTTCCACCCACCTCTCCTTCTCCTCCTCCTAGTGCCACAGAGCTGGAGCCAGAGCTGCCAATGCAGCCCCAGGCACTGTGGCTTCTGGAGTACAGTGAATGATGAAGTCATCAAAGTTTTTAATGATAGGAAAATAAGGAAATCTTCTACACAAAAGAAGATAAAAAGGAAAGAAAGAAAGGAAGGAGGGAAGGAAGGGAGGAAGAAAGAAGGCCTCTTCTGTTTAAATGATGAGAAAGGACAAATAATTGTAGAGGAAGCAAAGCAGATCTTGGCAAATGACACTGGTGATACCACAGAGGATCCCTACACATCTTTTGTGAAGTTGCTACCTCTGAATGATTGCCAGTTTGCTCTGTATGATGCCACATACAAAACAAGAGTCTAAGAAAGAAGACCTGGTATTGATATTTATACTCTGGGCTTCTAAGAGTGCACCTTTAAAGAGCAAGATGATTTATGCTAGCTCCAAAGATGCCGTGAAAAAGAAATTTACATATATTAAACACAAGTGGCATGTAAATGGCATGGGTGAGATTAAGGAGCATTCGTCACTTGGAGAGAAATTGGGAGACAGTGTAGTAGTCTCACTTGATGGAAAACCCTTACTTATAAAATGACAGTCAAATGCCATCTGGGTGTTAAGGAGCTTCCACTTCTGCAGCTCAGTCAATTGGAATAGTGTTGGATTTTGTTTTGGTTTTTCCCCTTCCGCAATGGGCCCTTTCTAAACAGTGAATGAAGGAAATATCATTCAAGCAGCCTATCAGTGATTGCCATTAGACTGTTTAATACTATGACTTTCATGTACAACCCAAGGAATGCTTTCCCATCATATTTTAGACAAAACAGCTAGTTATATGAAAACTTAGTTATGTTATAAGAAAACTAAACAAGACAATATGAGATAGGTGTAATAATAATATAACATAGTATAAACTAAATAAGATAATAAAAGAGGAGTACTCAGATTGAAAGCCCAGAAGAACAGTGGTAAAAAGATAAAAGTTTGTCTCTCTGGGGACTTCCCTGGTGGCACAGTGGTTGAGAATCTGCCTGTCAATGCAGGGGACACGGGTTCGAGCCCTGGTCCGGAAAGATCCCACATGCCGCGGAGCAGCTAAGCCTGTGTGCCACAACTACTGAGCCTGCGCTCTAGAGCCCACGAGCCACAACTACTGAGACCACGTGCCACAACTACTGGAGCCCACACACCTAGAGCCCGTGCTCTGCAACAAGAGAAGCCACTGCAATGAGAAGCCCGTGCATCTCAACGAAGAGCAGCCCCTGCTCGCCAAAACTAGAGAAAAGACCGCGCGCAACAACAAAGACCCAACACAGCCAAAAATAAATAAATAATAAATAAATAAATGTATAAAAAAAAATAGTTTCTCTCTCTCTCTCTCTCTCTCTCTGATAAATATAGACAGTCTTAGTCTAAGATGGTGGCTCCATACCCATCAGGGATCCCTGACTTCTTCTGACAGGTTGCTCTGCAGACTATTACCTGTGATTTCCGTCCTAACTTATAAGTTGGCTGCTTCACCTTGAGCCATGACATCCACATGCTAGCCAGGAAGACCAGCCAAAGAGGAAGAGAGGACATACCTCCCAGGAAACCTATGCTAACCACTTCTCCTTACAACTCATTGCCCAAATCTTAGTACATGGCCACACTTAGTTGCAAGAGAGGCTGGGAAATGTAATCTTTTTTTATTGGTTGAACAAATGCCCAGATAATATTTCAGGTTTTATTACCAAGTGAAATGAAAAGAACAGATACTGGGGGCAACCAGAAGTGTCTGCCGTAGTCCTATGCCTCTGGCTGCCCAAACATCTGGGCACATCCTTTTTCCCCAGATAAACATACCCTCTCCTTCTCAAGGGGAAGAACCTAAATTTCCATCCATTTACCCCATCTTGTTCAACATCTGGGATCTTCCGTAGGATCAAATACAGCTTTCATGTTCAAGTTATCTCCCTCGTTAACATACCCAATATACAATGGTAGGATAGGAACAAGATAATCACAATTAAAAAAAAAAAATCTCCAATTCAAAATATGAGAGGATCAGAAACACAGCATAAACTTGTCCACAGAAATTACAGGAATAGTAATGCGTGCATAATGATAAGCATAATGTTTACCGTGTGGCACAGCAAATACATACCAAGAAATAAGGAAAATTTTTAATTAAAATTAAAAGCATGCAATTTCTTTTAATTAACTGTTAAATGGAGACTTGACGCTTAAAGATATTTGAGAAGAACACAGTTATTGTTGTCACAGGTGCCAAAAGTGACAGTGCTAAAGAGTTGGATGGTGAAGGGGCAATTTCAGGCAAACTCTCAACTCTCGGATTCAAACAATGGAAAGGGTACTCTCTATCTTGACTGGTGCTGCTATAGAGATTCCAGAACAGGGAGGCATTAATAAATTCTCAGGGAGGATGATGTGTGCTTTAGGATTAAAACAAAAAAAAATGCAAAAGGAGCAGTTTGCAATAAATCAGTAGTTTACATTTGTAAATTCCTTTATATGGTATTATAAGATATATAAGGCTGTTACTCAGAAGAAAGTTTTCTCATAATGTTGCCAATAATTTTAAGGGTAAAGTTACGCATTGTAACTACTTGGGCCATTTATTCCTTTTTTAAAAAAATAAATTTATTTATTTTTATTTTTGTTTATTTTTGGCTGTGTTGGGTCTTTGTTGCTGCGCGCGTGCTTTCTCTAGTTGCAGCGAGCAGGGGCTACTCTTCGTTGCGGTGCACAGGCTTCTCATTGTGGTGGCTTCTCGTTGCAGAGCATGGGCTCTAGGCATGCAGGCTTCAGTAGCTGCAGCACAAGGGCTCGGTAGTTGTGGCTCGCGGGCTCTAGAGCGCAGGCTCAGTAGTTGTGGCGCACAGGCTTAGTTGCTCCGTGGCATGTGGGATCTTCCCAGACCAAGGCTCGAACCCATGTCCCCTGCACTGGCAGGCAGATTCCCAACCACTGCGCCACCAGGGAAGCCCTGGGTCATTTATTCTTTTAGCTTGTATATGACCAGTAGCTTGACTGGATACTCTCTTGGGCCTTCATTGTTGCTTCTTTTCCATTAAAAAAAAAAAAAAAAAAGGCTTTAGGGTTCATCAACAAGGTGAACAAGACTTTCTTCAAAGAAGATACACAGTGAATGAAGGAAACTAATATGGCAATCTGTGGCTGAATTCAAAGGCTTTGAATACATGCCAAGCTGAAAATTGTTGCTCTTGCAAGATTCTGGCTTTCAAGATGTCTTTGAAGAAGAATGGAAGAGTTCTTTAGAGCTCATGCAGAGGATTTAACCACACTAAATTGTTCAGCTTTACATGTATTCATTGTAGAAATGCATATCAAGGATAGTGTAATGACAAAGCATGGCTCAAACTAAGTATGATACTGTGGTACCTCCTAATTCCAGCAACATTCAGGTACACTTTCTCTTTGTTGATACTAGGCAAGCTTTTCAAAATAGCTACATACGATTTTGACTTTCTACCAATTTTGGTTGCAAAACCTCACAATTTTCTTCACATCATTTTATTTAAAATATTATATTCAGTTTTTAAGATGCAAATATAAATTTTTGCCCATATAAATGTTGAAAGCTGCTATATTGAGAGATACTTAGGCTCTTTCAGTCCAAGCAGGTATTGCTTCTACCAATACAGTTTTTTTTTTTAATTTGGGGTATTCTCGTATATCAAACTCTAACCACTCCATTTTTTAAAAGCCACGCTCACTTTCTTTGAGAGTGTCAATCTTTTTGAGACAGACACTTTCCATCTTGAGCTGAGAGTCGGGAAGCTATTGGAAAATGCCCTTAAAATATTTAGAAGCCTTCTTATCAAGCTGAGAAGATCTAGAAAGAGCATTCTTAAATCTTTCTACAGTCTTAAAAAGTCTTACAGCTGCACCCTTGCTTTAACCTTTGCCTTAAAGCAATTCCTAACCTTTTACCATCTGGACAGGCTAGGAATAAACAACAGCTTGATTTTTCAACCCGAAGAGCCTAGGTTCTTTATATTTCCTCTAAATTCTGCCTAAAAAGTGAATAGTTCTTTCATCTCATCTCTCTCTGTGTCTTATCACACCTACTTTAAAAAAAAAAAAAATTAGTTGGTACTTTCAACATTCTGCCTGGAAATTTCCTTAACCAAATGTATCAATTTGTTGGAGATATGTTCTATATTCCACAGTTCAGCAGGCAACAGTGTTGCCAAACTTTCCTCCACTACATAACAGGTACATAGCAGGGATCCCTTTTTCTCTAGGCTCTCATACCTATTTCCTCACTGTCCTTCAGGCCTTCAGGAATTCCACAAAATGGCTCTCAAATCACCTTATGAAATATTCAGATACACTGCATAGAATTCCCAGTGTCTGTATCAATTTGATGATGTTATCAGTACTTGGAGAGGAGGGTTAGGACACCATTCTCCCCACCTCAAACTTCTACCACTCCCATCACAGAATTTGAAAGTAAAAGATTTATGATTGTTCTCTGAGAGGAAAATACATAAACTACATATAATAGATAGGAGTAGATATATAAAAAGGAAGGCTTCAGAGGCCAGACCAATCTATCTAAAAAATTAGAATGAAATAATATGCCTAAAAAGTAAAGTTAATAGGATTATAAGAAAAAAAAAGGAGAGCCACTGAGGCAACTCAGGTATATGCCAAGGGGAGTGGAAACTGCAGTCCAGGGACCTCAGGTATTTCCCAGGGACCCACTGACAAAATATCTTTACTATGAAATGGATTCACAAGCTCTGTTGGAAGGATAGCATTAAACATTTGATCCATCTAATTAATGCTCTTTTTCTGAGAACACATGCACCAGACAAATTTTTATTATGGTTTGACTTTCCATGCAGGTCTGTCTTGGAAGAATGGGCTTGATCATGGTAACACGGATATCCTAGTTTGAATGAGAGGGCTTTTTCCCCCCTCCCTTTCATTAAATGAATTGGCATTTTAATTTTTACATTCATTTATAAGCTTGTTTTGGGTCACTTAACCTATGAAACGCAGAGCCTCCATTGGTGGGCTGACAAAACCAGGTTTCTGACCTTGGCAGTTTGTGGGTGATGAATACTGTAGTAGCCTAAAAACGTTAGGCTATGCTGTGATACCAAATACACCCCTAAATCTTAAGGGCTTAGATTAAGAAAGGTTTATTCTGTGCTCACACAAAGTCCAAAGCAGGTTGGCCAGCACTTCAGGGCAACTTTCCTCCAAGTAGTGATTCAAGGTTAAAGTTTCCTCTATCTTTGAAAAAAAAGAAGTTCCTCTATCTTTACTGGGCTTTCAGTGGTCACTTTTTTTTTTTTTTGCTTGTTTGATTTTTTTGTGCATAATTTTTAGTTGTTGTATATAGTAATGTGCAAAAGTATTTAAGTGTACAGGTTGATGAATTTTTACATTTGCCTTCACTCCTAAGACAACTATCCTAAAAAAGAGTATTTCCATCATGCCAGAAGGCTCTTTCTTGCCCCTTTGCAGTTAATACACCTGCAAAGAGAGGTAACCACAATTCTGACTTATATCACCATAGCTTTTTTTCTGCCTTTTCCTGAAATTTACATTAATGGAAGCATGCATTAATATTTTTTGACATCTGGCTTCTTTCACTCAAGATTTTGTGCATGTTGCTGTGTGTAGCTATATTTCATTATTTTTTTATCACTGTATAATATTCTATTATATGAACACAGGACAATTTTTTCATTCCAGGACATTTGGGTTGTTGTAAGTCTGGGGCTGTTATGACTAAACCCGCTACAAACATTCTTTCACTTGTCTTTCTGTAGCATATGCTTTTGTTTCTCTTGGGACTATACCTAGGTGTGGAATTGCTAGGTCATGGGGAAGTTGTATGTTTAGCTTTAGTAGATACTCGTTTTTATTTTTAAGGGCCAGGACTCAAAGTGGTTTATGCCACTTCTGCTTGCATCCCATTTCCAGAACCTAGTTACCTGCCCCCAACCTAACTTCAAGGGAGGATGGGAAATGTAGTCTTCCTGTGGGACCAGAAAAGGAAGATTGAAACGAGATTTGTTAAGTATCTACCCCCGTCTCTGCCAAAACACACAAACACCTGTGAGACAACAGGCTAACCTTCTCAGCTGATTCTCCTTCACCCTTGTAGACTGCATGACCCTCCTTCTCAAATGAATATGTGTGCAGCTCTACAGCTTGTTTTAAATGAACCAAAGCAAGCTGATCATCCTCACTGACTGCAATGGACTGAATGTTTGTGTTCCCCCAAACTTATATGTTGAAATCCTAACTCCCAATGTGATGGTATTTGGAGGTGGAGGCCTCTGGAGGTGATTAGACCATGATGTGGAGCCCTCACTAAAGGGATTAGTCCCTTATAAAAGAGCCTCCAGAGAGCTCTCTCTCCTTTGGCCTTGTGAGAACATAGCCAGAAGGTGCCAGCTATGAACCAGGAAGCGGGTCTTCAACAGACACGGAATCACCTGGTGCCTTCATCTTGGACTTCCCAGCCTCCAGAACTGGGAGAAATAAATGTTTGTTATTTAAGCCACCCAGTCTATGGTATTTAGTTATAGCAGCCCAAACAGACTAGGACACTTACATTTAAATTTTTAATAAAACTCTCTCTCATTGTAAACTCCTTGAAGGTAAGATCTTCTGATTCTTCTTTGTTATTTTCTGTACCATTTAGCACAGTGCCTTGCACATAGAACATATTTAATAAAATATTGAATGAATAAATAAAGATGTGGTGGGAGAGAAATTGTAAAGCACTGTATGTTCTCCTTAAAGAAGAAAGCAAGACAAATATTTACAACTTATTTTTTATTCATTTGTTTGTTTGTTTTTGGTTTACCTCCTTAACTCCCTTGTTAAACTCTCCATTCCTTGGAGGCAGAATCTATGTCCTAATTGTCATCTTTATGACACCCTTAGAACCTAGCATACTAGTCTGAAACTGCATATTATGAGGGAACAAGTAACTGATTCCCCTATAGAATTTTTGGTTGGTTTATCACCCCAGTCTATATAGTTTCTAGAAGGGGCATTTTACACTTTTTAAATTTGGGGACAATATTAGCCTGACCTTAAGCTTCTGGTCCTCTCAAACTATCCATAAGCTTCATAATTTTGCAATATTTACAAGTTAATATAGTTCCACGATATGAAATTTACTTAAGCCTGTACATTTCAATTCATGGAAAATAGCTAAATTCGTATTGTCTTCTCACACACCTTGGGCTTCAATGATCCTTAATTTTATTCTTTCTAATAAATGATAATTTTTTTTTTTTTGGCTGCTTTGGGTCTTTGTTGCTGCATGTGGGCTTTCTCTAGTTGTGCCCAGCAGGGGCTACTCATTGCGGTGCACGGGCTTCTCATTGCGGTGGCTTCTCTTTGTTGTGGAGCACGGGCTCTAGGTGTGCGGGCTTCAGTAGTTGCAGCGTGCAGCCTCAGTAGTTGTGGCTCGCGGGCTCTAGCGCGTAGGCTCAGTAGTTGTGGCGCACGGGCTTAGTTGCTCTGCGGCATGTAGGATCTTCCTGGACCAGGGCTCGAACCCATGTCCCCTGCATTGGCAGGCGAATTCTTAATCACTGAGCCACCAGGGAAGTCCCCAATGATAATTATTATTGATAGAAAATGTAAAGCAAAAGAAGAGTTAATCACTTTGTATTCTGCTTATCATCCACTTAGATTACAGTATTTGCCCCCAAGCACAGAGCCTACTCCTTCCCCTATGAGGCTAAACAGAGCTACAGTGTCCTATTTGTTGATCATAATGAGACTCAAACAATTGTTCATTCTGGGATTTAGCTACATCCTCAGAGTGCTTACTGCTACTTGTGTGTGTCCTTCCTTAATAAGGTGCCTCTTTTTCTAACTTTTCACAAGTTCTTTGAAAATCTATGCATGACATGTAGCACCAGCATTTTATTTCTCTTTGTGAAGATTCTACTGCTGTTCTTTAAACAATATTTTTTGAATCTCTGGTACTTAAAAACCTGCACATGCTTTGAAGGCAGGAGTCATTTCCTGTTATTTCTTTGTGTGTCAGATGGGCTCGTAGTAGGTTGTCAATATAATCTTTTAAAATAAATGCTTATCTCTCTGCAATTGATATTATTGTTTGTCTCTCCGCAATTGCTATTACCCATTTACAAAACGGAGCTATGTTTTTGCTTAAAGTAATTTAGAGAATTAATACATATCAAATGCATTAAGTTCTTCAAAACGGCAATATCCTCCAAAACAGATGTAGTGTTTTTAGTGCCTAACCCAATATTTAGCACATAGGCACACTCAAGTATTTGCTGTAAAACACAATTTAAAATATACCTTTATAGCTAAACTTCTATAGTTAGCACTCTATAGTTATACTCTCATTTGAAGATTCAAGTGATGGGCCATTTAGATATTTTTTTCTCTCTAAACTTTTCAATGTCTGTTTTACTCAAAGCCTTAAGTGCATGTCTAAACCTACCCAATAATTATATTCTTACATATTACAAATATTACAAATTCTAAGATGAACTGCAGATACTTCTTATCAAGGATCTTATCACTGCCACTGCACAAATCAGTGCTCCATGATGGTTAGAATAAAGTCCAAAGGCAGAGGTTTTCCTCATTAAAATTACTTAAGAAAGATACAATTTTCTGCAAGAATTTATTTAATAGTCTGCTCTTTTTTTTTTCATTTATTTATTTTATTTATTTTATTTTTGGCTGTATTGGGTCTTCGTTGATGCACCAGCTTTCTCTAGTTGTGGCGAGCAGGGGCTACTCTTCATTGCGGTGCGCGGGCTTCTTATTGCGGTGGCTTCTCTTGTTGTGGAGCATGGGCTCCAGTAGTTGTGGCTCTCGGGCCCTAGAGCACAGGCTCAGTAGTTGTGGCACGCGGGATTAGTTGCTCCGCGGCATGTGGGATCTTCCTGGACCAGGGCTCGAACCCGTGTCTCCTGCATTGGTAGGCGGATTCTTAACCACTGCGTCACCAGGGAAGCCCTAATAGTCTGCTCTTAATAGAATAGGACCTAACTGAATAGTTGAGTTCCTTCCTTACTAAATCTCTTTGGATTAGTTTGTGATCAATTTTTTTTTGATTTATTGATTTTTATTTTTTATTAAGATATAACTGACATATGGCATTTTATTAGTTTTAGGTGTACAACAGAATAATTTGATAAATGCATATACTGTGAAATGATCACCACAATAAGTCTAGTTCACATCCATCACCACATAGAGTTACAAATTGTTTTCTTGTGACGAGAACTTATACAATCTACTCTTAGCAACTTTCAAATATACAACACAGCATTGTTAACTATAGTCACCATGCTGTACATTACATCCCAGAACTTATTTGTCTTATAACTGGAAGTCTGTATTTTTTGACCACCTTCACCCATTTTGCCCTCCTCCCCACCCCACCTCCCACCTCTGGCAATGACACGTGATCAATTTTTGAAAAGTATTTTCCAAGTGGTCCGAAGGACAAAGCCATCTGTCACAGGCGCTCAAAGTCATTCTTATTTTCTGTCTTTTTGTTTAAAAATTCACAACAAATTCTCTCCATTTGGTGTCTATTCTCATGTTTCAAGATTCCTTCCCTTAAAATACTGCCTCTCATGTACTTGTAGTCTGACTATAAATCAGCAATATTTTCAGAAGTAATTTCAGCAGGATCTATGAAACATTTTAAATACACATATTCTTTGACCCAAGAATTCTAATTCTAGGGCTCTATTCTCTAGAAATACTGACAAAAAATTCTCCAAGCATTATTTCAAAAATATTAAAACTATCTAAATGTCCATATCCAGGACATGTTAAATGAACATTGATACATCTATATTGTGGAATGTGGATAGTATAATGAGTAAGGTAGATCTGCATGTACCAATATTCATGGATGTGCATGACATTCCATTGAATGGGGGAAAAAACCCACGAACTATTTTATATAGAGTGAGCTCATTGTTTAAAGAATAAAAAGTATCTTGTATATTTACATTTGTGTACATGTTTCTACTGGCATTGAAAAAGGTATAGGAGAATACACAACAAATAAAGGGATCAGGACAGAGCTCTTTCACTTTTTATGTTTTATGCTACTGTATTATTTAATTTTTTCCCACTTAGTGTATATTATACTTGCATTCCAACACTTCCTTCTGGATTATTTTTTTTTTCTTGATACAGTTTATTTTAGGTCATGAGTGCTAATTGTTCTAAATCTTTACATGTCCAAACAAGGCTTTATTTTATTTTCACTCTACTCAAACTACTGATAATCTGGTTATAAATAAAACTGTAGATTCACAGTAAATTTTCCGTCAGTATTTAAAAAATATTTCTCCATTGTTTGCTTGCATAGAATTTTTCTAATCAGATATCCAGGGTTATTTGAATCTTCTTGCTTTGTAGTTCAGCTTTCTACTCTGGTAGTTTATAGGGTTTTCTCCTTATTGCTGATATTTTACCATATGTTTCAGTCATGTTTCTTTATTTCATTTTTTGTATTATTCTGCTAGAATTTAGTGAACTATTAATCTGAAGTATCATGTCTTTTTTTTCAGGTCTAGAAAATTAAAGAATCACATTTCCTCTGTTCTTGGGAAATCTCCTGGAAATTCTATGAGACCAGAGTTTTTTAACCTGAGCTCTGTGGATAGAATTCAGGGGAGTCCATGAAACTGGATGAAAAAACTATTACATTTTAATTTTCACTAGCCTCTAACTGAAATATATTACTTTCCACAATTTGCATATTGGCAAAAAACCACAGTAGTATTGGCAGTATCTGTGACATTATCACCAACTGAAATCACAGATATTTTCATGTTATATTACAATTATGGCAGATATTTCAAAAATGGTAATAAGCTGGCTGTAACATCTCATTATTCAATTTGTTAATATGTTAACACATGACAAAATTTTAACATTTTGATAACCTCATTTCAATATAATTGATATCTTACATAATTTTATATATTTTATTTTATGCATTTGAAGGTATTAATCTGAGAAGGTACTATGGTCTGAATGTTTGTGTCCCCCCAAAATTCATATGTTGAAATTCTAATGCGCAATATGATGGTATTAGGAGGTGGGGACTTTGAGAGTTGCTTAGGTCATGAGGGTGGAGTCTTCATAAATGGGATTAGTGCCTTTATAATAGAGGCCCCAGAGAGCTCTCTCAGCCCTTCCACCATGTGAGGGCATAGCAAGAATACTGGCTATGGACCAGGAAGATGACCCTCACCAGAACCTGACCATGGCAGCACCTTGATCGTGGACTACTCAGCCTCCAGAACTGTGAGAAATAAATTTCTGTTGTCATAAGCTACCCAGTCTGTGGTATTTTGCTATAGCAGCCCAACTGGACTTAAGTCAGAAGGGATTCCATAGTCTTCACTAAGCTTGCTGAAGAGAGATCCATGGCACAAAACATTTTTAAAACACCTGCATTAGATTGATGATAAAATCTCTGTAACCTCAGTACCTCTTATCTTTTCTTTCAGTTTCAATTTTTTTCTATCTCTTCATCTCTTCGGTTAGATTAGAGAGAACCAGAAGGCCCCCAGTCAGGGCAGTATGTGACAAAGAGCAAGAGCTTTGAGGTGGCGGGAGCCTCAGCTCACCGCTCTGGTTTCCCATGTGATTACGGCTTCTAATCCTAAGAAAGTTCCTTCTTTGTTTTTGAATGTTTATTAACCTATTTTTTATTAGTCCTGCAATTATGGTGATGGAGGGTGAGATGACCAATATGCAATCTGTCTGCATCTTAAAGCTGGGATGCATGTATTAATTTTGCATTTAGAAAGAGAAGGAAAAGATGCAGTGCTCCATTCTTTCCCCTTCTATTAATCATTTTTGTTTTTTACCATATATAATATTGTAATAATAAACCCTTACAAGGCTATTTTACAAGTGAGAAAACTGAAGTTGATACAGGATAATCATTGATTCAAAGTCAGGTAACTCATTAATAACAGGGCTGAGTCTAAAACTCAGGTTGTGGTTTCCTCTCTAGTGCTTACTCTTTTGAGCTTTCTTGGGAGAGTGCTTCCTTTCCAGGAGCTAATGGTGCTGATATTATAAACCACAATCTAGAAAAATCACTGTGTTGTTTATTTGTTATTGTACATGTGGTTCTCTCTGCCAAAGATAGTTTTAGTCAATAGGATCAACTAACATTTTAGAACATTTGATGTGTGCCAGGTGCTGAGCTGGGCGCCAGGCATACAATGAACAAGATTAATCCCAAACACACAGAATTTATAGTCAGTGTATTAAGAAGGCTAGACATCAAACAAACATTGAATTCTTCTCCCCTTCTTTGGTGACCTTCTACTCATCTTTCAGGAACAGATACAAATGCATCTGCTCTGTGAAGCTTTCTGGGCAGTTAGTTGTCCTTCTCTGTGCTTCTACAATGCATAATTCACCCCTGTGTTATCAACTGAGAACAGGCTTTTTATTTTAACACTTTAGTTAACAATGTTTCCTGCCACTTCACTCACCTCTATCCCCCAACTGGGTGGTAAAGAACTCAAGGGCAAGCTTCCTCATTTATCTTGATAGCAACTTCAGGACTAGCACAGTGCCTGGCACATAGGCAATAAATACTTGAATGAATGGAACTGACACCGAGAGGAAAGAATGGGAAGTTCTGTATGACTTCTTTCCATATACTGTATGTCCACTTGTGGTTTTGAAATTAAAAATGGCATTCCCTATTGATGATTTTTAGCTTTATGATTGACAAAAATCCATTTTTCTTGTTTGGGCTAGTGGCCAATACAAATGGAAATAGACGTAAGCTCTTGCCAGCTGTTGTTAATTATACTTTAAGCCTATTCAGAAATATTGAGAAAATCCACCTTTTGCTTCAATTTATCTGAGTTGACAATCTCCACAACCTAAATCCACTAAAATCCACACCTCCAAACTCATTTAATTCTGCATGACCTATGACTATAGAAATTGAATCCCTAGAGTCTCAATTTCACAATTTGGCTAACTCTAATTCTTTAACCTTTATAAAATTCTTTTTGAATGACTGTTGACAAGCCGGGTATCTAAGGTTCAAGAAAAAGAAATCAAAATTAGTTCCATACTTATGTGGCAAGAAAAAGGCTGTGGCCCCTGGGAGGAGGAAGCAATTTCTCTTCTACCCTTACCTTAGAGATTGACTCTAAGCTTGACTACCTTAGAGTGAGACACTTGGGAAAAGCCACAATCTCTAGGGGTAGACAGGCACATGATGCTTGTAACCAGAGCCCTGTCAAAAATGGCCTGAGATTTTTGAAGGCTGGGGTGGGGAGAGTGGCTTGAACGTTGTAATTTCAGATCTTCAAGCAGTTATTTTTTTTCTTTTTAAAATTTATTTATTTTTTTATTTATATTTATTTATTTATTTTTGGCTGTGTTGGGTCTTCATTGCTGCACACGGGCTCTCTCTAGTTGCAGCGAGCGGGGGCTACTCTTCGTTGCGGTGTGCAGGCTTCTCATTGCGGTGGCTTCTCTTGTTGCAGAGCACGGGCTCTAGGTTTGCAGGCTTTAGTAGTTGTGGCTTGCGGGCTCTAGAGCGCAGGCTCAGTAGTTGTGGCACACAGGCTTAGTTGCTCTGCAGCATGTGGGATCTTCCTGGACCAGGGCTCGAACCTGTGTCCCCTGCATTGGCAGGCAGATTCTTAACCACTGCGCCACCAGGGAAGTCCCCTCTTCAAGCAGTTTTTCAAGGGTAGTTTTGGTTTAGGGGAAATGATCTAACTGGACAAGATGAGATATACTAATACTAAACCAGACCATTTTCTGGAATGGAAGTTTGACAGCTCCAACTCCAGAGACCTAACCTTTTCTGCATCATAATGTCAAAAGTTGCCTTTGTTATGGGTGGAGCTACATCTCTGGAGTTTAAGATGCCTTTGGAGAAATAGTTCCTTTAAGGTGTGGGTATAGATTCCCTTAGCCAGTATGGGATTGTTTATTTTCGTAGAGATGCTTGTGCTTCCTGTTTAAACAGCTTCTCACAGGAGATGGGGAGTGAGCACTTTAGGACTACAGGGAAGCTACAGTTCTGGGTTTTTACTTCATGTGGATAAAATGCCACAAAAAGATACTGGACTGGTCCAGGCTTAGTACAAATAGACAGGCCTGTGATTACCTCACAGGTGGTAATACTCAAACACAGACGTGGGGAATGTCGTCTATCAGATATTTTGCTTTTATATGATGATCTCACAGAGGCCATAGGAGCAGACCTGACCCCGTGAGTTGGGGAGGGCTGAAGTTTCCTCAGAGGAAGTGGACAGGAAATGGGGGTAGGAGGGGCAAACTTGAGGCTAGAAAGACTGCAGGGAGAAATGTGGTCTTCTTCTGGGGCCTCTGGAGATTGGGGCCTGAACTTTCAGTAGGGTGAACTCACTTGAGGTCACTCCCAAAGGGAGAAGATAAGCAGCCCCTGCCAGAGAGCCCAAGCCTGGGAACTAGGCAACAAGGCACCTCCACGGCCCTAAGACAGCCAGGGCTTTGCTTGTGGACTCTGAGAGCCTTCAGAACTCATAGCCATTTAACAATTTGTCGGTTTTATCATTCCTTTCTCTTATCCTTAAACGTTTAATCAAATTTTACTAAGTGTTGCAGCCTAGTCCTGGTCAGGCTATGGGAAATTAAATGAAGGGTCTGTGTCCACCTCTGGGAACATTTAGTAAAAGGAGGAAAAGCCTTCCCTTGAGGCCAGCATGGCTGTGGTGGCTTCAGTCGTGGGGTTGCAGGAGGTGAGAGGTGACAGTGGGGGAGCTGTGATGAACAATCTGGAACCACATCGGTGGCCAGGGCAGTATGGATTTGTGGAACACGTGAGCCACTGGCAAGTGCAAAGACCTCTGTGTGGAGAGGAGCCGCATAAAAGATGAGACTGCCTGTCATCAGATATGATGAAAGTTTGAGCCACAGTAATTTGGCCATTACAAGGTAAACCTGACCTCATTTTTTAAAAAATTATTTTATTTTATTTTATTTATTTTTGGCTGTGTTGGGTCTTCATTGCTGCTTGTGGGCTTTCTCTAGTTGCGGCAAGCGGGGGCTACTCTTTGTTGCGGTGCACGTGCTTCTCATTGTGGTGGCTTCTCTTGTTGCGGAGCACGGGCTCTAGGCGCTCGGGCTTCAGTAGTTGTGGCACACGGGCTTAGTTGCTCCGTGGCATGTGGGACTTTCCCGGACCAGGGATCGAACCCATGTCCCCTGCATTGGCAGGCAGAGTCTTAACCACTGCACCACCAGGGAAGTACCAGAACTAACATTCTTGATCACTGCTCTCTCCTTCTTGAGATTCTTTAATACATTTCTTCCATTATTTTTTTTTTATATTGTCTTTCCATCTATATGATTCTTCCTTTCTGTATTCTTCTCTGGATCCTCTTCCTTTGTCCACCCCTTAGATTTGTGGTTTTCTGAGAGTCTTTGTCATTGTATCTGATTATAATCATGACTGTTCATTATCTTTTTTTTTTTTTTTTATGGCTGTGTTGGGTCTTAGTTTCTGTGCGAGGGCTTTCTCCAGTTGCGGCAAGTGGGGGCCACTCTTCGTCGCAGCGCGGGGACCTCTCACTATCGCGGCCTCTCTTGTTGCAGAGCACAGGCTCCAGACGCGCAGGCTCAGTAATTGTGGCTCACAGGCCCAGCTGCTCCGTGGCATGTGGGATCTTCCCAGACCAGGGCTCAAACCCGTGTCCCCTGCATTAGCAGGCAGATTCTCAACCACTGCGCCACCAGGGAAGCCCTGTTCATTATCTTTTGAATAGCCTTTCTATAGTAGGGGAATTCCCATATTTATATAGTAAATTTTACCATGTAGTAGTCAGTCTCCTTTGCAACAAGGATGCAGGCACACAATTTTGGTACCATCAATCAGCTCATACCACATGAGACTTAACTAGAAACCCAGTATCCTTTAGTTATCACCCTCCAGGTTCCCCATCTTCTCAAGCTCTAAGCAGCAACTAATCTACTTTCTATCTCTATAGATTTACCTATTCTGTATATTTCATATGAATGGAATAAAATATGTGATCTTTGGCAATTGGCTTCTTTCACTTAGCATAATGTTTTCAAGGTTCATCCATGTTGTAGCATATATCATACTTCATTCCTTTTTATGATCAAATAATATTCCATTGTGTGGATACATCATGTTTTATTTATTCATTCATCAGTTGATGGACATTTGGGTTGTGGCAGCTTCTATTATTACAAATTCTACTTTATTTTAGAGATGAAGAATCTGAATCTCGGGGAAGTAACTTGACCAAGGTGAGACAGCTAGAAAGTGGCATAACTGAGATGCACACAAACCCTAGTGTATCTGATGCTTTCATTCTTATCTTAACCACTACACCATTGTCTCTTACCATGCTATACAGCCTTGTGAGCTTACACAAAAGAGGATGGGGCAAGACCAATAAAATTGCCATTGTAAATCTTTTTCAGGGCATGACTGAAATTTCATCCCGAAAATCAAGTAGGTGAAATTATCCAAGAAATTTTTGAGAAATAAGAATTTTTTTTTTTTTTTTTTTGGCCGTGCTGTGTGGCTTGTGGGACCTTAGTTCCCTGACCAGGGATTGAACCCATGCCACCTGTAGTGGAAATGCAGAGTCCTAACTACTGGATCGCCAAGGAATTCCCAAGAAATTTTTTAAAATAGCAAAATATAACTTAACTTTATCAGATTTTAAATCAATATGTCTATGATAATTAAATATTAATAACCAACACTTACATAGCACTTACTGTAAGCGTCTAAGAACAGTTCTAACTGCTTTACATATATTAACTGATTAAATCGTCACAGCAACTATTTGTGTGTATTAGTGTCTACACTTTGCGGATGAGAAAATCAAGATGCTGGGAATTTAAGTAACTTGCCCCACATTATAGAGCTGGTGGGTGGTAGAGATGGTATTTGAAATCAGGCAGTCTGACTCTGGATTTGGGGTTCTTAATCACTACCTTCATAAGCCAGACAAACAAACATAACAAACTAATATAATCAAAGAAAACAAAGAAAAGAATGATTATCAAATATGTATGGGGTAAACTGTTTAAGTTTAAAAGTAACAGAAGATAACACAATGTTAAAAAGCAATACATCGAAGTACAAAAAATAATTTCTCTGTACCCCAGACAAACCAAAATCAAATGGAAAACAACAAATAGGAAGAAAGTATTCCCAGTGTATATGGAAGATAAGAATTAATTCACATGAAAACTAATAAGAAAAATAGTACAGAACAAAATAGAGAGGTAGAAAAAGGACATAAATATATTATGTCCAAAAAACAAACAAACAAAAAAAACTTGAGAAACATGTTTAACCTCATTAAATGAAAGAAATGCAAGTTAAACCCATGTTGATTTTTTTTTTCCTATCAAATAAGAAAAATATACAATATTGAAGGAGAACATTTAGTCTTGGCAATGGTGTAATAAACAGATGTTCTCAAACATTGGTGGTAGAAGTGTAAATTAGTAGAGCCCTTCTGTCAAATCATCTTGCAAGATAAACCAAGAACCTTAAAAATTCATATTATTTGATTCCTCTCCTGGGAATCCAGGCTAAGGAAATAAGTGTAAATTTAGAAAAGGCTTTAAGTTCATTGATATTCAATTGACATTCATAACAATTCAGATAAAAAATATTGGAAACCGGGGCTTCCCTGGTGGCACAGTTGTTGAGAGTCTGCCTGCCAATGCAGGGGACGCGAGTTCGAGCCCTAGTCTGAGAAGATCCCACATGCCGCGGAGGAACTGGGCCCGTGAGCCACAACTACTGAGCCTGCGCGTCTGGAGCCTGTGCTCCGCAACAAGAGAGGCCGCGACAGTGAGAGGCCCGTGCACCGCGATGAAGAGTGGCCCGCGCTTGCTGCAACTAGAGAAAGCCCTCGCACAGAAACAAAGACCCAACACAGCCAAAAATAAATAAATAAATAAATTTATTAAAAAAAAAAAAAAAAAAAAATTGGAAACCATCTAAATACCTAACAATGAGGAAATAGTTAAATAAATTGTTCAATGTATACACGTTATGTGGCCATTAAAACTTTATTCACCTAATTATGTAAAGGTTTGGGGAAATATTCCTGTTATACTTTTACATGCAAAAAAAAAAAAGGCAGAATACAAATTTATATTGATTACAAAATGTATATGATGGAAGATGGCAGAGTAGAAGGACATGTGCTCACTCCCTCTTGCGAGAGCACTGGAGTCACAACTAACTGCTGAACAATCATTGACAGGAAGACACTGGAACTCACCATAAAATATACCCCACATCCAAAGACAGAGGAGAAGCTGCAGTGAGATGGTAGGAGGGGTTCAATCACAATACAATCAAATCCCATAATCACCAGGTGGGTGACTCACAAATTGGAGAACAATTATACCACAGAAGTCCACCCACTGGAGTGAAGGTTCTGAGCCCCACATCAGGCTTCCCAACCTGGGGGTCCGGCAACAAGAGGAAGAATTCCCAGAGAATCAGACTCTGAAGGCCAGTGGGATTTGATTGCGGGACTTCGACAGGACTGGGGGAAACACAGACTCCACTCTTGGAAGGCACACACAAAGTAGTGTGTGCATTGGGACCCAGGGGGAAGGAGACTGAACCACACCTACCTACTAGTGTTGGAGGATCTCCTGCAGAGGCAGGGGTGGGGAGTGGGGGTGGCTGTGGCTCACCATGGGGACAAGGACACTGGCAGCAGAAGTTCTGGGAAGTACTCCTTGGTATGAGCCCTTCCGGAATCTGACATTAGCCCCACCAAAGAGCCTGTAGCCTCCAGTGCTGGGTTACCTCAGGCCAAACAACCAATGGGGAAAGAACTCAGCCCCACCCATCAGCAGACAAGCTGATTAAAGTTTTACTGAGCTCTGCCCACCAGAGTAACACCCAGCTCTACCCACCACCAGTCCCTCCCATCAGGAAGCTTGCACAAGCTTCTTAGATAGCCTCATCCACCAGAGAGCAGACAGTAGAAGCAAGAAGAACTAGAGTCCTGCAGCCTGTAGCACAAAAACCACATTCACAGACAAAATGAAAAGGCAGGGAACTATGTACCAGATGAAGGAACAAGATAAAACCAGAGAAAAACAACTAAATGAAGTGGAGATAGGCAACCTTCCAGAAAAAAATTCAGAATAATGATAGTGAAGATAACCAGGACCTCGGAAAAAGAATGGAGGCAAAGATCGAGAAGATGCAAGAAATGTTTAACAAACACCTAGAAGAATTAAAGAACAAACACCTAGGAGAACTAAAGAACAAACAAACAGAGATGAACAGTACAATAACTGAAATGAAAAATACACTACAAGGAATCAGTAGCAGAATAACAGAGGCAGAAGAATGGATAAGTGACCTGGAAGACAGAATGGTGGAATTCACTGCCATGTAACCAAATAAAGAAAAAAGAATGAAAACAAATGAAGACAGCCTAAGAGACCTCTGGGATAACATTAAACGCACCAACATTCCCATTATAGGGGTCCCAGAAGGAGAAGAGAGAGAGAAAGGCCCAAGAAAATATTTGAGGAGATTATAGTCAAAAATTTCCCTAACATGGGAAAGAGCCACCCAAGTCCAGGAAGCGCAGAGAGTCCCAGGCAGGATAAACCCAAGGAGAAACACGCTGGGACACATAGTAATCAAATTGACAAAAACTAAAAACAAAGAAAAATTATTAAAAGCAACAAGGGAAAAAAGACAAATAACATATAAGGGAACTCCCATAAGGTTAACAGCTGATTTCTCAGCAGAAACACTAAAGCCAGAAGGGAGTGGCATGATATATTTAAAGTGATAAAAGGGAAGAACTTACGACCAAGATTACTCTACCTGGCAAGGATCTCATTCAGATCTGACAGAGAAATCAAAAGCTTTACAGACAAGCAAAAGCTAAGAGAATTCAGCCCCACCAAACCAACTCTACAACAAATGCTAAAGGAACTTCTCTAAGTGGGAAACACAAGAGAAGAAAAAGACCTACAAAAACAAACCCAAAACAACTAAGAAAATGGTAACAGGAACATACATATTGATAATTACCTTAAATGTAAATGGATTAAATGCTCCAACCAAAAGACACAGACTTGCTGAATGGATACAAAAACAAGACACATATATATGCTGTCTACAAGAGACCCACATCAGACCTAGGGACACATACAGACTGAAAGTGAGGGGATGGAAAAAGATACTCCATGCAAATGGAAATCAAAAGAAAGCAGGAGTAGCAATACTCATATCAGATAAAATAGACTTTAAAATAAAGAATGTTACAAGAGACAAGGAAGGACACTACTATAATGATCAAGGGATCAATCCAAGAAGAAGACATAACAATTATAAATATATATGCACCCAACATAGGCGCACCTCAATACATAAGGCAAATGCTAACAGCTATAAAAGATGAAATAGACAGTAACCAATAATAGTGGGGGACTTTAACACGTCACTTACACCAATGGACAGATCATCCAGACAGAAAATTAATAAGGAAACACAAGCTTTAAATGCCACAATAGACCACATAGATTTAATTGATATTTATGGGACATTCCATCCAAAAACAGCAGATTACACTTTCCTCTCAAGTGCACACAGAACATTCTCCAGGATAGATCACATCTTGGGTCACAACTCAAGCTTCAGTAAATTTAAGAAAACTGAAATCATATCAAGCATCTTTTCTGACCACAACACTATGAGATTAGAAATAACTTACAGGGAAAAGGAACATAAAAAAGACAAACAGATGGAGGCTAAACAATACGTTACTAAATAACCAAGAGATCACTGAAGAAATCAAAGAGGAAATCAAAAAATACCTAGAGACAAATGACAATGAAAACATGATGATCCAAAACCTATGGGATGCAGCAAAAGCAGTTCTAAGAGGGAAGTTTATAGCAATATAATCCTACATGAAGAAGCAAGAAAAATCTCAAATAAACAATTTAACCTTACACCTAAAGGAACTAGAGAACGAAGAACAAACAAAACCCAAAGTTAGTAGAAGGAAAAAAATCATAAAGATCAGAGCAGAAATAAATGAAATAGAAACAAAGAAAACAGTAGCAAAGATCAATAAAACTGAAAGCTGGTTCTTTGAGAAGATAACCAAAATTGATAAACCATTAGCCAGACTCATCAAGAAAAAGAGGGAGAGGACTCAAATCAATAAAATTAGAAATGAAAAAGGAGTAGTTACAATGGACACCACAGAAATACAAAGCATCCTAAGAGACTACTACAAGCAACTCTATGCCAATAAGATGGACAACCTGGAAGAAATGGACAAATTCTTAGAAAGGTATAACCTTCCAAGACAGAACAAGGAAGAAATAGAAAATATGAACAGACCAGTCACAAGTAATGAAATGGAAACTGTGATTAAAAATCTTCCAACAAACAAAAGTGCAGGACCAGATGGCTTCACAGGTGAATTCTATCAAACATTTCAAGAAGAGTGAACACCCATCCTTCTCAAACTCTTCCAAAAAATTGCAGAGGAAGGAACACTCCCAAACTCATTCTACGAGACCACCGTCACCCTGATACCAAACCCAGACAAAGATACTACAAAAAAGAAAATTACAGACCAACAACACTAATGAATATAGATGCAAAAATCCTCAACAAAATACTAACAAACAGAATCCAACAACACATTAAAAGGATCATACACCATGATCAAGTGGGATTTATCCCAGGGATGCAAGGATTCTTCAATATATGCAAATCAATCAATGTGATACACCATATTAACAAATTGAAGAATAAAAACCATATGATCATCTAAATAGATGCAGAAAAACTTTTGACAAAATTCAACACCCATTTATGATAAAAACTCTCCAGAAAGTGGGCATAGAGGGAACCTACCTCAACATAATAAAGGCCATATACAACAAACCCATAGCAAACATCATTCTCAATGGTGAAAAACTGAAGGCATGTCCTCTAAGATCAGGAACAAGACAAGGATGTCTACTCTCGCCACTATTATTCAACATAGTTTTGGAAGTCCTAGCCACGGCAATCAGAGAAGAAAAAGAAATAAAAGGAATCCAAATTGTCAAAGAAGAAGTAAAATTGTCACTGTTTGCAGATGACATGATACTATACGTAGAGAATCCTAAAGATGCCACCAGAAAACAACTAGAGCTACTCAATGAATTTGGTAAAGTTGCAGGATACAAAATTAATGCACAGAAATCTCTTGCATTCCTATACACTAATGATGAAAAATCTGAAAGAGAAATTATGGAAACACTCCCATTTACCATTGCAACAAAAAGAATAAAATACCCAGGAATAAACCTACCTAAAGAGGTAAAAGACCAGTACTTAGAAAACTGTAAGACACTGACGAAGGAGATGAAAGATGACACAAACAGATGGAGGGATACACCATGTTCTTGGATTGGAAGAATCAATATTGTGAAAATGACTATACTACCCAAAGCAATCTACAGATTCACATGCAATCCCTATCAAATTACCAATGGCATTTTTTACAGAACTAGAACAAAAAATCTTAAAATCTGTAAGGAGACAAAAAAGACCCCGAATAGCCAAAGCAATCTTGAGGGAAAAAAACAGAGCTGACTTCAGACTATACTACAAAGCTACAGTAATCAAGACAGTATGGTACTGGCACAAAAACAGAAATACGGATCAATGGAACAGGATAGGAAGTCCAGAGATAAACCCACACACCTATGGTCAACTAATCTATGACAAAGGAGGAAAGGATATACAATGGAGAAAAGACAGTCTCTTCAATAAGTGGTGCTGGGAAAACTGGACAGCTACATGTAAAAGAATGAAATTAGAACACTCGCTAACACTATACACAAAAATAAACTCAAAATGGATTAAAGACCTAAATGTAAGACTGGACAGTATAAAACTCTTAGAGGAAAACATGGGAAGAACACTCTTTGACATAAATCACAGCAAGGTCTTTTTGACCTACCTTGTAGAGTAATGGAAATAAAAACAAAAATAAGCAAATGGGACCTAATGAAACTTAAAAGCTTTTGCACAGTAAAGGAAACTATAAATAAGATGAAAAGACAACACTAAGAATGGGAGAAAATATTTGCAAACGAATCAACACACAAAGGATTAATCTCCAAAATATATAAACAGCTCATGCAGCTCAATATTAAAAAAACTAACAACCCCATCAAAAAATGGGCAGAAGACCTAAATAGACATTTCTGCAAAGAAGACATACAGATGGCCAAGAGGCACATGAAGAGCTGCTCAACATCACTAATTATTAGAGAAATGCAAATCAAAACTACAATGAGGTATCATCTCATACCAGTCAGAATGGCCATCATCAGAAAATCTACAAACAACAAATGCTGGAGAGGGTGTGGAGAAAAAAGGAACCCTCTTGCACTGTTGGTGGGAATGTAAATTGATACAGGCACTATGGAGAACAGTATGGAGGTTCCTTAAAAAACTAAAAATAGAATTACCATATGACCAGGCAATCCCACTACTGGGCATATACCCAGAGCAAACCATAATTCAAAAAGACACATGCACCCCAATGTTCATTGCAGCACTATTTACAATAGCCAGGTTGTGGAAGCAACCTAAATGCCCATCGACAGACAAATGAATAAAGAAGATGTAGTACATACATACAATGGAATATTACTCAGCCATAAAAAGAAACGAAATTGGGTCATTTGTAGAGACGTGGATGGACCTAGAGACCGTCATACGGAGTGAAGTAAGTCAGAAAGAGAAAAACAAATATTGTATATTAACGCATATATGTGGATCCTAGAAAAATGGTACAGATGAACCGGTTTTCAAGGGAGAAATAGAGACACAGATGTAGAGAACAAATGTATGGACACCAAGGGGGGAAAGCGGGGGTGGGGTCGTGGTGGATTGAATTGGGAGATTGGGATTGACATGTATACACCGATATGTATAAAACAGATAACTAATAAGAACCTGCTGTATTAAATAAATAAATAAATAAATAAAATTCAAAAAAACAAAAAAATTTAAAAATAAAACAGTGAAGTTGTAAAAAAGAAGTATATGATGACAACTCTTAAAGAAATAACCTACTGAAAGGCTAAAGAGAAACATATCAAATATGCTAAATTGTTAAGGAATTTTTTTCTTTGCATATTTTGTTATTTGCCAAATTTTCTTTGAGCACTGATTACTTTTACGATGGTTAAAAAAAAAAAAAAAAAAAAAAAAAAAACCTTTGCTTTTAAAAAACAGTTAATGGCTTGTGTTATATGTGTTAAGTTGACTGATCCCAATTACTCGTGTCTCTCACTGGCACAGCTATCTGACCCAGGGGAGTGGTGTGCATATATCTCTTTGAAGAGTCAGCTCTGGAGATAAGCCTCCATTGACTTGTGGGCCTGCTGATTTGCTAGCAATGCCAGATAAGGAATTTTAAACACCGAAGGAAACTTCAGAGCCACTGGCTGGTTCTCATCAGGAGAGCCCAATCAGTACAGCTTTTGTTTCCTCTGGTCAGTGGCCCTGAGAGAAAGTGAGATTACACTGTAGCTTTTGCACTCTGTCCAGGGCGCCAGGCTTCGCCACTTACAGAGGTGAGGTGGGCTGCAGAGGAATGCCTGGCTGGAGAGACAGAGGAAAACGACACCCGGTGGTGAAGGATGAAGATAAGATCTCCAAACAAAGAAGCTCGTTCTGGTTAACAGTTTCCAAAGTCTGAGGACCAAACAGAAACCCTAGGGAAGAGGAAATCAAATGTGGCTAGGAATTCCCTGGCCTGATCCGTGAGAAGGGTTAGGGGCCTTTGGAATTCTTACTCCTGTTCTCATTCTTTCACTGACCAGTAAGTAATTGAGCACATAGGATAAGCTGGATGTGGCTCCTCATAGGTTTTACTTACAGACCCAAACAAGAGATAAACTGGCAGACAGGCAATTAGGCCCTGTGTATAGGATGCTATGGCTGTGATATCAGGGGCATCTTCAAATATTGAGGAAGGCTTTTTGGAGGAAAGTTGACTCTAAAGTAACATCTTAGGAGTTAGCCTGATGAAGGTGAATAGGGATGAGGAAGAAGGTTCTTGCGGGCTAGGGAAATGGCTAAGACTTGCAGGCAAGAGAGGTAGCATTTGAAGAAGCTTAAGACATCTGGAATGGAAGATGGGAAGAGGGGAAGTGGTTTCTTCCTGTTCCCCTTAGACTGAGTTATGGAGAAAGGTGAGAGGAAAAAGAAAAATAGATTTGCAAAAGCCTTCCTCTTCTTCATGTCAAAACTTTGCCCTTTTTATTAGTCCCAGACTACGCTGCTATTAGCTCTCTTAACCCTTGTGCTGTTGTTTCAAGGTTGCAGAGGAAATGTAAGGATGGAGGCAGCCCAAGGTTGAAGTCAGTCTCATTTCTGTGAGATCCATACAGAGGCTGCTGCCATCACACAGAAATGAGACTGAGCAGCCAGGACAAAGGTGATCCACATTGCCCTTAAACACAACAACTGCAGTCATTTTCAGTTCCAAGAGGCCAGTGGTGGGGTGGAGATGTCATTCAGTCATTCTGCATATGTTGAGTGCACAGTGGGTATCCACTGATGTAATTCACAGACTCATTGGGGAGGTAATACATGCAAACATGAGTGATTTGTATATTTACTTGTTATAAGACAGTAGTGGAGTGGGGAGTACAACAAACTTTTATTGAGTCCTTATTATGTGTTAGGCACTATGTGAAGTGCTAGGGAGTAAAAATGAAAGAAAAAAAAAAAAAAACAAAACCTCTCCTAAAGTAGATCAGGGTGTAGTAGACCCTGATCTACTAGCCCATGAATATACGCAGTGGAAAGAGAACAAGGTGGGAAATGAGCCTTGAAATGCACTTTAAATGTTTCATTACCTTGTCAGCCTGTTGAGATAGATCCATTGGCTCTCCGTCCTTTTGCACAACTCATTTAAGGGCTGAGTTGAATAACAGGTGAACTTATGAAGGTGGTTTGGGAAAAGTTTTTGCATTCCTGATAGAATGGGGACTAATATGGCTGGCCCTACATTTCCCTCTGAGTTCTACCTTGAATGTGGATATGATATCTGGAGCTGATGCAGCCATCTTGCAATCATGAGATGATAAGCATAAGACTAAAGGCCAACTTCCTAAGGAGAGTGATGCAGAAAAAGAGACTATTCCTTGATGTCCATCACTTAGATGCTGAATCGATGCCAGCACCAACTACTGGACTACTAAACCCCTAATTTGTTAAACCACTCAGGTTAGATTTTCTGCATTTTGCAGCTAAATCTATCCTTAAGTAATTTCACAGGCTTATTGTGAATATGAGATTAATATGCAAGTCATTTAATAGGTGCTCAATAAACGATGTTTCTCTTCATGTTTCATTTCACAGAAAGTTGATACCATTCCTTTTGTGATCAGCAAACATTTGCAAACAAAATGCTAACATTTTGCACAAGCTCCTTTCAAGAATATGTCACCTAGAATGGAATATTTTTCAGCACCATTTTTAGTTTCACTCTAATTTTAAGTTTCCAAGGCCTCAGAAAGAGTAGGAAAGGGAAGGACTGAGAAGAATATCTAGTTTAGCAGGAGCCTGAGTATGAAAATATCCCAGGGAATTGTCAAACAAACTGGAGCAACAAACTCTCCCTGGTAACAATTAATGAAAGTATCCTTTTTCATTCCCTTCCTCTGCTGCTTGCCAAGGTTCCTCATACCTGCCTGCCTCTGACTTCAGATGTGAAGATACGAAGCACACAGGGTGCTCTGCACAACAAGACCCTCAGTAGATGCTATTCTATTTTCCCTGCCTCTCTTTTCCCTGCCTTGCACTCTCACGGTCTGGGCTTATTAAAGAATCAGATCCAGTGTGCAAGGCAGCCCCAAGAAGAAGGCACTCTAAGCCTGAAGGAGGAGAAGACAGAGAATGATTAGTCCAGGGATTGGGAGCAACAAGGAACAAAGGTTTAGAAATGTTCAGAGTCAGGCAGTTCAGAAGCGAATTTCTGAGAAGCAGGTTTCTGGGAATCTCTCTCTCTCTGTCTTAAAATAGTGCCGTGTGTGTGTGTGTGTGTGTGTGTGTGTGTGTGTGTGTGTGTGAGCTTAAGGTACCCATGCAGAGACAGACAGTATCCAATAAATGCTTTTGAAAGTATGGATCAATGGGTGGGTGGATAGATAGATGAATCATTAGAGAAAGGAACAGATATTGTGAACACTGAGCAGCAGTGGTCTGGCTGGCTCTTGGTTTGGCAAGCTCTGTGAGAACTTTTCAAATTCCCTGTTGCAACTAAATTCTATTATAAGGTGAAAGCAGCCACAGACAATATGTAAAGGACCTCAGAAGGATATTTCCCAGTAAAACCTTACTTATAGAATCAGGTGGTGATTCAGATTAGACCCACAGATCATAGTTTGCCCATCCTTGCTCTGGACTATGTCCACATCTGGGAATGCCTCCTAGACCTGCAGTAGCCATTCTGCTACCTGCCTGAGGATGGAGATGGACAGGTGCAGATAAAGAACCTTGGTTATTTGGCAAAGCCTCTATCCTGATGCACCTGAAACCCATCCTCACTCTGTGCTTCTTATCTTGTGAGGCAGGTGGTTTTTGTTTTTATTATGTTCATTTGAGTGGATTTTTCTCTTACTTGTAGCCAAGAGCATCCTAGCTGCCCTATTTCCCTAAGAGGAAAACTCCCCCTTGTCTATTTCCCTCACTAGGTTGTAGTGAAATAATAAATGTACTCAAGGCTGGTAGTGGTAGGAGAAAGAAGGAAAAAAGGAAGAAGAGGAAGAGGAAGGGGAAGGGGAAGGGGAAGGAGGAGGAGGAGGAGGAGGAGGGGGAGGAGGAGGGGGAGGAGGAGGAGGGGGAGGAGGAGGAGGGGGAGGAGGAGAAGAAGAAATGTCTCCTTACTGACGACTTCCCAGAGCAAGAATTCACTTCAATTTAGTCGATTTTAAAATCCTTTAGGAATTACTATACTGCTAAATACCCTGAACTATCACTGATCTGTTAGACCCTTGTTTAGAGAGATGTAAAGATGATTGGAATATAGCTCCTGCTCTTGTTTAGTGGGCTGACTTCACTGAACCACTCATTTTTACTGTCCTTCATTTGTCTCTTATTGTTTCATATGTGTAAATTTTATTTCTATCAATTTAGAGAGAAGTTCTTTTTTTTTTTTTTAACAAAGAATCACATTGAAGTGAAACTTTGCTGGTTTTTTTTTTTTTTTTAATTTTATTTATTTATTTATTTATGGCTGTGTTGGGTCTTCGTTTCTGTGCGAGGGCTTTCTCTTGTTGCGGCAAGCGGGGGCCACTCTTCATCGCGGTGCGCGGGCCTCTCATTATCGCGGCCTCTCTTGTTGCAGAGCACAGGCTCCAGACGCGCAGGCTCAGTAATTGTGGCTCACGGGCCCAGTTGCTCCGTGGCATGTGGGATCTTCCCAGACCAGGGCTCGAACCCGTGTCCCCTGCATTGGCAGGCAGATTCTCAACCGCTGCGCCACCAGGGAAGCCCTAGAGAGAAGTTCTTTTATGGCAGAAACTTTTTATAAACCTCACAGAATTGGGCCCTTAACAGGTATACAGTATATGCATTATTAACTCAATTTTTTTTTTTTTATGTTTTCAACTTACTGCATTTTCTTTTTTCAGCTTTTTTTTTTTTAATTAATTAGTTTATTTTTTGGCTGTGTTGGGTCTTCGTTTCTGTGCGAGGGCTTTCTCTAGTTGCGGCGAGCGGGGGCCACTCTTCATCGCAGCGCGCGGGCCTCTCACCATCGCGGCCTCTCTGGTTGCGGAGCACAAGCTCCAGACGCGCAGGCTCAGTAGTTGTGGCTCACGGGCCCAGTTGCTCCACGGCATGTGGGATCTTCGCAGACCAGGGCTCGAACCCGTGTCCCCTGCATTGGCAGGCAGATTCTCAACCACTGCGCCACCAGGGAAGCCCAACTCAATTTTTAAAGGGTATTTTCATGAACATATTACAGAGTAAGAACAATTTGGGGTTATTTTAAATGGCTCTAGTCTGATTTAAACTACCTATTGCAAAAAAAAAAAAAAAATTGTAATGAGTCTATCTGGGAAATTTTTTTTTTAATTGAAGTATAGTTGATTTACAATGTTGTTTTAGTTTCTGGTATACAGCAAAGTGATTCAGTTACACATATATACATACATATTCTTTATCAGGTTCTTTTCCATTATAGTTTGTTACAAGATATTTAATATAGTTCCCTGTGCTATCCAATAGGACCTTATTGTTTATCTATTTTATATATAGTAGTTTGTATCTGCTAATCCCAAACTCCTAGTTTATCCTTCCTCCCCTTTTTCCCTCAGTAACCACAGGTTTGTTTTCTATGTCTGTGAGTCTGTTTCTGTTTTGTAAATAAGTTCCTTTGTATCATTTTTTAGATTCCAAATAAAAGTGATAGCATATGATATTTGTCTTTGTCTGACTTACTTTACTAAGTATGATAATGTCTAGGTCCAACCATGTTGCAGCAAATGGCATTATTTTATATTCTTACAGCTGAGTGATGGAAATGTTTTTTAAAGTCAGTTAATTTTGAACTATTTATTCATTCTTTCTCGAAGGGGAATATTTCCCCTACAGCGAAACTTGTATGGTATGAACTTGTACCACGGAAGCCCACTTGTCCAGCATTTGGTTGTTACAATTAACATATCCCAATATGCACAGGTTTACCATTCTTTTTCTGAAATTCACAAGACATTTATTGTTATGTACGAATATTGGAGGTTGGCCTGTAACTTTGGGGCAGTTTTCAAATACAGTTGGGTAAAATACATAAGAATAGTAAGTAAGGAGATGAAACTAGGTTATTATGGGAAGCAAAGAAAAAAGAGAAAAGGTCAGTCTAGTTTAGACTTGCCTTAATTACAGCCTATATGCACTGAAATGTGGTAATTTGATCCTAGTTGATTAATGGGATAATCCCTTTTTTGTACTAGTAAATAGCCCCAAATTGCCTTTTGTATGAATTATGTTACAAGAAATGTGTAATTCTATAAGAGAAATTGGTTAAACAAAAGAGGTAGAATTTTAAAGGTGGTGTTAAAAAAAACAAAACACCATGGGTTTTTTGTTTTGTTTTTTTTCTGAGATTCCTACAAACTCTAAGCACCTTTTTAAAAATTACAGATTTATTTTCTTGGCTGTGCAAATAATATGTGCACACTGTAGAAAGTACAAAGAAGAAACTAAAATTATGCATAAGCTCATAAGCAAAGATAACCAGTTCTTTCTCTCTCTCTCTCTAGATGTGTATTTTTTACAAGCCATCCAGGCAATTCTGATGCTCACTAAAGTTTGAGAACCACTGTCCTATGGGATCAACAATCTGCAGAACATCCTTTGGGAAACAATTTGCAAAATTGCCTTTCTGATGAGTATCTATATTTCCTGAAAGGAAGACGCAAATTGCTGGCTGCCTCTGTTCCCTCAAGGGTAAAACAGGGATATTAGCTGCCTCCCAGGTTAAGATTAAATATAATAATTAGTAAAAGTGTTTTGTAAACTATTAAGTGGTGAGGTGATACATAGATATTATGCTTATGGTGACCTTGAGTTTAAGCTGAAAGATTTATATTACTTAGGTCTGGGGAAACCCAAATGGAATGTGGGCACAGATGGTTCTTAACTTTCACATATTCAGCTTTTTTTTTTAGTAAATTTATTTATTTTATTTATTTATTTTTGGCTGCGTTGGGTCTTTGTTGCTGCGTGTGGGCTTTCTCTACTTGCAGCGAGCGGGGGCTACTCTTTGTTGTGGTGCCTGGGCTTCTCATTATGGTGGCTTCTTTTGTTGCGGAGCGCGGGCTCTAGGCATGTGGGCTTCAGTAGTTGTGGCACACGGGCTCAGTAGTTGTGGCTCGCGGGCTCTAGAGCACAGGCTCAGTAGTTGTGGTGCACGGGCTTAGTTGCTCCGCGGCATGTGGGATCTTCCTGGACCAGGGATCGAACCCGTGTCCCCTGCATTGGCAGGCAGATTCTTAACCACTGCGCCACAAGGAAAGTCCCACATATTCAACTTTTATACAACCCAATTTTCACACATGACACATGCCACCCCTAAAATACCTTTCCCACACCAAATCTGGAATTTCCTACACTTGCAGTTTAATGAGCAATTTGACGTATCCCATGGCTGCACCACCTGCCAACCCAAAGCTCTGTTTTGGCAAGCTCACCTCTTTTTATATTTCACAGCTTTTGTGCCTATGTTATTGCATCTAGCCATTATCATTTACAAAGAAAACAAGAGAGAAACAGTAAGAGACACAGTCCTCAGCCATGTTTAGTTTCTATTACATTTCTTTGGCAGTCTTAGGCTGTGATTGTACGTATTTTTGTTTTATGCATGTGATAGCCTCTCAAATGTTCCTAGCTTCCCAAGTTCATATTTTTTCAAGTCCTCCTCTGCTCACTGAATTAGCTTTGCTTCCTCTGGTCAGTTTGTTCTCTTTGCTCCTTCTTTGTCTTGATGCTGGTGATCCTCAGATACCTGGTCATTCCTAGTTGTCTGTTCATATTTATATGACTTTTAGGTGCCTGGTATGGGCTGCCTCTGCAGCTACTCATGTTCATTTTCCCCAACAGACTTCTGCCCTAAGAGGGAGAGTGGCTGTGATCTTCGTATAAGTGGGCAGGGCTTTGACCAAGAGATTCCGCTTTAGGGACTTAGCTGTCAGGCAGACAGACAGGCTAAAACCCCTTACCCTCTCCACTCCCACCTCCCCCTCATTGCCAGACGAGAAAGACTTTATTTTGACATTGGAGGATGTCAATGAATTTTTCTCCTAAGCAAAGATGACTTAAGCTTTTTTTTAAATTCCTTCTGAGTCCATTTTGGAATTTTCAATTTACCTCTCTCAGCCCTCTCCCCCCACACATCCTATCCCTCCCCAGATAGGAAGTTAACATTATTTGCAGGAATATTCTACTGGGACTTTAACTCAGGGTCTAAGGCTGCTGCTGTTGCTGGCTGCTCAGTGGTGGCGGGGATGGGTGGTGGTGGGGTGAGGGACATGACTTTGCTGCTTTGGATGCAGGTTTGTAATTAGCTATCTGGATAATTAATTATGCAAATTATCTTGTAATTAATTATTCAGATAATTATCGCAGGGCCCCTACTGCTCTTGACTTATAGTCACCCTTACTCTGAGCTGGGAGTTTCTTTCAATCTTATCTTTCTTTCTGAGCCAATCTATTTTTTACAGATTTCTCTACAGTAGTAGTTCTCCAAGTATAGTATCTGAACAAACAGCATCAGCACAACCTGAGAACTTGTCAGAAATGCGAACTGTTTATCTATAATACTGCTGATGAGAATTTGGTTGTTTCTAGATTTTTGACTCTTATAAATAAAGCTGCTGTGAAATTCTTGTACAGGTGTTTCTGTGGACATATCTTTTCATTTCTATTGGGCAAATACCTAGAAGTAGAATTGTAAGACAAATCCAATCTGATGTAATCCCAAAATTCTTCCTAACTATGATCTGCTAACAGTACAGTGTTATGGATTTATTCTTTTTATGGTTGCCAGATAAAATACAGTAAGTCCAAAATATTACATTTGGGACATATTTATACTAAAAAATTATTCACTGTTTATCTGAAATATAAATTTAACTGGGTGTTCTGTTTTTTTGTTTTTTGTTTTTTTGCTAAATGTGCCAACCCTAATTCCTTTTTATTATCATTTATTTTATTTTAAGGGCTTCCGAGGGTGGAAGAAACAAGATTAACTTGTATAATTATTCCACCATCTTAATCCAAGTTAAAAATTTGGCGGAAACTAAATAGCCTCATAATCCACTTACCAGTTGCCTCATTCCTCTGCAAAATAAACTTCCCAAGCCAGTGAAAAATTACCATCAGACAGTCTTCCTTCCTAACCCTAAACCAATATCTTATGTCTACAAAATATCATTTCAAATAGGCTCAGAGCAGAATTTGAGATAAGCAATTACTTTAGATAAGAAATTTTATTTTCTGTATTTAATGTTTAATTTGTGTTTTGACCATTTTAAATAATCATACATATATATACATATATATGTTTATATGTATACATATAGTCTAACACTCAGATTTCTATTTTTAAACCAAGATTAAAACACTTATAATATATACTAGGAACTCTATAATTTTTTTCATTCTTGGGGATAAAATTCCTCACACAGCATGTAAGTCTATTGCTTGATTTTTATATATTAAACTTTTCATATAAGTTTTCAGAAACTCGTTAAACACAAAAATGGAACTGACTCCAAAAAGACGTAATGGGCAGAAAAAAGTTTTAGGTGTAACCATGAGACCCTTCGGCTAGAAAAATAAATATCTAGGTGTCCTATTAGCTTTCCGGCAAGCTTAACCAATTTTGTTACCCAACGGTAAGTTTTTACTAAAGAGTCCTAGCGTAGTTAATTCTCTCTTAGCAGTTATGGATGTCATGAGATTACTATACATTCTGCATATGAATATTTTGGACTTGCATTTCTTTGTCCTATAATTTTTTAAATGTGGCTCCTTTTACCCCACTGTTTTGGTACAATCTCTTGTGGTGAGTTGGTGGCAGGACACCACCCTGGCTTTGAGGCTTCTGGCAGAACATCGTTCTTGTAGGGCTGTGGTTGCTACTAAGTTATTGCTGAGGAATCCTGTCCGAGGCCTATCCCCAGTTTGGGTTTTGCCTATGCATTGAACACTGTTGGTGGTTTTAGTGCCTCCATTGTTCCTATTTGAATCAAATGAAAACTCCTGTGAAACAGGATTTCCGGAGGTAGTAGGAAAAGACCCAGGTCCAGTAATGTCCAGGTTGCTCTGCACAGATTAGATTTACTTCTGTTTAATTCAGCCATTCTCTAGAGAGGCAAGAAAAATTCTACTTCTAAATTTTTTTTTTCATATCTGGTAGAAACATCAACGATAATAATAATAATAATCAACATTTACCATATATCGGCTTAAGTACTAGTCTACGAACTTAATATGTGTTACTTGATTGATAAGAGTCATAATCATAAACAGTATCATCTAGCTAACCTTGTCTATAAGGTGGGTGCTTTACCTACATTATTCAATCTTCACAACTTTTTGAGAGAGGTATTCAGAAACAAGGAAGTTGAGGCATTAACAAGTTAAGAAGCACGTCCAAGATTAGACAGGTTGTAAATCATAGAATTGGGATTTAAACCCAGACCCTCAAGCCTTCTTCATGTAATGCAGTTGAATCAATTTTTATTCTTTTTTTAAAAAATAAATTTATTTATTTATTTATTTTTGGCTGCGTTGGGTCTTCGTCACTGCACACAGGCTTTCTCTAGTTGCGGTGAGCGGGGGCTACTTTTCGTTGCAGTGCGCAGGCTTTTCTTGTTGCGGAGCACAGGCTCTAGGTGAGTGGGCTTCAGTAGTTGTGGCTCGTGGGCTCTAGAGCGCAGGCTCAGTAGTTGTGGCGCACGGGCTTAGTTGCTCTGCGGCATGTGGGATCTTCACGGACCAGGGCTCGAACCCATGTTCCCTGCATTGGCAGGCGGATTCTTAACCACTGTGCCACCAGGCAAGTCCCCAATTTTTATTCTTAAGAGTATGGTCACTTATCTTATTTAACTTTGACCAGAACTCCTGCGGAAAGAAAAGAAAATACTATTATCTCCATGATGTTAAAGTAAAATGAGATATAAGAAGTTAAATAGCTTGCCCCACTTCCCATATTAATGGTAGAGTTAGCCTAGAGTGCCCACTTTCTGGCCGTTTAAGGCAATGCCTTTTCTTTTTTTTTTTTTAAAGAAATTCACGTTCTTTTATTTATTTATTTATTTATTTATTTATTTATTTATTTATTTATTTATGACTGTGTTGAGTCTTCGTTTCTGTGCGAGGGCTTTCTCCAGTTGCGGCAAGCGGGGACCACTCTTCATCGCGGTGCGTGGGCCTCTCACCATCGCGGCCTCCCCTGTTGCGGAGCACAGGCTCCAGACGCGCAGGCTCAGTAGTTGTGGCTCATGGGCCCAGTCGCTCCGCGGCATGTGGGATCTTCCCAGACCAGGGCTCGAACCCGTGTCCCCTGCATTGGCAGGCAGATTCCCAACCACTGCGCCACCAGGGAAGCCCCAAGGCAATGCCTTTTCTACTATCCACCTACCCTATGACTGGCTGAGGTTACGTTAAGAAAATATGTTTGAGTCCTTCCACTCAAAACAAACCTTAGAGGGTCGTCATCCTTGAATTCTTAGTTCCCACATAGTCATTGTTTATACCTAGTCTAAACCTGTTAAATATCTAAGAATCCAGAGAGCCTTAGTTTGTGCCAACAAACATTGATTTTTCAAAGGTAGAGTCCTCTACAGTTTTACTCTCCAAACCACACTTCCCAATACAAACGATCTTCCACAAGTTCCAAAGTAAGCGCCAGGCCTGGATCCCAGGCCGTGAGTTCTATGGGAGGGCGTCATCTACAACCCACCGGAAATTTGGCAGGTTGTTTAGACAACCCGTCTCCATCAAGCTGCCTTATGTGGCAAAGCCAGATGAGCTTCTTTGCACCAGCTGACCTTCTCTACTCATCTCTGAAGGGCTCTCCTCTTCTTTTACCCTAACCCTCCAGGTCAGATCTCCCTGCACAAATGCTCCTCCTTACCAAGAAGATACGTTGGCTCAAATGATCCGATAAATATGCTGGTCATTTTTCTGGGCAAATCAATGCTGTGTCACTTCAGGTCTCTACAAAATGCCCTCCAACTGCTTGACAGCCCTATCCACTTATAAACAGAGTTCTTAAAACCTAGATGCAGGTTGAGCCCAGATTCTAATTTCAAATCTCTGTTGGCTCTCACTTGGGGTATGTCCTGTCTTCCATCTCCAGCTGGCCCACTATCATGCCCTTTCCTCTGGAACGAAGACTTCCCCACATTCATCTCCACATTCCTCACACTTGGAAGAGTGGAATTTATAGCGTGCTAACTCAGCCTTGTCTCAAAGAGCAAGCAAAGGGGAACTGGGTTCAGGGTTTGCCTGCTAGGCAGGAAGTAGTCAAAGCTCCAGTTTTTGAACTTTTTGCCCATTTTTTTCTCCTTTCCCTTTTGAAAGACTTGCCTTCTAGAGGTCTCTGCTTAACTTTTTAAGCACCCAGCACTTGATCACTGCCTGGTTAAGGTTCAGCAAAAAAAAAAAAAAAAAAAAAAAGCCTAATGAAAGTTTTTCAATCAGATTCTTTCCCTGTTTCAAGCTACTCCCCAGCAGTCCAGTGGGAAGTTGTTTTTTTTTAAATTTACTTTTATTTATTTTTTTATACAGCAGGTTCTTATTAGTCATCAATTTTATACACATCAGTGTATACATATCAATCCTAATCTCCCAGTTCATCCCCCCACCGCCCACCACCACCACTTTACCCCCTTGGTGTCCATACGTTTGTTATATTGGAGTACAGCTGATTAACAGTGTGTTAGTTTCAGGTGTACAGCAAAGTGATTCAGTTATCCATATACGTGTATCTATTCTTTTTCAAATTCTTTTCCCAGTGGGAAGTATTTTTGAAAGATGCATTAACTCTTTTAGGCTACTAGGGTGTCATTAGGTAAATCACTGCCTATAAAATGACCTGCGAAATTATGTAAACTTCCAGTCAATTGCATTAAATTGTAGTGTGGATGCCCCTGAGCGTTCTCATGATTTTTAAGAGTTCCTGAAAGTGACATATACAAAGAGAGGACCTCATCACGTCAGTGTCCCCTCAGCCATTTGTTGTTTTACAGAAAGCAGACACCTGGACTCATTTTCTCATTCATTCAACAAACATTCTTTGCGTCCCTGCTCAGAGCCAAGTATGAGTTAGGTGTGGAGGGTACACCAGGTAAACACAAAATAACAAAAATCCCTGCCTTCAAAGAGTCCCAGGGCCTGAGGAGGGACTTAAGCCTCAAGTTGCATTTCTATTTCTGGTGTCTTGACTCGTCCTGAGAACTCCTGGAGGCTGTGAAAGTATTGCCCTTCTCTTCTCATTTAATCTCTCACCCCAACCACAGTGAGGTGGAAATAGAGACAGATCAGGTGCAAATTCCCCTTCCCTCCTAGAGTTCGTCATATCTTAACCTCTAGTCATCTCAGTTACCTTGTTCATAAAATAGTCAGTAATATTTAATGTCTCCTTCGCAGGGTTGTTGAAATTATTAAGAATAATATAAGTAAAGTACCTGGCAGACAGCGATTGTTTGATAAACAATGGTAGCTATTTTAATAAGAAATGGAAGGTGATACAGTAGTTGCCCAATAAGTTAACTGTAGCTATCACTATGGTAGTTCTTTGTCTTTAAGCCAAAACTCAAAGAGCTGATATATCAAGGTGAGGGTTAATGGATGTGGAGGATTATTTTCCCTGGCACCTGTCTCATCCTGTATCATGCAAACCTTGTTTGTGTAAACCTTTCTGTTCTGTCCTAAGGAGCTCAGGGTGTGTCTACTTCTCACGCTGGCCAAGTTCTACCTGCTGAAGCTTCCTGGGCAGCCAGGGGTCAAACAGTTGGCAAAGGCAGGCCAGCCAGCTGCTGTGAAGTGATACTTCTGAAGGAAATCCTGGATCGGTCCTGCAAGGGAGTTGCAAACTGCCCGGGGTTAATCCAGGCTGCTCACCAGTGCCTCAGCTGCTCGCCCACTCTCTGCCGGGCAGCTGGGCAAGAACTCCAGGACGGCCACTCCCCACCACCCAGGATGGCCAGAGGGAACGGTGGGGATTCCTCATCAGTACATGCTCTCTTTCCCAGAAAAGGGATTAAGCGTGCCCTGACAAAGTTTACCCTTCCATCAGTCTTTCTTGGGGAGTGAAGTGGGAGAGAAAAGGGACCTGAGAAGTCCATTCCCCCAATCCCCTAAAAACCCCTGCAAGGTGCTCCATTCTGCCATCAAACACTGGATCTGAGCAAGCAATCTACTGGCATCAAATGTGCCTGTGTTCTTGATAAAATGAGGAAAATAATGCCAACCTTAGCGGGTTGTTATAAGTACTAAATGAGAGATCACACGTGAAAGCAACTTACCCAACTGCCTGGCACATGGTAAGTACATAATACATGCTAGTTTTCCCTTTTCTGAATAATTTTGTAAGGAGGTATTGCATAATGTGAGGAAAAAAACCCATAAGTCTCTATCAGAACCCTCTCATTGTAGGTGATCAAAACCTGACTCAAACTAGATTAGGAAAAAAAAAAAAAAGGACTCCATTGGCTCATGGAACTAATAGGCATGGCTAGGTTAGAGGCTCAAATGAAGTTTTTAGGGCTCTGTTTGTCTTTCTCCATACTTAGCTGGCTCTGCTTGGCTCTGCTTCTTTGTGCTGTTGGTCTCATACTCTCACAGGATCTCTCCATGTGGAAAGCAAGACAGCCATGGGAATCAGGATACAAAAGGACAAGGCACACACACTCTCTCCCGGTTTCCATGTATTAAATCTCATGACAGGACTTTGGCCGTTTGTGGGTCACATGCCCATGTCTTAGACCAGGAGTCAACAAACTATGGCCCATGAGCCAAATCCAGCCTGTCTCCTGCTTTTGGACAGTAGGCAAGCTAAGAATAGTTTTGTCATTTTTTTAAAATGTTTATTTAATTAATTAATTTATTTTTATTTTTGGCTGCATAGGGTTTCCATCGTGGCATGTAAGCTCTTCGTTGGGACATGCGGGCTTCTCTCTAGTTGTGGCCTGCGGGTTTTCTCTCTCTAGTTGAGACACATGGGCTCCAGAGCGTGTGGGCTCTGTAGCTGTGGTGTGGTGCGTGGGCTTAGTTGCCCCGTGGCATGTGGGATCTTATTTCCCCGACCAGGGATCGAACCCACGCCTCCTGCATTGGAAGGTGGATTCTTTACCACTGGACCACCAGGGAAGTCCCAGTTTTGTCATTTTTAAATGGTTGGAAAAAAAGGAGGATAGTATTTTTACACCTGAAAATTATATGAAATTCAAATTTCAGTCTCCATAAATTTCAGTTTTATTGGACACACCACATCCATTCATTTATGAATTGTGTTTTCTGCTATCACAGTAGAATTGAGTAGTGGTGACAGAGACCTTATATCTCACAAAGCCTAAAATATTTCTATCTGTTCTTTATAGAAAAATTTTGCTGACCCTGCCCTAGACCAATCATGGTAAACATGAACATAAGACACTCTGATTGACCAGATCTGAGTCATGTGTCCACCCCAGTAGCTTGGAGACAGGTAGGGTATGGGTCTGCTCTAGCAAAACAATGGTGGGTAGGATGGTTTGCCCTGGAAGGAAGGGTACTCGGGAAAAGAAACAACAGGTATCCATAACAGTGTCAGATTAATATAAGTTTGGAAATCTTTTACTTAACTTCTTAGGACTTCAGTTTTTTTTATCTAGAGTGAAGTAGATAAGCTTTGCCCTTTGGGAGGGTAGTAATGATGTTGGCTAATATTCATTGAGCATTTACCCTGGGCTAATACTAAGTACTTTATGTATGTTGTCTCATGGAGGAAACCAAAGCTTAGAGAGGCTACACAGATTGCCCAGAGTTACGTGGTGAAGCAGGGCCAGGGCTTTGATGGGAAGCCATGTCTGTCCACCTGGAGGGCCCAGGCACATAACCACTATACCGCACTGCCTCCTATTCAAGAGGATGAAGGGAGATGAGATATCATATAGGCTGAGCAGAGAGCCTGATATACTGTGGGCACTCAGTTAAGATTAATTTCTTTTCGCCCTCTTTCCTGACTTTTCCCATTCACGTTACGGAGATATAAATGAGCAAGGAATCCGTAAGTACCATTCAAGTGTCCTGTTGCCTCTATCTTTTAAGTTAAAAAAAAAAGAAACCAAACCCCTCCCCTGCAAAAAAACTCCCTTTAATCAGTCTTGCTGTCAAAAAGGCAGAGTAAAAATAGTAAAAGTTCAGATAAGGGCAGTGAAAATAATTTGCTGCATGCATGGCAGAAGAGCATGGCATAGGAAGAGGAATTCCAAACCCTGGGATAATTTCATTTGAAAAGGAAAGCTCCCAGAGGCACAATGTTTACAGTATAATAAGCTGACGACAGGTATAGGAAAGACTAATCAGGACCTGGTATTTACTTTTCCCCCCAAATACAAGAACCAGACTGTTTCACGCATTGTATAATAGCCGTGTCACCTTCCACTTTGGAACACTATCAAAGTGAGCTTTACCCTCCCTTCCTATGGACTGTGGAGCCAAACCACACCTCCAGTCCCAATCAGTACACAAGACACTGCACTCTACACGTACTATTCAGAATCTGGAGGTTTCTAGCTGGAAGGTGTGTTGGGGCCACGTTATAGAGAAAGCTGAAGCCCAGTTAGGTGAAATAGTTTGTCCAAACTTGCACGGTGAACTCATGGCACATCTAGATTTAACTTGGCCTTGAGGTCAGAGAAACTGGATTGAGATCCTGGCTAGACCTAAATGACCTTTCTGAGACTCAGTATCCCCATTTTTAACCATTTTTAACATAGTTGAAGAATCAAATAATAAAAGTGGCCTAATTCTCGGTTCAGGGTATTGGGTATTGTGGCTTAATTCTCAGTTCAGTGCTTTCTTTCCCTAAGTCATTCTGCTCCTTGGATCGCCCAACAGAGGAAAAAAGTGCAATGCTGGCTTGTTGGAAAAAAAAAATTGGAAGATGCCTCACCACCCCCTCTTTACTTCCCCTTACCAACAATAAAGTACAAACTTCAAAAGAAACAAACTTGAAAATGGTGAATGCTGGACTCAGAGACCTTTCCTGGAGTGGAACCCTGTGGTCAGATATTGGCCAGGGCAATCCTTGAGCAACTTGGTTGCCATCCAAGTCTGTTTTCAGTGGGGAATAAAGTTCATGTTTTGGAGGCAGTATCCTTGACTTTTTTATCCTGTTATTCAAATATTTCCTAATAATCTTCAGCATTTACACACTCAAGAGACCTTGAAGGAAAAGGATGCAGGACTCCAATCTTTTTTCCTTCCTTTTGCTAATGAATAGCTGTTTTCTTTCTGAATTCACTGGCCCTATCATCCTTTTTTTTTTTTGTTTTTTCATTCAAGTAACCTTACAAGACAGAGGTCAAATAGCAAATGGAAAACTGTAAGTTACCAATTTCTGGTTTGGGCTTAATGCTATGTGTGCCTTTTCAACGTGAAAAATCTAAGTAGAGAGGAATTGACGTTTTAGCAAATATATACATAATGCATAAATTAGTTGGAATAAGTGTGGGTGTTTCTGGTGCCACCTGTTGGTCACACTGTGAGATTGAACGATACACAGTATTGTTGGTCATGAAAACAAATATAAAATGGAATTTATGCTGTAGCTGTCACAGTTATGTATTTCAGCAGGCTGGCTGAATGTTGAAATAGGGTGACTGTTGCTTGAACATTATCTTTACTCACAGCTACTTGGAAGTGCAGGACTGTTTTGCTGTTGGTTTATTCACCAACTAAATGTGTAGAGAGGAATATATAATGAAGCATAATCTCTGGGAACTCCGAGATTAATGAACCAATACTCCGATTCAAATGATTTTTGTGTCTTGTGGTTCAGAACTGGTGTTGGTGCCCTGCCCAGATCCCTTTTACCAGCCAGCGCACCCACGCAGTTTCCCTGAGCTACTGGGAGAGTTGGCTAATACAATTCACAGCTACTCCCTTCTCTGGAGAAGTGCCCTTGGCTAAGAGCGAGCCACCTTGAGCAAATGGGAGCCACCTCGACCAGGAAGCTACGTACACAGGCACACAGACATGTGGCCTCCACGGCCAGTGGCCAAAAAATGACTGTTATGGGCGTGCAAAGGGCCAGCCCTCCTAGCTTTAAGGCGAGATGAACCCTCTGGTGCAACTTGTGTTCCAGAGCTCCCCATGGGATCAAGCCAAAGCTAGACTCCAGCTGAAGCCAAATTCTTGTTTAGCCCTTTTCCCCTGTCATAACTGTTTCTCTCCTTCTCCTTGAAAACACGCAGTAAATCACTTGAAACCAACACATCTCAGGCTCTGCTTCTAAGGAACCTGACCTAAAGCAGAACTATCCCATGGAAAAATGTATGTGTGTAATGATAAAGTTCATGAGAGCGAAACAGGCCTTTGGGTCTGTGAATGTGGTTTTCCCAACATGTTTGGGAAGAAACACCGAACACAGCAGCCCTTCTCCATAGGCGGCAAAGCCCAGACGGAAGGACAGCAGCAGTGATACTGCACTGTGGGACAAAAGACCTGGGTGATGATATAAAATATATCCTTGCAATGGCACTATGCCTGAGTTTTCTCAGAAATGCGTTTAGTTTCAAAATACTACGTCCATGCTGGCATTAGACCTAGTGCTCCCAGGGGCAATGAAAAATAACCCGGAATTGGAGGACTTGAGGCTTTACACATTTCTATATCTGCTGGAGGAACCAGACCTTTTTGGCTTGTGCCAAAGGAGCACTTTGGGTAAAGGAAAAAACTCTGCCAGAGGACAATTTTGGAAATCTCAGAAGAATTGTTGGTTGATTTAATTGGGTTTTAGTTGTAGAAGTTCCAGCTGATTCTCCAGAAGTGGCAATGCCAAGTAAGAAGTGGGGAGCTTTGGGGCTAGTCAGGCCTGGGTTTGAATTCTCCTCAACTTATTAACTCAGTTTCCTCATCTACAAAATGGGGATCATAATATTTATCTCCCCAAATTGTGGAGAGGTTAGATTTAGTGTTATTTCAGCACCTGGTATATAATGGTCAGTGAATAAAGGGTAAGTATTTTTTTGTACTCAAGCTGTAGCATCTACTGAGCAGTCTAACCTCTGTCACTAATAAACGCAATATTTTTAGTTTATTTATTCAGCGTGTTTCCAACCCAGTGGGAAAAAAAGATGCTGTTTATTTAGAGCCTTATTAGGGACCCCCTAAAAAGCTATTTTAATTTTTAAAAATTAACCCTCAGGTGACTGAGATCATCACTTGGAGAAAGCCAAGGGAAGGGTCTCATATAATGAAAGGCCATCCTGTATGGTTGAGAAGATTGTATACAGTGTACAAAGGCACCCCACTGCGGGCAAGTGGGGCTACAATCTAGCTTTCCTTCTCTCACCAAGCCATGAACCCCTTGGGCAGGGTCCACCTAGAGGGGATAATTTACTAATTCTCACAGAAAGTGGGTTGGAAGCAGCCCTGACATTGTTCATGCCCTTTGTCAGGGTTAAGGTCCCTCTTGTGAGTGGAAGGGACCATGAGCACCTCCTGAAGACAGTACCAAAGCATCATACTCTCTAGACTCAACCTCTTCCCACCTACATGCCCTGTGCTCAAAGATAAAGCCTAACAGTGACATTTGGGCCACAGTGATTAGCTGGCAGGGGTTACCTCAAAATAGGGTGCCTAGTTCAGACATTTCTCTATTAGTAATACTCAAGGTAAGGTCTGAAAAATTACTGAAGCCATCACTTGGGGTTCTTGATGGAAGATATTATTGCCTGAGCCATACACCTGACCTTCTAGATTCTAGACTGGCTAGAGGTTAAATTAGGGAACAGCTGTTGAAATAATATTAATAATTTCTTCACAGGCTTACTGACCATAAAGAAGGCTTTCTTGGTCAAGGATTCCCTTCATTCACAAAGTCTACATAGGAGTCATGGTGAAGAGTTGAATGTTCCTTGGAGAGGCTCTTCCTCTTGGAAGAAGCCCAGAGATACTGACAGCCATAGACTTCCTTTCCCTTGATAACCCCCTTCCACTCCACATCCCATTCCCCCAGCATGTACACAAAATTCTCTCTCATGAGATTCCTCTTTCTCTCTCCCTTTCTCATTTATGGTCTATGATGTGTAGAAAAACACATCTTTCAGCAGGCAGAGGCAGCTAGGTGATGGTTATCTGTCCTTAAAATTCTTGTTTATCCTTCAGAATCACATTTAGCATTTTATAATGCTCTTCCTAGAGCCCTGGGTTACCCAAGCCGTTCCAAGTAACTTAAGTCTGCCCTTGGTGGAAATCCTGACAGTCAGGGAATGTTCACATGATGGGTTATAAAGTTAATGATGTCTTCAATATAACATAGGCCTTAAATAATAGTAGTTAATATTTAAACACCTTAACATAAGGTTTGCCAATCAAAGAACCAAATTGAACTGTCCTATAACCAACAACTATACCATGGGGTATACATCTAGAGTTGTGTCAATTCACTTTACCCAGTTCCTAGGTAATTACTTCCAAGTGGGCTTCAATGTCACTGAAGAACAAATCCATGAAAAGATATAATCTAAGAAAGATTCAACACCTGTGCTAGGAGCTAGGGATAAAGATAAACATGGTCTCAATATTCAAGAAATTCATAATCTAGGGAGTTCCCTGGCGTTCCAGTGGTTACGACTTGGTGCTTTCACTGCTGTGGCTCTGGGTTCAATCCCTGTTCAGGGAAATAAGATCCCACAAGTCTCATGGTGCAGCCAAAAATAATTAATAATAATAATTATAATAATAATAGAAATTCACAATCTAGTAGAATAATGACTATGGAAGCACCCTGTGACAAAAAGACTATACCAATTAAGGGATTATCATTATTAAGAAGAGAGTCTTGTACTATAATTTAGATGCTGAGAGGAAAATAAATATTTACTAACCAGCATTAAATTTTCACAACAATCCTACTGGTTTGATTGCTGGATCAGTTATAGTGCCTTCATGGGCAAGAAATAAGAAAGAAACCCAACTAAAAGTGGCTTCCACAAGAAGAAAAATGTATTATCTCACTTAACCATAAGTTTAGCCATAAGGACTACTGGGGTTGATTAATTCAGTAGCTCAATCATATCTGTAAGAACCCAAGTTCTTTTCATCTTTCTGTTCTGTCATTGTATTAGGGCTCTTCAGAAAAATAGAACCAACAGAATGTATATACATATATCAGATTGGGTATGGAACCTGACTAGTCCCAAGATCTGCAGGGTGAGTTGGCAAGCTAGAGACCCAGGAGAGTTGTTGGTGTAGTTACAATCTGAAGTCTAGCAGGCTCAAGACCCAGGAAGAGCCAATAGTTCAGTTCTAGTCTGAAAGGAGGAAGAAAACTGATCTCCCAGATCAAAGGCAGTAAGGCAAGAGGAATTTTCTCATTTCAGGGGAGGGTCAGCCTTCTTATTCTATTTAGACCTACAACTGACTGGATGAGGTCCACCCACATTAGGGAGGGCAATCTGCTTTACTCAGTCTATTGACTTAAATGTTAAACTCATTCAAAAATATCCTCACAGAAACACCCAGAATAATGTTTAACCAAATATCTGGGCACCCTGTGGTCCAGTCAAGTTGACACATAGAATTAACCACATATTCATCATCAGCATTTGGTCTGCACTCTTCTGGGTAGCAAAATGGCAGCAACAGTTCCAGCCATCACATCCTCACTCAACATCCAAAAGCTGGAGTAAGAAGAGGCAGATGTTTTTGCTATACCCTTTCTAAAAGTTAGGAAAAACATCCCCAAAGATGAGCCCTCCATACCTACCCCTCATTTGTACTTCCATCTCATTGGCTAGAATTATGTCATATGCCCATTCCTAAGCCAATCACTTGCAAGGGGAGAGATTTACCCCCATGCCCTAGGACCAGCAAAGGGCTCGTCTTCCTCTGAAGCACTTGACAGTCTAATACATTGTTGTTAGAAAGGAAAAAAAGGTTTGGATGGGGCAAGTAGGGGTTGGGGGTAGCTACTGGCTAAACAACTAACAGTGTCTGCCATAATTTCTATTATGCCATTTTAAAGATATGGACACTGAGGCTCAGAAAGGTTGAATTGATCAGCACCACCCAGCTAGAACTATCAAGTTAAAATTTCCAATCAGATTTCTCTGACTCTAATTTGCTTGCTCTATTTATAGGTCTAACTGTAGACAGACCTATCTCTGCCCCATACTGTAACCTTGAGCAAGTGCCTTAATCCCTCCAAATCTTCTGTCACTGATAAGTAGACACAACAGTAGTCCTGACCTTTTAGAGTATCATATTAACTTAGATCATGTATGTAAAGCACTTTAGCTGTTATTTATTGCCACTGCATAGTAAAAAGAACACACACTGTACAACTCCAGGAGGCACTATTCACCTAGCATATAAGACAAATTATGCCCCTGGAATTTCACCATAGCATCACCCTTACTAAGAGGTATAGAAAACTTAACTCTAGAATGAGGAGTGGAGAATTCTTGGATTTAAGTACGACAACACAGGCAAGTTTTAACTCAGTGCCACAACAAACAGGTGAAGGAAAGACAACAGAATTTTCCAAGCCTAATGGTAAGAACCTTTATATATGTGTGCCTTATATTCTCACAAAAGCCCTAGGATGATAAAGAAATTTTGTTATTGCTTTTGTTTTTCCTGTAGAGAGTTACTATGGTAGGGCTTAATTCTAAAAAGGAAACAGAATTTCCTGATTTCCTTGCTGGAAGATATTGTCAGTCAGTCAACACCCTTTCCAGGGGGCTCATTGTGTCCCTCGTATTCTAAGTGCCAGGGCTTCAGCATGATGCAGGAGGTACTGGGCTGCAAAGTCAGAAGGTCTGGGTTCTAGCTTTGCTCTGTGTCCAGCTAGCAATATCAAAGGGAACAGTCAATGATCATGTACTTTTCTCTCTGTATCCACATTTATCCGTAAATAGGGTGACAAGGTAGACTCATTGGTCTCTAAGGTATCTTCCAGTTCTGACATTCTCTGAGCCACTCCCACCGCTCTGGCCTCGTGGGGATGCTGCAAGTCAGACTTCATTAGCAGCGATATCTCAGCTCACCCCTCAAGAGAGGCTTAAACAGTCACAGAAGCAGAAAGGAGGAAGCCATTCAACACAGCTCTTCTGAAACACAATGTATGGACAAGGAGGGAGAGATGGGTCGGCTGAGGTAGAGGAGTGATTGGCTTCTCTGAAGGGCAGGCAGGTGAGGCAAGTCTAGTCATCCTCAGTGCATGAGTGGTCACGTGTGGCAGTGCTACTGAGAACGAGAAAGGGCCTGGTTTACAGAACAATCTATGACCTAGCTCCCCGTATATGCAGTCTGAAGCCTCGGGTCTGAGTAATGGGTCTGCTGCTGTTTACCCATAACCTGGTTTCCACAGCGATCCTGGTTTCTCCAGTAAGGAGGTGGAAGGAAGACGGTGTGGTGTGATGTGATGGGAGGAGTCCTGGAAGCAGGGTAAAGGATATCTAGTTTTAGCCCCATCTTGGACAAGCCATCGGCGCCCATTGGGTCTCAGATTCTCTATCTGTTGAGTTCTGCAGCAGATGATCTGGAAGGTTCCTTCCAGGTCTCTGGTGATCTAACAGATGTTATCAACTGCTACTGTGTCTTTGCATGTATCTGAAAATTGTTTTCTTAAAATGTATCTCTTCTTGTTTTATCTTTATTTTTATTATCTATTATTATTATTATTATTTTTGGCTGTGCCCTGCGGCATGCGGGATCTTAGTTCCCTGACTAGGGATCGAACCAGTGCCCACTGCAGTGGAAGCGCAGAGTCTGAACCACTGAACCACCAGGGAAATCCCCTGTCTCTTCTTGTTTTAGAACAGAAATGGTAGTTTCTTGAAGGCAAAAGAGATAATGAAGAAAAACTGGGGCAGGGAGGTCGAAAATTCAGTCACGTTCTTGAAACTGAAAAATTGAGGGCTATTGAAGGAAAATCAGATAAAAATGCAGGCATCTGTAAATTCCCAGGATGTGATACATGAGGGATCCTTAATGTCTGTCCTATTTGGGGGAGCAATTCCAATTACCTTATCAGTGCCCACAGGAGGGACTCGTAAATGGTTAACTGATTAACTTTAGTATCAATATAACAACTAGGCAAGGAGTAGGTGATTATAAAAGTTTCCTTGCAGTTCTAATATCTGGATACATTTTGCACCCAGAGGACACCTGTGGAGGCAACAAAGCCTCAAAAGTAGGATGCATAATGGTCAGGTGAACCTGTGTTGGAATAATATCAACTAAGCTATTTACAGCGGGACCCCAGGCAAGTTTTTAGTCTCGCAGGCACTGTGTTTCCTCATCTGTAAAATGGAGAGAATAACAGTAGGTACCATCCAGGTTTGTTCACTTAACAAATATTTACTGAACACCTACTAGGCACCAGGGATATATTAGTGAATAACACAGATTAAGACCCTGTCCTCATGGAGATTCTTTCTAGTTAGGAGAGAGACAAAGTTAATAAGTAAGTAAGTAAATAACCAAGACAGTGATAGGCATCAATAAGTGCTGTGAAGGAAATAAAACAGAGGAAGGAGTGAGTGACTGAAGGGAAGGGTGAGAGACATGAGTGTTCAGGGCAGACCTCACAGAGGAAATGACATTTGTCAGGAAGGAGCAGCCATGGGAAGCTGGGGGAGAGTGGCCTTCTAGGCTGAGGAGACAGCAAAGCCTCTATGGCTGGAACTAGCTGGGTATGTTTTAGGAATAGAAGGAAGGTCGCTGTAGCTGGAGTGCGTTGAGCAAGGCAGAGGGTGTGACCGAAGCGGAGGGGAGATGGGGCCAGATCTTATGGGACTTTGTAGGCCTGATACATTTTAATCCAACAGCAATGGGAAACCACTGACAGGCTTTCAGTAGGAGAGGAAGCTGATGGTGGAAGCTGATGTGTAAAGACGGCCCTGTTTGCTGTATAGAGAAGAGACTGCCAATGAGCAGGCCTGTTAGGAGTCAGTTGTGAATGAGGGGTGATAAGGGCTGGGCGGTTGGTGGTGGTGGAGACGGACGGAAGTATTGATAATTCAATACTTTAGGATATACTCTGGAGGGCAAGTGGATTAAATGAGGTCATCTAGGCTTCCCTGGTGGCACAGTGGTTGAGAATCTGCCTGCTAATGCAGGGGACACGGGTTCGAGCCCTGGTCTGGGAAGATCCCACATGCCGCGGAGCAACTAGGCCCGTGAGCCACAACTAGTGAGCCTGCGCATCTGGAGCCTGTGCTCCGCAACAAGAGAGGCCACGATAGTGAGAGGGCCACGCACCGCGATGAAGAGTGGCCGCCGCTTGCCACAACTAGAGAAACCCCTTGCACAGAAACGAAGACCCAACACAGCCAAAAATAAATAAATAAATTAATTAATTAAAAAAAAAAAAGAAAGCCCTTAAAACATTTCATTTGGAGACAAATCAGTAAGCAAATTAAAAAAAAAAAAATGAGGTCATCTATGTAAAACACCAAGCACCGTGCCTGATATGAAGGGGCTCAATCAAGTGCTTGGATAGATAATAGGATCTGGTGTAGCAGGCCTGTTGCAATTCCATAAGTCAAACAGGAATTTTCCAAATACTTAGGTCACAGAGCAGGTTAGCAAGCTGGTTCAAACATTCATTTATTATGTGCCACTTGGGCAAGTCACATTTGGGACCTCAGTTTCCCCATTCAGAAATGAGGAGTGGACCAGGTGAACTCTAAGGCAGCTGCTAGAGCTTACATCCTATGAGTCTTTTTTTATAGGATGTATCAGTCAGGGTTTGATCGAAGAAGCAGAGTCACTTTGGGTAAGGTAGAATCAAGAATTTATAAAAAGCATCAGACCTCACAAAACTGTGGAAGCCAGTGCAGTACTCTGCAAGGGTACTGGGCCTGAAGTCAGTACAGATCAACCAGGCCTGCAGTCAAGAAGGAAAGCTGGGCAAAAAGTTTGGGAAGTTGAGGGCACACTGGAACCACAGGGACAAACTGGATCCTGTGTCTGTCTCTAACCACCTCTAATCTTGAGGATGCAGGTGACCTGCAAAAGCTCGAGCCCTTGGCCACAGAATTACTCAAGCACCTGGCCCAGGACTCAGAGAAGCTGAAGGACATAGCGCAGGTCCAGATCCTGCCAGCAAGTGAGCCAGCAGTTAGGGACAACATCCATGAACTGCCACCGTACCTGGCACCCAACACTGACTTTCAGAGCATAAAGCGCTGCTTCACTTCAACCTCCCCAGTCTCGGGCTAATTTCTCTTGTGGCCAATCCCAATCTAGAACCATGCAAGAAAGGGAATTCTGGAAAATGTAGTTCTACTGTAGCTAAATGGACACAGTACAAAGCTACCAGAGTCACTCTCTGTCAACTTGGCAGTCACACACCCTTCTTTTAACCATACTTAACTTCTTATTTATTTATTTATTTGGTTGCACCTGGTCTTAGTTGCCACATGTGGGCTTCTTAGTTGCAGCGTGTGAACTCTTAGTTGTGGCATGCATGTGGGATCTAGTTCCCTGACCAGGGATCGAACCCGGGGCCCCTGCATTGGCAGCACAGAGTCTTATCCACTGCGCCACCAGGGAAGTCCCCATAGTTAACTTTTTTTTTTTTAATTTATTTATTTATTTATATATTTTTATTTTTGGCTGTGTTGGGTCTTCGCTTCTGTGCGAGGGCTTTCTCCAGTTGTGGCGAGCGGGGGCCACTCTTCATCGCGGTGCGCGGGCCTCTCACCGTCGTGGCCTCTCCCGTTGTGGAGCACAGGCTCCAGACGCGCAGGCTCAGTAGTTGTGGCTCACGGGCTTAGTCTCTCCGCGGCATGTGGGATCTTCCCAGACCCGGGCTCGAACCCGTGTGCCCTGCATTGGCAGGCAGATTCTTAACCACTGCGCCACCAGGGAAGCCCAACCTCTTCTTTTTAAAAAAATTTATTTATTTATTTATTTTTGGTTGTGTTGGGTCTTCGTTGCTGCGTGCAGGCTTCATCTAGTTGCAGTGAGCGGGGGCTACTCTTTGTTGCGTTGCGCGGTTTTCTCATTGCAGTGGCTTCTCTTGTTGCAGAGCATGGGCTCTAGGTGCACCGGCTTCAGTAGTTGTGGCTTGCGGGCTCTAGAGCGCAGGCTCAGTAGCTGTGGTGCACATGCTTAGTTGCTCCGAGGCACGTGGGATCTAGTTCCCTGACCAGGGCTCAAACCCGTGTCCCCTGCATTGGCAGGTGGATTCTTAACCACTGCTCTACCAGGGAAACCCTTTAACTTCTAAATAAAAATAGCAAAATCATGCTTCCACTTAACATGACCCAACTGTCCCCCATGCAACTGAAAACATAACCCCATCTAAAGTCCCTTTATTCATCTTTGGGTAGTCATTCTTTCTCTAGCAGAGTCACACTCTCTTTTGATTATTTTGTTACTTACTTCTGTTGCGGTTACATGTTGCTGAATAACAAACCAACCTAAACCTATAGGCATTGCAAAAGACTGAATGTTTTTGTCCTCTCAAAATTCATATGTTGAAATCCCAATCCCCAATGTGTTCGTATTGGAAATGGGGATTTGGGGAGGTGATTGGGTCATGAGGGCAGGCACAAATGGGATTAATGTCCTTGTAAAAGAGACCCCAGAGAGCTCCCTTGTCCCTTTTGCTATGTGAGGACACAGCGAAAAGGCATCCATCTATGAACCAGGATGTGGACCCTTACCACTGAATCCACTGGTGCCTTGATCTTAGACTCAGTATCCAGAGCCGGGAGAAATAAATATCTGCTTATAAGACACCCAGTCTGTGGTATTTTGTTACAGCAGCTCAAATGGACTAAGATAGGCATAAAACAACAACCATGGATTTAGTGTGTCAGGAATTTGGAAAGGCACAGCAAGGATGGTTCTTCTATGCTCCACAATGTCTGGGCCGGGATGACTCAAACAGCTGAGGGTGAGAACAACTGGGGCCAGAGAATCCATTTCCAAGATGGCTTCTTCATTCACATTTCTGGCACTTGGCCTGGGATGGCTGAAGGACAGGATTATCTGGGACCATCAACTGGAAAGCCTATATGTGGCCTCTCCTGCATGGTGGTATCAAGGTAGTTGGACATTACAAGGCTGCTCAGAGCTCTAAAATGAATTTCCCAGTAAATAAGGTAGAAACCGCAAGGCCTTTTATGACGTAGCTTTGGAAGTCACCTAGTGTCACTTACTCCACACTCTATTGGTTGAAGGAGTCACAGCCCCTTCCAGATTCAAGGAAAGGGAACATATACTTTGCCCTTTAATGGGAAGAATGTCGAAGAAATTGAGGCTGTTTTAAAACCACCACCTGGAACACTGTCTAGTCTAGTTCTTGCTTATCCATAGCAGGTGGCTAGTTCACCCTTTGGTAATTATTTAACACCACTTTTATTCCTGTTCATATCTCACCTGTATCAAATGATGAGAGTGATGCCTGTGAGAATATTATTACAGGTGCCTTCTTTTCTATGCTTCCCAAGGGCTCTTGGAAATTTACACATGCCTCATAGCTAAGCTCACATTCTGATTTTTCTACAAATGTATCATTTACAGGTGATCCCCTGACTTATAATTCCTTGGCTTGAGATCCCTGCTGACAGCCTGTGTTGTAGCATGTATGATTGCTAATGGCTTTAGCTGACAATAATGAAATGAGTGGTCAACTAGCCAATGAACAGTGATAAGAAAATGTCTTCAGCTGATTTATGAAGTAGAGAAACAGGCTTCTGAATCAAACAACAATTTGGTCAAGACACTTTTCTACCTTAAAAGACTTAGGAATTGGCACAATAAAATAGAAAAGGAAGATAAATGATTGGCAAAAACAACCAAGTTCAGAGGAAAGCTGAAAGCTGTTTTGCAGGAGTGGCTTATAGAATAGACTTGACCATCATTCTGGGACCAGTTAGGTTGTATTTTGGTTGTCACCTATACCCAGCACATAATAAAAGCTCTCTTTTTCTGAAGAACTAGAGCACTTATAGCCTGAACCATTCATTTATTTTATTTTTTTAAATAAATAAATTTATTTATTTATTTTTGGCTGCGTTGGGTCTTTGTTGTTGCGCGCGGGCTTTCTCTAGTTACGGCGAGCAGGGGCTACTCTTCCTTGCAGTGCGTAGGCTTCTCATTGCGGTGGCTTCTCTTGTTGCAGAGCATGGGCTCTAGGTGCGTGGGCTTCAAGAGTTGCGGCACACAGGCTCAGTAGTTGTGGCTCACAGGCTCTAGAGCGCCAGCTCCGTAGTTGTGATGCATGGGCTTAGGTGCTCCACAGCATGTGGGATCTTCCTGGACCAGGGCTCGAACCCGTGTCCCCTGCACTGGCAGGCGGATTCTTAACCACTGTGCCACCAGGGAAGTCCCCCATTCATTTATTTATTCAACAAATATCTATTGAGAGCCTTCGTTGGGTCAGGTAGTGTTTTTCTTTGCTGTTCAGCACAGCCTCTGACCTCAGAGGATTGTGAAGGAGACTGAAAAAAACAACAAAAAAACAGAAACAAAGAAACCAAACGTATAATACAGTAAGAGAGCTCAAGAAAAAGCACTTAACTATAAACAAGCTTGTTTTACTCTTGGTCTCATGTCTTAATCTCCTCCAATATGACTATAAGGTCCTTGAAGGCAGGGACCTCCTTTTATATCTGCATACCACTCAGTACTCAGCTCAGTGACATGTCCACAATGGTTATTTGGACTAAACATCATTAAACATTTGCTAATGGCTTGACTGATAAATACTGAAATGAAACGAGGTTGTGGAGGTATAAAATGTTTGCATTACTTTTTGTCTCCTGCAAAGGTTATTGGTTGCCCATCTGTGCATTAAACCATCACCACCACCAAGTAAGAGTGTCCTCTGTACCATTTTATGCTTGGAAAGAGGAACAACAGGGCTTTGATTCCTTGATACCCAAGAGTTCTATGGTGACTTGATTCTTCTCTGCTAGCTAATGGTGCAACCACGATAAGAAGGGGATTTGGCTCTGCCGTTACTTAACCACTTGGGGCCTCTGATTCCTCAACTTTGAGCAAGATTAGTGTTCCCTTCTGCTTTATTCAGTACACATGTTCTTGTTTTATAACTAGTTCGGGTGCAGGGTAAGATGCAGCACCTAGACTGTCCATAAACCCATGGGATGGGGCATGGCTTCTCCCTATGCTTCTGTTGTCCCACCGTAAATTCCCAATCCTTATGAGGTTTTAGTCGCAGTGAATTTTCCCCTCAAAAACCAAACAGGATAATAATGAACCACTTTCTTGCATTTTCTATCAAGACAGCTCTTTGTGAGTTTTAAATGTTCTGTTCAGATTCAAAGAAGCTGGTTTCTTCATGAGTGGTTGGAATAAGACTTTTCTTGGAAGCTATTGAATATGGATTAGTTGGATTGTTTCGCAGGAAATAAAAAGCAGGCTCTAGGGTGACTACTTCAGCACTTAATTGGGTTAGCAAAGAACTGCAAATGAGAGGTTTCCCTTAGGAGGGAAAGGATGTTTATAGGCCCCCCCACCCCCCCAGGTGGTGGATTTTAACCTAAACGTTAGTCTTCAAATGCAGCCTTTAATTTAGGAACCATTACAAGAATCTATGAGAGCAGAAAATGTCAGGTTGAAAAATTAACACATCACAGGAGTTAATTAGAACCCAGCCTCTCATTAGATGCAAATGGAGAGCCCTCCAACTGCCCAACAGCCCGCTGAAGTCATGTTTGTTGCCGCTCCAAAGTGGCTGCATCCTTATTACTCAGGGAGTGGACTAAGAAGCTGCCCAGGCACTCAGGCCAGAGCCACTAGGGACCCATGGCCTGCCCTTTAGATTAACAGAAGGTCTATTCCCAAGTCCCTACCTTCTACTCCTCTCCTAAACGCTCTGCGTGTCACAGGGTGGATAGCCTTCTGCCTGGAACTCCCTTGGGGAAGTGTTTTCTGCAACAAAGACAAACATGCCATGCCTGTCACCAGGCGCAGATTGTCGACTGTGTAAACCACTCTGTGAGAGGGAGGCTGAGGAGCTCCAGGCCATTCAGACTTAGTTCTAAGTCGTGGTCTTTGTTTTCTTTCCACATTCAGACTGAAATGTGATTCCCCTGGCTTTCTTTTTTGGAAAATACCTGCGATGAGTTCCATGCCGGGAAAGAAAAGCTGTTGACGGGAAAAGCTTCTGACGGGCAAGGGGCTTTTTGAAGTGCTCTCAAAGGAGACAGTCGCTTCAAGCAGGCTGAGGCAGGGATGCCCGGGCTCTAGGAATAAGAGGTCCAGATCACAAAAGTATCATCTTTAACTATGGATTAGGCCAAGTGTCAAGCAGCTTCCTCTGTAAGAGCAGTGCCATGCACACAGACTTCTGGGCCAGGCAGATATGCATCTGAGTCCTTCTCTGTCACTTACTCTGTGCTCTTGGGCAAACTGCTTAACCTCTCGGAACATCAGTTTTCTCAGGCTGTTGTGTGAAATAAATGACATAATGCATGTAAAGTGTGTAAAACAGTATCTGGCACAAAGTAAAGGTTCTATATGAGTTATTTGTTATTGACTTAATGGTATTCCTTCACCCAACACCAGTGGGTTCCCTCTGTGTGCCAGGCCCTGTGCGAGGGACAGCTCCTGCTCCTTGACCTCACGGACTCCATTGTTTAATAAACCATGTACACGTATCTTTAGCACAAAGCAAGCTCCCCTCCCCTCCCCGCAAGTGCCGTAGGAGAAGTGCCAATCGCACATAGCTCTGCTTTGTCCAGTAGCTCAGAATTCTGCTGATTATCCCCCTTTGGGCAGCCCTCCAAACTCAGCTACCTCTACCTTCAATTTACCCACAATTCTCTCTGTGTGCACTTACACATCGAGTTACAGTTGTCATTTTTTTTTTTTTAATTTATTTTTGGCTGTGTTGGGTCTTCGTTTCTGTGTGAGGGCTTTCTCTAGTTGTGGCAAGTGGGGGCCACTCTTCATCGCGGTGCACGGGCTTCTCACTATCGCGGCCTCTCTTGTTGCGGAGCACAGGCTCCAGACGCGCAGGCTCAGTAGTTGTGGCTCACGGGCCTAGTTGCTCCGCGGCATGTGGGATCTTCCCAGACCAGGGCTCGAACCCGTGTTCCCCGCATTAGCGGGCAGATTCTCAACCACTGCGCCACCAGGGAAGACCCCTACAGTTGTCTTTTTATTCTTTGTCTCCTCCTGTGAGTTCCTACAGGGTGAGAATCATCTATTCATTTGATTCATTCATCTAATCATTTATTCATCTCTGTAGGCCAATGGTCTCAAGCATTACTCCGCAGAGATGAATGGGCACCACATGAGTGGTACAGAGCTCCTTCCAACTTGCATCCAGCCTCTGCCATATGCCAGACTTAGCTGAAATGGGAGGTTATAAACACACATTAAAACTTGGTCCCTGTCATCAAGTCCCTGGAAAACAGTGCTATAAGTGTTGGGCCAAAATACCTCAGGAAGAGAGTAGAAAGCTCTTAACCCAGATCCTCAGACCTGGGCTGCAGAAGATGTCCCACAACAAGAACAATAACCAAGTTATTCGGCGCTTAGGATGTGTCAGTGCGCTCAACGATTTACACGCATTATCTCATTTAACTCAGAACAACTGTGTGGGGGGAGATATGAACTTCCTTATTTTACAGATGGCCAGTCTGAGGCTCCGAGAGGCACACTGGCTTGACCACAGTCCTGCAACGAGTAAATGGCTTAGGAATCCACCTGCTGAGGGTTTCCCTGGCCCGACTGGAAAGTGGAAAGTGTGGGCTAGCACAAAGCTCCGTCCAAGGAGGGGCGGGTGGGGAGAAGGGCTGGGAGTGAGAGGGAAAAGTTGGATCGAAAAACGGCTGCCATGAGCCCCAGGACTCCCGCAGAAGCAGAATAAGTCAGAAAGAGATGCAGGCTGCAGGGGAGGGATGCCCGGGAGGCTGGGGAAGGTGAGCCCCGGCGGTTGTGCGCCTTCTCAGCCCCCCATGCACAGGTCAGGCTTCTCCCCTCCTGCCCTCTCACCCTCCCAACCTTATTTAGAAACCGTGTCCCCGAGACAGGAAGGGCGGCGGGCCGAGAAGCACGGAGCGTCCCGGTCTCATTTCCTTTCGAATCCCCCTGTGGAATTTCATTTCATACGGTGAGGAAATCGGAGCGCGAGACCGTTGGCTGGTCGGCTGCTCCGGGGCGCCTCCCCCCATTCGCGGCTGGAGACAGACAGCTCCCGGGTGCAGGTCAGGCCGAGGCTGGGGGCGGGGAGAGGGGGGCGGGCTCCAACCCAAGCAAGTTCGGAGTGAAAATAGCTGCGAGCTCACGCTGTACCAGGCACGGTGCTTAAGCATTTTACGCGTTATCTCTAATCCTCCCAAGTCTCTTTACGGATGAGGAAACTGACGCCGAGAGGCTGAGCCATTTGCTCAAGGTCACACAGCCGGATTTAAAGCCACAATCTTTGTAAATCCAAATCCCGTGTTCTTTGTATACGCTTCTCTGCTTGATGGGGAAGTGGCCACGGGCTGAGGTGACAGCTGGAAGAAAAAAAGGAAAAGGGAGCCGACTCCTCTGGGAGCGCTTCTCACCTGGGACAGAAGGGGCAGGCTGGCCCAGCTGGAGCGTCTCGGCTCCATCCCCGCCTGGCCCCCGAGCGCCGAGAACCGGGTGGGAGGAAAGTGAGAGCCGGGAAGCGGGGCGGAGCGCTACGGGACGGGAGGGAGGGGCGGAGGAGGGGGGCGGGCGGGCGGGAGCCTGACCCTGCCCAGGGCAGAGCGGCCCCGCCCCTCGCTGGCCACGGCGCCCGGCCATTGGAGAGGCGCGCTGTCCGTCCCGTCCCGCCACCGCCCAGCAAACCTCCAGCGCCTCGGAGGGCTCGGGTGGTGAAAGTGGTGCGGCGCTGCGTGCTGGCGGGCTTCGCGGAGACGCTGAGCGGCCGCGGCCGGCGCCGGGTTGGGGGCTCGCCGCCTGTGGCCATGACCCTCGCAGTCTGTCCTTCGGCCCCGGCCGGGGGCGTCTAATACCCCACACAGTCGCGCGCAGCTGCTGGAGAGCCCGGCGGCTGCCCCCTCGTCGCCCTTGGCGCCTTATCACACTTCCTTTCCCGGAGCTGGGAGCAGCGCGGGCAGCCGGCTCCCCCGTGCAAACTGGGGGTGTCTGCTGGAGCAGCCCTCGCCACCGCCGCCGCTGCCCCCCGGCTCTGGCCATGGCCTGGCGGGGCGCAGGGCCGCGCGTCCTGGGGGCCCCCGGGGGCGTCGGTCTCAGCCTGCGGCTGCTGCTACTCTTGCTGCTGCTCCTGAGGCCGGCGCGGGGCTTCGGGGACGAGGAGGAGCGGCGCTGCGACCCCATCCGCATCTCTATGTGCCAGAACCTGGGCTACAACGTGACCAAGATGCCCAACCTGGTGGGGCACGAGCTGCAGACGGACGCCGAGCTGCAGCTGACAACTTTCACGCCGCTCATCCAGTACGGCTGCTCCAGCCAGCTGCAGGTGGGCGCCCCTACCCCGGGCGGGACCCCTTGGGCAGGGACGCCCCAAACTAACTCCGTGGAGCCCTTGCCAAGTCAAGCCCCCTGCCCCCTTCCTAGGTCTGAAGGGTATTAACTATCCTGGAGAAGTGGTTTCCATTCCCACCCCCACTTTTCTGTCCCTTCTCAGGGACTGGAAGCCAAAACATTGTGTAAGTCATCTGGCCTGCGAAAGAACCCACTCTTACACCCCGCCCTTCCGTTTTTCTCCCCTGCCCACCCGTGTCTGGCCAAGCCCCTGACCCCAGTGGAGCTGAGAGTTATCTTTGCCAAGGATTCTGGCCGCCGCTGCTCGGTGGGCGAGTCCCAGGCAGGGCAGCCAGCTGCAGCTAAGACTTGGAAGGAGAGATAAGGAGACGGGAATTTCTCCTCCCTCACCGACCTCCTTTCTCCCCCCATATTTTTTGGGTGTGTTATTAAATGAAACACCCCTGCCCCGTTTCTGCAGAATGGCCCCTCGCGTCGTCCTGCATGATTTTAGAGGTCATGCAGTAAGGAATGGCTGCGATGGCTTGAGTTCCTTCTTAGCCTCAGGGTTAAGGGCAGGTTTAGTACTTGGAAGGGGAGAAGATATCACTTGGGAAAAAGGCGTTAGTATGGTCAAGCTCCAGAAGGTAGTTTGTGTATTGGAAGTTTTTTTGGTTTTGTTTTTTTTTTTTTTGCAGTCATTAAAAATGTTAAAGCTTATGTAATAATATAGATAATGTTCATCCTACCATAAAAAGTGAAGAATTTGCATATACAGGGTGATTATATAACCTTATAACAACAACCAGTTCATTTAAAAAAAAAAAAAAGAACCGAAAGGAAATTTTTAAAAATGTTAACACTGGTTGTGTTTTGATTGGTGAGGCTATGAGTGATTTTTAGAAGTTTAGAAAAGAGAGAAGTTGGGGGAAATAGAGGATAGTTATGCAGGCTAAAAGCCTTAGAAATCTGTGGTTCTGGTTGTAACTTTTGAGAGATAAGAAACAGGCAGGCAGCTGACTTACTAGGTGCATGTTTTTACATAGGTCATTTGGAAAGTTGGATTGTGGTTTCAGAAAGATGGTTGGGATTAGACCTGTTGCTGGTAAAATGTCCCTTTGGAAGTTTCAGGACTTTAGAACTAGGTTATAAAAACTTGAGAAAATGATTCTCTAGCTCTCAGTTTGGAAACAGCACATATCCTGACATCAGTGACAATTTTGTTGGCGAAACAGCTTTTGCAGGGATATATATTTTTAATTACATGTATCCTGGGGAGGCAGCCAAGCTGTTTTGAAGGACAGGACTGGATCCCTTTACATGCTGGAAAATAGTTACTTGTAACTCTAGACTTCATAGACAACATCTGTAAGGAGCCAAGCAGACTGTTTATCAATGCTGGAGGAATTGAGGACAGCAACTGGACTCTCCCCTGCTGGTATTGCAGTTTCAGGGACTGAACATTTATATTTTCCTATTGTGCTTCATTATTATTCTTTGAGGAAACCTGGCCAAACAAACCCCTGGTATCCAGAGGCTTCAACCTGCAATCCCATCCTTGGATTTAACAGTATCTCAGTGAGGACATTTTCTCTTTCAATATGAGACTGGTTAAAAAAATAATTTTAGGGGATAAAATAGAGAAAGGAGAGAATATTAACATGAGAGAAGCCGTATCTACTTTTTTTTTTACATTTATTTTTACGGTGATAAAGAAATGGGGGTAAAAATAAATCACCCCATCACCCAAAGGACTGAGTCATTTGATTAGTCTGTCCAGCTCTTTCAAATAGTAGCTGAAAGGGGAGGGAGACTCAAAGTCAGCTTTTTAAGGTTTATTTCCCTAAGTGTTGTGCAAAAAGGGATTATGTAATTCTTTGAGTCCCTTTTATATATTTATTTATCTATGTTCTCCTGGAAAGGATTACTAGACCCAAAAGAAAAAAAGTGTGCAAGTGATGGATTATTAGGCACATTTGTTTGAGGTCAGAGTCAACAGACACCCCGTAGACTGATTTAAAAGTAGATGCATACTTTGCCCAGAAGCATTCAAGTCAGTTTTGTGCAAGCCTTTGGTCAAACTTCCAAGTCATTGTTTTCTTTGCTCGTTTCATGACTTTTCCAGTTCTTCCTTTGTTCCGTGTATGTGCCCATGTGCACAGAGAAGGTCAATATCCCCATCGGCCCCTGCGGCGGGATGTGTCTTTCGGTCAAGAGACGTTGCGAGCCTGTCCTGAAGGAATTTGGATTTGCCTGGCCGGAGAGCCTGAACTGCAGCAAATTCCCACCACAGAATGACCACAACCACATGTGCATGGAAGGGCCAGGTGATGAGGAGGTGCCCTTACCTCACAAAACCCCCATCCAGCCTGGGGAAGAGTGCCATTCCGTGGGAACCAACTCTGATCAGTACATCTGGGTGAAGAGGAGCCTGAACTGCGTTCTCAAGTGTGGCTATGATGCTGGCTTATACAGCCGCTCGGCCAAGGAGTTCACCGATATCTGGATGGCCGTGTGGGCCAGCCTGTGCTTCATCTCCACCGCCTTCACTGTGCTGACCTTCCTGATCGATTCTGCCAGGTTTTCCTACCCGGAGCGCCCCATCATATTTCTCAGTATGTGCTATAATATTTATAGCATTGCTTATATTGTCAGGCTGACTGTAGGCCGGGAAAGGATATCCTGCGATTTTGAAGAGGCAGCAGAACCTGTTCTCATCCAAGAAGGACTTAAGAACACAGGATGTGCAATCATTTTCTTGCTGATGTACTTTTTTGGAATGGCCAGTTCCATCTGGTGGGTTATTCTGACACTCACTTGGTTTTTGGCAGCGGGACTCAAATGGGGTCATGAAGCCATTGAAATGCACAGCTCTTATTTCCACATTGCAGCCTGGGCTATCCCTGCAGTGAAAACCATTGTCATCTTGATAATGAGACTGGTGGATGCAGATGAATTGACTGGCCTGTGCTACGTGGGGAACCAAAACCTTGATGCCCTCACGGGCTTTGTGGTGGCTCCGCTCTTCACTTACTTGGTGATTGGAACCTTGTTCATTGCTGCAGGCTTGGTGGCCTTGTTCAAAATTCGGTCGAATCTTCAAAAGGATGGGACAAAGACAGACAAGTTGGAAAGGCTGATGGTCAAGATTGGGGTCTTCTCAGTCCTGTACACGGTGCCTGCAACCTGTGTGATTGCCTGTTATTTCTATGAAATCTCCAACTGGGCGCTCTTCCGGTATTCCGCAGATGACTCCAATATGGCAGTTGAGATGTTGAAAATTTTTATGTCTTTGCTGGTAGGCATCACTTCAGGCATGTGGATTTGGTCTGCCAAAACTCTTCACACGTGGCAGAAGTGTTCCAACAGATTGGTGAATTCTGGGAAGGTAAAGAGAGAAAAAAGAGGGAATGGTTGGGTGAAGCCTGGGAGAGGCAATGAAACTGTGGTATAAGGCTAGCCAGCCTCCATGCTTTCCAGATTTTGAAGGGGGTGTGCCAGCATTGCAGTGCAAATGCTACTAAAAGCTTCATGCAGTGAATCTCAGTTTGAACAGGCTAGCAACACTTAAGTGACCCCCATAACCCTCCACCACTCTCCCCCGTCTCCCCCCAGCATCATAAAACTAATGATTTTGCTGCGGACTTTGGAATGATCCAAAATGGAAAAGCCGGTTAGAGGCTTTCAAAGCTGTGAAAAGTCAAAACATTGATCACTTTAGCAGGTCGCAGCTTGGAGCGTGGAGGTCCTGCCTAGATTCCAGGAGGTCCAGGGCATGCTGCTTTTCCCTGCAGGGTGGGATTTGAGCTGTGAGTAGGCAACTTGCAGGGAGAAAGATTAACTTTTTTAACCCTTTAAAAATTTTAAATACTAACTGGGTCTTTCAGATAGCAAAGCGATCTATAAACACTGGAAACGCTGGGTTCAGAGAAGTGTTACAAGAGTTTTATAGTTTGGCTGGTCTAACATAAACATTTTCTGTGGTGTACTGTCTGCTGTTTAGAACTTTGTGGATTGCTCTCCCAAGAGGTGGTGTCAGAATCTTTCAGTGCCTTTGTCATAAAACAGAATTGTTTGAACAAACAAAAGTACTGTACAAACACACATAAGGTATCCAGTGGATTTTTCTTCTCTCTTTTCCTCTTAAATTTCAACAGCTCTGTCCTAGGCTGCTGCTGTTTTCTCCATTTTACGTTAATGACTCAAAAACAGGTATTTTTATAGGAATTTTTGCACTGCAGCACGCCTAATGAGGGGGAAAGGAAGGGTGATTCACTTTCTTGACAATCACTTAATTCAGAGGAAAATGATATTTAGCAACTCGACTTACCTTACCCACCCCAGAGACCGACTGCATTGAGCAACGGGGACTTAATATATTTTACTTTGTGTGATTGCATCTATGCAGACGCCAGTCTGGAAGAGCTAAAATGTTAAGTTTCTTGGCAACTTTGCATTCACACAGATTAGCTATGTAATTTGTGTGTGTCAATTACAATTAAAAGCACATTCTTGGACCATGACATAATAGTTACTCAGCTGACTTTAAAGCTATGGTCAGCTTGCATTCTCAGAATGATAGTGCCTTTTTTTCCCTTTAGCATAAGAATGTTATCAGAGTCTGGTCTACTTACCACAATGGAGACTTTTTCAATTTTGTAAAAGGAGCTAAGGACAGCTAATCCAACTACTTGGTGCATAATTATTTCCTAGTAATTGGCAAGGGCTCCGTATAAGATTTCCTTGGAGGCAGTGTGGCCTGGAGTATTTATATGGTGCTTAATGAATCTCCAGAATGCCAGCCAGGAGCTTGATTGGTTCGTAGGGAATAAAGTGTAGACCATATGAAATGAACTGCAAACTCGAACAGCACAGGTCTTAATTGCCTTTTGCAGAGGTATCCAGAGCTTTTAAAATTTATGCTGTATGTTCCTTGCAAGGGGGTACCCCCTAGCAGACTCTCAAAAGCTGCAATTCTTTTAAAATTGTAACTGGCCTTTCTCCTAACCTGCCTGAGGCCTTCTAATCACCAGATCTCTGGGACAAATTATTGACGATGTCACAGGTTGCTGTCCTTGAAGTTCATACCTGTCTTTGCTTCAGCAACTACCTTGCGATGACTCATTTATTTATTTATTCATGCTCCTCCCCCCTTTAAAACAGGTAGGAAAGCTCTTTTATCACATTTCTTTGTGGAAAAATATTTCCAGGGACTCAAAATTCCAAATAGGAGTTCAAATTCTGGAAATAAGCATGTCTTTTTTTTGTTTGAGCTTTATGCCCCCTGGTTTGACATTTTCCTTTCTTCTTTCTCTGTTGTGGTGTGGTTCTTGAGCTGTCTGAGATGAAGATGCATGTAAGGTCTGTTGCATGTTTTGGAAGGCAAAGTCTTGGGGCTTTGGACACAGATGCTAAGTGGGCACCGGTGGCCCCTGCTGTGTGTGCTGAGCCTGAGTACCTTGGCTGGACTCTGGGTCAGGGCTCCAGGAGCATGAGAAATGATCCCCAGAAGGACCAGTTGAACTCCATCTGAGACTGCATCGCCTATGAAATGTAAAATGTGAACGCCCCGTGCTGCTTGCAGATGGTTCCCATAGCTGGCCGGGGCCCTGGAGCATGCACCCAGGGGCAGAGCCTGCCCTTACTCACGCTCCGCTCCAGTGTCTTGGGAGTTGTGTGGAGACTCTGGCCCAGGAAAGGAAAGAAGGACCAGGCAGGGGATTGTAATGCAGTTCTCTTTGTAATGTTTCAGTGATCGTGTGACCGACGCAGCACCTAGCAGAGGGCCTGGCATGGAGAGGGTGCTCAATATTTATGAATAGTAACAAATAAGTAACAATAAGAGTACTTGGGTGAACCTGGACCCCCAAGTTTTGGAGCTTTCTGGGTTGTAACGTGTTTCTTCCATAAATCTCTTGCCTTCACAGGAGAAATATATATTTGATCAGAAGTCGTCATCGGTGCAGAATAGATGAGTAGCCTTGGCAATGTCACAGGCTTATAGGCCGTTCCTTTCACATTCCAGATGATGGAGAGTGTTTCTGGTTTTAAGAAAAGAGCTTTGTGGCCGAAGAGTTAGATATCAGTTACCTTGAAACGAATCCATCACCTGTTAAGTTGGTATTGGTTTTAAAAAAGTTAATTATCAGCACATTAATTGAGTGCTAACTGTGTGTAAAGCCCTGTGTTAGGCACCTTAGGGGATGTCAGGGAGGGTCAGCTCTGTTCTAACCGACCTGCACTGGGATGCCCCTGGGTCTGCTGAACTTGGCCATTGGTTTCAGGAAGGGGCAGGGGCTACTGAATTGCCATCTGTTCCACTGTCACCATCCCATAAACCTCTTCCTGGGTCTTTCTCCCTTTAACCCATCACTTATCCCTTCCCAGGATTCCTTGCAAATCGATTCACAGGGGTTTTGCCAGAAAGCATCAGCTCTGTTTCATGAAACAGAGTCTCCGTGGAAATCTCCTAGGAAGATCACAAACATTGGCTACAAGGACATGAACTCCCACAGCTACTATGGCTTCGGGAGCAGGCAGTTTAGGGCTTGGGGTGTTCTGGTGACTCGTACAGGTGAATTTGAGGACAGCATCTTGCTAGGGAAAAGGTTAGCATTCTTTTTCTTTCTCGGAAATCTACGATAAGTAGGTATAATTATAGCTTCCTACAAAATCCCTTGGCCTCAACAGGGACCAAGGGCACCTCTGTCCAGCCTCCTCTCTGGCAAACTCCTTTCTCCTCCTTCATAAAGGCCACACCTCAGGGCAGAGGAACATGGGAAGAGTGGAACTGGCCAGGACCGCCTGATGGAGCTACTTGGTTGATTCATATCCTTTTTCCTCTATGGAGACCCGTTTCCTGATCTCTGAGACTGCTTCTGATCTGGCAGCTTACTCAGGGACCTGGAACAGGAGAAGCGGTGACACTTTTTATTTCCCTGAGATGCTCTCTGACTTTGCTTTCCCCTGGCCCTCCCTCCCCTGCATCCTCCAAACCTGGAACCTGGGAAACTTCTGTATCTAGGTTCTGAATTGTGATGTTACCAGCACCCCCAGCTCTGTCCTCTCTGGCCCCCCTCAGCCCCCTGGTCACGGAATTCAGTGTTAGGAACCAAGCTGAGGCCTGAGGGTGTAAAGAGAAACTCGACAGCCTCAGCCCTGGAAGGCAGACTCAACTTAAGATTTCACCAGGATGGTGCAAGCCTCGGCTTCTAGCAAGGTGGCCACAACCGCAGTTAGGGGAGAGGGCTGTGGAGCCCAGACTCTGGAAGGAGCCCCCAGAATCGATCTGTTATACATCCTGCATTTCATTCTGTGATGGAGGAGTTTGGAGAGAGTTGCTATTCCAGCCCGAGATGTCGAGTCATTGGACTCTGATGGTTCTTTTTGTTCCTTTATTATACTTGGGTTCAGAGTCCCCGTCTGGGTTTGTATTATATCTGGCAAAGGACCCGGGTTCTCATTTTTCTTCTGGGCCTAGGCTGTAGATCTTGGAAACTCCTAGGAGAGCATTTTGCTCCTACCAAGGATCAGATACCAGAGCCTTAAATAATGGATTTTGTTTGGCTGCGGCCTGGTTTGAGCTGTCTGCTGCTGCCTCTTGCCATGCACATGTGCAGTGATGGCCCACTGGGTGTTACCTGGAGGGAAGTGAACCCCGGATCTCCCCAATAGGCCTCTTCTCCTTGGTACACCCAGTTGCCTATTCCTGATTTGCCTTGTTTCCCTTCTTCTTTGCATCAGCAAATTCCCAGTATTCACCCAGGCAACTTGTAGAGGGCCTGCTTGGGGTCCTATGAGCTGCGTCCTCCAAGCTTTTGTAGCTCCCTGATCGCCTACAATATTCAGTACATGACCACTGTCATCCCAGAAGGCTTCCGGGGAGGGGGCGGGAGCCCCTGCCCCTTGGAGGCTGGGTCCATCTGCTCTCCCAGGTGTGCACCTTCCCCCATCCTGCTGAGGGCTCGGGCTGGTATGGCTGAGGGTTTGGGGAGGGGAGGCTGCTTTCCAGGTGTCTCCCCGTGGGGCATCTAGGTGGTCCTGAATTTTTTCCTACCTCACAGGGATGTTGTGAGACTTTAGAAGGAAGGAGGATAAAGGCCCCTTGAGCTCTTTGTAGGAAAGTCAGAATAAATATCAGGTGTGATCTATGCAGAGATGAAATTCGGCCTGCTGGTGAGGCAGACACGCTCGTGCTCTGCGGCTGTTCTCGGGCCCCCGTGCCACCCAAGCTCCGGCCACCTCGAGGCCTACCTGAGGGACTTTCAGATGTTCGACATAGAGGTACCAGGCAGACCCCTCCTGCATGCCCTGAACGAATTGCTGAACGTCAGAGGAAATGCACCCTGCTTTTGAGGATGTACAAACGTATGTCTGCATTGATGTCTGTACTGTAAATTTCTAATTTATCACTGTACAAAAATAAATAAATAAATAAACTTTGCTATTTAATTTTTGTATCAAAGGAAAATAAAGTTTTGTTTAGTAGCTGGTGTGTGATTTGGCCTATTCCTGCAGATGTCTGAAAGCCCCTGGGAAGCATGCTTACCCAGCAGTGAGCAATAGAGAATTGGGTTTGCAGGGCAGAGGGAGAGCCTCTTTCCGAGAGCCTCGTTGTCTTTTTTTTTTTTTTGCTGGTGCTATTTTCCCCCCCTGGGATTTCTCTTGGGTCAGCAAACCTCCGAGATCCAAAGTCAACAGACTTTATCACTACTGTGGTCATCAGTAACACTCAAGTGGTCACATGATGCTTCGGATGTGACTATGGTTCTCAAGCTGTCACCCCATGACACCCCTTTTTGTGGCATTTCCAATACATGTAACCATTTTTTTTTTTTTTAATTTATTTATTTATTTTTGGCTGTGTTGGGTCTTCGTTTCTTGTGCGAGGGCTTTCTCCAACTGTGGCGAGCAGGGGCCACTCTTCATCGCGGTGCGCGGGCCTCTCACTGTCGCGGCCTCTCCCTTTGCGGAGCACAGGCTCCAGATGCGCAGGCTCAGTAGTTGTGGCTCACGGGCTTAGTTGCTCCGCGGCATGTGGGATCTTCCCAGACCAGGGCTCGAACCCGTGTCCCCTGCATTGGCAGGCAGATTCCCAACCACTGCGCCACCAGGGAAGCCCCATGTAACCATTTTTACACACCTTCCCAGTCCCTTTGACTTAATCTGGCAGCCTGAAAAAAGTTTCCCTATCACTGCTAGAGCTTCAGGCCTCTTGAAAAGGGGAAAGAGAGCTTTTTCTTTTAACTTCAGATTTTCATTAAAAGATTTTTTTATTTTTCTGGTTACAAAATTGTTCTGTTTCGTGTAATAGACATGGGAGTACGTTGTATCAGTCAGCCAGGAAAATGACTTCTTTAGCTAAATTTATAAGTTGGGTGGTCTGTGTCCCCATATCCAGAAAAGTCATCAGACAAAGCAAATTCAAGGCCATTAGCAGGACCCTGTCATGGGAGCAAGTAATATTATGGACCACACAGACAAGGGGTAGGGCAGTCACTGCCATTGGAGACGGCTGCTGATGTCCCAGAGGAGAACATCAGCCCTCTTGGTTTGCCTTTCAATTGCTTTCCACCCCTTGGTCTCACCTGAATACCACCCTGTTTTGGTGTGAGTAAAAAGCCCAGGGAGCAAGAATCTGCAATGCTCTTCTCCTTCGCTGCAGATCGCTATTGTATTTTTTATCAAACCATACCTGAAGGGAGGCATGTAATTTAAATTCTCTTCCCTGTAAGACAGGCTGTGTTTCTCATTTCATTACCTACTCATTATGTAGTTATGACATTAAGGAAAATTCAACACAAGCTGGAATGAATTCATAATCCATTGCACTTGTAGAAACACTTTCCGTATAGAAAATATTTTTATTTACACGATTTCATTTTTTGCTCATGGCACCTCTCAGGTAAGCAGTGCAGGCACTACTTTGCTTTCGAGATAACTGAAACTTTTGCCGGGAGTACCTCTGTGGGTGACTAGCCTGTGGGCTAGCCTTGTTCTCTCATGCCTAGCCCAGGGTTTTGTTTTCGTTCTGCATTCAGTTGTGGGTTGAATCGTGTCTGCCCCAAAGACACGCTGAAGTCCTAACCCCCTTTACCTGTGAATGTGAATTTATTTGGAAGTAGGGTCTTTGCGGACATAATCAAGATGAGCTCCTACTAGATGAGTGTGGGGCTAATGCAATAACTGGTGTCCTTATAACAAGAGGGGAATTTGAACACAGACACAGGAGAACGCCATGGGAAGGCAGAGGCGGAGATTAGAGTGATACAGCTACAGGGCAAGAAATACCAAGGATTGCCAGCCACCACCTGAAGCCAGGAGCGGCATGGAAGATTCTTCCTCAGAGCCTCCAATAGGAGCCAACCTTGCCAAAACCTGGGTTTGGACTTCTCTCCTCCAGAACTGTGTGAGAATAAATTCCTGTGTCTTAAGCCACCCAGTTTGTTTCGGTAGCCCTAGGAAACTAACACGCTCTATTCCTCTGATTTTTTTTTTTGGCTGCAAATAGTTCGCTGAGAATGGGTAAATGTTTTGGCAGGCAACTCAATAACGAGACCTGGCCATGAGCTTCTGTTGTTTAAGGATTATGTAGCATAATCACTCTTGTAAGTTTCTTTATCTGTAAGCTGGACACCTCCAGAATAAACCCCAGGACCCTGGACACTCAACTGATCTGAACTGGTCTTAGCTGCTCTCCCGTCCACCCACCCCGATAGGAGCTCCATACGCAGGGCTGGGACCTTGACTGGAATGTGGCCTACGGGTTTTTTAGCATTTCTGTCCTGAGAACTGATTTTTTTCTCTTTCCCGTTTTAGCTTTCACATGCAATCATAATTTTAAAGTTGAGCAGATTCTTGACTAAAGAGGTCAGCCTTGGCCTCCTGTCTTCAGAGTTTCTGTGAACAGAAATAAACCACACTCGGAGAAGGGCGTTGTCCTCTGCTCAGTTTTCCTTCACCATGCAGCTGGGGTGTAGGACTGGGAACATCTCGCTAAATGTTTTGAAAATGTTGGACCTGCAAAGGTTTAGTCCAAAAAGTTTTCAGAATGGACCTTGGTCCCACCTGAAATTCCCAGAATCACCCTGTCCTTTTCCTTAGGCAGAGAACCCACGGATTCATCTGTTCTCACAGCAGAGGATTCCAACTTCTCAAACCCCCAGGGAGAGAGAATAAAAGGTAAGATTTATTACATTTCACATCAACGGCCTGATTTTCATCAGCCTCCCACATGGTTTCCTATAAGCACCCGATCCGGTGTTCACCCAAGAACGTGCTTAATCTCATAGATAGCCCACATTATCAATGCCTTTCTCTTTAAGAGATTAAATGATTGGCTATCTAAATTTTCCAAGATGCTGAAGGATTGCATCCTTTCACTTGATATGAGGTGAATGTAGAGTATAAAGCACTGAGATGGGATTGATAAGTCACAGAGACTGTCCTAGTTCCATCGTTGTCCTTACTCTCCCTTGCCTTTCCGCATGTGTTTCCCTTTGCCTGCAATGCCCCTTCCCTCTTTCTTCAACTAGGCTGTTTCTATTCTTCTTTAACGTTGAAATCTTAGGTCATGTCTCCTGGGAAGACGCCCCTGACCCTCCTGCTTGCCACTTCCTGCCTCTCTTTTTTTCTTATCATAGGTAAATTTTAGCCTCTGTGCTTTCAATTCTGGGAGCCTTCATTGAGCTGTTGGTAATAGACTATTCATGTGTCTGTCTCCCTACTAGACCAAGCACCCTGACAATGACTCTGAGCACCCAAAGGTGCCCATCTGTGGGTCCTCAAGGCCTGGCATGAGTTTCTGAAATATCTATGGAGAGAATAAGGAAGGGAGGATAGAAGGACAGGAGGGTTTTAGCTTGTTAGGCCGGGAAACTGTGGAGCTTTGGTGACAAATGTGGCCAGCATAGGAAAGAAACCAAAGGTCCAACAAGAGGCCTCACCTAGGCAGGACTTTCTGGAAAGATGCTTGGGCAGTAGCCGCAGAAAATACTGTAGTCTCAAAGATGGTTTTGAGACTGATCACCTACCTACTCACCGTGTTGCTTATTGTTAAGCTGTCTCTCTTCCCCCTTTTTTCTCCTCTCCCCCCAACAAATATTTGCTGACCGCCTACTATATGTAGAATACTGGGGTGGGCTGTGGAAGGGAGAGACGGAGTGATTGTAGAAAACCACAAAGACAAGGTCCAACTCAGAGTCCAAAAGTGCAGATGACGAAACAGAGAAAGAATTCATCTGTTATTAACAAGCTTAAATCTCCAAACCTGGAAAAACAAATCCTCTATTGCTTAGTAAATATTTGTGGAATAGCTGAATGAGGGTCCAGCATGTGTCAGCCTGGGAGGGTACACCAAGATAAATAAGGCACAACCTTTTCCCTCCAGAAGTTCATGGCAACAAACCACATGCCTCAGTACCTGGTAAAGGATCTGTACCCACTAAGAGATCAGTGCTACTATTCCTATCACATTTATTAGGTAATTTCTTCCTAATCTGAGTCCCAGGGCCTTGTTGGTTTAGTGTGGGTAGAACAGCTTCTGAGTACTGAGTGCAGTGGGAAAACGTTTTCTAACCCATTCTCATCCCATTTGATCCCCGGAAGGACACGTCTGCCTCAACAGGTAAATGTGCAGGGAGGGTGCAGGAATAGGAAAAAGGAAAGGGCAGATCCCAGCAAGCATGACTTTTCTAAATCTTTGTCTGCTACTCAAAACCACCCTCTGTTCAAAATGTAAAAAATAAAAATGAGGGACTTCCCTGGCGGTCCAGTGGTTAAGACTCTGTGCTTCCACTGCAGGGGGTGCTGATTCGATCCCTGGTGGGGGAACTAAGATCATGCATGCCGTGCCCCATGGCCAAAATAAAATAAAATAATAAAAATTACAACTTACTCGCGAGGTGCCATTGGAGGCATTTAGTCATGAGATCGGCTGCCTCCATCTGAATATCTTTGCTGGCACACGTGATTTATGACACTTGCACCCAGTAGGTGTGTGTGTAGGCGTGTCTGCCCTGTGTCCTCTGAGACCCACTCTCTTGCTTCTCTCATGTCATAATTCTATAAATCCAAAGAGACTACTCTATAGAAATCAAGAGAAGTGCACATTCCACCCTCATCTCCTCATTCGCCCAGAGTGGAAGGAAGAAATGTGTGAATGAACTTGGCTGAGAGGGACGCCCCTGGTGGCGCAGTGGTTAAGAATACACCTGCCAGTGCAGGGGACACGGGTTCGAGCCCTGGTCCGGGAAGATCCCACATGCTGCAGCGCGACTGAGCCCGTGTGCTACAACTACTGAGCCTGCGTGCCACAACTGCTGGAGCCACGCCCCTAGAGCCCGCGCACCGCAACAAAGAGTAGCCCCTGCTCTCTGCAACTAGAGAAAGCCCCGTGCGCAGCAATGAAGACCCAACACAGACCAAAAAAAAAAAAAAAAGATAGAAAAAACTTGGCTGAGAGGTGCCTGTGGGGCGGTGCAGGCGGTGAGTTGTTCAGTGTAACTGGAGCCTGAGATTCTTGGAGTGGGAGTGTGGGTGGGCTGAGGCCTAGTTACGAAAGGACTTGGAGCTTGTCCTGTCTCCTGCGCTGGGCACAGGGGAGGTGGCAAAAGTTTGAGGGCAAGGGAGGCTCACACGCACTTTGGTGTTTTACAAAGCTCGCCCTGGCTGCCGCAGGGGCCGTGGGCTGGAGACAAGGCGGGGCTGGGGAGGGCAGGCAGACCAGTTTCAGAGACCATGAAGACCTGAATGAAGGGGGTAGCAGAGAGCTGCTGGAAAGGAGGGGGCGATTTTCAGGGAAACCACAACAAGCTGCGTCCTCCTTCGCACAGTTCAATGAGCCGAATCTGTGTTTTCTAAACGGCCTGTGTTTCAGAGGCCTGGAGCTTTCTGTTTGCTCTGCACACCTGCTCTAGCACACTCCCTGCGTTGCAAGTTCCAGATAAATAACAACCTCACCGAAGGGCTGTGGCAGATTGCGCCCTGGGCAGCTGGGGTTTCCCGGGTGAGACTGTCTCCCTCGAAGTCTGCAGGTCAGCATGACACCATTTGTTGGTGGCTGGAAGGGACAGGGTCCTGGGGAGGACAGCATAGTGCTTAGTTGTTTGTGTAGTGCTAAGGGGTCCCACCACCTCTTTTGGACTCAGAGTTTCCTGTCAAGACATACCTCCTAGAATAGCTGATACAAATTCCATAGTAAGCCCTTCATTTCGTACAAACTTAATCCCACTCACGTCTCCCATCTGATAGATTTTATTTCTTGACACAGTTTTCTCTGTGGGTTACTGTGATCAGTAAAAGTCTGGACTGCCCAGCCAGATCCACGGCAGAAGATACCACGAGCACACACATTTTCCCTAGTCCTCTTCCTTTTAAATCAGAAATTCTGTATAACATTTTCCATAAGTGAAAGAGAGAACCACTTCCTAGCTTTTTTTTTTTGGTCCTTTTTTTTTTTTTTTTTAAACAACAGACCTTCCTTTTGGATTTACATCAGCATTTAGCTAACTTCCTGAACACTTCACCCATTTCCTGAACTTATTCTGAGGAAGGAAAAACATCCTCCTTCACAAATAAATGCAAATAATCGCAGAGATTATTTTTATTAAATAAATAGTGTAAATGCAATGGAATTTCCTGTACGATGGACGTTTACCGTGGATATTTCAACAAAAATCTATTTGTTGTGATCCTGTAGGGACTATCTTATTTGCAGGTAGTCTGAGGAATTACAACCATTATGTAGCTACTCAAGAGATAAATTCTGAACGTTTGCAAGTTTTGCTGTTGTTAAAAATATTTTTTCTTTTTTACTCAAATATCTGAACCCTAGGGGGAATGGTTTTCTTTAGGTCAGCAGTTTTGAAGATTTGTCTTCTTAAAAACAGGGTTCTCCTGACATCTAGTGGTAAATACGGGAAGGACAGCTTCAGAGCAGAGATTAACTTCATAGAGTGTCTCAGTGATCAGCATTTTCTGTCTATGCATTAGTTTGGGAGAAAACACACCTGTTCCAAGGACTTCTTCTTTTTTTTTTTTTTTTAGTATTTATTTATTTATTTATTTGGCTGCGCCGGGTCTTAGTTGCAGCATGCGGGATCTAGTTCCCCCACCAGGGATCGAACCCGTGCCCCCTGCAGTGGAAGCTCGGAGTCTTAACCACTGGACCGCCAGGAAAGTCCCCTCTTCTCTTTTTTTTTTTTTTTTTTTAATTTATTCTTCATTCTTTTTTTTTAAAATTTATTTATTTATTTTTGGCTGTGTTGGGTCTTCGTTTCTGTGCGAGGGCTTTCTCCAGTTGAGGCAAGCGGGGGCCACTCCTCATCGCGGTGCGCGGGCCTCTCACTGCCGCGGCCTCTCCTGTTGCGGAGCACAGGCTCCAGACGCACAGGCTCAGCAATTGTGGCTCACGGGCCTAGTCGCTCCGCGGCATGTGGGATCCTCCCAGACCAGGGCTCGAACCCGTGTCCCCTGCATTGGCAGGCAGATTCTCAACCACTGCGCCACCAGGGAAGCCCCGCCTCGTCTCTTGATTAATATTTCTTCAGAGCCAGCCCACCACCTAGGACTAAACTGGTTTAATTTACAAATAAATGAAAAATGTGAGACTTTGCAGAGAGAAACACATCAATATATCCAGCTGGGGTCAGGTTCCCTTCAATTTTTTTTTTTTTTTTTTAATGAAAGCAATTTCTCTGCATTTGTAAGAAGGCCGATTTGGTCATCTTTTTGTGGAGAAGAATGGTACTTTTCTGGTGAGTAAATCTCACTGACACCTTAGAGATGTGTTTTAGGCTAACTGCCCCTGTCTTTTATGAAGGCTTTATAGGGCCCTTCCTTTGTTCTCCAGTGTTGGGCAGCGGCTGATTTTTAGAGACAGAGGTGATCGGGATGTGAGAAAAGCTTTTCACCCCGCATCTTGACCTCCACCCCATCCGGCAGAAGGCCGTCCGGGACAGATGGATATCTGGCTTCTTGCACCATCCCCAGGAAGAGACTCCTTCATCCATCACCCAGGTTGACATTCTTCCGTAGGTCCAACCCCTTAGTGTGATATCCAAGGCCTCCAGAATTGGACCCCTTCCCCTCTCCTCCAGTCTCACTTCCTGCCTCTTCTTCAGACACAACGTATGTTCTAGCCAATTCCAGCTCCCAGTGTATCTCACGCTGTCTGAGTCTTTTCTGCCTTTGCATATGCGGATCCCCTCAGCCAGGAGATTCTGTCCCTCCATGGCTCTGGGCTCACTCCTCAAGACCCTGTGTAAGTGTTTTCTCTCCTGGGAGCCTCGAATGATCCAACCTGGCAGACATAGTACACCCGGTATGTCACCTCTCAAACACCTATAGTTGCCTGTGTTATCTTATATTTTTTGTCTGTGTGTGTGTCTCCCCTAGACGTCTGTGATCTTCTCAAGGACAAGAGCTGTCCTGGTGCCCAAGTCCCTGGCTTGTCCAGGCACTCTGCAAACGTTCACTGATGTCCTCACATCAGCTGTCTGTGGGGTTAGACTGTCCCACTGGGCTGCAGTGTTTTGATAGGAGCAAATTGGTGGGGCTGGGGCGTGCAGCTAGTTCAAGGGTAGAGTTGGCAATCAGCGGAGTAGGTCTTTGAAAATGTACAGAACCATTTATTATCCCCAAATGACCTCAACCTTCACCCCCTGAGAAATACGATGGTTTCACAAAAATGATCTCTAAGTTTCTGTCTGGGCCCAGCATTGTAGGTTTCTATAACTGGGGGATCTGTGATGGGTTTTTTAAAAATCTGGGGTCAATGAAGGAAGTCTATAATTGCATGCAAACTGTTTTTATGTATACATGTGTCTTTTGGGAGGGAAATGGTCCAAACTTTCATAGATGGGTCTATGATCACGAAAGATTAAACATCACTGATTAAGAATTGTTCACCCAAAGGATGTTCATAATCTCTATTGGCTCAGTAGGAGTTGACACCTTCTTGTGTGCTTCAGGAGAGAGGCTTATAAACCAGCAGCCCTGCTGGTTTTTGCCCACTGTCCTTCATTAGGGCACCTACAGGTCTGGTCTGCAATTTAAAAAGAGAGGCTAAGGGGCTTTTGGCTGTGTTTCATTTTGTGTTGTATTAATGTCCCCCCTCCTTAGGTTCTAAAGGTAGGTGAGAGTGTAGTTAGAACCCTTGTCAGCCCAAGATTATGTACCTTTCCCCACATAAAAAATTCTTCCTGCTCTGGGAAAGCTATGACACAGCGCCCACAAATTCTGCCCGCATGGTCCACGCTGAACCCTCTGGGTAATGTCAGGTAACCTGCACATGACGCATGATTATAAAACGTTCTGCCACTGTGGGCTGGGCCTGCAAATTGCTATGATGCTTTTGCTCCTGGATGGGAGATGCCATCTGTAAAGTGAATTGTGGCTGGCGGGGCAGGCTTCATGGGTGTGTGACCTGGGCAATCTTCCAGGGCCCCATGCTTTGTTTAATGCTCTACTGTTGCTGTCTTGAAGTTCTTAATTTTTGAACAAAAACCTCTGTAGTTTTACTTTTCACTTGGTCCTGCAAATTATGTTGCGGGTCCTGAGTGGCTGCACCTACTTGAAGGAGCAGCATGCAGTGGAAAGGGCATGAGCTTTGGAGTTGGCAGTTGGGGTTCAAATCCCAGTTCTGCAATTTCCCAGCTGTGTGAGTATGAGTAGGTTACTTAACCTCTCTGAGCTTCAGTGTTCTTATATCTAAAATGGTGACCATAATATCTGACTTTTATAATTGTTGAGATCATTAAACAGTATGTGTGATATAGTGATTGGCAATGGTTGATAACGATGACAATGATTTGAAGTTAACTAGTTAAGGAAGAATAAAATACATTAATGTGAAAAGGAGATCAAAACAAAACAAACAAATAAAGCCATACACACAGACTTTTAGAGGTGGGGAGAATCCTAAAGATGAGCTCCTAGGTTGAGTTGTTTTGACCTTTGTCCTCCATAGCACTTTGTACATAATGTCATTAGAGCACTTAAAAATATTATGTTATTATTATTTTCCTTTATTATACACATTTTCCCCATTAAACTCTGAGACCTCCCCCGCCGCCAGAGACCTGGGACTGTGTCTATCCTTTAAAAAAAACTTTTCACTTGGCCTGTCACAAAGTAGATGTTTAATAGATATTTGTTGAAAGAATAAACTAGTTCGTTATTTTACTTTATGGTTGAGAAGCTGAGGCCCAGAGAAGTTAAGTGAGCTACGCAGGCTCACAAAGCTTGTCCTTGGCGAAGCCAGAACTGGAATCCCTTCTGTTTGTTTTGAAAGGATTGCCTGGGGGCCCCATGTGGACCCAGGCTTCTGAGCTACTAGGCACTGTCTTTATTGCTTGCTGAGTTGCAATGATCGGATTACCTGGGAAATGTTTGAGCCTTTTGTGTAAGTGTATATTTATTTATTTGGAGTCAAAAATCAGAGGGGAAGACCAACCACTGGAGCTGGAATATCCTTGTGTCTATCCCAGAGAACTTCTGGAGAAAGCAGTCCATCAGATCACCTTTACTGCGCTCACAATCCTGGGACAGCTCAGGTTCCCCTCTCTCCTTCCCCAGATCCTCCCATTCATGAGATTATCTTCTGTGGTGCTGATGTCCTGGATGTGACTGATTACCCACCACTATCTTGGGGACCCGAGAGTGACCTTCTGGGTGCATTTGTAAGGAACCAGCTTGGAAAAAACAAAAACAAAAACTTGAAGGCATCCTCCGGTTGGCCTGAGATAAGGGGACCTCAGAGTCATCTTTCATTAGCCTGGCAAAACAATCTAAACAATAAAAAAATCCATAAGAAAATATTCTCCTTCCAGGGACTTGAAAGATACTCCTCATTTCACCCACCCTGTCAACATGATACCACCCCTATGTAAGAAAAACAAATGTGTGTGTGACAGGAGGAGAGGAAGGGAGGAAAGAAGAGAAGGAAAGGTTAACAGAGAAAAGGAGGAGGTGGGAGGGGGAGGGTGGAGACGAGGAATGCCAGGAAAAAGATGAAGAATTAAAGACAGAGGGAGAGACTGAACATATTTGGAAAGAGATGCGGGACTAATATTTACCGGAATAATCCCAGGAGGTTAAATCAAACCATCAGGATGAATCAATCCAAGTCACCTTGTTAAGCTCACTTGGTGTAACGATAATTCTTGGGCTGGGGAGGAAGCGGTGGGATACTGCGGAAAGATCTGGGTTTGAGTTTTGGCTCGGATGATAATTTGTTATGTGAACTGGGATACGTCATTTCAGGTCCTGGACCTCAGTTTTCTCATCCAGAAGTGGGGGAAACAGATGAAGTGAGACATACGAAAGTAATTTGAGAAAATAGACTGTGACACAAGCAAACACGGTCCTGAATTTACAGTCAAGCTGGATCCATTCCACTTAAATCAAAACCGGCTTGGACGCGCCCCCAGCTCTGCTCTTCATGGGCTTGAGAAAGTTTTCTACCTCGTGCTTCTTAAATAAATAAATACATGATCCAATGAGCTCGTTACATCATTATGCTCAGGTGAACTCATTCCAAATCATGGGTACAATTCTGAAATCACAATAAAAAGAGAAAAAAGACACATGGCTTACCCATCAGCTTTCAACACATTTATTACAGTGGAATGGGCACATCTTGTGAGGAATGAGATCTGATGCAAGCTCTGCCACTCAAGTGCTGTGTGGCCACCCACAAATTTCTCAGTCTCATCCAACTTCACTCTTTCCACTTCTGATGCGGAAACACCTCCCTCCCAGTGTTGTCAGCACAAGGACAACGCTTAGCACAGCTCCTGGCATCTGTTAGCGCCTCTGCCTGTATTGACCATCACTGTACCTTCAGTTCTAGCACAGACTAGATGGGAAATACGTGGTACTTTTCCTTCTCCCTTTCTCTTTTTCAGTCCTCTTACCTCATCCCCGCTCCCACTTACTCAGGTGTATTTCCATGGCCCCCAAAGTAAAGTCTTGGATCTGAGTATCTGAGATACCGCTAGACAACATCTCTGCGAAGGCTTCAGACAGGAAATGAAACCACTATTTTATGACTGTGTATCTGTCTTCGGTGTCAGCAATGAAAACAGATTCTAGATAACTTATTTGGAAGGGAATTTATTGGGGAGATATTGGAGGATGGAGAGAATTAGGCTTAGAAACTGGTGGAAATTAGGGGAGATCCTTGTGCTGGGAAGAAAGTAGTAGGGGAGAGTGAAAAGGTCTAAATATGAGTTTTGGCTGGGTTGGTAATTTGTTGTGTGAACATGGACACGTCATTTCACATCCTAGGCCTCAGTTTTCCCATCCAGAAGTGGAGAGTCAGAGGGTGAGGCCAAAGGTGTCACAGCAGTGGTGCCCTGGCAGGAGTGGTTTGGTCAGCGTGCCGGTTCTGCTACTTCCGAACAGTGACTTCCAGCTTTCTCCACGGACAGCAACCAACCACATCCGTGTTCTTGTATTGCTTCCCTGAGTCTCCCAGTTCAAGGGAAGACCACCAGTGGGGCTGAGCCCAAGTCAGTTGCCCATCCTCAGATTTTGCCAGGGCCAGTGTGTGTGTGTGTGTATATGTGTGTGTGTGTATGGGTGTGTATGTGCGTGAGATCCTGCCTACTTTTTTTTTTTTTTTAACGTCTTTATTGGAGTGTAATTGCTTTACAATGGTGTGTTAGTTTCTGCTTTATAACAAAGTGAATCAGTTATACATATACATATGTTCCCACAGCTCTTCCCTCTGGCGTCTCCCTCCCTCCCACCCTCCCTATCCCACTCCTCTACGTGGTCACAAAGCACCGAGCTGATCTCCCTGTGCTATGCGGCTGCTTCCCACTAGCTATCTATTTTACGTTTGGTAGTGTATATATGTCCATGCCACTCTCTCACTCTGTCACATCTTACCCCTCCCCCGCCCCATATCCTCAAGTCCATTCTCTAGTAGGTCTGTGTCTTTATTCCTGTCTTGCCACTAGGTTCTTCATGACCTTTTTTTTTTTTTTCCTTAGATTCCATATATATGTGTTAGCATACTGTATTTGTTTTTCTCTTTCTGACTTACTTCACTCTGTATGACAGACTCTATCTCCATCCACCTCACTACAAATACCTCCATTTCATTTCTTTTTATGGCTGAGTAATATTCCATTGTATACATGTGCCACATCTTCTTTATACATTCATCCGATGATGGACGCTTAGGTTGCTTCCATGTCCTGGCTATTGTAAATAGAGCTGCAATGAACATTTTGGTACATGACTCTTTTTGAATTATGGTTTTCTCAGGGTGTATGCCCAGTAGTGGGATTGCTGGGTCGTATGGTAGTTCTATTTTTAGTTTTTTAAGGAACCTCCATACTGTTCTCCATAGTGGCTGTATCAATTTACATTCCCACCAACAGTGCAAGAGGGTTCCCTTTTCTCCACACCCTCTCCAGCATTTATTGTTTCTGGATTTTTTGATGATGGCCATTCTGACCGGTGTGAGATGATATCTCCTTGTAGTTTTGATTTGCATTTCTCTAATGATTAATGATGTTGAGCATTCTTTCATGTGTCTGTTGGCCATCTGTATATCTTCTTTGGAGAAATGTCTATTTAGGTCTTCTGCTCATTTTTGGATTGGGTTGTTGGTTTTTTTGTTATTGAGCTGCATGAGCTGCTTGTAAATCTTGGAGATTAATCCTTTGTCAGTTGCTTCATTTGCAAATATTTTCTCCCATTCTGAGGGTTGTCTTTTGGTCTTGTTTATGGTTTCCTTTGCTGTGCAAAAGATTTTAAGTTTCATTAGGTCCCATTTGTTTATTTGTGTTTTTATTTCCATTTCTCTAGGAGGTGGGTCAAAAAGGATCTTGCTGTGATTTACGTCATAGAGTGTTCTGCCTATGTTTTCCTCTAAGAGTTTTATACTGTCTGGCCTTACATTTAGGTCTTTAATCCATTTTGAGTTTATTTTTGTGTATGGTGTTAGGGAGTGTTCTAATTTCATACTTTTATATGTAGCTGTCCGGTTTTCCCAGCACCACTTATTGAAGAGGCTGTCTTTTCTCCACTGTATATGCTTGCCTCCTTTATCAAAGATAAGGTGACCATAGGTGCGTGGGTTTATCTCTGGGCTTTCTATCTTGTCCCATTGATCTATGTTTCTGTTTTTGTGCCAGTACCAAACTCTGCCTACTTTTTAAAAATTTAGTTTAATTTTTATTTTTGGCCACGTTAGGTCTTCGTTGCTGCGCATGGGCTTCTCATTATGGTGGCTTCTCTTGTTGCGGAGCACAGGCTCTAGGCGTGCGGGCTTCAGTAGTTGTGACGCACGGGCTTCAGTAGTCGTGGCTTGCGGGCTCCAGAGCGCAGGCTCAGAAGTTGTGGCGCACGGGCTTAGCTGCTCCACGGCATGTGGGATCTTCCCGGACCAGGGCCCAAACCCGTGTCCGCTGCACTGGCAGGCGGACTCCCAACCACTGCGCCACCAGGGAAGCCCCCCTGCCTACTTTTGATGTGGATGATGGGTCCTACCTCCCACCAAGAGAAATCACAACAAAGATCAATCCTTAGAAAGAGAGAGGGACTGGCTGACAGATACTAGATAATAAAAATACGACACATGTCCACTGCAGCTCAGAAGAGGATCTTCGGTCATCTTCCAGAGGTCATGGAGTCTAAGGCCCCGCTTCGTGCAGGGACAAAGGGCCCAAGTACAGCACTGAGGCGTTTAGCATCCATTGGTGTGAATAGGGAGGGCCCAGCTGTGTCTGCTCACTCAAAGTGGTTTTGAAAAAAAAAACATTAAATGAAAATGAATAATTAGGGATTTATTAACAGTGAATAAAAAGCACATATAAAGAAGTTGAATTCAGTTAAATGGTGAGAGACCAGCTATTCAGATGGCTTTTGACTGATTTCCGCACAGCTGTTTCTCCAAACCTGTCTACATGCAGAGGCAGATGCTTCAAGCAGGCACGTGTGTTTCCCACACACTCTCAGCTCTCAACAAGCTCTCCTGAATGCTGGGTGGCCGTGTCACCGATTGTTATGGTCCCTGCCTCAGGAACTGACTACTTCCTTCTTTCTGTATCTTTCAAGCCCTAATTATTCAAAAAAAATAAAGACTCAAGCCCAGCAGCTGAATGCATTTTTTGTTTGGGAAAGCCCAGTTTTCAATAGAAAACTACCCCCGGCAAAAGCAGTTCCTCCCCCCACCTTTTTTTTTTGCCCCAAGAACAAGTATTCTGATGAATCTCAGTAGCCATTGGATCCATTTCCTACCAAAGGGTGACAAACCAACGAGAAAATAATGATTAATCACTCCCCCAGCCCTTCATTGCAAATAAACAGGACTACCTTGGGCAATTCAGATGGTCAACAATCACCTCCAAAATTTGGTATGGATCTAGACTAAATCCTCACTTTTGCACAGGGCTTCACAGTTTATATAGAGCTTTATGGCTTGCATGGAGCTTTGTAGTTTGCCCTCTTATACACATTATTTTATTTGATCCCCATGCTAGGCCACTGGGCAAGCATCACCTTTCTCCTTGATTATTGTAAACACCTCTTCCCTTTCTCAATGTCCACTCTTTCCTTTTTCTTTTAAATTATGGTATACTTAACATATTATAAAAAGCACAAGTCTCAGTTGTTCACTTTGACAAGTTTTGACAGTTTTACACTGTGTAACTGCCAAGTACAAAAAGATATAAAACATTTCCAGCGCCCAGAACATTTCCTCATTTTTCTTTCCAGTCAATTTCCCTCTCCCAGCAGCAACTACTTTCTGATTTCTATCACTATACTTTTTTTTGTACATGGATTTCATTTCATGTCAATGGAATCATACAGTATATGCATTTCTGTGTCTGCTTTTTTTCATGGATTTAAAAATGATCCATGTTGTGTGTATCAGGAGTTCCTTTCTTTGTATTGCCAAGTGGTATTCCATTGTATAAATGTATCACACTTTGCTTATGAAATCATCTTTTGACAGAAATTTGTGGAGTTTGAGGGGCACAATTTTTGCTTTTATAAATAACGGCTGCTATAAAAATTCTTGTACAAATACTTTTGCAAACATATGTTTTCATTTAACTTGGATAAATACCTAAGAATGAAATTGCCAGGTCATAGGGTAGATGTATGTTTAACTTTATAAAAAAAGCACCAAATAGTTCTCCAAAGCGGTTTGTTAGATATATGAGTTGTCAACATCCACTCGGCTTCCTCTGGTCATTTGTCCTCATAGACTCCAGAGCAATCTATTCAAAACATAACCTTGATCCCATCACTTTCCTGCTGAAACCGTTTCAATGGCTTTCCACTGCCCTTCGGATAGAGTCCAAAGTTTTAAACAGAGCCTGCATAACTTGGCCCCTAACTTTGCATCAGCTACTGCTTCCCCAGTATCCCTGCCCCGTTGTATCTGCATTCCAGTCTGCTGAATATGTTTCCACTCCTCGCCTGTGAAGCTCTTGCTCTCCCCAGGGGTTTGTACATGGGGTCCCTTTTCCTGGATGGCCCTTGTTCATCCACTGGCCCCTCTGCCTATTTATCCTTCAAGTTTCAACTTATGACTTACTTCCTCAGGGACTTCCTCAGCAGACTAGGTCAGGTCACACGTTACCTGCTTCTGGAGCACCCTGGCCCTCGCCTTCTTTTTTTATAAATTTATTTATTTATTTATTTAATTTTGTCTGTGTTGGGTCTTCGTTTCTGCGCGAGGGCTCCCTCCAGTTGTGGCAAGCGGGGGCCACTCTTCATCGCGGTGCGCGGGCCTCTCACCATCGTGGCCTCTCTTGTTGCAGAGCACAAGCTCCAAACGCGCAGGCTCAGCAGCTGTGGCTCACGGGCCTAGTTGCTCCGCGGCATGTGGGATCCTCCCAGAACCAGGGCTTGAACCCGTGTCCCCTGCATTGGCAGGCAGACTCTCAACCACTGCGCCACCAGGGAAGCCCCGGCCCTCGCCTTCTTAACATTCATTGTAGTGTTGTTATTTTTAAATTATGCATATTTATTTCAATTTCTGAATAGGTTATACATTCATGTGGTTCAAAAATTCTCAAAAGATATTAGGTGAAAGGTTTTATTCCTACCCGTGTTCCCTTTTGCCTGGTTTCCCACCTACCTTAAAAAAAATAATAACCCCTTACATTGGTTTTAAAATCTTTTCCAGAAATTAAAAAAAATGCCTATACAAAATTTTACACACATATACACTATACTAATTATTAGTATTACTCTTACTAATATTATTATATAATTTTATTATATTAGTTTGTAACTAACACTATTTGTACAACTATACTATCATTAGTATTACATTAATACACTCTGTATACCATCCTGCACTTTGCTTTTTCCACTTAGCAATATGTCTTGGCCATTTTCCTTGTCAGAACTTAGAAAGCTTCCTCATTCTTTGTCACTTATGCCCAGTGTTTCACTCTATGGCTGATCTAGGCCTATACTGATGGCCATTTCAGTTAGTTTTAATCTTTTGCTATTACAAACAATGCTGCAGTGATAACAATCATATACATATGTTACTTTTTGTGAAAGTGAGAATATCCAAAGGATAATTTCTTAGGAACAGATTGCCGGTACAAAGGGCATACGAGTTTGTATTTGAACAAATTTTGGCAAATTGCCTTCCATGAGGTTGTACCACTTTATACTCCCACCCACAGTGTATCAGAAAACTTGTTTCCCTTGACCTCATATGTGTTGCAGAACATTTGGATATTTGGCAATCTGAGAATAGAAAAATATTATCTTGGCATAGTTCCTTTTAGTTTGCATTTCTTACTTGAGAAACTAAGCATCTGGTAGGATTTGTTGTGTTTTTAATTACATAGCACAGTGACGGGCATGTGGTAGATATCCAATAGATCTATTGATACAATAAAAAACATATGTATTATATATTAATACATATACGATGTATTGTATGCCAACTGTACATGCCTTATTTATTAATGTATATTTAGCATATGTATTATACACAGATATATATAATGGTTAAATGGATGAAAAACTGAATGATAATCAAAGAGCTTAAGATAAAGTGATTTAGGACACACAGCTCATAAGTGGAGATTTTCTGGCATCAAGTACACTATGATTTCTATCAGCCCGTGCAGCCCCACATTTCTAGGGTGGTCCAGAAGGAGAAAGGAAAAGGAGAGGACACCAAGGGGCAGAAGGTAAAATCTTAGCTCTGTCTTGCTCTCAGTATTGCTGTTGAAATCATTTACATGATGCCAAGTGTACCACTTAATGCCAACTGGAGAATACCCAGCTCAGGGCCAGCTTCCGGGCTCTCATCACTCTGTGTTCGGTTAGGAGCGTGGTGGTGAGGGTGTATCAGACCTGGGCATGAATCTCGGCTCTGAGAGCAGCTTCTCCTAAGATGCAACTTTCTGCTGGTGAAGAGGCGACGACAACAGAAACCTCGAGGCTTCTGCTCGTCCCCAGTTCTCTTCCTCCAACAACTTTCCTCCCTGTCAGTACCCTGCGACTCCAGGCCCCCGGCAGAGCTGATTGGACCCAGGGTGGACTGGCCCAAGTTAGGTCCTTCAGAATCTCAAGAGAATTTGGGCATAGAGGCCAGAGGCTCTGTTAATTCTTGCTCTGGGAAGGGGGGTGAGGCCATGACGGGGCAGCCCTCTTTTTTTTTTTTTTTATAAATTTATTTATTTTTGGCCTGTGTTGGGTTTTCGTTGCTGCACGCGGGCTTTCTCTAGTTGTGGAGAGCAGGGGCTACTCTTCGTTGCGGTGCGCAGGCTTCTCATTGCGGTGGCTTCTCTTGTTGCAGAGCACGGACTTCAGTAGATGCGGCATGCGGGCTCAGTAGTTGTGGCTCACGGGCTTAGTTGCTTCGCGGCGTGTGGGATCTTCCCGGACCAGGGCTCGAACCCATGTCGCCTGCACTGGCAGGTGAATTCTTAACCACTGCGCCACCAGGGAAGTCCAAGGGGCGGCCCTCTTTGACTGCATGTAGGAACTTGACGGGGCCCAGGCAGTGGCCTCCCCTTCCTTTGCCCCACTTCAGAGCCAGATAAGGGATGGGCGAGGTTATGTCAGAGGAAGAGTTACACATCTGCCTTTTGTAGATGAACTTGGCTCAGTGTGGCAGTGAGGAACCCCATAGTGAGACAGACCTTGTAGGCAGCCCTGAGCAGTCAGAGACCACCCCATGTAGATGCAGGAGGGGAGGTTGGGAGCTTTCTGAGGGCCTCCAAAGAAGAAAGGGGAGGGGAAACGGCTGATCGATGAATTCCTGGTCCTTTCCCCAGATTCATCAATCAAAGGCTGGAGTCTAATCCTAATGGGGGCCCTTGTGCTTAGGCACACGGTGGGTCACCCTAACATGGAGGTGCAGGGCTGAGACAAGGTGCTCATTGGAGAGGCAGCTTCCACTCTCTGGGCGCTGACTGCCCAGCTTCTGCTTCTCGTCTCTTCTGAAACCCAGTCACACTTCTTGGTCTAAAGTTCTCTCAGACGCATGACGTTCTTTATAATGATGTGTCCCCCTTTATTCAAATTCTTTCATGTGGGTCCTGTTACTGGTGCCCAACACCCTTTAATAAGGCTCTAAGTCACACAATTGTTGTGAGGTTTAAATAGAGAAATGACTATAGGGCATCTAACATGGTGGACTCAATATATATATTTTTTGATGGGGGAGGGGTTGGGGCAAAGCTCTGAGCCAGTCAGTCAACTCGTTTCCAGTTTGAACATGACACCAAATGAACCCCAAAGTCTTCAAATTTATACCTGAAGGTCAAAGAGTTTGTATATTTGCTGTGAAAACATTGTTGAAGTCATGTCTGTCACAGGCTGGGTAGACAGTGTCGGGTAGTAGCTGGAGCCAGACATACTTGGGTAGCAATTCAGGCTCCAACACCTACTATCTGGGAGGCTTACAAAAGTCATCACCTCTCTGAGTCTGAATTTTCTCAACCATAGAAGACAAACCTAATTTGTGTGGTTGCTATAAGCACTAAATATGCCCCTGTACACAGTGAATGCTCGGTGAATGGTAGATACGTATTATTGCAATATTCTCAGTACTCCCAAGAAGAGTCAGCAGGACCTTTCTTTCTGATGATAAGAGCTACCTGCCTGATTATGCTTCCCTTTTAACCTGAGTCCAGAATCAAATTTACAACTTAGTCATGGCAACCCTGTTACCATTAAGGTTGTGATATTATAACCTTTTCCTAGCTCTTGATTTTCTACTTCTGAAGTTTATCAACCAATGAGAAGAACTTATCAACCTGACCAGACCAAGGCATGTGTATATATGTGTGTACACACACATGCACAAGCTTTGAACAGCTATTTTTCAAGGCAATTCCCACTTGGGTAATCCCCTGCCAAGAGAAAATCTAAATCACTTTTCAGTCCAGCATCCAGGGGCTCTGCAAATCAGTCCAAGATAAATTTAATCTTGGTCTACATAACAGAAACTGGGCAGCCAGCCAGCTAACTTTCGTTTTGTGTTTTAAGACATATTAAGAGAAATGCAACGTGCTCTTTGTCAAATGTTGTCTATGGTGATCAAGCACGGCCCCACTGGGCTAAGGTGTAGCCCTGGCAAAGGACCGGGGTAGCTTGGTGGGTTGGGCTAAGGGAGGACCTTTGAGGGGTCAACTCCCCTGGGTAACTTAAATGCTGCAGAAACCTCTAAGGAGGGAAAAAGTAAGAGCGTCAGCATTCAGGATGTTGCTTCTAAAAGTGTGGCAGTTCAGAAACTCCTAAGGGTGGAGCGGGGAGTTGAGGGTGAGAGGGAAGCAGGGAGATGAGGTGCGACCAGTTCACAAAAGGGAGTTTGAACCTTCCCCTAGAGGCTGTGGGAGCCCTTGGACCAATTTAAACAATGATACTGTCTTGCCCACTCTTCAACTCAGCACTATTGAACTGGGAGTCAGGAGATTTCTCATTATCATGTAATTACTATAACAATACTTGGAGGTAGACTTTATTACTTTTCTTTTCCAGTTGAGTAAACTGAGACTCAGAAAGAAACTAAATTGTCTAGGATTACCAGGCTAGGTGGAGCCAACACGAAGTCCAAGAGCCTTCAGCACCACTCATTGAATTTTCCAGTTTGGCTCCAAGGCAAGGACAATATCTTAATTAGGCATCTTTGTTTTCCCTACCCCTCCCTGCCTGGTCCCAGCTCTCCCAAATTTAGTCGACTTTGGGAGGTTGAAAAGTCAAACAGGACCTCGCCTTTTTTTTTTTTTTTTTTCCCCTCCAGCAGGCCCTGGGAATGGCTGTAGGAGCTGGCAAAATAAGTGCACTTTGAGGCCAGAGACCCTTCGGAGCACGTTCCCTTTTCCTGTTCCGTCTCTGAGAGAGGAATTTTGCCCGTGGGAGCTGTCTCAGGTGCCAAATACTCCCCCTGACCTTTCCGTGCCTCCGTAACACATTCCTGCATTTAAATCAGAGCTGGTCAATGTTTCATTCCCTGCTACCCTCCCAGCCGTATCTTCTGAAGCTGGTGAACGATTAACCTCCAACAGCTCTTGATCTTCCTCCTGAGAAGCCTCCGAACACTTTACTACTGGGTGTCAATGATCTACCAAACCTCTCCAGTCTCCGAGGAGCCCCTTGCATACATTTTTATAATGATTCTGATGATATACGATTCTTCCAAACAAGTAAATACATCTTAGGGGACAACTGAGCCAAAGCACCCACATTAACTCTTGAATCACATTTTCTTGAAATTTATTGAAAATTGAAAGTTACTGAAAATTATTACAAAGAACCGGAGAAGACGGGCGAAGATTCTAGCTTAGCTCTGCCACTTATGTCCTTAGCCAAATCTCTTCACTTATGCAGGTTTTCTCTTCTTCACTTATCAAATGAGGAGAATCATTCTTTTCTCTTACATTTAGTATACAGATTAAACATCAATGTAAAACGGTTTGGCTCCTAGTAGAAGTATAATAAGTATTCTTACTTAAGAAGAAACTGTAGCCTAAAGTTTGTAAAGGCATAGACTTCTGGAACTGGGAAGCACCTGATAGAGCTTGTGCATCTTTTACAAGTGAGGGAGCTGGAAGGGAGGAGTCAGAACTGTATTCATCAATCTCTCAGTGAGTCCGTGGTCTATAGTCTAGTTCAGCTCTGTCTAGTAGAAATACAATATATAAGCCATACATGTAATTTAAAAAGTTTTAGTGATCACATTTAAAAAGTAGAAGGAATTGAGACTTCCCTGGTGGTCCAGTGGTTAAGACTCTGCGCTTCCACTGCATGGGGCACGGGTTCATTCCCTGGTCAGGGAACTAAGATCTTGCATGCCGTGAGGCATGGCCAAAAAAAAAAAAAAAAAAAAGTAGAAGGAATTGACACAACATTGTAAATCAACTATACTTCAATTAAAAATGTTTTTTTAAAAGTAGAAGGAAACAGGTGAAATTAATAACATATTTTATTTAACCCGATATATGCAATATATTTTTCATGTAGTCAACATAAAAGTTATAAACAAACTATTTTATATTTGTTGTACTAAGTCTTCAGAATCTGGTGTCTATTTTACACTTAGAGCACTGTTAAACGGACTAGCCACACTTCAAGTGCTCAATAGTCACATGTGGCTAGTGGCTACCATATTGGACAGCACAGCACATATCTAGTTCAATATGTCAGCAAACATTTTGTACGCCTGTTATGTTCCAGGCACTCTACTGATGCAGGGATATGAGGGTAAACAAACGCAGGAGAGGACCAGGTGGACAGCCTTGGAAACCACAAACCATAACCCAAGGCTGGGAGCCCTTCCCCAGCTAGGCTGCTGGATTATGCATGTGTATGTTTGGTTGAGCAAGTCAAGAAGAAAATTCTCCAGGGACCATATCTGTATCTCGAGGGCATTTTCCTCTACTTGGGTATCAGCGATAGCAAAGTTTTTGTACCAGAGTTGCTATTATGTCCTAGGCATTGTGCTCTGTACTCAATGGGTATTGTCTGATTTACTCCTCAGAGTGACTGTGTGGGGATATTATTTTGCCCATTTTAAAGAAGAGGAAGTAAAGGCTCAGAGAAGCTGAGTAATTTGTCCAAGGGTCATACAGCTTATCAGAGGCAGAGCTGTGACTCAATCTCAGAAAGGAGGCATGTTTAACTTGGTCAGTGTCACCCACGGAGAAGTGAGCAAGATGAATGTTCCTTGGCCATTACTATTTTGGACTATTTAGAAACGTTCCTAAAGTTTCCTGAATAAAGTGACTGGAGGTTTATTTTAATAACAACTTTCCATCCCTGGTGGCCAAAGTTCCCGCTGCTTGAAGGCTGTTTTCAACTCCTGCTCACACAGGAATTGTATGAGCTAGTAAAAAGTACCCAGAACGTGAATACCCACCAAGCTGGAACACGGGCTGCTGCAGCTCCAGTATTTCCTGAAAGAGTATCCACTGCCATAAGGGCCACAGATGAATAAGTTTATGAACCTGGAATAATCAAGGAGAATGAAATGTTCTGCTCGAGATCATCAGTGTGATTTCATGGGGACATCTCCCCCTAGAGGAGAATAGACAGTGTGTGTGTGTTGGGGGGAAATTAGTTCCTAGAAAAAGGTGATACTTTGCATTAAGAAACAATTCAAAATTAGATCACATCCTGAAACACAGAGCATATGACACCCTGTGAGACTCGCCTGGCTGAACTTGAACTGGATTGACTACAGGATTAGGAAAAAAAAAAAAAAATCAAAACCACAAGTTTATTCTGTTATTTGAAATGATTTTGTTTACTTATATTTCATTCACTCAGCAAATACTTTCTGAGTACCCACTATGTGCTGGATCTGCATATATGGCAGGGAGGGTGGGAGGCAGACATATGAAAAATGTCAGGGGAGGCCATTTGACCCTCAGGTAGCCTTTAAGCTGAGCTGAGAAGTCTAGATTTCAGAGCTCAGGTTTGCGTTTACAAATCTAGGAGCTGATTCATGATGCTTAAAACCATGGGAATAATTCCCCAGATAGAAAAAAGAATAGAAGGTCCAGGACTGAGCACCAAGAAATAGTGACATTTCACGTTGGGTGGAATAGGAGGAGCTGAGAAGGGAGCCCGGGAAGGAGCAGACTGTGAACTTGGAGCATTCCTAGGAGCGTGGGTCTCACAGAAGCCGAGAGAGAGAGTGCTTCAGGAAGGAGAGGGTGCATTACTGTGCCACGTGCAGCTCGGAGGGAAATAAGATGACAACAACAGCAGCAGTAAAAAGGGTCATTTGGATGAGGTGTCATGGTGGCATTGGTTAGTCGCTGAGGGGTGGTGCTGAGACCGGGTGGGGTGAAGGGTGACTAGGAAATGCGGATGTGAGGACAGAGCATGAAATTTGCTCTTTTGGAACATCCAAAATATGAAGCTGAGAAATTGAGTGATATGTGGAAGGGGAAGTGGTTGGGTCAAGAAAGTACTGGTTTTGATTTGCAGATAGAGCCTGCCCATAGTCACCCTGTTCTTTCTTCTGGAGTTCCTCTGCAGGCAGATCTCTACTCATTCTGTAAGATCCAGATTTAAGTGTGTTGTCCTCTGTCAAACATTCGTTCCGGGGCCAGTTAGATGTCTGTCCTAGGTCCCCAGGCCACGCTGTGTATACTCTGTCTGCCTTAAGGCTTATTTCAGAAATTAGGAGGAGCCCTGGAAAACCATTAAATCTCAGCTCCTGCCCTGTGAGATGTTCCCAGGTCCCTCTCTAGAGCTGCACTGCCAACCACACAAGACACCTGGGGGTGAAGCCCTCACATTCACATCAAGTTTCACACTTCACCACAGAAGCACAGGCCTTCACCCTTGGATGGGTGGACCAGGGAGGGGAGTCTTGGCTCTCTGCAGATGAAATGCCCTAGGCTGTAGGCTAGAAAACTGAACCGAAACCAAGGGGTACCACAAGGTGTCACTGTTGATCCTCAGTTAAACAAAAACTGATTAGGGCAGGGACTTGGAAAAACACTTCAAAAACACTTATTCTGCAGATGAAGAAACTGAGGCACGGAGAGGTGACACGATTTAACAAAGATCATGTAGCCAGTTAGTGGCAGAGCAATTATGAGAATCCAAGTCCCTTAACTTTTGGACCATCATGGCCACCTTCCCCCACTGCTCTTGGGCAGCGCTTAGAAGGGAGGAACAGGCTGTCTCTACAATCATTCACTCAAGACCATAGCTCTGGATTGGAAATAGAATAGAGAAAAATGGAAGGGAAAAAAAGAACGGAAAAAACAAACCTTTAGCATTCACTTTCCCCATGTACCTTATGCAAAGTGTTCAGCTTAGATGCCACGGCCCACAATGAGAGTGTGGCACGCAGGGCCCCCATCTGTGACATGGTTTGAATAGCTGAATAGAAAAGTATCAGGTAATGGGTTTCATCCTTTTTATGGCTTCGACTTAAAAAGAGTCTGGTTCCCAAGGAAAACAAGAAGCCAAGTTGCTTCAGCAAAGAATTGGCTGAAACCTAAGTAGGAACCAGATAAAAACATTTGGCGGATAGAAGAATGAGGATAAATTTCTGGGCCCTTTGTTCGGAGAACGGGGCGCTATGGGGCAGGAGATCCTTTGTGAGCCAGTGACCTCTAGACCAGGCATTTATCCCGGTGTCTGAAAAGAACAAGGTAGCAGAGGAGTCTTGGGAGAGGGACTTTGTCCTCACCCACCAGGTGTCTCATGAGGTCTCCCCTGCTCCTTGGCCTGACTTCCATCAGCCCTTTCTTCTCCCCTTGTGGTTTCTACTGGAGTCTCCTTTTATTGCCTCCCAGTCAAGTTTTTTAAAAAGTTAAGGTAATAAAATTAACGTGAGCTCATTTCAAAAATTCAGATACCAAGTAGCAGAAAGAAGAAAATAAAAAGATCTGTAATCCCTCCATTCAGAAATCATTGCTGTTAACCTATTGTCTGTAAGTCAGGCAGTTGGCTTGTGGAGCACCTGCCGTGTGTCCAAGGCGCTGGGTTTAGAGCCGGGAAACAACACACACCAATCCCGGCTCTGCCAGAGCCTCCATTATAGTTGGGGAGGCAGACAATCAACTTTAAAAAGAAGTAAAATACTTAGTGTCAAGAGTCTGGTAAGTGCTATGAGGACAGAGAAACGAGAGAAGGGGATGGGGATTTTATTGGTGGTGAGGTGGCGACTTAAAATGGGATATTCTGAAGGTGCCGTCTGAACAAGGACCTGAAGCAGATGAGGGAGCAAACCATGTGGACACCTGGGGAAAGGCTCCTTCCTTCCCATCCATTTCCTGTGCATATGTAATAATGCAATTATAGCATAAGTAATATCTGACTACCACCTTGATGCTAAAAACATATAGATGACGAGAGAACCACTTTCTCATCACCCATCACCTCCTCCTCCCTCCAATAAACACATTGGCCATGGTGTGTTCCCTACTGAACTTGGTCTCTGCATTTGTATTCATTTCTGTGTATCCCACCCATGCACTTAGCTTCATTTTATTTACTCCATAAATGAGATTATCCTTTGTGAAGGTGATGTCTTTTTTTTTTCTTAATTTATTTATTTATTTTTGGCTGTGTTGGGTCTTCGTTTCTTGTGCGAGGGCTTTCTCTAGTTGCGGCGCGCGGGGGCCACTCTTCATCGCGGTGTGCGGGCCTCTCACTGTCGCGGCCTCTCCTGTTGCGGAGCACAGGCTCCAGACGCGCAGGCTCAGTAGTTGTGGCTCACGGGCCTACTTGCTCCGCGGCATGTGGGATCTTCCCAGACCAGGGCTCGAACCCGTGTCCCCTGCATTGGCAGGCAGATTCTCAACCACTGCGCCACCAGGGAAGCCCAGGTGATGCCTTTTTATTTTCCACAGACAGTTTCTTCTAAATGTTTTCTATACTTCAGAAATATAGGAGAGCTATGGGCTTCATATAAAAATGAAATAGGTACATTTCACTGCTAAGTGTGGTTGGATGTTTCACTTCCTCCCATGGGCTATTAATCTAGGATTCATTGCATTATATTATAATAATTTGTTTCTGCCTTTGTCTCTTCTATTGGACAGTGAGTTATTTGTGGTCAGGGATTGGGTCTTCTCCCTGAACTTCCAGTGCCTGGTACAATGCCTAGCACATGGTGGGTATTCTGTAGATGAATGGGCAGTTAATTACATTTTCCTACGTGACCATAGAAGCCTTCCAACATTGGATGGGATATGCGCTGAGATCAATGTTATGGTCTTTCCTGATGGGAATCACTTATTCTCCATTGAAAAATCTGTGTCACTATTGGATATAGCCATTATTGGATGGCAGCCAGGATGCCTGGGGTCAAGTCCTTCAAATCAAATAGTCCAATGTTAGCTATGAGAGCTACCTTTCACTACTCTTGCTGAAAGGAAATGAACATTTAATGAGTGAACAAATGTGCTAAGCACTTGACAAAACACTGCTCATTCAAGGCACGAAAGAACTCAATAAAGTAGATACTATTTTGGAGATGTGAGGAAACCAAGAATCAAAGAGATTAATTTGGATATTACGTGGGTCCATTCATATACCACGATGCAGATTTATCTTACCATTTCCCCACATTTATTTTAGATTTTTTTTCCAGAAATAAACCATTATGTATAAATATACCCTGGAGGACCATGTTCACAAATTTAATTGCCAAGCCTGGATGGAACATTTTAAAAGCCACTTATGCAACTTTGTCACTTAGCAGACTTTAATTGATCTTAGGCACTGGGCTAGGCCCTATGCATACAGAAAGGAATGAAGCATGGTCCCAGCCCTGAAAGAAACTCCCTTTCCAGAGGGAGTGGCGTGGCAGATACAAAAGCTTTTACAGTTGAGAAACTGAGGCTCAGGGAGGGCTGGTGACTCTTCCAAGGGACAAAGCCAGGTTTAGAGCCCAGGGGTCAAATGAAACTGACCTCTTAGAGCCCTGGGAGACCCCTACAGCACATCCCTGCCCACTTGCAGCAGGGCGGCCCCTGAGTGGAGGAGTCTCCTCTCGGAGGGATGCCAGCCACACAAGAGAGCTGGTCTGACACAACCAAGCAGGATCCGTGAGAAACACTCATGGCTGTTTTTTTCTGTCTCCACTAAACAACTTTTTGCTGCAAAGAATAAAATTCTTGTCTGGTGACACACACTTCCTGTCAGGATGAGGCACACCCAGCCAGTGGAAACCACCCAAATCAAACGAAGAAAAATCCTTTTAATTCCTCTAGGTGCACATTTTTGGGTTGCACTGGATTGTTGCCATTTTCCCAGGGGCTATGCCAGTGGTGGGTTTGAGGAACAGCAAATTAGACCAATACACTAATAAGGGTAATAACCACAGTGACATTAAATCATCCACCATGTAATATCTCCAATTAAATTCCCATGTTCTATAAATCAATTCATTCTCATAGAACACTCAGAAACTGACAAAAATCTGTGTGCTTTTTTTTTAAAATTAATTAATTAATTTATTTATTTATTTATTTTTGGCTGTGTTGGGTCTTCGTTTCTGTGCGAGGGCTTTCTCCAGTTGCGGCGAGCCGGGGCCACTCTTCATCGCGGTGCGCGGGCCTCTCACTATCGCGGCCTCTCTTGTTGCGGAGCACAAGCTCCAGACGCGCAGGCTCAGTAATTGTGGCTCACGGGCCTAGTTGCTCCGCGGCATGTGGGATCTTCCCAGACCAGGGCTCAAACCCGTGTCCCCTGCATTAGCAGGCAGATTCTCAACCACTGCGCCACCAGGGAAGCCCTGTGTGCTTTTTTGATAAAAACAAAACCCAAATCTATATTTTCTCAGTTCAAACAACCACTGTTAACATTTTGATGTGTATAGTTCCTTTTTAAAAATAATATTTATGTACATTTTACATCCTGCTCTGTTCACATAACTTTATATGGTAAATATGTCCCCATTAATTATGTTCTTTAACACATAATTATAAATGATATGTAACATTCTGCTATGCAGTTGCCCTGTGATTTAGGTGGTTAATCTATTTTTGGACATTTACATCCCAGCCTAATTTTTGGTTATTATATTATTACAACTCTAAGCAGATTCTTGCCTTATTAAGAGGCACCACTGGACTTCCCTGGTGGCGCAGTGGTTAAGAGTCCCCCTCCCAATGCAGGCAACGAGGGTTTGAGCCCTGGTCCGGGAAGATCCCACATGCCATGCACAGAGCAACTAAGCCCACGCACCACAACTACTGAGCCCACACACCTAGATCCCATGCTCCACAACATGAGAAGCCACCGCAACAAAGAGTAGCCCCCATTTCCACTAAGATCAGGAACAAGACAAGGTTGCACACTCTCACCACTATTATTCAACATAGTTTTGGAAGTTTTAGCCACAGCAATCGGAGAAGAAAAAGAAATAAAAGGAATCCAAATTGGAAAAGAAGAAGTAAAGCTGTCACTGTTTGCAGAAGACATGATACTATACATAGAGAATCCTAAAGATGCTATCAGAAAGCTACTAGAGCTAATCAATGAATTTGGTAAAGTAGCAGGATACAAAATTAATGCACAGAAATCTTCTGCATTCCTATACACTAACGATGAAAAATCTGAAAGTGAAATTAAGAAAACACTCCCATTTACCATTGCAACAAAAAGAATAAAATAACTAGGAATAAACCTACCTAAGGAGACAAAAGACCTGTATGCAGAAAACTATAAGACACTGATGAAAGAAACTGAAGATGATACAAATAGATGGAGAGATATACCATGTTCTTGGATTGGAAGAATCAACATTTTGAAAATGACTCTACTACCCAAAGCAATCTACAGATTCAATGCAATCCCTATCAAACTACCACTGGCATTTTTCACAGAACTAGAACAAAAAATTTCACAATTTGTATGGAAACACAAAAGACCCCGAATAGCCAAGGCAATCCTGAGAAAGTAAAACGGAGCTGGAGGAATCAGGCTCCCTGACTTCGGACTATACTACAAAGCAAAGCTACAGTAATCAAGACAGTACGGTACTGGCACTAAAACAGAAATATAGATCAATGGAACAGGATAGAAAGCCCAGAGATAAACCCACGCACATATGGTCACCTTATCTTTGATAAAGGAGGCAAGAATATAAGTGGAGAAAAGACAGCCTCTTCAAGAAGTGGTGCTGGGAAAACTGGACAGATACATGTAAAAGAATGAAATTAGAACACTCCCTAACACCATACACAAAAATAAACCCAAAATGGATCAAAGACCTAAATGTAAGGCCAGACACTATCAAACTCTTTGAGGAAAACATAGGCAGAACACTCTATGACATAAATCACAGCAAGATCCTTTTTGACCCACCTCCTAGAGAAATGGAAATAAAAACAAAAATAAACAAATGGGACCTAATGAAACTTAAAAGCTTTTGCACAGCAAAGGAAACCATAAACAAGACCAAAAGACAACCCTCAGAGTGGGAGAAAATATTTGCAAATGAAGCAACTGACAAAGGATTAATCTCCAAAATTTACAAGCAGCTCATGCAGCTCAATATCAAAAAAACAAACAACCCAATCCAAAAATGGGCAGAAGACCTAAATAGACATTTCTCCAAAGAAGATATACAGATTGCCAACAAACACATGAAAGAATGCTCAACATCATTAATCATTAGAGAAATGCAAATCAAAACTACAAGGAGATATCATCTCACACCGGTCAGAATGGCCATCATCAAAAAATCCAGAAACAATAAATGCTGGAGAGGGTGTGGAGAAAAGGGAACCCTCTTGCACTGTTGGTGGGAATGTAAATTGATACAGCCACTATGGAGAACAGTATGGAGGTTCCTTAAAAAACTAAAAATAGAACTACCATACGACCCAGCAATCCCACTACTGGGCATATACCCTGAGAAAACCATAATTCAAAAAGAGTCATGTACCAAAATGTTCATTGCAGCTCTATTTACAATAGCCAGGACATGGAAGCAACCTAAGTGTCCATCATCGGATGAATGGATAAAGAAGATGTGGCACATATATACAATGGAATATTACTCAGCCATAAAAAGAAAGAAATTGAGGTATTTGTAGTGAGGTGGATGGAGATAGAGTCTGTCATACAGAGTGAAGTAAGTCAGAAAGAGAAAAACAAATACAGTATGCTAACACATATATATGGAATCTAAGGAAAAAAAAAAAAAGGTCATGAAGAACCTAGTGGCAAGACGGGAATAAAGACACAGACCTACTAGAGAATGGACTTGAGGATATGGGGAGGGGGAGGGGTAAGATGTGACAGAGTGAGAGAGTGGCATGGACATATATACACTACCAAATGTAAAATAGATAGCTAGTGGGAAGCAGCCGCATAGCACAGGGAGATCAGCTCGGTGCTTTGTGACCACCTAGAGGGGTGGGATAGGGAGGGAGGGAGGGAGGGAGATGCAAGAGGGAAGAGCTATGGGAACATATGTATATGTATAACTGATTCACTTTGTTATAAAGCAGAAACTAACACACCATTGTAAAGCAATTATACTCCAATAAAGATGTTTAAAAAAAAAAAAAACTACAATGAGATATCATCTCACACCGGCCAGAATGGCCATCATCAAAAAATCTACAAACAATAAATGCTGGAGAGGGTGTGGAGAAAAGGGAACCCTCTTGCACTGTTGGTGGGAATGTAAATTGATACAGCCACTATGGAGAACAGTATGGAGGTTCCTTAAAAAACTAAAAATAGAGCTACCATACGACCCAGCAATCCCACTACTGGCATATACCCTGAGAAAACCATAATTCAAAAAGAGTCATGTACCACAATGTTCATTGCAGCTCTATTTGCAATAGCCAGGACATGGAAGCAACCTAAGTGTCCATCGACAGATGAATGTATAAAGAAGATGTGGCACATATATACAATGGAATATTACTCAGCCATAAAAAGAAACAAAATTGAGTTATTTGTAGTGAGGTGGATGGACCTAGAGTCTGTCATACAGAGTGAAGTAAGTCAGAAAGAGAAAAACAAATACAGTATGCTAACACATATATATGGAATCTAAGAAAAAAAAAAAAAAGGTCATGAAGAACCTAGGGGCAAGACGGGAATAAAGACGCAGACCTACTAGAGAATAGACTTGAGGATATGGGGAGGGGGAAGTGTAAGCTGGGACAAAGTGAGAGAGCGGCATGGACATATATACACTATCAAATGTGAAATAGATAGCTAGTGGGAACCAGCCGCATAGCACAGGGAGATCAGCTCAGTGCTTTGTGACCACCTAGAGGGGTGGGATAGGGCGGGTGGGAGGGAGGGATACTCAAGAGGGAAGAGATATGGGGATATATGTATATGTATAACTGATTCACTTTCTTATAAAGCAGAAGCTAACACACTATTGTAAAGCAATTATACTCCAATAAAGATGTCAAAAAAAAAAAAAAAAAAGAGTAGCCCCAGCTCGCCGCAACTAGAGAAAGCCCGCGCGCAGCAACAAGGACACAATGCAGCCAAAAACAAACAAATAAATAAATAAATAAATTTATTAAAAAAAAAAAAAAAAGAGGCACCACTGGTCTCTTTTCTTACGTTAACTCATTTCCTCATCTTAAGCCTCCAGGGTAGGCATCACAGTGTTTTAGAAATGAAGGGACTGGGATTCAAAGAGGGTAAGGAACTGTCCCGAGGTCAGAGCCAGGTTTGGAACCCAGGTCCCTCTAACTCCTGAGCCAGACCTACCCATTATCACACCTTGGGTGTGCTGGGCTCTGTCTTTGCCATGGTGAGTTTTCTGTCTTCACAGAGCATCGATGCCTGGGATGAAAGAGTGTTCTTGTACTCTCCTCTGCCCAAACTCTTAATCCTGGTCTCACTCCTTTCATGTTCCCATGGATACCCTGGTCCCTTAGTAAGACTGAAGCCTTTCCAATGAAACACTCTCCATTCAAAAGTTCCCAGGCAGCTGGGCTGCTGCGATTGATGGTTCCCAACTGCTGCACCATATGTTCTTGCCCTCCTTGCTCTCAGCTGTTCTCAGATAGGCCGGCTGCGAGGTTAATCACGTCTCACGTTATAAAACTGAATCCTGATACACTCACGAAAGCCCTCGTGGTTATTTGTGCCGCGTTCAGATTCCCATTTATATTCGCAACGATTTCCAAGATCTGAGGTGACCTCAACAACTCAGCACATTTTAAACAGAACACTAAACTTAAAAGAAAATACATGGAGCTCAAACCTCTCTTTTCATTCCAGACTTGTATATCCAACAGTCTAATCGACACCGTTTCTCAGGTGTTTTGAAACTTACTCTATTCAATTCAGAATTCTTGATGTTTTCCTCTCAGACCTGTCTCTGATAGACGTGTGGGCTGTCTGGCCAGTAACCATTCGCTGCCTCCTTCTACTTCACAGAACCTGGATTTTGTTCAGGGACAATGTGCCCAGACCAAGGGTTAAACCGACATGGTCTAAGCCCATCATAGCAATCTCAGCCCTATCACTGGGTGTTCCTGCTCCTGGCCTCCAGCAAGGGTGGACAGTGGGATTGAAAGGAAGTCTGCTAGAGAATTTCTAGGTGTACATTTTCACTGAGATAAAAGAGGTTGCATTAGACATTTCTCATGTAGCACTTCAAGTCATCTTGGATCACTGCTTACTTACTCTAGTCATCTCTGTGGAGATCAATTACTTGCAAAATTCTACCAGCTTCCCACTGGTGCAACTTGGGCCTGCAGCTGAGTGTCTCTTGCTTTCTTCCCTGGGGCTCCCCATCTATGCAACCACCACCCCAATCGAAGATGCCAATCATCTCTCACTTGAACTACTTCAACAGCTTCCTAATTGGTCTCTTCTCTCCAACTTCTGCCCCCTCTCCAATATAATTCTCCACATCACAGCCAGAGTGAGCTTTTAAAAATACAATCGTAATCATGCTAATTCCCTGCTTCAAAACTTTCAAGGAATCTGCATTATATTTTGAGTAGAATCCAGACTCCTTACCATGGCCTTCAAGACTTTGCATGCTCTGGCCATCTTTCCATGTTGCCAGACTTTGCTTATCTCAATTTGCCCTTGTCCAAATTGTCCCCTAGGTCTTACATGTTTGGAATCTTCACAATGCAGATCCTTCTGCCTGGTATACTCTTCCCCTATTGCTCCCCGTGGCTGGATCCTTTTTGTCAGCCAGATGTCAGTTTTAATTTCTACCTTCTTACAGAGGACTTCCTTACCACCCAGGGTTAAGCAATTCCCCATTATTCTTTTTTTCAAATTAATTAATTAATTAATTACTTAATTATTTGGCTGCGTTGGGCACGCGCAACGTCTTAGTTGTGGCACGCGGGCCCTTCGATGCAGCGCGAGGGCTTCTCTCTAGTTGTGGCACGGGCTTCAGAGTGCTAGGGCTCAGTAGTTGCGACGTGTGGGCTTAGTTGTCCTGCAGCATGTGGGATCTTAGCTCTCTGACCAGGGATTGAACCCGCATCCCCTGCATTGGAAGGCGGATTCTTAACCACTGGAAAACCAGGGAAGTCCCTCCCCATTATTCTTTGTACCACATTTTGTTTGTTTTCTCCATGGCAAGGCACAAAACCTAATGCCTTATGCATTAAGCTTATAGTTAAGTTGTTATTACATATTTATTTATTTTTTTTCACCCTTTAATTGCTTATCTCCCTGATCAGGTTAGAATCTTTTCTAGCAAAGGCCAAGATTTTACTCTCCACTATACACTCAGGTCCTTGTACATTGCCTGCCTTAGAATATGTGCTCAATAAATATTTATTGAGTGAATGAATAAACTGTGATAACAACAGTATCAGTTGCCTTTGAATGAGGTCCTTGCTTGCGTGTTCAAATCTTGGTTCTGTCACTTATTAGCTCTGTGAGCTTAGGCAAGTATTTTAACCTCTCTGTACCACAGCTTTCTCATCTTAAGTGGGGATAATAATAGTACCTAGTTGAGTTGTCAAAATAATTAAATTATTTGTTATTATTATACATGTGAAAACTTAGCACAGTGCCTGGCTAGTAGTAAGAATTATGTAAATGCTTAGCTGGTCTTGTTGTTGTTATTATTATTAACTCTGCCAGGAAATTGAGGCTCAGGAAGGCTAGAGTCATATAGCTAGTAATTGGCAGCCTGGGATCCCAACCAACTAGAGGTGCGAATTAACAAAGACACCTCCACGTATTGCAGCATTGGTTGCACAGTGGTGAGCATAGCTGCCTTCCAAAGATACCTCCACTTTAGTGTAGGTGAAATTATGAAATCTCTTGAGGGGAAAGTTATTGATGGACGTTACTGGAAGTGCCTGCCACCATTGCAATCTCTTTGCCAATTGTTTGGTTCTAAATGCTTTTGAAAGCGTAACCAGATGGCAATTTTTTTCAAGGATATTCGCATAAAAAAGGGAACCAAAAATGGCTTAGTATACTTACACTTAAACACAAATTAGATGGTGCATGATTGTAAACTTTGTGTGTGGCCAAAGATCACAGGAAAACAAGTGGAATGCTTCGAAGGCATCTATAGATGCAGAACAATCTGCGCTTCCTCACTTCCCGTTCACTTTTTAACCCTCTCCAATCTGGCTTCTCCAACCTCCACTGAAACGGCTCCACAAAGGTCACTGGTGACTTTCCAACTACCAAGTCCAATGGGAGCTTTCTGGACCTCATCTTACTGGATTAATTTGAGTTATTCGATGTTATCAACCAACAACAACTCTCAGCTCTCAGTATCACCACTGTCACTTTCCTGATTCTCCAACATCTCCTACTCTTCTTAGCCACTTTGCTGCCCATCAATCTCTGCATCTTCCCCAGGGTTCAACTTCTGGTCCCCTTCCCTTCTCGAAATTCCCACTCTCTCCCGAGAAAATACCACCCAAGATCATCGCATCAACTCTTACCACAACCTCCATTCCCTAACCAGAGACTCCTGACGTTTTAGTTCAGACTCAAAAGCTGGCCATTTTCCTGAAGAGCTGGGATTTTAGAGTCTGGAACTCTCAAATACAAACTTTCCTTTTCACCTAAATGCTGCTGCTATGAACTCTCATCCCCTTTCCCTGGGCATTTTACCACAGCATCCTGACTTATCTCCCTCCCTAGTCTCACCTCCAATCCATTCCCAACACTCCTGTAGAGTGCTTTCTAAAACGTGGAAATCTGAGGTTCCACTTCTGATAATGGCGGAGTTGCTCCTGTAGATATTTCCCATAAGTAACAAATATAAGCTATAAAAAAAAATATAAAAGCCTCCCCGTGATTACGGGGAGGCAATTAAAGAGGAACCAAAGCTGACATGGTGGACAAGGGTCACGCTTGGAAGAAAGAAATGTCATGTGTGAGTTTTGCATCTTTTATGGATTTTTACCTGAGGGAAAACTCCGGTTAGTGCTCAGCAGGACAGCTAAAACTCAGATGGAAGCATGCAGTCTTACTAGTTAGAAGAACCAGAGGAAAACATTCAGTAACCCTAGCCGCTGTAAATTGGCGGGTGTAAAGGTGGGGTGGGAGGGGTGGGGGGATGAGGGGAGATCTAAGAAAGGAGAAAGCAACTTTAGAACTCACCATATAGTGATCCATATTGGTCACTCTTGGATCCTGTTACTTCTAAAACAACATTATTTTTATTTCTTATTACAAAATAATGCATAGGACATTTAGAAGATATAGGAGAGCAAAGGTAAAAATAATTCATTATTCAGTAATTACTCACTGAGCACCAATTATGTGCCAAGGATCATCCTTGGTACTGGGAACACAGCCTTAAAAAAAAAAAAAATCTTTGCACTCACTCTAGTAGGTGAGTCACACAAGAGGAAAATAAACAAATAGATGTGTCATCTAATACCCAAGGTGGGAATTTTTTAAAAATGTCAGTGTTTCTGGACAAAACAGAACAAGAGATAGAATATTTAGAATGCTAAAAGTGGGTACTTACAGGAAATCTTTTTTTTTCATTGAAAAAATTTTACCTCATTCTAGATACTTTAGAAATGACCTTCAAGTAGCAAAGTTTAAAGATATAAATATTTTTCTGGGCTTCCCTGGTGGTGCAGTGGTTAAGAATCCGCCTGCCAATGCAGGGGACACGGGTTCGAGCCGTGGTCCGGGAAGATCCCACATGCCGTGGAGCAACTAAGCCCGTGAGCCACAACTTCTGAGCCTGCGCTCTAGAGCCCGCGAGCCACAACTGCTGAGCCCATGTGCCACAACTACTGAAGCCTGCGTGCCTAGAGCCCATGCTCCGCAACAAGAGAAGACACCGCAATGAGAAGCCCACACACTGCAACGAAGAGTAGCCCCCTCTCGCCACAACTAGAGAAAGCCCACGTGCAGCAACAAAGACCCAATGCAGCCAAAAATAAATAAATTAAATAAATAAATTTAAAAAATTATATATAAATATCTTTCATTTAGGCACTTTATTTATAGTTAAATATGTCTTATTTTTTACCAGTAAAAGGCTAAAATATATCCTATGTAGGTTCAATCTATGGCTGGATCTCTCTATGGAGTGAAACAATTTTTGATCAATTTTTTAAAACCCTGAACTGACTCACTGTTTTGGTGTTATTTAGATACAGTATGAATTTACGTCTCTGTCATGTGGAGACAGCACAAGGTATTATTACAATCAGAGAAGAGCTGTCATGAAAAGTGGTCTTCCATCATCCGTCATCTCCCTTTAGCCTAATGAGATACTGCCATTATCTCCTGATGAAATATTGTTCTGCAAAACCTTGTCCTGTCATGCAATTCCTGCAGATCTTACAGGGGCAATCTGAGCTCAAGTGATATTAATTACTATTCCATCACTCCATTTATCCCTCAGTAATCATGTATTTTAATGATCTTCTTTATTTCCTGTGGGTTGTATAGAAGTTACCTTGGAGACTAATTCAAAACAGTCAAATTTGTCCCTTCAAGGGCTTGAGGAAGATAGAATAAATAGATCATTTACCCAGGGGTCTGGAAATAAGTATTTTAATTGTTCTAAAAATATTTTAAAAGATTATGCATGAAAAATTACAATAATTGAGGAACCACTTGGTATGGTAGTGGTGCACGTGGCTGACATGGAAATGACCGGTAGGCATGTCTGAGGAGCTCAGTCCATGCAACATAGATGGCATGAATCCGGACAGGTGATGGCAGTTACCTTGTAAAACAAGAAGCTGGGATTCTTGTTTGCTTATATTTTGGTGAATAGCACATCTTTTACATTTTTTAACTGTAATTGTGCAGATTGACATTAGACGTTCATCCCTTCATCCATATAATAGATAAGAACAGAGAAAGAGTGAGAGAGAGAGAGAAGGAGGAGGAGGCGGAGGAAGAGGAGGAAATATATCTAAAAGATTCTGGAGCTGGATCAAACGGTAGCACGAAAAGCTGTTTTGAAGATGAGGTATCTATACTTTGGAAATATCATTCATTCATCGAGGCAGGTGAGGTCTCAGACAGCTCAGTGAGTAATCTTCCTCTGTGCTGTTCTCCGTATCTTGGCAACACGGAGACCGAGGCTTGAAACGGTTACATAGCTTGCTCACTCTACTCAGAGGTAGAACCAGAATTTCCATACTGTTTTCCCAGAATCCACAGTCCAAGCTCTTAACAACTATTATATACATCTTTTATCCTTGGAGAAAAGGGAAGAAATTTCCCACTCAAGCCTGAAAGCATAACGGGGTTGAGAGAAACAGTTTGGAATTAGTTAAGATCAGAAAAAAATAAGCGCCAATCTGTGCTTTGATGTTATTCTGTTTTGGGTAGTTTTCTTTACTGTCTTTGTAGAAAAAACATAGCTAGTGGCATCATGTGCACTAATCTTTTTCTCCTTAGTCATTCATATCTGGAGGTAGTTTAATAGCTGGGCCTATGACACCACGCCTGTTACCTGCCATCTGGTGGCAGCTAGCCAATTTATCCAATTTCTTTAAAATTTCACAGAGGGCGTGGGCTGAGGGGAGGTAAGTGAACCTGAACTGGCTGGAGGTTGGATGAAGACTCTTATCCAAGTAGCCAAAGGTGGGAATGAGATAGCCCGAGTTACAGTAGTTAGGGAGTGGAAAATTGAGTACAGATGCCTTGTGTTAAGGTAGAGAAGACTCCAGCTGGGAGATATTGTCAAAGGTCAGGACACAGACTGAGTGTAAACAGAGCAGGAGAAGTTGGGAGTAAAGGAAGGGGATTCTGGGGATTGTAGAGTATGTCTCCACAGGGTCTGAGCACAGGTGGGTCAGGTTAAAGGTACAGCGTCTTCTTAAATGGATACTGGGAGGGGCAGCTTCCTCTCAGTGAAAGAAAACTCCGCAAATCGCGTAGACACACTCTCATTCATCTGTTATTAAACCTTAACTGATGATCTACTCTGTGCTCAGCACTGTTCTGGGCTCCAGGTAAACAAGGATCAGGAACATCCGGTTTCTGGCCTGGAAGGAGCCCCCAGTCCTGGTTCAGAAGAGGGAGACAGACATGAGTCGTGAGTTTCTCTCTTTATCTGCTTTTCCCTGGAAGTGTCCTGGTTTTCATAAATGACCATGGCTTGACATGCTATGCCTTTATAATAATATTTTACCATCAGTGGAAAACCAGAGGAATGCCTGGAAATTGCCTTTAGTTATGGGAACAGCTGGGCTTCTCGGGATAACACGGACAAACACTGCACCATGTGGGCAAGGATCTGCGGGACCCAGGTTTCTCTGGAGGTGCAGCTGCTTCTCTTTCAAATATCAGCTTCATATTCTGACGTTTTGGCTTTTACATGAGTGACTGTGTGACCAGGTACCTGAGTGACCAGTTCTCCAGGAGACTTTTGATTAGGGGCTTCCTGGTTTTAGAAAATGGCCCTTATTTTTCTCAAAGTTCTCTATAAATTTTCAGACCAGTAACCTCCCTTGAACGTAGTTCCTTGGCTGGAAGGAGAAGATAGTCTGCCAACCTACCATTTTGCCTTTAATTCAGTTTGGTGACAAGCACTTTTAATAATTGGATATTATGTTGTGAGCTGATTTTGGTCAGAAGCCACATGTACCCTTTCTGCGCCAGCTGCAGGAGCAGATAATCTGGTAGTTCATCAAGGCAGCCATTCACTGACTCTCCAAATGTTTGTCACACAGCAGTCTGAGCCAGGAGCTGTGCTATATTCATGGCATACAATACCCATAAAATAGATGTGGTCAGTACCCCCATCTATGAGGGGTGCGGTGACAGACATTAAACAAATAACTCCACAAATTTTAATAAGTGCCAATAAGGAAGAGACTGGGCTACTGTGAATGTAAAAAGGGGCTGAGCTAATTGGATTAAGAGACAGGGAAGGCCCCTTTAAGAAAGAGACAATAATGCTGAGATTTGAAGGAGTGGGCACTAGTCAGCCAAAGAGTCCGGGGAAGAGATTCCAGGCAGAGGGAACAGCACGTGTGCAGACTATAAGCTGGAAAGAAGAGGGTGTCACCTACAAACGGGTCAGCTGGAAAATGCAGCCGTGGCATAGTCGTGGTGGGAAAGAGAGACACAAAACGAGCACGTCCAGGCGGCTCAGAACCAGACCCTGCAGGGCCTCGTAGCCTCTGCTGAAGAGTGTGAGTTTCATTCTGGTGACATGGGAAGTTACAGAAGTGTCATAAGCAGGGAAGGAGGGTGATCTGTTGACATTAAAAAATACCTGTGAATTCTGTGTGTAGAATGGATCAGATATACATTTAAGAAAAACACATGACGCAGCCCGAGTCATTGGGTGCCTGGCTTACCTGCATGGTGTCCTGGGCCAGTTGCTTTTCCAAGCTCTATGGCCAGGTGGGCACGGGAAGCTGGGCATCACCTGGACACATACAGATCACCTTCTCCACCTGCCTGCCCTACCAAGGGTCCTGCCTGGGAGGCAGAATGTGGCTTCCAGACCCCGAGACAAAGTACAAAGTGTCTGTGTATCGGCAGAGGAAGGCTTTGAGGGGGAAACAATAAATCAAGTTTTAAAGCTCTCACCAACTTAAGATCAAGATTCCAGTCTTAGGTTGATTTTCAGTGAACGGAATACATTTGGCTATAAGTGTCTCAGGAAACATGTCCTCAGGGCCCACTGATTTAGAAACATCTCTATTTTCAAAGTGGTGTTTAGTCAGTCCCTTCCCTTTTCTAGCTCAATTTCCTTGTTTTCTCCCTCACAGACCATGCATTCTTTGGTTATCTGATTTTCCTTTGTAATTTTTTTTTTAAAGACAAGTAAAAACATCTTGATAAATCGGGTCTTTTTAGTGTTACTTGTCATTAGTTTCCCCTCCCAGTTTACTTCATGGCTGATGCCTCCCTTGGGGTAATATTTTTTCTTGACTTGCTTGTTCTTCCTCAACTCCCCATCAGTGGGGACTGCGGTTGGGGTAGGATTCAGCAGGGCCAGGGTTTGTTGAAGTAGGTGGGAGTTGAAGGGTGAGAGACAAATGCCTCCCAACTTCACACGGAAACCTGGTGACCGCTCAGCTGGGACTTAGGTGTGTACTTTGTCTGCCGGGTGTGCCTGGAAGTGGAGTGATGCCCCGGAATATGTGTGATGTAGTGGTCAGGATACCTGGGTTTGATTTCTTATCACTTCCTAGTTAATAACTCTGGGCCACAAAGAAGTTAATGGATGCGTGCCTGTTACCACCAGACAATGTCCATAAATGTTCCCAGACACTCAGAGAGGTGGGCACTGTTTTCTCCATTCAGAGGTAAGGAGATGAGGGTTCAGAGAAGTTAAGTAAAACACCCAAAGACACACAGCTTGTAAGCTTCAATTTTTCAATCTGTTAAAGGAGGATAACATTGGATGATAAAGCCTAGGGGAGCAAATTACACACTGTGAAACTTCCATGAAGACATGCGGCCTTACGTGGCTGATGAAAGCCTCCGTGAATACATTTGAGGGGTCTTTAGAATGGGCCTTGGATTTCACCCGTTTCTAGGAAGTTGTCTTGTTAAACACAAAAAATTGTGCTCTCCTTTGAGACAGCTGCCTCTGGCCCATTTCTCCCAGTCTCAGTCACCCCACTCCCCACCCAAATTCTGCATTTCCCCCCAGACCTACTCTTAGGAGCCCCAATCCCTCCCCGCAAGCAGGTCTCTCTGCCTGGTAAGTCTCTGCCTGCCCCATCTCCCGCTGCTGAGGAACTCAGATTCTTTCTCCTGATCTCAGCATATAATGTCACGTCCTCAGTATGACATATATATCTCGCACACAAGACTTAGGCCCCTAGGGCAGGGACCAATGAGGGAACGACAGCAGAGGGATATAGATCTGAAAGGTGCTCAGCTCCATTTGCCTTTTCTCCAGATAACATGGAAAAGGGGTCCATAGCTACAGTCAGGATGGAATTCCCAAAGGGACTCTTTCCTCATGATTACATTCAACGGAAAATGGAGTCTGTAGGACTCTGCTCTCCAATAAAATCTCTCTCTCTACACCTCTCTCTATATCTTTACATATAGATATCTATGTACATACATAGATATTAATATTTGGTACCCTTACAATATCAGATTGGTCTTAATGAGTCATGGCAGCTTCCTCAATTTTTTTAATATTATACTTCATGAAGGAAATTAAAAAGAATAAGTCAGTTGCTCCATCTGGTTCTAGGGGACTTCTTCATTATTATCTTTTTTAACATCCATGGAAACAGAGGTGAAAACCCTTCTCCTCCTCCTCATTGCACTATTGACATTATAAACATTGACCTAAATTATAACCATTAGGTTCCCATTGAAATGAAAATTCTGCCCTGGGGTTTAAATTCCTAAGTTACTCTGTAACATGAGCCCCCATTAAAGTCTTCTAATAAGAAAAACAGAAATTTGGTGTTAAAACATCTTCAAATAAACTGTGGGGAGCTTTACTTATAATTTTATAGCACTTATCACAGTCTGATCTGAGCAGAGTGTAGGTCTATCTGTCTCCATCTACTAAGGAGAGAGCTCCTTGAGAACAAGGAATTTACCTGATTCATGTTGACATTTGACACATAATTGAGAGCCCATAAGAGGCACTCAGTAAATGCTGGTTGAACAGAAAGGAAAAAGACATGCTGAGAGCAAAAGAGTAAGGTAAAGCCATTCTGGTCTTTTTCTACTTTGATGATGATGATGATGGTGGTGATGATGGTGGTGATGATAGCAAGAGTTATCTTTGACTGAGTTGTTTCCTATGTGCCAGTCACAGTGTCAAGCACCTTACATGCAATGTACATGTACAATTTAAACTCTATAATCCTATGAGGTACCCATTTTTCCTATTAAGTAGTTGAGGGCCCAGGGTCGTTAACTAAAGCAACCAAGGTTACCTGCCTTAGAGGTGACATTTCCTAGATCTCACTTCAAGTCTTTCTGCATGCTTTTAACCACTGTGCTGTCTTTCCAAACGAGCCAACATTTCTTGTCTTTTCATGCAAACAGTTGGTTCAGGTATTAGAAAACATTTCATATGTTCTTATTTCAGTTAGTTTGCAAAGCAACACCACTGGGGTTTGAATAGGGTAAAAGATGGGCTGAAGTTAAAGATACACACATGTATAGGATGTATAGGATAATGTTTGCTAACCCCGAAGGGTTGAAGGGAATTAGAAGTTTTCAGTGTACCAATTTGAGGCAGAAAAGTGTTAGCATGTTGCGAGGAATTTCCCTTCCTCTGAGCCATTAGGTTTTTGCCAAGGCTGTAGGGTAGATGCTTCGTTAGTAGAAGACGAATTTGATCAAGTAAGACATCTTCTCAATCCCTGTGTAAGATTAGTCTGAGTAGGAATCACTTGGTAACAATTTGGAATGGAGTGATAGAAGAACATAGCTTTGTCTGGGTTGAGCCTAGAAATGGGTGACAGATGTTGATGAGCGACTGAACAGATGTTTGGGGGAGAATTACAAAAAGCGTTTCTATCACACAGGATCTAAACCTTAACCTTCCTGGCTGATGCTGAAAGGAGAGCTTGTTTATGAAACACGCTCTTGCAAAACTGTTTGGCGGATTGTGACAAAGATGAATGACCGGATCCTATAGTTTAAATTTGAAAATAAGGTAAATGGGGGTCCTTGTTTGTGTGCGTGTGTATATGTGTTTTCTTTGACAAGGGTCAATGCCTTATTAAAGGATAGGAATAGGAGGGCCAAGTAAGTAATTTCCCTCTGACTTCTCCATTTTTCTACCCCCACTGGAAGGAATGAGCAGAATTTGATACTATATCTTAAGGCGCAACAAAATTATTAAAATACCATCACTTATATCCATTCTGAAATATTTGCCCTATAACTACATTTGGAAAAAATATTTTCTGTACAAACTTAATTGATAGTTTTAATTGGGGTCTCTGAGACTTACTAGAAGTTGGTTTTTTTTTTTTAAACAAGGACAGCTGTTGTTATTTTATTTTATTTTACTTTTTTAAGTTTTGGCTGTGTTGGGTCTTCGTTGCTGCGCGCGGGCTGTCTCTAGTTGTTCTGAGCAGGAGCTACTCTTCGTTGCGGTGTGCAGGTTTCTCACTGCGGTGGCTTCTCTTGTTGTGGAGCACGGGCTCTAGGCGCGGGGGCTTCAGTAGTTGCAGCACGCGGGTTCAATAGTTGTGGCTCGCGGGCTCTAGAGCGCAGGCTCAGTAGTTGTGGCGCACCGGCTTAGTTGCTCTGCAGCATGTGGGATCTTCCCGGACCAGGGATCGAACCCGTGTCCCCTGCATTGGCAGGTGGATTCTTAACCACTGCGCCACCAGGGAAGTCCTTGAAGTTTTAAAGAGTCTAAAAAGATCTTTCATCCAAAGTAAATAAGAAACAAAGGTAGAGTTTAAAAGCTGTAGAGCTATTACCGTAAACCAATCCCCACCTCCCCACCTTACCCACTTCACAGAAAGATAAACTGTTAGTTGTGTTATACAAATTATTGTGATACTGCCTGATAATTTGCCTGAAATGACTGATGGATGAAACAGAGGCATTTATTAATTCATCTTTGTATGTAGCCTATAACTGACATAAATATGATTTTTCTTCTGCTAACTGTAGCTATGTCTATATAATAATATCATAAATTTGGTCGAAAAAGATGAATGCAGTCAAAACTCCAAATACTCTCAGTTTAGTGTTAAAAAATAATAAATGCATCGAATTTATGATAGACACTGGACATACGATAGCCTTATATGTCACAATAACCATGCAAGGTAAATTTATTATCCCCATTTAATGGATGAGAAAGTAGACGCCCAGATAAGTTAAGTGACTTGCCCAAGGTCATATATGCTAGGAAGTAGCAGGACCAGGATTTGTACCTTTGTCTGTGGTATTCAAAATACTTTCCAATATGCTAGACTCTCCTGGGTAGAACAGACACTTAACTCTTTAATGAAATCTTGTGTGTTACTGTATATCAAAACAGAATCTGATTTAAAGCCATGATTTTCAAACTCAGGATCCGAAGTCTCACTTTTTTAAAAGTCATAACCAGTTTTATGAACTTGTACACATTTATCAATTCTAGTACCTACCCAACAAATTATTAACACACAGAAACATGCATCATGAGAAGCAAGAAATATCACCCATGCTTTCTGTGTATTAGCAACTTGTCACTTCTGAGCAATGGTGCTCCCATCCCTGAGGTCTGTGACCAGTCATTTTCTGCATTCATCCTGAGTGCAAGATGGAAGGAGTACTGTTCAAAGAGCACTGTTAACTCTCTGCCCTGTTGAAAGGGGAAGGGAAACACTAGACTCTTGCTCATACTAAAGACAGAACAATAGGGAGGAAGGTGATAAATGAGAAGGATGTCAGCTTTGGGCAAGGCAGTGTACTAGAAGTGGTGAGAGTTAGAAAGATAAATGAGATACTTAGAGCCTGCAGGAGAGATGAGACACATGCACAAATAGTCAGTGATGAGGAAAAAGAGCATATGTCAAGGGATATGGGAGTTAAGGGGAGAATGAGATTTTTAACCCTGAGGATTAGGCAAGGCTACATGGAGGGATTTGCTGCATTGGGAGCTTTCTAGTTCAAAAAGACCAGTGAAGGTTAGTCCTTCCTTCCTTCAGCCTGACTTTCCCTTCCTGTTCCTAGTCTACTTCTTCCTTTCATCGCCAAAGTTCTCAAAAGATGTTCTGTCTTCATTTCATTATTATTTACTAGTCCTTAAACCCATGATCCAGGCCACATGGAATAAAGCCTACTTTGGCCAGCCTCCCTTGCAGCAAGGGATGGGCATATGAGTAAGATCTGGCCAACAGAATATGATTGGAAGTGATGGGTGCGACTTCTAGGTTACACCCTTAAAGGAAAAGGGTACAATTTTCCCTCCGCCGCTTCCTGTTGATGGGAATGTGGTTGTGACATGGGTAAACTGTCGTAGTCCTTGCAGATGAAAGTGTCACCCTAGGGATGGAGGAAGAATAAGTCAGATAGAAGGAGCAGGTCCCCTGGCACTGGGAACTGCCACAGTAGTTCTAGAATACTTATTCTCACGTTATTATGTAAGAGAGTATTAGGAAAACTGTGAAAGGTTTTGGAGTGAGCAATGAAAAGATTCGTGGGTGTCCTGAGGAGCTTACCCAGCCAGGTTATCTCTACCATTCATCGTCTTTGAAGTATTTTATAACTTTGTAACTTGTGCATAAATGACAGCAGTGCAAATGATTATTTCTGTTCCATGTGCAAACAAATTCTGTCTAGTGGAGGTACAATGGGTTCCCCTCTTTCTTGCTCCCCCTCTCCTGCCCCATGGAAAAAGCCAGTTTTACATCTATTTGTAAATTCATTCCAGCATTCGTGATTGACCTACATAAGTGTGATACTTTGAATTCTCTTTTGAACTGGTAGTAACGTCTTCCTGTTTCCTTCCTTACTTAATGAGTTAAAATCTTTGACATGTATTCATTTTATATTGGCATGAGAGTTGAAATTTTATCTTTTATTTAAAAAAATTATTCTTTAACAAGAGGAATAAACTTCTATTTTGTTTAAGCCACTGCTACATTGGGTCTTTGTCATAATGATCAAACCTCTATCCCAACTAACAGCTCCCACAATCTTATTTATTTCCTTGCAAGTTAGCATTGATTTTTGTCCCTCTTTTCATTTGTGTCTATTTAATGAGGATCCAGCATTGACTCTTTTTTTTTTTTTTAAACATCTTTATTGAAGTATAATTGCTTTACAATGGTGTGTTAGTTTCTGCTTTATAACAGGGTGGATCAGTTATACATATACACATGTTCCCATATCTCTTCCCTCTTGCATCTCCCTCCCTCCCACCCTCCCCATCCCACCCCTCTAGGTGGTCACAAAGCACCGAGCTGATCTCCCTGTGCTACCAGCATTGACTCTTAATCACTAAATCAAATATCTTTTCTCAGTCAACATTCATCCTCAATGAGAGAAAAAGTAGAACTGTGTTTTTTTCCAGCTGTAGGTGACAACCCATCAATGGGTCATAGAAGCGATTTAGTGGGTCACAATCAGCATTAACAGAAAATAATCTATTATTATTTTACATCTGTAAAATATTATCTGTACATCACACATGGTACAGATATTTTGTGAAGCTCTGGGTTCAGATACATATATGTATGATGTTCCTGCTGTTATAACAAAAGACCAAAACCAGGTGGCTTAAAACAAATTTATTCTCTCACAGTTCTGGAGGCTAGAAGTCTGAAATCAAGGTGTCCAGGGCCATGCTCTCTCAGAAAGCTCTAAGGGAGAATCCTTTCTAGACTCTTCAGCTTCTGGAGACTCTTGATGTTCTTTAGCTTGTAGTAGCATCGCTTCAATCTCTGCTTCCATCTTCACATCACCTCCTCTGTGTGTCCTTTTCTATCTCTTATAAGGACACATTCATTGGATTTAGGGTCCATTGTAATCCAGGATGATCTCATCTTGATGCTTACCTATATTACATCTGCAAAGACCCTATCTCCAAATAAATGGGAGACACTATTCAACCCACTATATATATATATATATATAATATATATGTATATATGAATGAATATTCTTGATCACTTTATAAAATGTTTTTCTTATCATGGGAAGGGGTTTAAAAGTTTAAAGGATAGGACTAGAAGACCCCCACTACCTCTTCCACTCTGACTCCAGAGAAGCATTTATCATTGTTAGCCAGCCCTTCCCATTTGCAGTAATAATAGTAATAATTAATTAGCATAAAATTTCTCTAGGTAGTTTTATATGCGATATATCATTTCAATCTCATAACACCCTAGGAAGTGAATTTTAATAACATCACTGTTTTGAAGATTATCATGTAGCCAGAAAGTGAAGGAGCCAGGATTCAATTCCAAACCCATGCTTTTCCACTACTTGTTTCTTTGGAAACTCACATCTCCCTTGGCTTCCACATTGGCATCCACATCGATGGCTTCCAGAGGCATCAATCTGTCTCTGACCTGACTCCATTTTTCTGGCTTCTATTTTCTTTTTCCCATCTCCTAATATTGTGACCCTATCAACTTCTGGCTGTCGCCTGCTTCCTCCCAATCTCACTGGCTTCCTTGCTTTCTACTTACAGGGATGGAGAGGCTTAATGTTATCTGTAGGCAGAATGGAAGGAGCCAGTAGAGAGCAAAGCTTGAAGAGAGATGAAGGAGAGAGAATGACTGATGAAACGAGGCTCCAGAAAGATGACCAAGTGCCAGGAGGAGGAATTCTTTGTGGGAAACAGGATGGACACCTCTTCCTCTGAGACATTTGGTCATCGTAACAGGGTAGTGACAGCAGTAGAAGCAGGGGGTCCCTGTCCCTTTAATTGGAATAAGTTCTCCAGTTTCTGGCCATGAGCCTTGAAGTGAAAGGTGAGGCCTTGCCACGTGGATGAGATGTTCCATTTTACAGATCAGGCCAAGCCCCGCCTGGGAAAATAAGGAAGTAGTGCAGAGTGTTTGGTGACATTGTTTAAGAAAGAAATGTGGGAAAGCACAAAAAGAAAAGCAGAAACACCCAACACCCAGAAGTCTTCCTCTCTTGTCACCTCACTAGCTGAGGTGACTCCCAGAGACTTAGAGAACAGGTCAGGAATCCAGGTTGGCTGTGTCCTTTGGCCTGGAGGAGCAGTTGACAGCTACAGGAGCCTGAACCAGCTGCCATCTTCCCCAGATGATTAATGAGGTATCCTGCAGCAAATGAGGGCGACGCAAGCTTCCACAGCTCGTTTCTTCAAATCAGGACCTTTTAAATAAGAATGCATTGTTGCGGGAGCAATAAAACCATCAGAATGTGGCTCTGGCTTCTTTCCATCTTATTAGGGTTGAGGTAATTATCCAGGTAATTCAGGAAAAATAAACGTCATTGCCTGAATTACTCAGATAATTACCTCAATGTTCCAATTCGGTCCAGTGGTGGAGGGCCAGCTGTAAATGTCTCGCGGGCCTCAAATAGTCTGATAACTGAAAACAGACTTGGTAATTTCGGAGCCAGGGTGAAACAGTGAAAGGGGTTGAGCTCAAATAATTAGAAAACCTTGGTGTTTTAGACCAAGCTCTGCAGCAATGACCTGCTTATTCCCGGCTAATTTACCTCCCTGAGCCTAAGGCCATTTTAAGGATGGTAAACTATAAATTGCTAGCCAGTACAGTTTAAGCAATTATTTTTAATAATATTTTTTGTTGGTGGTGTTATCAACTGATGTAAACTTTTGTTCTGGCATAAAACTGGATTAAAAAAATGGTGCTTTATGCAAAAGTATGAGATTCCAGGGCAATGCTTTTCAACGTTAGCTGCCCATGGGATTCATCTGAGTAGCTTTTAAAAAACAGAGGATTTCCTAGACCCCAGCCCAGACCAATTAATCTGAATCTCTGGAGTGGGCACCTTGACACTGGTTATTTTTTAAAAGCTCTCCAGCTGATTCTAAGGGGCAGAACCACTGCATGCCAGAGAAAGATTCAAAGAGGGGAGGCGGATTTCTGTCACTGGAGGGTCATATCCAGGGTTGAAGGTGTCTGGTGGATAAGCCTCAGAGTAACAGGTGAAGCCATCTGACTGTTCAGCCGGTTCCCCAGAGTTCCAGGCGGAAAGGGCCCCAAATGCCCTCACCCCTGGGTGTCCAAGTGTCCTGGTCTGAACAGCGAGGGAGGAGCTCACTGCACCTGCGAGCTCTCATCCGCCACTCCTGAGCAAAAGCAGGAGGGGCCAGCGGTGTCCACTCTCCACACCAGAGCTTGTTTGAGTAACTGAAGGACTTGTGAAAGCCACGAAACCACAGCTAGTTATTAATGGAGATGGGCAGAAAACATCATTTCCACCTCTTTTGAATCCTTTAAAACTTTCCTTCCCAAGGATTAGGACCAGACACAATCCCCTCCACGAGTTACCAGGTCTTTCTAAGGTACAACAGTGCATCATACCAGTGGTCATTAAAAATAACGAGACCGTAACTGCTAAAAGACGTTACTTCATCCTGGTGGCAAATGTTTCCCGAGTGCAAACCTGCCATCTGTTAGGCAGTACTGGGGACTAGAAAACTCCTCCTTCTGAAGCAATGTAGTTGGATGCTCTGGCTAAAAGCATCTGTTTGGTAACTCTGCTGTCAGCGTGAAGCTACCTTCTCGGTTTGGTTTCAAATGGCAAGGTGTCAGAGCCTGAGGAGAGAATTCCTGTGGTCTAGACACAAATGCTACCAGGGCTTACAGATGGGGCTCTCCTTTACATCTTAGGGGGAACACAGCTCAGAAGTGACGGCGCCATCTCTCACCAATCTCTCAGGAATGGTCAACAATCTCTCTGAACACAGCAAAAAATCATTTTCCTCCACTGAACCTAAGTTGCCTTCCCCACACACACGCTGCTCCTACAGGGTTTTATGACACGTGAATTCAAAAGACCATTTCTTTTGCCCCATGACCAGCTTTTCAAAGGGTGAAGTGCTTGGGTTTACAGTAATTCCCCCAGTTGTTGAAATATGGAAAACACCAAGTGCCCCTGATCTATTACAGGACAATGCAGTGATTCTTCCTCAAGGAGTGCTCTCCACACCTTGGAGAAAAGCAAGTAAAAGCATGTGTCTTTTCTTCCCCTTAGAAAATAGTCTAGTCTCTCAAAATTCTCCATGACTACAGAGAGCCCCATTACCCTTCAAGGCCCTGTTCAAATGTCACCTCCTCTGTGAAGCCTTCCAGGATCTTCCCGGGCAGAATTAACCACACCTTCTGTGGCAGCTCAGTCTTTCTAGTAACCGGACACTCAGCTGCTTTTTATAACAGTTAGTTGTTTAGTATGTGTGCTGCGTCCTTTCCACTCCCACCTCCAGTCCCAGTAGGACAGATTGTGAGCTCCTCGAAGACAGGGATCATGTAGGGAGGTGCCCAGTAAATACTATGCGGGGAATTCAATTTGATTCCTGATTCAGGATCTTTTGTTGTTATTGTTTATTTGTTTTGTTTTTACAGTGGGTGTCAGGGCTATTTGACTTTTCCAGGCGCTTCTGTAAAGTTGTGTTCCAAGTCCTCTGCAGGGAGTATTTCTTGAACATTCTTATCTGCTCCCTCATATTTGCCTCTGGTGCTATGAGATCTTCCTTCTAGAACAGCCCTGGGTTTTCTCGCAGAAATTTCCTGTTTCTGGTTTCTTTTCCTGACTGTTTTTTGTCCCCTTCTGGTTGTTTCCCATTGGCTGTTTCCCATCTTGGACAGAGCTGCCACTTACTTGTAGTTCACTACCAATCCAGCCTGGTCTTGCACTTTGCTTGAACAAACCCAATCTCCATCTGCCATGTGCTTCCTCCAGATAATTGCATTTGGATAAAATCTTTAGAAAGATTACTTAAAAGAAAATAGGATAGCCTAATAAGGATGAGCACAGTTTGTTTGGTTTTTTTTTAGGAAAAATAATAATGTTTTATTTGTCTTTGCTAGATTCCATAAATTATCCCCAACTTCGCGCCACAAAATTAATTTCTGTCCTTGGATTAGAACTTGGGAGTTTTAAACGAGGAGATTTTTTTCATGAAAAATAGCATTTTTAATAACTGACTTAAAAAATGATTTTAGAACAGCACCCATAAGAACATAAACACGGGCATTATAATTAATCTACAGCTGGACCAAGAAATAAACAACTGTACAGGGAACTGATTGTGCAAATAAGTACATTCTATTAAGAGGCCAGACAGATAGTTACATGTGGGTTTAACTACCAAGGCACTGTAGGAAAAGCACATTGTCAGTAATAACCAGAAAAAAAGTCATAAAAATTTGTAACTACTGAAAACAACTCAGTTTGATGAACATAAATTGAATGAAGGACCAAGCATCCTATTTTTTAACGGACACTATGTAAGGATTTGTTAAGAGAAATGGGACTTAGTCACTCAGGGGCCAGACTTGTCTCCGAGGCAGGCAGAGCTGCGCTCTACCCTCTGCCAGCTGTGTGACTGACCTCTCACTGGCTTAATCACTCTGAGACTCTATTTTTTCAAAAATATTTATTTATTTATTTATTTGGCTGCATCAGGTCTTAGTAGCGGCATGCGGGATCTTCGTTGGGGCATGCGAGATCTTTCGCTGCGACGTGTGGGCTTCTCTCTACTTGTGGTGCATGGGCTTTAGAGCGCACAGGCTCAGTAGTTGTGGCACACCGGCTCTAGGGCACGCAGGCTTAGTTGCCCTGCGGCATGTGGGATCTTAGTTCCCCGACCAGGGGTCGAACCTGCGTCCCCTGTATTGGAAGGCGGATTCTTAACCACTGGACCACCAGGGAAGTCCCTCTGAGACTCTATTGACTTGTGTGGAAAATGGGAAAAATAATAAAGCTTGGATGAGCACAGTTTTGTAGTCAATCATACCTGGATTTGAATCCATCTTTAATTTTAATATGGAGTAATCTTGGGTGAGTTATTTAACTTCTCTGAAGTTCGATGTCTTCATCTGTAAAATGGGGGTAGCAATAGTACCTACTTTTTTTGGTAGTTCATAATAATCTCATTGTTTGACTACTTGCTCTCTGTCAGGCCTCGGGCAAAGCACTTTATATGGACTCTTTCATTTAATCCCCACAGCAGAATTGTTGCCGATTAGGTTCTTTGAGAAGGAGATTCTGAGGTGGAGATTAGCTGCAGGAAGTTTATTAGGGAATAATTTAGGGATTAACACCTGTGGGGAGGAGGGACGCATGCAGGATTGGGAAAAGGGAAAAGCTGAGCTGCAATATAGTCTTTTTTTAAAATTTTATTTTATTTATTTAGTTTTGGCCGTGTTGGGTCTTCGTTGCTGCATGCGGGCTTTCTCTAGTTGCGGCGAGCGGGGGCTACTCTTTGATGCGGTGCGCGGGCTTCTCATTGTGGTGACTTCTCTTGTTCCAGAGCACGGACTCTAGGCACGCGCGCTTCAGTAGTTGTGGCACGCGGGCTCAGTAGTTGTGGCGCACAAGCTTAGTTGCTCCGCGGCATGTGGGATCTTCCTGGACCAGGGGTCGAACCTGTGTCCCCTGCACTGGCAGGCGGATTCTTAACCACTGCACCAGCAGGGAAACCCTGCAATATAGTCTTAAAGGCTTCAGCCAATCTTACAGGACAGCTTGAAGCTGGGATGGCCCTTCAGAATTGTCTTGAAATATAGGAAGGGAGCTGGGGTTTCCTGAACTGACCTGTTATTGGAAGAAGGTTATCCCCCTCTCCCAAGGGAATGTGACCTGGGATGAGACAGCTCTTTCCAGCTGAGGGCAATTTTTGGAAAACTGTCACTGTGAAGCGACACTGTCAAAAATATCTATTACACAGATTGATTAACACTTAAACACTTAGCACAATGCCTGTCAAAGAGTAAGTACTCAATAAATTTTAGCTGCTATCATCATCATCATCATAATCATCATTCACCACCAGATATCCCATACCCACCATCTTGCCAGGAAGAATATAATAAATTGCTCTGCTTTCAGAGAGGAACCAATGGGCCCATTTTCTGAATTCTTCCCTTAAAATAATCTGTGACCTCTCAGAAGCATGATAGAGCTAATGCATATGTCAATGGAAAAGATTCTTTTTTTTTAAATTGAAATATAGTTCATTTACAATATTGTGTTAGTTTCAGGTATATAGCAAAGTGATTCAGTTATATATACATGCATTTTTTTCAGATTCTTTCCCATTATAGGTTATTACAAGATATTGAATATAGTTCCCTGTGCTATAGAGTAGATCCTTGTTGCTTATCTATTTTATGTATAGTAGTGTGTATCCGTTAATCCCATACTCCTAATTTATCCCTCTCCCCCTTCTCTTTCCCCTTTGGTAACCATAACTTTGTTTCCTATGTCTGTGAGTCTTTCTGTTTTGTAAATAAGTTCATTTGTATTATTTTTTAGATTCCACATATAAGTGATTTGTCTTTCTCTGACTTATTTCACTTAGTATGATATTCTCTAGGTCCATCCATGTTGCTGCAAATGGCAATATTTCATTTTTTTATGGTTGAGTAATATTCCATTGTATATATATATACCACATTTTCTTTATCCATTCATCTGTTGATGGACACTTATGTTACTTCCATGTCTTGGCTATTGTAAATAGTGCTGCTATGAATATTGGGATGCATGTATCTTTTCAAATTAGAGTTTTTGTCTTTTCCAGATGTATGCCCAGGAGTGGGGTTGCTGAATCATATGGTAGCTCCATTTTAGTTTTTTAAAGGAAACTCCATACTGTATTCCATATTGGTAGAAAAGATTCTTTTGTATTAGTCAGCGTTCTCCAGATAAACAGAATCTGTTTATATATCTGTTTATACATATATAACAGATATATAAACATATAACATATGTTATATATAACATATACAAACATATAAAAACATATAACATGTTATATATAACATATATAACACATGTATCTGTTTATACATATATCTCCAGATAAACAGACATCTGTTTATACATATATACACATATATCTGTTTATACATATGTTTTTATATATATATATATATACATATATATATATATATATATATATGTATATATATATATATATATATAGACAGAGAGAAATTTATTTTAAGGAATTATGGAGACTGACAAGTACAAAATCTGCATGGTAGGCCAGCAGATTGAAGACCCAGGGAAGAGTCAGTGTCATAGTTCAAGTCCAGATGCTGTCTGCTGGCAACATTCCTTGCTCAGGAAAGGTCAGTGTTGTTCTATTAAGGCCTTCAACAGATTGGACTAGGCCCATCCACATTATGGAGGGCAATCTACTTTACTCAAAGTCCACTGATTTAAATATCAATCACATCCAAAAAATACACAGAAACATCCAGAGGATGTTAACCAAATATCTGGGCACCATGGCCCAGCCAAGTTGACACATCAAATTAACCTCACAGGAAGTGGGTAGAAGATTTCACCCCTAATTTATAGAATCAGAATTAGACAAAGAGGGTTTTATGGTGTGTATAACATTATTCAGTGACAGTGCCAGAATAGGTTTCAGGTCTCTGTGCTTTGCTTTTGTTAATTTTGCCTGTAAAGTACTTGGGATGTAGTAGTTAAGTCAGTAACATTCTTGAGTCACTGGTGGTGAAAGAAATTTAATGCTGTTATATAGTATATGGCAGTGTACTGGGAGATTCAATCACTGAACACCTGGTTTGGGCCAAGATGTACTCTAGCACTGGAAATACAGAGCTAAATTAAATATGTGCTCTGCCTTCAAGAAACTGTTTTCTAATTGGAACACAAACATCACAATGAGCACAATACTATAAAATAATTATTTTACTGGAGATGTAGATGCAGTATATTTTGAGCATAGGAGAAGCACCTAAGTTGTTCTAGGGGAACAGGGAATGCTCTCCAGAAGAGGCAGATCTGAGCTGAGACTTGAAAGATGCCAGTTGGTAGAATGCCAAGGAGGGAGGAGATCACTGGGGAAGGTAACAGTATTCATGGTCATGGAAGTGTGACAGATACAGCACATGTTCAATAATTTTACCTGCTCTGGGTGGATAGAGGAAGATGTGATGGTTTAGTGGGAGGTGAAGCTGGTTAGGGAGGCAGGGGCCATACCTTGAAGCCTGTATGTCATACAAAGTAATGTAGAGATTATTCTACTGGTAATGAGGTTTTGAGCAGGGAACTGATGTGATTAAATTTGAGTGTAAGGATATTTTGTTGGCAATGTGGAGGGTGAGTGAAAAGTGTTGAAGACTAGAGGGTAAGAGATGATAGTTAAATAGTCAAGGAGAGAGAAGATGAAAGAACCTAGTCTAGAATAACATTGGTGTAGATGAAAACAGAGAACATGATATATGCCAAAATTTGGTGGTGGGGGGGGGGGATTGAGAAGCAATAAGACTAGATGATTTATTTATTGGCTATAGTCATAAGAGAGAGGTGAATGACTCCAGGATTTGTCTCGTCTACAACAAGAAAATTAAGGAATGTAGGATGAGAAAGAAGGTGAGGTAGAAAAGGAAAACAAAAAAAAAGTTAGTTTAATTTTGATTGCTAAATTTGAGGTACTTAAAATTCATAAATATGTGGAAAGTAAACAACACACTCCTAACTAACCAATAGATAGAAGAAGAAACTCCTAAATAACCAATAGATAGAAGAAGAAACTCACACTCAAACTGACATTTGTGTCAGGTTTTTTTTAAACTGACACAAATGTTTGTAACAGGTTTATTTCCAATAGTCACAACCTAGAAATAACCTACAGACCCATAAAGAGATGGATAAGTAAATCAACAGTGGCATATCCAAAGATAGAGAATATTACTCAGAAAAAAAAAAAAGAGAGATGAGTTACCCATATCTCAAAGTAATTACAGAACATGAAGGAAATCAGAAAAAAATAAACAGTTTATTATTCCAATCATATAAATACAAAAAGATGCAAAGGTTATCTATTGTAAGGGAAAGTAAACCAATGGTTACCTGGAGAAGTGGGAAAGGTAAGAAGAGATTATAAAAAGACATGAAGTAAATGACAGATATGGTCATTATCAGGACTAGCATGATGTTTTCAGAGGTTCATACCTATGTCAAAACTTATCAAACTGGGCTTCCCTGGTGGCGCAGTGGTTGAGAATCTGCCTGCTAATGCAGGGGACACGGGTTCGAGCCCTGGTCTGGGAACACCCCACATGCCGCGGAGCAACTAGGCCCGTGAGCCACAAGTACTGAGCCTGCGCATCTGGAGCTTGTGCTCTGCAACAAGAGAGGCCACGACAGTGAGAGGCCCACGCACCGCGATGAAGAGTGGCCCCCGCTCGCCGCAACTAGAGAAAGCCCACGCACAGAAACGAAGACCCAACACAGCCAAAAATAAATAAATAAATAAATAAATAAGTAAATAAAAATTTTAAAAAAAAAGTTAAAAATTGACAAATCTTTACAAAAAAAAAAAACTTATCAAACTGTACACTTTGAGGGAGTCTACACTCCCTCTACTCAACCTGTACACTCTAAGGGAAATTAGAAAACACTGTGAGATAAATGAAAATGAAAACACAACATACCAAAACTTACGGGACGCACTAAAGCAATGCTCAGAGGGAAATTTATAGCTGTAAACACCTATATTAAAAAAAAGGAAAATCTCAAATCAATAATGGAAACCTCCATCTTAAGAATAAATTTAACAAAATGTGCAGACTTGCACAAAGTTACAAATCATTGTTGAAAGAAATTTTAAAAGTCCTAAATAAATGAAAAGACATTTTTTGTTCATAAATTGGAAATTTTAATATTGTTAATATTGACAATACTCCACAAAATGATCTACAGATTCAATGCAATAACTATCAAAATCCCAACATCTTTTTTTTTTTTTTTTGTACAAATGGACAAGCTGATCCAAAATTTCACGTAGAATTGCAAGGAATCTCACCTAGCCAAAACAATTTTTTTCTTTTCTTGAAAAAATAAAATTGGAGAAAGCACACTTCCCAGTTTTAAAATAGCACAAGGCTACAGTAATCAAGACAGTAAGGTATTGGCACAGGGTTAGACATATAGATCAATGGAATAGAATTGAGAGTCCAGAGATAAACTGTTACTTTTATGGTAAATTGATTTTTGACAATGATGCCAAGATAATTCAACAGGAGAAAAACAGTCTTTCCAACAAATGGTGCTGGGACAACTAGATATTCACAGGAAAATAATGAAGTTGAACACTTCCCCTACCTCATGCTATGTACAAAAATTAATTCAGGGCTTCCCTGGTGGCGCAGTGGTTAAGAATCCGCCTGCCAATGCAGGGGACGAAGGTTCGAGTCCTGGTCTGGTAAGATCCCACATGCCGCGGAGCTACTAAACCCGCATGCCACAACTACTGAAGCCCGCGCACCTACAGCCTGTGCTCTGCAACAAGAAAAGCCACTGCGATGAGAAGCCCGTGCACCGCAATGAAGAGTAGCCCCGCTCGCCACAACTAGAGAAAGCCTGCACACAGCAGCGAAGACCCAAAAATAAATGAATACATTTATTTAAAAAATTAATTCAAAATGGATCAAAGATCTAAATGTAAGAGTTGTATGCTATAAAAATCTTAGAAAAAAGCAGAGGCTTAAATCTTCATGTTCTTGGATTAGGCAATGGATTTTTAGGTGTGACACCAAAACAAAAGCAAAAAAGAAAAAGAAGAAAGGTAAAGTGGACTTCATTCATACTAAAAAACTTCCGTGCTTCAAAGGATAGTATCAAGAAAGTGAAAAGACAACCAATAGAATGGAAGAAAAGATTTGTAAATCATATATGATATATAAATCCATACCCCAAATCCAGAATATATGAAGAACTCTTACAACTCAACACTGTAAAGGCAAATAACCTACCTTAAAAATGGCCACAGGATTTGAGTAGACATTTGTCCAAAGATATACATATGACAAGCACATGAAAAGATGCTCAGTATCATTAATCATTAGCGGTGTTAGCAGGTCTTTTGTAGCGCCTCATCCAAGAAACATCACCTTTCCCTTTACACTCCTCCAATTTTCCAGCTATTTTGTAATCTCAAACTGTATATTTAGACTCTTGTGGAAATAGAGTGTATTTTTTCTTAACCTAATTTTTCTTAACTGAACACTGAAAAAACATGTGATTAAGGATAGAGAAGCCTCAGTAGTAATATGTTCATAAAATATTTGTGTTTAAAATGAATCCAGAGCCTTTGCACAGGTAAAGAATTAGAACTTTTTGAGATGAAGGGGATTGGAAGAACCGGAACTGTGTAAGGAGAAGGGAAGGGTGTGCACACTGGATCCCACCAGAATGGGGACCTTTCCTTTCCTTTAGCCTCCCACTAAGGCTTCCTCTGGCACTGTGAGGAGAGCTGGGGATTAGAGAAAAGACAGATGTTGTCCTTGACCTCAAGAACAATCTTTAATATTTTAACATTTACAAAGCACTTTAATACCTACCATCTTAAGCAATATTTAAAATAACCCTGTGAGGTAGGGAGGGGGTGGTTATTATTATTCCCATTGTATCGATAAGAGATGTAAACTGAGCACATGCTGGCTAGCCAGAGGAATCTAGAAAGCACCCTACCTGGAACTCAGCCTCAGACTGTCTGATTCCTTCATAGCAGATATGGTACCCCCTTAATCAGCTATGATCGCTGGTGACAAGAACTGTGCTTTGATCATCACTGTGTCCTCTGAAGTTTCTAATGTGACGTTTGGTACATGGCAAGCATTTGATGATGGTTTATTCCACAATTCATTTTAATCTCCCAGTAGCAACTATGCAATGTTCTGGCTGCTTTGTTTCATATGTATTATCATAATCCTCACACTAACTCTCTCAGAGTTATGATCTGCACTGTACAGTGGAGAAACTGAGGCTCAGAAGTACAGTGACTTGCCCAAGACAGAAGTGGGGGAAAAAAAGGAGTTTAAATCCATGCGTGCCTTCTAAAGGGACCCATGGTGATTCATTTTATTTTTAGTTATGGAGGTGTGCATGTATCATACAGTGAAGAAATGCTTCTCCATCAACTCTTTATTACTGATATCCAGGTTGTCAAAAATCTTTAGAAACTTGATCATGAGAATGAGAGTTGATCTGCCCAAGACCTTTGAAGATGAGCAGAGCCGTTGCCATTTTCCTGCTGCACATCCTCACAGCTGTTGCAAGCTCTATCCGCAGCTTTACTCCAAGTGACAGAGAATGACTGATGGAGCTGGAGGTCTCTGTCTAAAAAGGAAATACGCTTGTTCCGATGTCCCTGCTATGTTATGCAGTTGCTTACATTTTTAACCAAAGATTTAGTCAAGAAATAGTGCAGACAGAGTCCTGTTTGTGCTCCCCGAACAAAGTCTGAATAGATATTTGGAAAAGAATTTTATGCCATGGACTCAGTAAGTATTTGACTTTTTTTTACTTTGTGAATGAGCCAAAGTTCCTTACAGAGGAGGGTCTGAAGATGAGTTTTCTTTTCGTAAAAAATCTTAATTAATTAATTCATTCATTCATTTAGCTGCGTTGGGTCTTCATTGCTGCACGCGGGCGTTCTCTAGTTGTGGCGAGCGGGGGCCACTCTTCATTGCAGTGCGTGGGCTTCTCACTGCGGTGGCTTCTCTTGTTGCGGAGCACGAGATCTAGGCGTGCGGGCTTCAGTAGTTGTGGCACGTGGGCTCTGTAGTTGTGGCTAGTGGGCTCTAGAGCGCAGGCTCACTAGTTGTGGCGCATGGGCTTAGTTGCTCCGCAGCATGTGGGATCTTCCTGGAGCAGGGCTCGAACCCGTGTCCCCTGCATTGGCAGATGGATTCTTAACCACTGTGCCACCAGAGAAGTCCCTGAAGATGAGTTTTTTAAAATGACATTCTCATCCTAGTCAACTCATTAGTGTGGCCTGTTAAAAACATGACTGTAAATTCTTTCACATCAGAAGGTGAGGTCTAGCTCCCCTGTCCTTGAATCTGGGTGGCTTGGGACTGCTTTGACCAGTAGAATACAGCAGAAGGGAGGCTGTATGACTTCTGAGGCTAAGTCATAAAAGGCCATGCAGTTTCTGCCTTATTTACCTGATCAATCCTGCTCGGAGCCCAAGCCACCAGGTAAAAAGTCCAACCACCCTGAGGCAGCCATGTTGTGAGGAACTCAAGCCATGTGAAGACGTGTATAGCCTTTCTGGTTGACAGTCCCAGCTGGGTCCAGCCTTCAAGTCATCCCAGCCTGGGTACCAGACACATGAGTGAAGAAGCCTCCGGATGACTCAGTTCTCCAGCCACATGTGCATCCTTTGCTATTTGCATCCCAGATGAGGCCTCAGACATTGTGGAGCAGAGATAAGCTATCCTCCCTATACTATGTCCTAAATCATGACCCATGGAATCCACAAGCATAATAAAATGGTTTTTGTATTATACCACAGAGTTGGGGGTGGTTTGTTATACGTCAGAAGATAACTACAGCAGTCAGTCAGAACTCTTCGGGTTGCAAGTGATAAAAGCACAACTCAAATTAGCTTAGGAAAAAGAGAATCTGATGGAAGGGTACTAGAGTATGGTGGTAGCCATGAGCGTGTGCCTTGCAGATCACCTGTGGGAGCGTGATTGACCCATGGTCCCAGCGGCTGCACGCCGAGATCCATCACTGTGTTCACACTGAGTCCAAGCTCCTCACAAGCTTAAGGGTGCCGGATTTAGCAGATAAAAATATGGGATGCCCATTCAAGATTTGGACATATGTATACTAAAAATAACTCTTTGTATCTGAAATTCAAGTTTAACTGGGTGTCCCATATGAATTGGGCACCCCTACACAAGCTGTGTAGTGACTGGATGTGTGGGATTCTGTGGTGGGCTGTTCTTGGGAGACACAGGACCCCTCTGATTGGTGACTTTGGCTCAAGGATTCTCCATCAGACTTGCTGAACTTCCTTAGAGCTACACTGCAGTCCAAGACTATCCCCCCCCCCCCCCCCCGCTTTTCTCTTCACAAAGTTTAGACTTGCATCTTGGTCTGATGAGGAGGTCTCCCAGTATCCTCTATCTCCCTCCACATTTTCCCTCACAGGCGTCTTCCCTAATCAGTGCCTTGCACTTCTAATCTCATTTCAGAACTTACTTCTCATAGAACCCGAAATAACACAGGAAACTTGCATGAATGAAAGAAGTTTGAGTAACCAAATCACAGGCAGAGCTGTGATGCAGCTGAGCGCCAGGAACCTGAAAGCCTCCATTTCCCTTTCTAGCGCTCTCTTCTGCCTCTCTCCGTCCATCCATTCATTCTTTCTCTCCACAGACCGGCTTCCTTCATGGAAACTCCCAAGTTCCACATCCTATAACTTTCACCATCAGAGAGATGTTTACTCTCTTCCTTGCTTTTAGTTCGAAAAACTGAGGGAAGGGCTCTGATTGGCCTGGCTTGGGTTAGGTGCCCACCTCTGAATCTATCAACGATGGCCAGGTGTGGGGTCTGTAAGAACAGAGATTCCTGTGCAAATCACATGGTTGCAATTGGGGGAAGAACTATTCCCCCAAAGAGAGGATTGGATAGACAATATCATAGGTGAGTGTCCACTTTACCCCCTGATCTACTGCGTAATGTCAGCCAAACTTACTGGGATACATAAAACTCCAGAGTTAACTAATGGTTGATTGAATCGATTAAATGTTGGGAACTGAATTTCCACAACGTACCATGGAGAATGTGTGGTAGAGGCTTTAGGTATATTATTTCTTTATAATCTTTGTAACAGACCCAGGAGGTAGAGTTATTATTCCTTTCTTACAGATAATATTCTGAAGCTCAGAATATTAAGTAACTTACTCAAGGTCATTCACTTAGTAAACAGCCAGGAGCTAGGATTTAAAACCAGATCTTGATTTCCCCAGGTCTTTCCGCTACTCTTAGCTGGTTGTTCAGTGTTAATTGGAGCCAGTAAAGGGGTAATTGTATTTTCACCTTTACAAAACATTGCTTTGGTGTGGTATGTGCATAACTTCAATTTTTATTTTCTTGTGTGAAAAATTACCTTTTTCATTCCATTTTAAAAATTTAAGAGTATTTGAATGAACTTACTATGTGCTCTGCCACTGTCTGTAAGAAAGACAAATAGGAATAAAACTGGTCTCTGGCACTGACCTAGGGTCACAGAGCTAGGAAGAGTTCAGAAGCAAAGGACATTTATACTCTTGAACAGAAAAATCATTCAGGTAGATGCTTCCAAAGACTCAAATGTTTTATCAAGTACACCAAATGCTTTATTTTGGACCCACCATTTAATAATTAATTCTTAATAAAATGATTTAAATAAGAATCCTTATATTAACTTTGATTTGGTATAAAAAAAAAAAAAACTGGTATCTGGGCTCAAAGGCGCTTAACAGTCTAAGATGAGGGTAGACAGTGGGCATGGTGTATAGACATGTTTATAAATAAAACAATGAGAGGGACTTCATTGGTGGCACAGTGGTTGGGAATCCGCCTGCCAATGCAGGGGACACAGGTTTGAGCCCTGGTGCGGGAAGATCCCACATGCCATGGAGCAACTAAGCCCGTGCACCACAACTACTGAGCCCATGAGCCACAACTACTGAAGCCTGCGTGCCTAGAGCCCAGGCTCCACAACAAGAGAAGCCACCGCAGTGAGAAGCCCGCGCACCACAATGAAGAGTAGTCCCCGCTCGTGCCTCAACTAGAGGAAGCCCACACACAGCAACGAAGACCCAATGCAGCCAAAAATAAATAAATAAAAAATGAGAGGATATTAGGGTCAGGAGTGTGCTAAGTGTGGGATGGACATCAAACTCTCCGTTGTTCCTGTTGAACCACTTGGTTTTCCAGAACTTTAAACAACTCAGAAAAACGATATCTATATTTGGAAAATATTTTCTGGTTTTTACACATGGCCCAGGATACTATCCATTATGTTCCATTCTCTGAACACTACTTAAACGTTTGCAAAAGAATGGATAATAATAACACACCATATAGGATTTACTCTATTACTTTGCTTGATGCTTTACATAGTTATCACATGATCGCATTTAATCCCTATAGGGGTCCGGCTGGGTAGAGGAAGCCCAAACAGGAAACAGAAGCCTTGCCAAGTAGAGGAAACAGATATTGGTGTCTGGGCTTCTGAGGTGCCTGGAATGTATGGGACAGGGTCCTGGAGAGGAGGACACTGCAGAAAAGGAGCTTTAGAAATATGCATGGAGAATCTCTTGGGTCTTTGCCTGAATACCAGTTTGCTTTTGTGCAGGATAAGACTCCAGAAGGCCTGGCAGAGAAAAATACCTGAGGGGCAGAGAGCTGAACAGAGACTCCAGAGGTCACACTGTGCTTGTGTGACCTCTGGACATGTTGGACTTTCAACCATTCTGAGGGAAGTGATGTCATGAAAACTCAGGGAATTTAGTTGAGACATCAAGAGGCCGTGTTTTAGGAATAAGGATTGCATCCTGTAGTTAGGTCAACTCCAGACAGATTCTAACAAAATGCAAAACCAAGTCTCAGCAGAATCAAGATGATCTGCTAGTAACTTGACCGCCTGCTGACACAGAACTCCACACTCTTTAAAGGAAAATACAGTAAGTCCCTTACAAACGAATGAGTGCCGAGAGCACGTTTGTAAGTCCAATTTGTTCGTAAGTTCAACGAAGTTAGCCTAGGTAACCAACTAACACAGTCGGCTATATAGTACTGTACTGTAATAGGTTTATAATACTTTTCACACATATAATACATGACAAACAAACAAACACAAAAAATAAAGAAAACATTTTTAATCTTACAGTACCTGGGAATGTAAATTGATACAGCCACTATGGAAAACAATATGGAGGTTCCTTAAAAAACTAAAAAATAGAATTACCATATGACCCAGCAATCACACTAGCAGGCATATACCCTGAGAAAACCGTAATTCAAAAATACACGTGCACCCCAATGTTCATAGAAGCACTATTTACAATAGCCAGGACATGGAAGCAACCGAAATGTCCATCGACAGAGGAATGGATAAAGAAGATGTGGTGCATATATACAATGGAATATTACTCAGCCATAAAAAGGAATGAAACTGAGACGTGGATGGACCTAGAGAGTGTCATACAGAGTGAAGTAAGTCAGAAAGAGAAAAGCAAATACCCTATAAAAACACATACATGTGTAATCTAGAAAAATGGTATAGATGAACTTATTTGCAAAGCAGAAATACAGACATAGACTTAGAGAACAAATGTATGGATACCAAGGGGGAAAAGGGTGGGGAGGGAGGAATTGGGAGACTGGGATTGACACATATACATTATTGATACTATGTACTAAAATAGATAACTGATGGGAACATACTATATAGCACAGGGAACTCTACCTAATGCACTGTGGTAACCTAAATGGGAGGGAAGTCCAAAAGGGAGGGGATATCTGTATGTGTATGGCTGATTCATTTTGTTGTGCAGTGGAGGCTAACACAACATTGTAAAGCAACCATACTCCAATAAAAATTAATAAAAAAATCTTACAGTACAGTACCTTGAAAAGTACAGTAGTGCAGTACAATAGCTGGCATACAGGGTCTGGCATCGAGTGAACAGGCAAGAAGAGTTACTGACTGGAGGAGGGAGAGGAGGTGGGAGATGGTAGAGCTGAGGGATCATCAGCAATAGGAGACGGAGGGCAAGCTGCAATTTCACTCACGCCTGACAATGATGGCACAGGTTCTGGTTCCTTGCTGGATTCAATTCTATCTACTCCCCTGGAAAAACGATCCAGTGATGTCTGGGAAGTAGCTCTTTTTTTCTCTTTATAGATGACACTGTAGCACTGGATTGCATTCTGAATGGCTGCTGCAACCTTCATGTACCGTTCTACATTTGAGACCCGTGCTTCAAAAACTAACAGTGCCTCCTCAGATAAAGCAAATCCCTTTGCCATTTCCTGCATCGTGATGCTCTTTGGTTCTTCAGTTACTTCTTCTTCCTCTTGTCTCTCTTTGTCCTTTCTCTGGGCCTCCAATTCCATCAGGTCTTCATTAGTAAGCTACATGTTCGCATCTTTGGAAGTTTGCAACTTGAAGGTTCGTATGTAGGGGACTTACTGTAATATAATCTGGACTGTCTACAATTTAGCAGCTAGGTGAATGTCCACCGTAGCCCGTGATCTACCGTGCAATGTCAGCCGAACTTTTCTAGTCCTCAGTCAAATGACAATTTTTAAGGTCCCTCCAGTTCCAATTTCTAAAATTAAAGATATGGTCACAGCTTTATTTCCTTAGGACCAGCTAGTTAACCATGCCACTGCTTAGGCTTCAGGCTTCAGAATCTGTACACTGAAAAAGGAACTTGATTCCTGTAAACACTTCCTTCCGTTATTCACCTATTAAAGAGCTACTTTATTATTGACGACTGTCCAAGAAGCTGGACAGGTGAAACTGACACAGGTGGGATAATTTGGGAAAGACGTCTAGCTCCGGTGTTTTTTTTCCCTTCTTTGTAAAAAATCCATCATCTCTGCAGAGCCAAGGCACAGGCGAAGACTTGTCAGCAGGACGGGAATGCTCTGGCCATCCGAGCCCGCCCTCTGCTGGTTAGATGAAGCCATATCATGCTGAGTGGAAACAACTAGGGTGGGGAGCAGGGAATCATTTGAATTTTGCCCTTTTCATATTTTTAAACCCCTTGATACTCCTCCCCTGGGGCTCCTATAGTCTTTCTTAGGACCTCACCATATGTATATGTATATGTATATGTATATGTATATGTATATGTATATGTATATGTATATGTATATGTATATGTATACATATGTATATAGAGAGAGAAACGGGGGAGGGAGGGGAAAGGAGGGAGAGGATGGGAGAGATGGGAAGAGAGGGGGAAATAGAGGGAGAGGTAGAAAATAAGGAGGGAGGGAAGGAAAAAATGAGGGGAGGCAGAGAGGTGGAGGGGAGGGAGAGAGAGAAGGAGGGGGAAGAGAGTAAGAGGAAGAGAATGAAAGAGAAAGCAAAGGAAGTGAGATTTATAGAGAATGGGTATATGCTTCTCTTTTTTGACAAGCTCTAGTGGTTGGAAAAGAGGGACTCCAGGGCTAGGCGGGTCATTCACTTTTTGGTCGCTGATATTTTTCCTTTAGTGTTGGAGGCGAAAGCCCAGGGCCAGAGTCAGAGAACTTGGATTCTGTCCCTGCCCTGCTGCTTACTGGCCAAGTGACCTTAAACAAGTCAATTGACCTCTCTGAGCACCGTTCACTCATTAATTCAGCATTCAATATTTATTGAAGACTTACTATGTTCCAAACCCTGAGTTAGGCTCTGGGGGAATATAAAGATGAAAGAGATGTGGCCCTTGTCTTCAAAGGGCCCACAGTCCGGTGGGGGAACCAGGGCTTATTTCACAGTGGCCAGTCAGGCAGGTGCTGAGCAAACATCCAGGAGACTCTTGGACCCCAGTCCTGCAGACAAATGCATTTCATGGCAGTGAGCACTGTGATAGTATGAGTCTGTTGAGGCAGCTAAACGTCCACTTCCCAGAGGGGTTGCAGAAATTAGTCCAGTTGTGTGACCTTGGGCAAGTCATTTAACTTCTCTGAGCCTCTCTCTTTCTCCCACTTCACAGAATAGTCAAGCCCTGTCTTTTGATGCCCTCAGGGACAATGCCGGCTCTTCCATTAGCACTCACCATGGTAGATTTCAGTGGCTGTCTGCCTCTCTCACTGGCCTCTGAGCAACGTGAAGGCAGGGCCATGTCGGTCTTATTCGCAGCTGTGTCCCCTGCTCCTAATGCAGTGTGTAGCACTTAGTAGGTGCTCAGTTAATGTTTGATGAAGGATTGAATATATGGCTGAGATGGGAAGCGGGAAATGGCTTCACTGGACGCCATGTGTTATGGTTGCTGCTCTCACATCAGCAGGAGTCTAAGGTCCCATCACGGCACTCAGATTTCCTTCACGGTAATACCTGCCATTTATTGAACGCCTCTCACGTTCCAGGCAATGTTCTGTCAAATCTGATACATTTGTTCATCTACTTTTCTCCTCATAATAATCATCTGCAGTAGCTGACATTATGTCTGTTTTACATTCCAGATGAATTTCAGAGCAATTTTAAAAACTTGTCCAAAGTCATACAGTTGAGAAATGACAGCAGGAGTCCAACCCAGGTGTCCTGACTCCAAAGCGTTTTGCTTCCCTCTGTACAAGCTGTGTCCAGGGCTCTCAGAGCTAGCTGGATCCAGAGAGTACAAATGTGGCAGCTGCAAGGAGCTCCGCGGCACGGCACACAAAGACCTGTCGCCAGAGGGCGCTCAAGGGCGCTCCCTTGGCTGCCCTGGAGTCAGTGGGGACTGAGAAGCAGTCTTGGCAGTGTCTGGGACCACGACGGTACTAATGAGCTGGGGAGTGCCAGCGCCTGGTGTGGCTGGATGCTCACTTTTCCCGTTGGCATCAGTCAAGCCTCCTTATGTGGATGACTGTCATCCCTCACTTTTTCAACCACGTCTACAAACCCCTCTATGTCCTTAACCACTGAGGGTGGATCTGTGCACTGCACCACCCAGAGGCTATCAGTGCATCCCATGTGGAATGGAAGCCAGAAGGATGAGAAGCACAGTTTTTTTTCTTCTCATTCAAGGAACCCACCCAGATCCCATGCCAGCTAGGGAATTGGCAGGACCTCTTCTACTCTGCTCAGCCCGCAAGGTGGCCGAGATTTGTGCCCCCCCCCCACTCATGATTCCATGAGAGTCTCTGGGGCGCCTCTTTGTTCACATCCTCTCCCACAGCCTCCTGTGATCTCAGACTTCTCTGCTCAGCCTCCCACTCTCCTCTCCTCACCCTACCAGGCCTCACTTCTTTTCCTCTTTGGTCTTTAGCTCAACTTGTCATTCATTACACACTGTGGAGCTGTAGGAGGGTCCCTGGGGTCAAGGAGGTGCTGAGACGAAGTTTCTTAGCATAACTCCTCAGAGTTGTACTGAACCGGCCTCTGCTTTTCCATACCTCATGTTGCACTGTAAAAACCTCCCTGTGTTTTCATAGCTGGGTGTGAAGGGCCTCTGAAGGAAGATGGTTATGTTCTATGACCCCAGGAGAGAGCTAGGGGGAAAATAAACATCCTGCCATCCATTTATCAAACCCTTCCTCTGTATATACACTCTAGAAAGATGATAAAGGCAAGGCCCTGTCCTGATGGTACTCTCTGCTCCTAAGACACTGGGGACCTGATCTAGGGGACAGTTGTAAACCCCGGTTCCCATGGAAGTCAGCCTTGATAGAGCCTAAATGTCAGGGGCAAGGCATTGTGAGAGCACAGAGGAAGGAGAGAATAGTTCTGAGAGCAGCTTGGGGAGGCTTTAAGGAGAAGGAGGCTTTGTGCCAGACCCTCAAGGATGAAGGTGATTTTATCACAGAGACGTTGTGGGGAAGAGGGTGTGAATGAAGTAAACAGAGGCGTAGAAACTTGTGAGTGCATGTGGAAACATCTCTGCTCTGGCAACAAGGGCAAATTAGATACGCTGGCTCTGTATCTGCCACACCACTGATGTACTGGGTCTCCTTCTCTAGGGCACCAATGACCATGGGTGTCTTGCTCATTCCTAAAAGACCAGAACTCAATTTTAGTTTGTAGTAGCAGTAGTTCTAAAAATAGAACTACCACATGACTCAGCAATTCCACTCCTGGGTATATATCTGAAAAAAAAACCAACAACGCTCATCTGAAAAGATATAGGCACCCCAATGTTCATAGCAGCATTATTTACAATTACCAAGATATGGAAGTAACCTAAGTGTTCATCAACAGATGAATGGATAAAGAGGATGTGGTAAATGTATACAATGGAATATTACTCAGCCATAGAAAAGAATGAAATTTTGCTATTTGCAGCAACGTGGATGGACCATGAAGGCTTTATGCTCAGTGAAATAAATCAGACAGAGAAAGACAAATACTGTGTGATATCACTTGTATGTGGAATCTAAAAAATACAACAAACTAGTGAATATAACAAAAGAGAAACAGACACAGATATAGAGAACAAATCAGTGGTTACCAGTGGGGAGAGGGAAGGAGGGAGGGGCAACATAGGGGTAGGGGATTAAGAGGTATAAACTATTAGGTATAAAATAAGCTACAAGGATATACAAGGATGTTGTACATCCTTGAATTTTGCCCTTTTCATATTTTTAAATCCAAGGATGTTGTACAAGGATATATTGTACAACATGGGGAATATAGCCAATATTTTATAATAACTATAAATGGAGGATAACCTTTAAAAATTGTGAATCACTGTATTGTACACCTGAAACTTACATAATATTGTACAGCAACTATACTGCAATTAAAAAAAAAAGCCAGAACTCAATGCAGTGTCTGCCATATAGAAGGTGCTCAATAAATATGAGTTGAAGGGCTTACTAATGAATGAATAGATGGATGGATTTTAAACAAATGAATTTAGTTGTAGGGCAATATTGCTTAAATGTGCAGGGAATTCATTATGCAATTGTAACAGCCCAGTCTCTCCTAATCTCATCCCATACCTGCATGCACTAACCCTGACTCCGTTCTTCCCACTGACCACAGCTCCCATTCCTGTACTGAGAGCACTGTGGCCACTTTGTTCACATTTCCTTGGTCATATGCTTCTCTGGACAATTTGCTACTTTGAGAGGCTGGATCCCACCCCTTTGGGGCTCTGTTTTTAAATGCAAGAGAAAGGCATAGAAAAACATCAGACTGGTTCTCAACCTTTGGAATATTCCTGCTCAATTTAGATCTAGGAAGCCATGCAAGAGGTGAGGAGAAAAGGCTCCTCTCTTGTTCCAACAGCGTGGAACATGACTCCCAGACATCCTCGTCTGTAAAACGGAAGAAGTGATGCTTGTTGACCAAGTTCCCAGCCATGACTATGGTTATTCAACACCATGTGGATTTCTGTAAGAAGCATTTGTGACCTCAATTCAAAGGACTATTGTAATCCATTGACTTTTTCCATTTGTCCCACGCACGGAAAATGAATTTGCAATCAGCAGTCTTCTCAGCCTGACACTGCTTTTTTCACTGAACGTGAGAACACCGTGGCATCATTTGGTGGGTGGGAGGAGGTACCTGAGCTGCCAGCACTATTCATGGAGTCCTTCTGAGGCAGGAGATAGATGGGCCCCCGGCTGAACAGTTTCTCACCTGTGGACAGAAACTCCATAATAGTAGAAACTCCATAAAAGCAGGATGATGGAGGAGGCTGGGCCTTGCCCAGATAAGAGATAAAAGACCACATATTCCTCATTCTCGAAATCAAGGAGACCTTCCCCTACTACATATGCGCAGAAAGGCTCCTTGGAGGCAAAAACAGAGGGGATGCCACCCCATAGTAAGTGATGTCAACTACCCATAGGCCTCTTCGCTAGAATCCACCTTGGCTAAGAGATGCGCACACACACAGGGGAGGACCCTGAGATATACCAAATACGGACTCAGAACCAGGCAAAGCAAGATGATTGGTCAAAGGAAACCCGGAAGAAATGCCCCATAAAAGTGATTCAAACTACCACGAGGGCATGACTCTCTCTCTGAGCCCACCTATGTGTCTATCCACACATGCTGTACTCTTTTCTTCCTAATAAACACATTATGTACTTCACTACTTTCCGTCTCTATGTGGAAATTCATTTCTACGCAACTAATGGGCCAGGGCGTTGTCACTGGCCACTGGTCCCTGGTGGTCCAGCGGCTAGGATTTGGTGCTCTCACTGCTGTGACCCCACCTCAATCTCTGGCTGGGAACCGAAGCCCAGCTTCAAGCCGCTGCTGGCCAAGGCCACCTGAGATCACTTCGTGGGACCCAAACCAGGAATTGGCTACCTAAGTAGAAACTGCCAACAAGTGGATGAGTGGAGACTTGCTAATTGATGGCCAGAGAGAGTCTGACTATATCCTGAGCTTTGTAAAACAGCCCACCACCTCCCTGCTGCTGCTTTGTCTGCCTGTCTTCTGGTAAAGAAAGGCTATAATGGCATATGGATGGAGGTCCAGGCAGGGAGCCATCCTGCCTCAAAGCATTTGCAGTTAGCATTTCCATCACTACACTCACAGAACTTGCTTAAACATCAGAATGACAATGACGAGGGCCCTTTATTTATTAAGTTACGCACTTTGCATGCGTTATCTGCAAGCCACACCATAACTCTAGGAGGTAAGCGATGTAGTCATTCCTGCAAGAGGACACTGACACTCAAGAGAAGATAAGTAAGTAACTTGCCCAAGACCACAATAAAGAGTGAAGTTGGAAATCGAATCTCACATCTGTCTGGCTTCAAAGCCTCTGGCCTCCTCACTGCACCATGATGCCTCCTTAGAGCAGGAGGGTCAGGTCCAGGATAAAAAATATCCACTGAGCCCCTGCTACTTCCCTTGTGTGGGAGACAGACTAAATGCTCTGTCCCCTTCCACCACCACTAAAGATGGTCACGTCCTGATCCCTGGAACCCATGGATATCCTACCTTACATGGAAAAAGGGAATTTACAAATGTGATTATGTTAAGGAGCTTGAGATGGGAGGATTATCCTGGCTTATCTGGGTGAGCCCAATGTAATCACAAGAGTTCTTATAAGAGGGAGGCAGGAGGGTCCGTGTGAAAGAAGGCAATGTGATAACGGAAGCAGATCAGAGAGACTGGAAGATGCTAGGCTGCTGGCTTTGAAGATGAAAAGCAGGGCCGTTAGCCAAAGAATGAGGCCAGCCTCTAGAAGCTGGAAAAGGTACAGGAATGGATTCTCCCCTAGAGCCTCTAGAAATAACACAGCATTACGGACACCTGGATTTAGTCTATAATACCCATTTTTGGACTTCTGATCTGCAGAACTGTAAGATAAGAAGTTTGTGTTGTATAAGTCACTAAGTTTGTGATAATTTGTTATAGCAGCAATACGAAACTAATACACCCTGGAAGATATGACAAATTGTCAGATGACCCCTTTAGGGTCACTGATGGGCAGGAGCCACCGTGAGAGCGAGCTGGTGATTATGAAAGGCAGCCCTGGACAGAACGATGACATTGACCAGCATTTGTGGCGCCACCTGCCACGCTTCTCAGGCATAGCTGCATGACACTTCCTCTGGGTTATGGCTTCAGCCCCTCTGCAGTTCAGCTTTCAGGAACTCCCAGTGTTAGGCTTGGCTCCCTCCGGTGACCCTGCTGCTGCATCAAGGAGTGAGCCTGTTGCAGCTGCCTGGTTTCCAGCCTTAGCTCTGCCACTCACTCTGTTCCCACCTTTGCCAGGCCCCGTGTCGGGCCAGCCACACCAGGCATTGGAGAAAAAAAAATCCAGCTAAAATAATCACCGTTACAGGCTGTGTAGTATGTGTAATGGCTACAGTCACAGACTCAAGGCCAGACTTTTAATGTCTTAACCTTGGTGATCTCATCTGTAAAATGAGGATGGGAACACGTCCCTCATGGAGCTGTTGTGGGGGAAATTCAGATGACTTATGCAAAATACACAGCACAGTGTGAGGCACTGAGTCAATTCCCCCTCAGTGACAGCTGTATTGTTATGATTATACATTTTAAACATGAGTCATGGACATGAGCTCCAAAGCGACCTCGGGTTTAACGTCCAGGCAGGTATTCGGAAAGCACGTGATTCCTTGGTGTCAGGCACTGCAATATGAATTACAATGCAAGCTTGACTCCATAATCCAGAACTGAACTTGGATTTTAATTCTTCTGCCCACAGCTTTATCTTTCTTCCTTTTGCGTTAATCATTAGGAAGTCAAAATTTTAAAAATATTTGGGAGGGATTGCTGAAGTATTTGAAGTCTATGGGGGGATTCTGTAGAAGAGAAAACAGGCCTAGGAAAATCTGGTAAGTGGAAAATCAAGAGAGAAAGGACTCAGTGTTGTAGGCATTTGAGCTGCTCTGGGAGACTCGAAATTCTGAAAGTTAGGATTCTGCCATATGAGAAATGTGACCTGTGACCTTCAATATTCAAAGCTCCCCAGGTGTCCCCTTTATGAGTCAGCGTGCATGGTGGGCTGAGTTACCCCGATCCTTTCTACTTCCTGGCTTCCCATCCTGACTCCAGGCTAACTGATCAGGAAGCCTCCCATTGGCTTCTATGAGCACCTGGTGCATTTCCTGTATCCTGCTGGGTACTGTGAGAGTACCAGGATGTTTGAAGCCAAAATTCTCTCCTCTAGAAGCTCCTGATCTAGGGAAGAAAAGGTTATAGGAAGGGAGGAGAGTTTAAAAGCATCAAAAGAGACATCACAAGGCATACTCTTAACAACATTTGTTGGGCACTTACTAGCATTTATTAAACATCCACTCTGGCCCAGGCATGTTACCCCCATGACCTATTTTTTTAATTTATTCCTTTTTAAATTGAAGTATAGTTGATTTACAATGTTGTGTTAGGTTCTGCTGTACAGCAAAGTGATTCAGTTATACATATATATAAATATTCTTTTTCATATTCTTTTCCATTACGATTTATTATAGGATATTGAATATAGTTCCCTCTGCTATACAGTAGGACCTTGTTGTTTATCTATTTTATTTATAGTAGTGTGTATCTGCTAATCCCAAACTCCTAATTTATCCCTCCCCCACTCCCTTCCCCCTTTGATAACCATAAGTTTGTTTTCTATGTCTGTGAATCTGTTTCTGTTTCATAAATAAGTTCACTTCTGTAATAATTTAGATTCCACATATAAGTCATATTGTATGGTATTTGTCTTTCTCTGACTTCACTTAGTATGATAACCTCTAGGTCCATCCTTGTTGTTTTATCTATTTTTTAAAAATGGTATTTGTGTAGTTTTTGTTTTTATTTATTTATTTATTTTATTTTTTTGACTGCGTTGGGTCTTTGTTGCTGTGCGCGGGCTTTCTCTAGTTGTGGTGAGCAGGGGTTACTCTTCGTTGTGGTGCATGGGCTTCTCACTGCGGTGGCTTCTCTTGTTGCGGAGCATGGGCTCTAGGCGTGCAGGCCTCAGTAATTATGGCATGCAGGCTCAGTAGTTGTGGCTCACAGGCACTAGAGTGCAGGCTCAGTAGTTGTGGTGCACGGGCTTAGCTGCTCTGTGGCATGTGGGAGCTTCTCGGACCAGGGATGGAACCCGTGTCCCCTGCATTGGCAGGTGGATTCTTAACCACTGCACCACCAGGGAGGTCCCCTTGTTGCTTTAAATGTCATTATTTCATTCTTTTTTATAACTAATATTCGATCATGTACATATACTGCATCTTCTATATCCATTCATCTGTCAATGGACACTTTGGTTGCTTCCATGTCTTGGTTATTGTAAATAGTGCTGCTATGAACATTCCCCCCATGACCTATTTATCTCACATATTTGCTCTCTGCCCATGGGCCATAACGAGTAAGTGATGGAACCAGAATCTGGAACCTGGTTGTCTGATTTCGGATTCTGTGCTAATGCCACATGCCAGCCACTAGGATTAAGTATGAATACACGGAACAGAGAGTGTATGCTCTTGGAATTCAGAGGGAGAGACAGACAGTTGTGATCTGAAGAGGTCAGTGAAGACTTCATGGAGCCCATGGTTTTAGTTGAGCCTGGAAGGATGGCTAGAATTTAGATGGATGGAGAGGAGGGCGATGAGGAAAGGCATGAATAACAGATATTCACCAGATTTAACAGAGTACCTGCTATATTCTAGGTGCTGGTCTAGATGCTTGAATAGAGCCAAGAGCAAAACAGACCCATATCTTTGCCATTGTGGGGCTTATATCCCAGTGGGAGGAGAAAGATAAGAAAGTAAAAGCACAACAAGTAAATGTTATAGCATAATATAAGGTGATAAGTGCAATAGAAAAAGGGAGAGGGAGGGAAGTGTGTGTTTCCTATGGTTGCTGTAACAAAGTATCACAAAACTGGGCTCTTAAAATAACATACATGTGATCTCCTATAGTTTTAGAGGTCAGAAGTCAGATATCAGTCAAATTTCACTGGGCTATAAAGTCAAGGTGTTAAGAAACCTGGTTCCCTTTGGAGGCTCTGAGAGGAGAATCTGTTTCCTTGCTTTTTACAGCTTCTAGTGGCTGCCTGTATTCCTTGGCTTGTGGCCCCTTCCTCCATCTTCAAAGTGCATGACTCCCATCTCTGCTTCTATCATCACATTGCCTTCTTCTGACTCCCTGCCTCCCTCTTTATAAGGACTCTTTATAAGGACTCCTGTCATTACATCAGGCCCACAGAGATAGTCCAGGATAATATCCCCACCTAGAAACCCTTAACTTAATCACATTTGCAAAGCCCCTTTTGCCATATGAGCTAACATTTACAGCTTCCAGGAATTAGGATGTGGACATATTGGGGGGTCATTATTCAGCACAGGAGTAAGGGGAATTAAGCATGAAGAAGAAGTTGGATGGTCAGAATAGGTTTTTAGGATGGAATCCTTAGAAACAGAGCCTGAGACAGAATTTAGGCGCACATGATGTATTTCAGGAGAATCCTATAAAGCGGGGAGTGAAGCAGGACAGGAAGAAGACAGCCAAGCAAGGATGGTCACATGATCTCGTCGTGGCTTGACCCACAGGGAGTGGCCTCTGGAGCATACACTGCACTGTAGACCACAGATCTGTCCTCTCTGGAGGAAAGAGACCTGCCCCTATTATTTTTAACTTTTTATTTTGTGATTATTTCAAATTTGCAGAAAAGTTGCAAGAATAGTACAGAGAGCTCCCTCCCACATAACCTTTAATCAGATTCATCAATTTAATTTTTTCCTATATTTTAATATTTTCTTTCTTTCTCTGTCTCTAAACACACACACACACATGCACACACTTTATTTTTTCCAAACCATTTGAAAGCAGTTGCTGCGTATGCTGCCCTCAACATTGTTCCTAAGAACAATGACATTCTCTTACATAACCACAGTGCAGTTATCAGATTCAGGAAACAACATTTATACAACACTCTCTACAGTTTATATTCCATTTATATAAGCGAATCTATAGTTTATACTCCAACAATGTCAGTTGTCCCAATAGTATCATTTATAGCATTTCTCTCCCTCCAGTCCAGGATCTAGTATTGCATTTACTTGTCTCTTTAGTGTCTTTTAATATAAGAAAATTCTTCAGGGACTTCCCTGGTGGCGCAGTGGTTAAGACTCTGTGCTCCCAATGCAGGGGTTCCAGGTTTGATCCCTGGTCAGGGAACTATATCCCACATGCATGCTGCAACTAAGGAGCCCATGAGCCGCAACTAAGACCTGGCACAACCAAATAAATAAATTAAATAAATATTAAAAAAAAAATTCCTCAGCCTCTCTTTGTCTGTCTTGATATTGACATTTTTAAAGAATACAGTCCAGTTATTTTACAGAAGTGTTTTCAATCAGAGTTTGTCTAGTGTTTTCTTAGGCTTAGGTTCAGATTAGGAATCCCCTGCTGGCTTTCCTAGGTCACGTGCTCCTCCTGTCCTGGGTGTCCCACCTGGACGCACACACTCCCTGGCTGTCCCACACTGTGAGGTTCATGTTGGGGGCCTGGCCACAACGTTGTGCAGTGTCTCCACTGTATGATTATTATTTTTTTCTCTTGCAACTAATAAGAAATCTGTGGGGAGCCATTTTGTAACCAGACAAATATTTTGTGTGTCATGAAACTTTTACTTATAGATTTAGAATCTATGGATGATCTTGCTTGAAATATATTATGATGTTGTAAAATGGTGATTTTTTTTTTCCTACTTCACCCCGCCTTCCACGTTGATCAATTGGCACTCAGCTTATGCTACAAGAAAGCACTCTTTTCTCCCATGTGTACTAATTGATTTGTTTGCTTATTATCTACTTATTATCAGCATGAGCTCATAGATTCCCGTTTTTAGTCAATGAATTATAAGCCTTTACTGTCTTTAGTTCTTGCGCTCCTCAAAGTGTCCCAGATTCGGTAGTTTGAGGACCATAATAAATGCGAGTAAAGGCTGTGATTCCTGTGCCTTTTTGGTCTGCTCCTATTATTATTTTGAACACATCCTTACTTTCTGGCCTCACGAGATATTCCAGGCTATCTTGTACTTTCCCTACCTTTGGAGTTTCTCCTTACACAAGCATAGCTTAGAGTTGAGTAACAGATTCAAGGCAATCTTGTACAGATTTGTGGTGCTTTCTTCCTGAGATCGTTGGTTTTTTTTGAAAAAAAACCGCAAAACCCAGATACACATATGCTTTATTTTCCCTTATTACTCACACCAAAAGTAGTATACTACATATACCCTTGTGCCTTTTGCTCTTTTCACTTTAAAATATATCATGGAAATGATGACGTATCAGCTTATAGAAAACTTCAGTGGGTCTTCCTCTACACTTCATCCAATGTTCTGGTACTTTGTCCCATAATTCCAGCCACTTCAGCCTCCATGATCTCTGTCTCTTCAATTCAGCATGACGGCCCTGCTTTATTTAGGCTTCCCATCAGGCACGATCGTCTGAAAGAGGCATGACAGCAGGGCTCATCTCATCTGTTTCCCTTTGTTTAGGGGTCACATGCCTTGTACCTATTACCCAATGTCTTACAACAGTTGGTTCATACACTGTGTCCAGGTTTCTGGTTGTTTATGGTGGGAGTTCAAGTCCATCCCCAGTTAACTCAGCATGGGGAACATGCCCAGGAAGAAATTTTGCATATACAATAGATTTTGCTCAACCGAATGAGGGTACCTTCTTCCAAACAAGCACTTTTTTGGACATATCCAGAATGCTGGGGACAAAATTTCTAAAAGCTTTCACATATTCTCTAACAACTTTAATATTATCCATTGCTTTAAGACCAGTCTTAGCTCAGATTCCTAACCTCTACTTGCCTTGTCCTTCCCGATCTGAATTTAACTGCCCAGTGTTTGTGGCCCTTATCCCCATTTCCTGGTGCCTGTCCTATTCCACCGGTCCTGATTTCTCTTTTAGCTCTGGTCTCTGCCCTGCTTAGCTTTTGAGGTTTCCTGTGCACATCAGGGTTTCTCTATACTGTAGCACTTTTAGACCATCTTGCACTTATTAACTAATTTCAACCTTCTAATAAGCTCATGGGGCAGATATTGCTGTTTCCCTCACTTTACAGGTGAGGTACAGGGAGGTTGGTAAGTTGCCTATGATCACACAACCTGAAAGTGGCAGAGCTGGCATCCAGACCCAGGTAGTTCTCCTCCAGAATTCATGCTCTCGACCCTGTTTACATCATCTCTCAGCCCCACAGGCATAGTGCTAGGCCCTGGGCTTTGGAGTGAAATGGACCTGCTTTAAATTTTAGTTTTGTTATTTAGCAGTTATGTAACTTTGGACAAATATCTTAGGCTCACTCAGCAAGCTTTAAGTTCCCCATTCATAAATCAGAGAAGATAATAGCTTCTAACATAGAGTGTTGCAGAGAGGTTTAAATTATACATTTTATAATGATATATAGTGATGTATATATATGTAATGATACCATTATACAGTGATCTATATCTATAACTATCATTAGTAAAATGCTTGGCAACAGCGTGCTCTTAATAAAATGCAGCTACCATTACCTCAGAGTCGCAGATTAAATCTGATTCTTACTTAGTGGTTCTGTAATTACTACCCTCCACCCCTAAACATACACAAAGGCCCCAGTTTAGGTATTGCTACACTTCATGCCAACACCTATCTCATTGTCTGGCACCAACTGGGCACTCCGTAAACACTTGGTGAACGTATTAATGAAGAGACAGATGAGTGAGTTAGCGCTGGCCGTGCAGATTACGAGAGCTTTCTCATGGTTGACATCCTTGGCCATCCAGCTGGGAGTCAGCAGATGGGTGAACCTGGTCCTCTCAGAGGACGAGCAGCGGGGAGAGTGAGACCTCGTGCTATTGACAATGCACTCATTGTCTTTCACGGTCAAAGGACTTACCCAAGCTCTTGTTTACTCTGTTGGGTTGGATGTCCTCCAAGCAGTGATCACACAGGCATCTCAGCCAGTGTTTGGGGTTTGTTTTCTCCCCATGGGACACAATCGCTGTGGACTCAGTTTGCTAGCTTCGGTGTTAGACAGTCTTCAAAGTCGCAAGGGAAATCCCAGCTCCATTTTTCTTCCAAGGACTTTCTGGGTCCCTGCCATGGTACTTGAAGGCCGTTTCTCAAATAGTCATTTGGCCGCTTCTTGCTTTTCACTGCACATAAAATCACTAGAATTATGAGTTCACATAGCTGGGTTAGAACACTATTCTGCTACCCACTGGCTGTGTCAACTTGGGTGAGTTCCTGAAGTGCTCTTCGTCTCTGTTCCCTCATCTGTGAAATAGAGGTTGTAAAGATTAAGTGATATACATGTGCAGTGTTTAGCACAATACCTGGCTGTATGGGTCAGGGTTCTCCAGAGAAGTAGAGCCACTAGGATATGTACATTACATAGAAAGAGACTTGTTATGAGGGATTGGCTCATGTGGTACGGAGGCTGAGAAGTCCCTCGGTCTGCTCTCTGCAAGCTGGAGGTCCAGGGAAGCCGCTGGTGTCATTCCAGTCCTAACCCAAGTCTTAAAAACGGATGTCCAGCTCAAGCAGAGATCACATTAATCCTTCCTCTGACTTTTTGGTCTATTGGGTTGGGTTGGTATCATCTTATGGAAAAACCCAAATGAACTTTTTGGCCAACCCAATATTTAGGATTTGATTTAGAATCAAAGGATTGGATGACGCCCACCTGCACTGGTGAGGGAGATCTTCTTTACTCAGTCTACCCGTTCAAATGTTAATCTCTTCTAGAAACAGGCACACCTAGAAATAATGTTATACCAGCTATCTGGGCATCCCTTAGCCCAATCAAGTTGGCACATAAAATTAACCATCACATTGGCCATAAGTGATACTGAAGGTTAGAGTGCTTATGTCCCACTTTTTTAAGTGGGGTGAGTTAGCAAGGATTTTTCCATTTAAATACTGAGGGCTCTGAGAGTTTTATCTCCTTACAGGGGGTGCTGCTTAAGATGGCCTGTCCCGCCCTCCACTCCCAGAAAAGTCCCTGACATTGACGATCCTGCCTTGTTAGGGCCAAATGACCTACTTTTACTGTCCTGAATGTCTGAATCTTTAGCCACAACTCCTCAAATTCTGAAACATCCCCACTCACTCTCCTCATCATCAAGTTATATCATGAGAAGCATTAGGACTTGCTGAGTCTTTGCTCTCTTGCAATTGTGGATATGGAAGCCTCTGGGGGAGAATTCTTGGACACAAAGAGAAGTATTCACCATGTCCTCAGCCTCCAGCAAGAGGGTGTCCACTTTCTTACAAGAACCATTATTATCGTTATTATTGTTATTATCACTTAGAGTAACAAACAGGTCTAATTCCCCCCTAAATACTTCAGAGCACTTTTTCTAGGAACAAGGATATTCTCTATCAACATAAGTAAACCAACTTTGCTACAATGTTATAAATTATAGTCATTCAAATTTCATCAATTGACCTGATAATGTCCATTATGACTATTCCCCTCCCCCCACCATTGTGAGACACCAATCCAAGATTATGCATGGCCTTTAGCTGTCACTTCTTTAGCCTCCTTTAATCTGGAGGTTACACAGAACTGACGATCAATCCCTTTGCTCTTTCCACTACAGCCCTACTTCCTTGCTCTCAGTCATGGAGAAAGAACTCAGAGAAATAAATCATCCTGTGCAGCACCCTTTTGGGTATTGCAGTGGGGCTGCTATTTAGGTGCTGGATTAATGCCAGTGCCTATGAGGTGTCTGAATGGCCAGGGCACTGGGTGCTAGAGCTAAGAAAAGTAAATTATGGATTTGCCATACCTATTTGAGAAGAAACCCATATCTTAGCAGCTCATTTCTTTTGACTTGGCAAAAGATATAGACTGCCACCGCCAGCAGCAGCCATGCAAAAGCCAAGTTTTAAAAATCTCTCTCTCTCAACTTCTTCCCCTCCCTCGTCCCTCCCTTCCTTTTTAAAAAAAGTGATCTGAGCTCAAAGATCATCTTATAAATATTTTAACTGAATAACAAAACCAAGTGATTCTCTGAAATGAGCTCATAGTTGGGCTGGTTCCACCAGTCAGGGCCTGTTTTCAACAATTACAGAACCCAGGTTTCCTCATTTTTGGTAGCTGGTATCAAACATATTCAAATGCACATACAAACATGTAAGTTTTAAAAAATTTATTTGATTATTTACTTCCATCCTCCAGTTCCTCTCCTTGTTTAAAGAATTGAGGTAACATTAGTTTATAACATTATGTAAGTTTCATATGTATATTTTAACTTCTGTATACGCTACTGCATGTTCACCACCAAAAGTTTATTTTCCATCTGTCACCATAGAGTTGACCCAGTTGACCCCCTTTAACCATTTCGCTATCCCCCTACCTCTCATCCTTTCTGATAATTACTAACCTGTTCTCTGTATCTTTGTGTTTGTTTTTGTTTGGTTATTTATTTATTTATTGCACATATGAATGAAAGCATGCAATGTTTGTCTTCTCCGTCCAACTTATTTCACTTAGCATAACACCCTCAAGGTCCAAGTTGTTATAAAAGGCAAGATTTCATGTGTTTTATGGCTGAGTAGTATTCCATCATATATATATTCCACATCTTCTTTATCCACTCATCTGTCGATAGGCACTGAGATTGTTTCCATATCTTGGCTATTGTAAATGATGTAGTGATGAAAGTAGGGGTGCACATATCTGTTTTTTTTTTTTTTTTCATATATCTGTTTTAATTAGTGTTTTTGTATGCTTCAGATAAATACCCAGAAGTGGAGTAGCTGGATCATACGGTATTTCTACTTAATTTTTTGAGAATCTCCATACTGTTTTCCATAGTGGCTGCACCAATTTACAATCTCACCAACAATGCACAAGGATTCTCTTTTCTCCACATCCTCTCCAACATTTGTTATCTCTTGCCTTTTTGTTAATAGCTATTTTAGTGGGGATGAAGTGATAGCTCACTGTGGTTTTCACTTTCATTTCTTTAATAATTAGTGCTATTGAACATCTTTTCATGTGCCTGTTGGTTATCTACATGTCTTCTTTGCAAAAATGTCTATCCAGATCCTCTGCCCATTTTTAAATCATGTTGTTCATTTTTTGCTGTTGTTTAGTTGTATGAGTTCTTTATATATTTTAGATATTAACCTTTCATTGAATATATGATTTGCAAGTATCTTCTCTCATTCAGTAGGTTGTCTTTCCATTTTGTTGATGTTTTCCTTTGCTGTGCAGAGACTTTTCAGTTTGATGTAGCCCCACGTGTTTATTTTTGCTTTTGTTTCTCTTGCCGGAAGACACATATCCAGAAAGATATTGCTAAGATCAATACCAAAGAGCATACCACATATGTTTTCTTCTAGTAGTTTTATGGTTTCAGGTCTTACATTCAATCCTTTAATCCATTTTGAGTTGATTTTGGTGTATGGTGTAAGATAGTGGGCTAGTTTCATTCTTTTGCATGTAGCAGTCCAGTTTTCCCAACACCATTTATTGAAGAGACTATCCTTGTACATTCTTTATTCCCTTGTGGTAAATTAGTTGTCCATATATGTGTGGGTTTATTTCTGGGCTCTTTGATTATGTTCCATTGATCTACGTGTCTGTTTTCCTGCCAATGCCATGCTGTTTTGATTACTATAGCTTTGTAGTATAATTTGAAATCAGGGAGTGTGATGCCTCCAGCTTTGTCCTTTTTCTCAGGATTGCTTTGGGCTATTCGAGGTCTTTTGTGGTTTCATATAAATTTAGGATTTTTGGTTCTATTTCTGTGGAAACTGTCATTGGGGTTTTGATAGGGATTGTGTTGAATCTGTAGATTGCTTTAAATAATATGGACATTTTTACAATGTTAAGTCTTCCAATCCATGAACACAGAATATCTTTCCATTCCTCTGTGTCTTCTTCAATTTCTTTAAACAATGTTTTATAGTTTTTAGCATATAGGTCTTTTGCCTCCTTGGTTAAATTTATGCCTAGACATTTTATTCTTTGTTGCAATTGTAAATGGGATTGCTTTCTTAATTTCTCTTGCCACTAGTTCATTGTTAGTGTACAGAAATGCAATAGATTTTTGCATATTGATTTTGTATTTTGACAATTTACTGTATTTATTATTTCTAACAGTTTTTTTGTGGAGTCTTTAGGGTTTTCTGTATATAAAATCATGTCATCTGCAAATAGTGACAGTTTTACTTCTTCCTTTCCAGTTTCGATGTCTTTTATTTCTATTTCTTGCCTAATTGCTCTGACTAGAACTTCTAATACTATGTTGAATAAGTGTGGCAAGAGTGGGCATCCTTGTCTTGTTCCTGATCTTATAGGAAAATCTTGCAGTTTTTCACCATTGAGTATGATGTTATCTGTGGGTTTGTCATATATGACCTTCATTATGTTGAGGTATGTTCCTTCTATTTTGATTGAGAATTTTTATCAAAAATGGGTATTGAATCTTGTCAAATTCTTCTTCTGCATATATTGAGATGATCATATGGTTTTGCCTTTCATTTTGTTAATGTGATGTATCATGTTGATTGATTTGTGGATGTTGAACCATCCTTACATCCCTGGAATAAATCCCACTTGATTCTGTATGATTCTTTTAATGTGTTGTTGTATTCAGTTTGCTAATATTCTGTTGAGGATTTTTGCATCTATGTTCATCAGAGATACTGGCCTGTAATTTTTTTGTGCATGTTGTACTTAAGTCCATCTGGTTTAATGCTTCATTTAAGGCTGCTGTTTTCTTGTTGACTTTCTTTCTGGATGATCTATCCATTGATGTAAGTTGGGTGTTAAAGTCCCCTACTATTATTGTGTTGCTGTCAATTTCTCCCTTTAAGTCTGTTAAAAATTGCTTTATATATCTTGGTGCTCCTATGTTGGTGCATATATATTAATAACTATATTAATAACTGATATCTTCTTATGAATTGTCCCCTTTATCATTATTTAATGTCCATCTCGTCTCTTGTCACTTTTTTTGGCTTGAAGTCTATTTGTCTGATATGAGTATGGCTACACCTACTTTCTTTTGGCTGCCATTTGCCTGGAGTATCATCTTCTATCCCTTCACTTAGAGTCTGTGTTTATCTTTAGAGCTGAGGTGAATCTCCTGGAGGTTGCATACAGTTGGCTCTTGTTTTTTTAATCCATTCAGCCACTCTGTCTTTTGATTGGTGAATTCAAAACATTTATATTTAGGGTGATTATTGCTAAATGAGAGCTTAGTATGGCCATTTTATCTTTTGTTTTCTGGTTGCTCTATGTCTCCATTGTTTCTTTTCTTTTTTAAATTTATTTATTTATTTATTTATTTATGGCTGCGTTGGGTCTTCGTTGTTGCGCACAAGCTTTCTCTAGTTGTGGTGAGCAGGGGCTACTCTTCATTGCAGCGTGCTGGTTTCTCATTGCAGTGGCTTCTCTTGTTGCGGAGCACAGGCTCTAGGTGCATGGGCTTCAGTGGTTGTGGCACGCAGGCTCAGTAGTTATGGCTCGCGAGCTTTAGAGTGCAGGCTCAGTAGTTGTGGTGCACGGGCTTAGTTGCTCTGCGGCATGTGGGATCTTCCTGGACCAGGGCTCGAACCCGTGTCCCCTGCATTAGCAGGCAGATTCTTAACCACTACGCCACCAGGGAAGTCCCCTCCATTGTTTCTTTTTCCTGTGTTTCTGTTTGCCATTTTTGTTTGGTATTTTTCTATGATGTTTTTCTCAGTTTCCCCTTTTTTATGTTTCATGTCTCTGCTCTAGTTTTATGTTTTGTGGTTACCATGAGGTTTGTATAAAAATGTCTCATAGATAAAATAGTCCTTTTTCTGCTGATAACATCTTATCTTCATTTGTCTATATGGGTTCCATCCTTTTCCTCTTCTTTTTGTATGTTTTTCTTGTCTCAAATTATCCTTTTTTATGTTGTGAGTTTGTTAGCAAATTGAAGTAGCTATAGCTATTTTTACTGCTTTTCCGCTTTTAACCTTTATGCTATAATTTAGTGCTTAATAACCTATTCTTATATGGAGTTGCAATTTTCTGATTCTGTCTATTTATCACATTACTCAAAGTTTTGTGTACCTTTGCCTTTTTGTTTCAAGTAGAAGAGCTCCTTTCAACATTTCTTATAAGGCAGTTCTAGTGGTGAACTCTCTCAACTTTCACTTGTTAGGGAGATCTTTTATTTCTCCTTCATATGTGAAGGATAACTTTGCTGGATAGAGTATTCTTGGCTGACACTGTTTATCTTTCAATATTCTGAGCATGTCATTCTACTCCTTCCTGGCCTGTAGAGTTTCTGCTGAGAAATCTGCTGATAGCCTAATGGGGGTTCCTGGGTTACCATGTTTGTTTTTTTTCCCCCTGGTTGCCTTTAAAATTCTTTCTTTGTCATTGACTTTTGACAGTTTTAATATAATGTGTCTTACATTGAGGTAATTAGGTGTTCTCTTAACTTCATGGGCTTCTTTATCCAGTTCCTACCTTGAGTTTGGGGAATTCTCAGCTATTATTCCTTTCTTTCTTGGCTGAGCCACGCAGCTTGCAGGATCTCAGTTCCCCGACCAGGGATTGAACCTGGGTCACGGCAGTGAAAGTGCTGAATCCTAACCACTATTACTTCTTTAAATAAACTTTCTGCTCCCTTCTCCCTCTCTTCTTCTGCTGGGATACCCATTTTCCTTATCTTGTCCTCCCTAATGGAGTCAGATACTTCTCTTAGAATTTCTTCTTCTTCTTCTTTTTTTTTTTTAGATCTTAGTTCTTTCTTCTCTTCTACCTGTATCATATCTTTGAGCTTGCTAATTCTTTCTTCCATACTGTCTGCTCTATTTGCAATGCTTTCTAATGCATTCTTCATCTAATTTATTGAATTCTTCAGTTCCAGAATTTCTGTTTGATTCTTTTTTAGAATTTCAATCTCTTTGGTAAACTATTCCTTCTGTTCATTAATTTTATTCCTGAGTTCATGGAACTGCCTTTCTGAGTTTTCTTGTAGCTTGTTGAGTTTCTTCATGACAGCTATTTTGAATTCTTTATCAGTTAAATCAAAACATTCCATGACTTTAAATTTGGTTTCTAGAGAACTGTCATTTTCTTTCTGTGACATCACATCACTGGTGTTTTTCATGGTGCTTGAGGAGTTGCTCCGTTGCTGGCACATTTGAAGTAATGAACACCTGTCTTCTTTAGGTAAAGCTTTTTAACTTGATTCTAACAATTCAACAGTTAGTAATTAGAGATCTTTCGTTTGTTTTTCAGTGGTGCTATAGCACAAGTTTTTGGTTTCTTTTACATGAGTTGTCTCTGGCTAGATTTGAAACTGGGCACTTTCCACCCTCCACAGCCTCATTGTCGCTGCTTGTTGTTTCTGGAATTGCTGCTGCCTTGCTGCTGCCGGGGTTGCTGCCGCAGGGGTTGCAGGTTGTTGTGTTCACCAGCACCACTGCTGTGGGTGATGGTGGCTGGAGTTGTGTGTGCCACCTCCCCTGGTACTGCATGTAAGTTTTTTGAAAGTCTTTTTATAATTATGCTTTTGAAATTACTTGGTTATGTTACTTATTTACTTTAGGATTGCTTGTAATATCTGGGAAATCTTTGTGCCGTCTCTGGAAATCTTGTGATGTGAGAAATTCTAACCTTAAATTTTTTCAAAATATAATGAAGATTTCAACAAATAATAAAGACAAAAATGAACCAAGTTGGTTTAACAAAGTCAATACATTACATCTTACAGATATTTAAAATTTTTTTCTTTTTGGTTTTGCATACTCCCTGCAGTATTTTAGAGTCATTGCATTCTTCTTGTTTCACAGGGTTCAAATGTCTTTATAGTTTCCTAAAAGGCTTGGGGGCCTCAGGCACTGTACCTATGGGCCTAAGGGTTCAACCTGAACCCTGGTCTAGAATAAAGTTAACATTATAACACTCATCAGACATAACAAAAACTGCATGTGGGAAGTCTGTCTCTCCACTTGCCTGTGAGTGATGTGCAGCAGGGAACCTGCCTGTTTTGCTCAGTGTTGACCCAGAACGGGGCCAGCACCACATCCATCCATCCATCCATCCACCCACCAATTCATCCATTCATCCATCCATCCATCCAACAAAATGTTTATTGAGTACCTCCTGCTGACTAATGACTAATGATGTTAATCCATTTTGGAAATCTGGCGGGGGTGGTGGTAATTTGCACCATAAAATGTTTATTTAGCATCCAAATATGTGACTGTCTTTTAATATAGACATTTTGCCTTATAAATCACACAATTCACTTGTTTACATTTTTAAGGGATTGACATATACACACTACTATGTATAAAATAGATAACTAATAAGAACCTACTGTATAGCACAGGGAACTCTACTCAATACTCTGTAATAATCTATATGGGAAAGGAATCTAAAAAAAGAGTGGAGAAATGTATATGTATAACTGCTTCACTTTGCTGTACAGCAGAAACTAACACAACATTGTAAATCAACTATACTCCAATAAAAATTAATTTTAAAAAAAGTTTTATGAAAGAAAAATCTAAGTCAAATAAAGTCTGTCACAGCTCAAGTGTGGGACCTTGTTGATGTAGGGTGGAGTCTAAATTAAGTTAAGCAGTGAGAAGGTTGGGTTCAATTCCTAACTCAACCATTGAGCTTAGCAGCCTGGAGCAAATGATTTAACTTCTTTAGCTGGCAGTTTTTTCACCTGTAAAATGTGTATAATAGCAACTGCTTTACCAGCCTCCTGGGGCTTCTGTGGGGTTCATGAGATCATGAATATGTGTTTTATGAACCATGAAGAGCAATATATAGTTGTAAGAAAATATGATTATGAAAGTGATGACCAGGGCTGTTATGAGAAGGGAGCAAAAGAGGTGTTAAATTGTAAAGGATTCTATAAAATCCAGATACCAAATTATGAAAATTAATGAATAGACTCAAAGAAAGGGAAGGCTTTATTTTTAAATTTTTTTTTAATTTTAAAATATTTATTTATTTATTTATGGCTGTGTTGGGTCTTCGTTTCTGTGTGAGGGCTTTCTCTAGTTGCGGCAAGTGGGGGCCACTCTTCATCGCGGTGCGCGGGCCTCTCACTATCGCGGCCTCTCTTGTTGCGGAGCACGGGCTCCAGACGCACAGGCTCAGTAGTTGTGGCTCACAGGCCTTATTGCTCCGCGGCATGTGGGATCTTCCCAGACCAGGGCTCGAACCCGTGTCCCCTGCATTGGCAGGCAGATTCTCAACCACTGCGCCACCAGGGAAGCCCTATTTTAAGGAATAAAGAGTGATAGAGACATAACCCTTTCCCCCATTTCAATAAATGTAAAGAATGACCTGTATGTGGGAGTACAAAATCAGGACATCGTTTATGATTTAACAGCCTTCCTAGAATCTCCTAAAGCAAATATTTAGATTCCAGGTTCGATGATGCCATGGAGCTGTTACTCCTCGAAGAATTTGCACCACAATTCACAGAGACTGGAGAGGCTCGCACTTCCTCCTGTTTTGGAGACTCAGTGATGCCGATCTGTTTGCAGAGTTGTTCTGTCCATGTAGACATTTAGGTGGAATCTCAGCCCCATTTGCTCATGCCCTCAGAGGCAAGTGATGGCTTCCCACTACCTTGCTCGGCAGAGAGGCTCCTTTCTGGGTTTATTGGGTGAGTGGTACTTTGATCACAAACAGCGTCGAGGAGCCACGTATAGTCAAATCAGCATCCTGACAGGGCTGGCGCCCAAGTCTCTGCCTCAGTCCATTGCTCATACTGAGCACCCACTAGTTCAACGTAGGAGTTGGGAGGGGAGATACGGTAGAAAAAGGTGAGATTAAATCACAATGAAGTAAATAATCCAAGCACCTCTAAAATAAGGTCAGATAGCCACACATGGTCCTTTGCCATAGCTCAGGGGGTCTTGTGGGCTTAAGCACTCCTGAGAAGAAAGTGGGTTCCTTCATAGTTTCAGAGCTAATATTCCCCCCACCCCGGCCCACTGTTCTCAATTCCCCCTCTTTTCTCCTGGACAAGGGTCCTCTTCAGCTTCACCCTCCCTTCCTCAAAGCCCCCTGCTCTGAATTCTCAATGTAACTTTGTGAGTGAGCTTTGCTCTATTAAAATGAATCGCAGTGTGGTTTTTTTCTTCAAAATCTTTAAAAACCATTTTACTTTAAAACATTCATTGGTACTCTGACTTATTGAACCAAACCAATTATTGGCTTTTTGCTCATTAACGAAGGTTGTTTGAAGTCATGATGTGTGTGCACTGAGTTTCCTGGTTCTGGACTAACTGGCCAGGATGCAGCGCTCTGCAGAGGGTCAGGTCCATGACATGGGCCGGGCCTCACCCTTCTCATGCTATTTGGATGGTGGTCAGGTGGCTGAGCCAGCGAGTCACAGCCCCAGTTGCCCAGCAGGAGCCAAGAAGTCTGGGACTGACTGAGGCCCCTAGGGCCGGCTTGTTTATGTGGGTGAGAGGAAGGGGGCTCCCGCGCAGCAGCATTCAACGGGCTTCACTGGCATTTTCAAGGCACAGCGTTGCCTGTAAGTCATTTTCATATCCTTAGGCTACCTGGCACCACTCCACTGGGATGTTGGCAAAGGGAAGAGAGTGAGGGGTGGACAAGTAAAAACATGGTACCATGGTACAAAGAGGAAAAACAAGAGTACAAACTTGAAGGAAGGATTTCACCACCATCAGCGTCAATAGTGTCTTGATCACCACTGAGTGTTTGGGCCACTTTGCACATTGTACATTTTTCATTTCAAGATTCTGTCTTTGGAGGTTCCTCTGGGCAAAAGCAAAAAAGTGTGGAAGGGACAAAATGAAAAACACACAAAGCAGCCTATTAGTATCTGAGAAATAGTCATAAGTTGACTAAACCACTAGGGGGCGACCCAAGAATGAGCAAACGTTAGCCCAGTTGGCCAGGGAAAGTTCACTTGGGGAGAGAGGATTTTTTTTTCAGTACGTTTTCCAAAGCTTGAAGAAATCTGAGATCGTTTAGTATGAATCTGCAGACCAAGGTTGTATTTCAAACTGTCGTTTATTTTGGGAGGCTCTTTTCTGAGCTAGAGAGAAAGGTCTTCCTAAATGGTCAGAAACATTTATTAAGTAAGAGTTGTTCAGAATCATGTTATCGGGGGCTATATGTATATGTATAGCTGATTCACTTTGTTATACAGCAGAAACTAACACACCATTGTAAAGCAATTATACTCCAATAAAGATGCTAAAAAAAAAAGAAAGAATCATGTTATCATCACAAACAACAGAATTAGAATCACAGTATATCTTAAAAACTTGAATCTCTTCTCTGAGGCATTTCAGAAACTTCTGAATGTTGGCCATTTTAAATAGATTTTAATGAAAGATATACATATAATTTGACGAGCATGTAAAAAAAACTTAGAATACTTCATTCACATATAAAATGAATGGAATCATGCATGATTTGTATTACACTTTTACTGATGTTACACGTTCTTAGGTATGTAATGCAGCTTTGCAGATAGGTGCACTTATTTTTTTTCTAGTGCATCTTCTTTCCAGATAACTCAGTATATGCTAACCAGTTGCTCACGGGGACTAAATTGATGCTTCATCAAAGATCAAACATCTTTTGCTCTGTGCTGTATTCCCTGAAGCCCCCTCCCCCAACCAGGGAGGTATGCTAAGTTGCTACATTCCCAGTAGTTCCATGACACCTTGCTATAAGTAGAACAAGAGTATGAGCTCTGGAGGCAGACTGCTAGGATATGAATCCCAATTTTAAATGTGTGTTTTTGTCAAGTTAACTTCTCTGTGCCTGGATTTTCCCATCTCTGAAATGGAGATAAAATCAATGCCTCTTTCATAGGTTTGTAGTGGGAAGTAAATGAAATAATCTATGTAAAACACTTAGAAAAGTGTCTACACATAGGAGGTATTCAATAAGTGCTTGTTGATTTCATGAATGAATGGCCTGATACTTGCCTCAATCCAATATAAATTCTTTTTTTTTAAAATTAATTAATTTATTTATTTATTTTTGGCTGTGTTGGGTCTTCGTTTCTGTGCGAGGGCTTTCTCCAGTTGCGGCGAGCCGGGGCCACTCTTCATCGCGGTGCGCGGGCCTCTCACTGTCGCGGCCTCTCCCGTTGCGGAGCACAGGCTCCAGATGCGCAGGCTCAGTAGTTGTGGCTCACGGGCTTAGTTGCTCCGCGGCATGTGGGATCTTCCCAGACCAGGGCTCGAACCCGTGTCCCCTGCATTGGCAGGCCGATTCTTAACCACTGCGCCACCAGGGAAGCCCCAGTATAAATTCTTTATAAGAGCAAATTCGTGAGGAAATTGTAAGATCCTTGGATGGGTTTTCACTGGCTATAAAAAGTCAACAAGCCGATGGCAAACAGGAGAGTTGAATGGTGAATAAAATACCCTCTACCAAAGGAACTCTAATTGATGTTCAGGTCTACCAGATAAGCCTCTTTGTTTCACCTCTACAACATGGTGACAATCAGTGAGCCAGAAATATAGGGCACTTTAATAAAAGTATAGAGTTTGTTTTAAAAATGCTGGCCAGCCACTTAGAAAAGTTTGATCTGCAGTCACAGGATTTCTTACTTTGTTTTTTATCTTTTCAATTGTAACCATCTAAAGAGCTTAAAATTTGCCAAATCACCAGCTTGACTCTCTCGGCAGATTGATAACATTTCAAAAGAAAAGGTTTTTAAAATGGCATCTAAAACAAACACTATGTAAAAGGGTTATGGAGCTCCAGAGTCAAGAAAAACATAATTCAAAACACTATAAATTAAAAAGAAAATGTCTAGGGAAACAGAGCTCACAGTAAGAAGGTCATTTTAAAAAATCAAATCAAAGGCTCTTTCTTACTCCAAAGAGCTATATTTTCAACAAAAATGAGCCATTTGAAAAAATATGGACTGAAAAGAAATCTGATTACAATGTTAATGTCCGGATGTATAGACTCAAGTGTAATCATAATTATGTTTTATCCTTTCACACAGTGAGCATTATAAATAACTGGATTTCAAGTCAAATTATTTTTTATGAGTGACTCTCCATAACATTTTACCATTTTAAGTCCTCAGATGAATGCAAATGAAGAGAATGTGGGACATTAAACAACTTGAAGAACTTAATGAGGCATAAAGAAGCTGATCAAAAAAAAGGGGGGAATTGAATGAATTCTTCCTGATATTATGTTAGAGTCAATCAACAAACACATTTTCCCCATGAGGATAGAAAAAAAATGGTGGCATTTCTGGGGGATCTTCTAAATCTGGTCTAGCAAACATCCTGGAGTGATTAAATGTGTCAATGCTAAAGGACAATGTCCTTAGGTCCAAGCAAGGCTTATCCATGGAGGATATTAGTCATGCCTGAGTTATACTGGTTTACCAAACATGGCATTTTCTATCAGGAAACTGGATGCAGAGCAGTATTAAAAAATCCCAGAAAAGAAAGGCACTAACCAGGCAGGATGATCTAACTCAAAGATTTATTAAAATGTGAGAGGAACATTCAATGAGTTCAATTTACAAAGTGGCAATTCCATTTCACTGACAGCAAGATATTCTTGTAGACAGGGTAGTGACTGAGCCTTACCTCTCTGGGGGGGGGGGGTAGAGCAAGAGTCAGGACTACAGTGACCTCAAAAGGAGAAGACACAGGAACACCTTGAGCACAGGGATGTGTCTCATCTGTCTCTGCAACTCCAGTGTCAGCACAGTGACTGGCACCAAGAAGGGCTTCTTGCTGAATGAATAACTGAATGGCTGAATAATTGAAGAGAGGAGGGAAGGGCAACCTAGGCAGAGGAGGAGAGCTTGGGCAATGGGAGAGGCTTGAAAACACAGTTGCATTCAGTACAACTTGCTGGAGGCCAGGTTGTATGACTGCGGAGCAATGGAGGATAAACGTGACCACCATATTGGATGGATGGTAAATCCACGGCTAAGAAAACTAAACTTTATCCTCTAGTGGCCACAGTCTAGTCAACAAGACACATAGGGGAGGGGCCTAACCAGGTCTTTGCTTTAGAACATGCCTTGGGCAGCTGTGAGTGAGCTGGGAGGAAATGGTTTGGAGTCTGCTATGACTGCTTAAAGAAGAGAGGGTAAGGGCCAGAATCAGGGCAGTGGCGGAGGAGTTGGACAGAAGGAGATGGACAGCACATCTAAAAGACAGATTGCCTGATTACATGTGAGATGTGGGGGAGGAAGAAGACTCTGGGCCACAGGCCAAGTCATAACAGACATCCATTCATTTTCTCGCCGTATATTTCTTAAGTTAGACCATGGGCTAGACAATGGAAGATACAGGGAAGAATAGGAGTCAGCCACGGCTCTTACAAGGCTCAGAGTCTAGAGACAGACACATAAATAACAATAGCAATGTAATACATCCTAGAACAGGATAGAATACATAGAAGACTTTTATTCTGGGTTACATTTGGACACAAGGAATAGCCAAGCCCAAGTAATCCTGAGTCATGGTGTTACAGGTTATATAAAGCCACCAGGATTGTTTCAATCATTCGTTTGAAAATCATTATGTATTGAGAACCCATGTGCCAGCCACTGGTCTAAGTGTGGGGATACAACAGACAAAAATCCCTGTCTTCACAAAATTATATTCTAGTAGTGGGGGACAAACAGGAGAAATTAATATAGAGTATGTGAGATATGGATTAGTGCTAAGCAGAGACATTAAAGCAGGGAAGGGAAGTCAGACCTGTCTGAGGCGGGGGTTGCGGAGAGTTGACCTCTTAGAGAAGATGATCAGGGGAGGCCTTCCTGAGAAGACAGCTCAGTTGACAAGGCTGAGCTGCGGTTCCCAAGGCTGCTGCCCCAGTTCCACTCATGTGCTCTGTTTATTTCATTTTCCGAGATTCTCCTCATTCTCTCCAATGCAAACACCTCAGTCTTGCTGCACTGGATTGGAACTCGACCTTCTCAGAACTGTCCTCACTCTTTATGAAAGAGAGTGCCTTAGTCCTTTTAAAGTCTGAAGATGAGAGACAGTGATAAATCAAGACTAAGAGAGCACTTGGTATTTTTACACACTTGATACACACACACACACACACACACACCACACCGAAGAGTCACGCTGCGCTTTCTATCCTCAGAGAACGTCAGGCTGGGCAGAAGGGGATGGCCGTGGGCCTCCCTGAGCCCCTGTTTCTGTGGCCCTTGGACTCCCCCAGGGAGCGTGTGGCCCTGGATCCTTGCACTTCCTGAGGGCTCCACTGAGGATTCGGTTAATCGGTCATCACAGGCACTGAGGAAGCAGAGCCTCTGCTCACGCAGTGGGGAGCACAGACTGGCACGAGGCGAGGTTCTGCTTGGAGGACCAGCTGACTCTTTACTGGGCTCCTGCCTGCCACCTCTTGCCTTGCCCACCAGCCAGAAGGACGTTTCTGGGTACCACCTCTTCTCGTCCTGCCCCTTTGCCCTCCTCCCTCCCCCACATGGCTTTGAACTTTCTTCTCTTGGCTTCTAGGAGGCCACACTTTCCTGATTTTCCTCTGACCTCATTGGCCGCTTCTTCTCAGCCTCTTGGCTGCCTCTTCCTCCCCTTTTTCCTCTCTGAGCCCAGTCTCTAAATGACGGGGGACCGGGATCCCAACCTCAGCCCTCTTCTCAAGCCTCATTCTGCTCCTTCTCTCCCCAGGTGATATTCTCTCACTCTGTGGCTTTACGTGCCATCTACATGCCAATTCAAGACCTTTCTGCTGAGCTTCACTATCAGAGATCCTTACGTAACAATTCAAGCACTCACTTGACATCGCCACTTGGGTGTCCATTAGATATTTCAAACATAACGTGACCAACACAAAATTCTTGATCCCAAACCTAATCCTCTTTCCCATCTCAGCAAATGGTACCTGGAATCTCCCTGGATGCTCAGGCCCCAAACCTAAGTGTCATTCTTTTTTTAAAAAAAAATTGACATATAACATTATATTAGTTTCAGATGTAAAATATAATGATTGACTATTTCTATATATTGTGAAATGATCATCACAATAAATCTAGTTCATATCTGTCACCATACATAGTCACAAAAATTTCTTCCTGTGATAAAAATTTTTAAGATCTACTCTTGGTAACTTTCAAATATATAATATAGTGTTATTAACTGTAGTCACCATATTCTTCATAACATCCCTATGACATTTATTTTAAAGTGGAAGTTTATACTTTTTAACCCCTTCACCCATTTCACCTCCTGAACGGACCAAATTTGATCCTGCCAGGGGCCCTTGCACTCCAGCTCCCTCAGCCTAGAATATTTTCTCCCCAGATCTTCAATGGGCAGCTCACAGTTGGGTATAGCAAGCCTGTGAGTTTCTCATGGGTAATGCCAGCCTGGAAGAATATGGCTGGACTTGGGACATTTTGCTGGTTAACCACTTGAGAGGCCTGTCTTCCGGGTAAGAGTGTCCCGGCAGCAGGAGGCAGAGGGTTACATCACCAGAGGTAAGAGCTAAGGGGGATGGAAGAGCTGGTATTATCTAAGAAGCAGCAACCACTGAGGAGAGGATCAGATGTTTGCCCTTTTCCTCTTCTTCTGTTCTACCCCAGCCCACTGGAGGAGTAGGAGCCCAGAGAGAGAGGATCTTTAAATCAGAGAGGAGGGTTTTAAGTTTTAAATGGAAGTGCATTGAGATTTATTCACCAAAAGGAAGCAGGCAACTATGGAATCAGTCGGCCCAACTCCAGGGCCGTCGTCCCCGTCAACACCAGTCTGTTGCCCCTAGCTCTCAGTCTTATTTACTCCTGTTCTGGAAGCTGGTTTATTCCCTTCTCTGGGGAAACAGAAGACTAAAAACAGATGGGTTGTTCATCTGCTAGAAATGGTTTGTGTTTACCACCTATGGACTCTAGACCCCATCCCACTGAAAGGATGCCCTTCCTTTTAAATGCCCTTCCCCTACCAGAGGCCCTCAGAATGCTGATCCAGGCAAAGAAGGCATGCAGCCCCACTGTTTTTCCTAGGTTCACGAAGATGGCTGTTGGTCTGCATTCCATACGGCGCTTTGCAGGGTTTACCAGTTTTGGTGACCAGACATGCTGGATTTCCCAGTACCTACCGGTGGTGTGCCTGCTGCCCTAGCCTCATTATTAATAGAATTCCCTTTCAGTCAGTCTCAAGAAAGTATGATAAATTAAGTGGCCACTCTACCAAATATTCATAAAAATCAGTGGAGGGAGGCAACTTCAAGGCACCCTTGAGCTTGTTCATGACAAGGACAAAGAAAAAGGACAGACATGAGCAGTTGAACTCAGAGAAAGCAGGAAGGAAAGCCAGGCTAGTGCAGGGACTGTGCCCTAGCCTCCTTGGCCGCGAGCTCTGACCAGCCGTGAGAGAGGAAATGCTGAGGACTGCTGTCCAAATTGTTTCGGACACTCTGGATAACTGCCACTTACCCTTCAGCTAGCACAGGGCGGACAGACCAGAGTCTTTATTCAAGGCTTGTCATCCTTGACAAGTTCGAAACTAAAGACTCCCAGGGGTGTTAGAGAGACATCATTAAACATTGACCCAGGTGTCACCGCGGGCTTGCCCTCCCACTGAGCAGGTAGAGTGAGTCACACAGAGTGAAGACAATGATCTTGGGGTTCCGCTTTACTTAACAGGTTTTTAAAAAAAAATCCATTTTCTGGTCCAAAAAAGGTAAAGAGAGAACACAGGTACAACTCTGCCACTGGCCAGTTCATATTTCTGTATCTCTTTTAGCCCTATTTCCCCTCCCCCCGCTTTTTTTGGACTAGCTCCTTTCTGAAATTCAAAACTTTGAATAGTCTACGGAAAATATGTGTCCCCAGTTCTGCCACAACCTTCTGATTCTCAACAACAAATGATGTTTCAAGTTTCTTCTCTCCTGTTTCACCTTCTGAACATTTCCAAATCTGGATATGGGGTTCTGGTGAACCCAAAAGGCACCGGTACCTGACACCACTCGGGACTCATACTTTCTGCAGCGCCACCTAGACCAAAAGGCTGTTACAGCAATCCCCAAAATGTATTCATCAGAACACTAAATCACTCATAGGTATTATATGAGAAAACAAGGTTTCCATGATCAAAGATGCTTATTGAAATGCAGATTTTAAAACATGTCTCTTTATTACAGGACTTCTTAGAGCTTTTAATGTGCAAACGTGCAAGTGAAGCCCCAATAAAGAGAGGGAATATTGTGAGGCAACCCCCTCCTCCTTGATGATGGTGCCATTTTTATTTTTGGTAGAAAATCTGGAAGGATAAGCGTTTAAGGCACACACTTTGGGAAACATTGTTCTACTAGCCTTACTAGGAGTATATCCTTACAATGTACAACTAATATATGTAAAGCACTAGTTATATTAATAATATTGCAAGAGCCTTTTATTTATTTCAACTTCCATGATATTTCAATATGATGCTTCTTTCTATTACCACTGAAAAGGTGGATACGTTGAACTATTATATAGTCTTCTTTTACAGTTCTATGAATTATGCTGTATATAGACTGTGGGTAATATTCTTAGTAAATTACATCTACTTGTGAACTAAATATTGTATTATTTTGACTTTGTGCCATTGCCCACCCTTGTTGAGTTTCAACATTGCAAAAAATCAAAATCAAGAAGTCAATGTGCTTCATAAAAGGAGCATCTATCAATATTTTTTTTTAAAATCAGTTCTGGTCTAGGTGTCCAGCAAACTTCCTTTAGCACCAAGCAAGAGCAAAAACAAACAAAACCCCCAAATACCAGACACAGAGATGGAGACCCCTCTTCTTCCTCAGGCTAGTTTCCTGTTAGATTCCAAAGCATATTGTAGTGGAAATCCGAAGGTTCCTGGTGGCCTTGCATCTCTGCTATGCACAGTATTTCTTACGTGATTTGAGGAACGCACTATGGTTGTAGTTTCTTGAGTGCTTTATCAGAATTATTCTTCTGAAAAGCTCGAGGAACATAAGCCAAAAGTCACCCGGAGAAGGTTTAAGCATCAGTGCTGTATTTCAACGTCCTCACAAATAAACAGTCACAATGCAGGCTGGAAATGTCAGGGGTGCATGCACACCACATATCTGCCTTGTAATTCATTTGCTTTTTTTTCTCTACTGATACATTTAGAAAGAAGTGCTCGGGCTGAGAGGCATAGAATGAAAACATAAAATGAGTCCAAATCTTTTCCTTATATACTGTGATGATCATATTGATAAAACATTCATAAAGACATTTATTGAAGGGGTGATTCTGATCCATTTTGCATTCCCAATTTTCATTTTTTACTCTTGTACTTGATTATGGGTGTCTGTAGCCTGGAGAATTCTAGTAAAAGAGGCCCTTTTAAAGCTAGTAAAAAAAAAAAAAGCCATATTGGTTTTTCTTAAAGCATTTTCCAAATATTTTTACTATAAAATAAGTAAGAGAGAAAAGTTTCCAAATTGCACAAGTCCACAGCTTCCTGAAAGCGCACTGAAAACTATGCAGAATAATTTTGATTAGGCTGGATGACTGTGCCAGTCTCCAAACAAGTGGTTATTCTGTTGTGACATCTGCCAAGCAATGTGTCCATTGTGCTCTGGAATTTAATTCATTTTAAATTACTCCATCCAAATGATAAAACATGAGATGTTCTACACTCCAGGGGTAAAATACAATGATTGTTTTTAGTGTGACCACAACTGTTAGCTGGGAAGCAATACAGCCTGTTCTAATTAGGCCCTGATTATTGTCTTCTGGAAAGCAGCTAGTTCAAGAAATGTGAGTGAAATCCTGTTAAATGGAAGGATTGGCATAAACAATCTTGCTTACTCTGGTGTGACTACAAAGCTGGCAGAGCCACATGCAAAGGCTTCCCAGAAAGTACAGCAACAGTCTTCAGAAAAGAAACTATTTCAAAACTGAAAGATGCTTGGGGTACTTACTATAGGATACAGTTTAATATGTGTACCAGTATAATCAACAAATTATTTTACTGATCCAGGACTTCTGTGCAAATGCCCCCAAATCCAAAATATTATAACTGCCTGTCTAAAAAGTATTGTGAAAGTTCCTAAGAGTTGCGTGTGGTGGGGAACACTGCCATCTGGAAACATTAATGATTAGGCAGTAAAAAAAACAAAACAAAGCAAGTTGAACCTCAGGAGAAAATACACACATACACACACATAAGAATTTATGTCTCCCATATGCCACGTATTTAATATAAGCTTTGGAAACAAGTTCAGATGAAATAAAAATCAAAGTTCTCAAAAGGTGAAAGATTAACTTAATCACTAAATCTTCCCTATTGACCCAAACATCAGTATGTTTTTTATTTCTATGCAAAAGTATGCCTTCAAACTGCTTAAATGATATATGATACACAAACCAGTTTTCAAATAATACAGCCAGTCATCTTGCAATTTAAAAAAATTAGGTGAAAGATATTATAACACATTTCTCACACACACACACACACACACACACACCCCAGTGACAAAATTTGGCCTCGCCTAAAATAGAAGACCATTAAGAGCGGCCAGAAAGGAACACCGTGTCACCCCTCCCTACAATCCAGGTAGTTTCCTTTAATCCAATAGCAAATCTGGGCATATTTGAGAGGGGTGATTCTAACAGCCACATTGAAATCTTGTGGAGAACCGTTCATGTCTACCCACTGGTGCCCGGAAAAGATGCCAATAATTTTTCGCTCCCACTTCTGCTGCTGTCTCTTCCACATCCTCACGTAGACCCCGGACCCGCTGGCCCCGGGCTGGGCGTCACACTGCTGGTACAGCAGGTCATAGGTCTCATCTTTGACATCACAGAAGCGGTATACCAAGTTGCCCGGTCGGTCATTGTCATAACCCGAGAAGTGGATTCTGCCCCCTGGCAGCTGCTTGGCGGGAGGGCTTACCCCAATCTTCATGAACTTTCTTTTGTGGGGTTTTTTGAGTTCCAGGAGGGCATAGTCATAATCCATGCCAATGTCGTTGGCATTGCCCTTGATCCAACCCTTGGGCACATGGGTGCGCTTCACCCGGATCCACTGAAATTTCATCTTCTCGGGTACGGCTGAGCTCGAGTCGTTGGCCCCTCGACCACCATCTTTAAACTTGGGCTTCAGGAAGCCCACTCGAAGTTTCTGGGTTCCTTTCACGTAGGTTTTCCCATCGTGTATGCAGTGGGCAGCCGTGAGGACGTGCTTCTCCGCCACCAGCGTGCCGGTGCAGCCTGTTGATAACTTCACCGATGTTGAGAACGGGTAGTTGAGCAGGAAGTCCTTCCCAAAAATGCTGAACCTGCTGTCGTAGCCATAAATCTGCCGCTTCCTTCGAGACTTTCCCGAAGACTCACCCTCACCACTTCTGAGGACATAGATGCCCACCTGTGTCTCGGTGCGGCTGCCGTTGGCATAGAGGGTTTCATAGGACAGGTATTGCTTGGCCTCTTCATAAGTGGGCAGTGGACTTCCCTTATGACACTGGGGGCCACACGAGGAGGACACTTCCAATTTGGCTTCGGCCCCAAAGTGTGGCTTGGCCAAGTTTAAGGTGGATTGGGGTAAGACCACGGGGAGGCGGTAGGCAGGCCAGGTGGGTTTCCAGTGGGCGCCGTAGGGGCTCACCTGCCCATCAGCGCAGAGGAGGACGAGGAGGAGGAGGAGGAGGAGCCCTGGAGTCCCGGCCATGCTGAGCACCACCCTGCAGGAACAAAGACAAGCAGGTCAGGAGGGAGAGGGGCTGAGCGCTCCTTTGCTGGGGAGGCAGCCTGCGGGCATGCCTGTCATTGTTTTAAGACTGTGAACCCTGCTCATTAATTGGGGTGTGGAGAGGAATCCCTAGGTAATGGTCTCACTCACAAGGCAAGGGCTTGACCTTGTTTGTTCCTGTGGCTGGGTGCCCAAAATGAAATTGGGTATTCATTCCCCTTGATGTTTAAGATGCCCCTAAGGACGGCCTGCTGCAGGGCAGGTGCATGGAGTCGTTAATTCACAGATGAATTGCCTGACCAGCCCTGATAGCCATACAATTTTGAGCCTTCTTTGTGCTTGATTCTATACTTTCATCCTCTCTTACCTTCCTGGTCCCCCTGCCTTTCTTTCCTTCTTTCTTCTCAATATCATTACAGCACGTACTTGCTCATCTCGAGGGTAAATTTAAATTACACAGTTTATTGAGTGACTAAGGCATCAAGGAGGGATGGGTCCACAGTGTCACACTTACTGGGACTCTGATTGCTTTTAAATGGTGAGTGCTTGAGAAGAGGGAATGAGACTTTTTTTGTTTTATTTGTTTTGCTTTGCTTTGAATTTAGAACAAGCTTAACTATTACAAGTTTAGTTTCAGAGTAACCAGGCCTCTGACAAACCAAATATTCCTTCATCCTTTGGATTTTGTTGTATACTACCAGGGTCTCTGTCAAAGATCTGAAGCTCTAATGTTGCATCAAGTATCACACTGTGACTATTTCTATTCCTATTTCAAGTAACTATTGGTTACTTTTTCAGGTCTGTGCATCTGTGTTCCCAGCTAGTCTAAATGCCTTGAACTTGGGCCTATGCTAGCAACTCAACAAAGATTTATTGAATGGATAGTTTGTATTTATGAAGAGTGAATGAATGAATGATTAGTGTGGCTCAAAATATATATATACATTTTAATTGTGGTATAGTTGCTTTACAATGTTGTGTTAGTTTCTACCATACAGCAAAGTGAATCAGTTATACATATACATATATCCCCTCCTTTCTGGATTTCCTTCCCATTTAGGTCACCACAGAGCATTGAGTAGAGTTCCCTGTGCTATACAGTAGGCTCTCATTAGTTATCTATTTTATACATAGTATCAATAGCGTATATATGTCAATCCCAATCTCCCAATTCATCCCACCCCCCCCTCCCCCTTGGTATCCATACGTTTGTTCTCTACATCTGTGAAAAAATATTTTGAATGATGCATGCTGAGTGCTAACGACAGAGATGCACGTGGATGATGTGGTAGCTCAGAGAAAGGGCGTGGAATCCAGTTGTGGGGAGAAGAAGAACAGGGGAGGCATCCCGGGGCAGGTGATGCTTGAGATGGGTGTTAAAGCTGAACAGAAATTAGCTAAGACAGAGTGAAGGGGACACTTAGAAAGAGGGAAAAACAGTCTGTGCAAGGGCAAGGAGACAGGCAACAGTACAAGTCACTTCAGTAACACACTAAGCTCAGCAAGGGTGGAACAGAGGACATGGTAGAAGCAGCAGGCAAGAGCCAGCTTATGCAGGGCTGTGTATACTAGACGAAGGAGTTTGGATTTTATCCTGAAAGGTATGTTTAAAGACCCAGAACAATCATCCCACAAGAGAAACAACAACAACAAAGATGATTGGAAGTACTCTTATAAATATTGAAGCATCAGTTGGCTCAGACTGGCTCCGAATCTTCTGTTCAAGAGAAGCTGACTAGCAGGTAGGTTAATTCATTCACAATCAAGGACCCCGAAACAAGGACAAGGAGGGGTTAGGTCTTAAGAAGCTAGTGGGACATAGTGGGAGTGGGAGTCAGGAGGAAACTGTTTCACTATTCTCACGCTTCCTCTTTGAGAATACAGACCTGCTAACAACTTTTGGGTGCCTTTTACATAAAACTGGAAAATCCCATTGATCTGATCTAGTCCAGGTGAGCATGCCAAGCCATCCTCCCAATATGCACACACTATGTTTTCCAGTATGTGCTTGCCCCACCTGCCTCTGGGATCTGTTTTGCTTGACTCTCTCTGATTCCACTTCTGTCAAGTGCGTGGCTGGAAAAGAAAGAAATGAAGTCCTGGAAAAGCCAATTCCTTGGGACTTCCTGATTCCTTGAAACTGTTTCTCTCCATTTTTCCAAATAGGAAGGGTCCCTGGGCCCTTTGGCATGGAGGAAATATATCTAATTATTTCTCTAAATCCTTGAAATCGTGGGGGGCATGTGTATGTGCATGTTTGCGTGCATGTGCATGTGCGTGTTTGTTTGTGCTGGTTGAGGGTATTGCCAGGACTAAAGGTTCTAAATGGATGAGGGAGGGGATGCTAATGCGGGTAGAGCCCTCTTCCCTAAGGGGGACTTTGGGGGTGGGTTAGGTGTGGTGAGGAAAACACTTCAGGAGACTTCAGGGGATGGTTCTCTCTGATTATTCCCATCTCCTGGCCGAGGACCCAGCCCTTGGACATACCTAGGGCTTGGACAGCCTTTTCTCTGTATAAGTTGCTGTGTAGGTGACGAAATGCTCCCGACACCAGAATCCCTGCCAAGCGTGATATGTACTAGGAGGAATCATGTATTTCCCACAGGGCTTCATCTTGGACCCCTACATACCACCCCCTCCTCACTTTGACTATAACATGGAGAACATTAACGCCTGTTAACACTGAGCAACAGATGTGTTAAGCCAAGTTTACTTCAGCTTATCTTTTTTTCCTTATAAATTTATTTATTTATTTATTTCTGGCTGTGTTGGGTCTTCGTTGCTGCCCGCGGGCTTTCACTAGTCGTGGCGATTGGGGGGCTACTCTTTGTTATGGTGCATGGGCTTATTGCGGTGGCTTCTCTTGTTGCAGAGCACGGGCTCTAGAACGGAGACTCAGTAGTTGTGGCACACGGGCTTAGTTGCTCCGCAGCATGTGGGATCTTCCTGGACCAGGGCTCGAACCCATGTCCCCTGCATTGGCAGGCAGATTCTTAACCACTGTGCCACCAGGGAAGCCCCCTAGATGGATTTTTAAAAGTGTATTTGAACTAGTTTCAGACTCGTTCCTACCATTCTCTTCCCTGACACCCCAGCCAATAGACAATGTCAACGGTTGGACAAATGGATAAAGCTAAAGACACGTGTCATTGGCACAGTCCTACAGAGTGCAAATTATTTACTGCAGTAAATAATTTGCACTCTGTACTCCTAGGATCCAATTAACATACAAATTTCAGATTTAGGATTTCAAAAGGCATGTTCTAGTTGATAATATGAGCAGATTTTAACTGTCATGTTCTTCCTGCCCCTTGAAAATATCTACAACTTATGATAATATATAAGATCATACTATCTCATCTCCTCCTCTCTCTCTCCCAAGAATAATATTTTGAAAACAGGAATACTTGGCAGCTTGGATCTCTGGATTCTGTGTGTTCTTTCTTAAGATAAGCTGAAGTAGGGACTTCCCTGGTGGTGCAGTGGTTAAGAATCCGCCTGCCAATGCAGGGGACGCGGGTTCAAGCCCTGGTCTGGGAAGATCCAACATGCCAGGGAGCAGCTAAGCCCGTGCGCCACAACTACTGAGCCTGCGCTCTAGAACCCGTGTGCCACAAGTACGGAGCCCGCGCGCCTAGAGCCCGCGCTCCGCAACAAGAGAGGCCACCACGATGAGAAGCCCGGGCACCATAACGAAGAGTAGCCCCCGCTCGCCAGAACTACAGAAAGCCCGCGCCCAGCAACGAAGACCCAACACAGCCAAAAATAAATAAATAAATAAATAACATTGTTAATGTACTAAAATTGCAAAAAAAAAACCAACAAAAAACCATCCATCTAGGAACCTTGTCTTAATGAATTAACCCCCTCTCAGGCAAAACTGATTCTAATTTCATCTTTCCAAGTGCTTTCCCTGTATAGTAAAGCCCTGTTTAAAAAATACTTTCCAAGACCTTGAAGCATGCTTCATTTCACATGTGTCACCACGGCATACCTTTTTGAAAAATGTCTGCCTTTCAAAAAGTAAACACTGTTTTTAGAAACCAGTTAGTGGGTGTGGAGACACAGGAACAAGTCTTTTCTGGGGTATGCGTGTTGGCTCTCACTGGCCACAGCTTCACTCCAGCCTCTCAACACACAGAATCGAATTTGTTCTTCAGCAAAATGAGGGCTGACTCTGCCAAGGGCCTGCCGGACCACTTACAGATCACAGGATGCTGTTAGAGGGCACTAAAGAGCCTACTGCAGACTATGGCTAGAATATTAAGACTCTAGACGAATAGCATCTAATCTAATCCAGAGCCTTCACAACTGAAATTCTGGGCAGTCAGCCAGTTTAGGAGAAGCCAGCCATCTAAAAGTAAAACTGCTAAACCAACAGGGCAGGGTAAAGCTCTAATCCCTTAAAAATAAACTTTTCAGGGCTTCCCTGGTGGCACAGTGGTTGAGAGTCTGCCTGCTAATGCAGGGGACACGGGTTCGAGCCCTGGTCAGGGAGGATCCCACATGCCGTGGAGCGGCTGGGTCCGTGGGCCACAATTACTGAGCCTGCGCGTCTGGAGCCTGTGCTCTGCAACAAGAGGGGCCGCGATAGTGAGAGGCCCGCGCACCACGACTAAGAGTGGCACCCGCTTGCCACAACTAGAGAAAGCCCTCGCACAGAAACGAAGACCCAGCACAGCCATAAATAAATAAATAAAAATAAAAATAAAAAATAAACTTTTCAGATACCCCAAAAACACTAATTCTCTTAGTTTGAAGCATCGCTTATAAGTTCCCTATATTATTATTTCAACTCTACTCATTACTTTGTGTGGTAAGACCTTATTCTGAGAAGATTTTATATCTTCATTAAAGTTTCTAGGGCTTCCCTGGTGGTGCAGTGGTTAAGAATCCGCCTGTCAATGCAGGGGGCACGGGTTCGAGCCCTGGTCCGGGAAGATCCCACATGCCGTGGAGTAGCTAAGCCCATGCACCACAACTACTGAAGTCTGCGCGCCTACAGTCCATGATCCACAACAAAAGAAGCCACCACAATGAGAAGCCTGTGTACCTCAACAAAGAGTAGCCCCCGCTCGCCGCAACTAGAGAAAGCCCATGCGTAGCAGCAAAGACCTAACACCGCCAAAAATAAATAAATAAGATAAGTAAATTTAAAATAAATAAATAAAGTTTCTATCTAACTCTGGAAGCTACAAAACTGTATTTAAAAAAAAAAACAACTTTAATTCAGATTTAGAAATTAATGCAGGTCAAATTATTCCAAATTGATTTGGTTTTTAAATACCTGATCAGAAATTGGAAGAGAAAGTTGTATGTTCTCAGGTCCCCACCTGGGTTTAAACTGACAACTGTATTAAAGTTACAAGCTTCATAAGTTACTCACTCCTTTACCAAATGTGTGTTTAGGGTGATTTAGAAATTGTTATGAACAATGATCTCTTAGTCTTCTAGCTCTGGTCTTTCCAGGTCCAAGATTCTCTCATTTTATAATTTTCCAGGGTCACAAAAGTCCAGGTCAGGCAGTATGTTGCTTATAGACAGCGTCTGCACTGTCATTTACTGCTCAGGAGCTTTTACTCAAAGAATTGTGGAAGGTGGAGGCACAAGGGGAAAGGAAAAGAAGGCGGAGGCACAAGGGGAAAGGAAAAGGAAAATTTATCATGCTAATCTCTTGCCTGTCTGGATGGCAAGGTTTCCCTTATCTGTTTGCAAAGGAAACAAAGACCTCCAGCAGAGGGCAGCTTTCAAGAATGGAGTAGAGGATGGCTAGGTGAGAAAGCTCTTAGGAAAGTCTTGGGGCAGAGAGGAGGAGGGGGACACACCCTACTCCAGCTCAGGGCCTTTCCTAAGGCATTCACACCTTGCCCTGACCCCTTCCCCATTAATAAAACACTTTAAAATTAGGTTGGTGGCTTTGCATTAATTTCCCAATTCACCTGATACTAGAATAATTCCCCAGGAGACAATTATTGTTTCTATTTTTATAAACTCTTGGTAAGCCTTAGCTATGCCCATTTAAGTTTATTTAAACATAAACACTCTAGGATGAAAACAGTCATAATTTCACTACTGGAAAGGTAACTAATGGGTCACGTAATTTTTAATTCTCTCCTGCCTTTAAATGAATCATTTTATCCTTATAGAACTGCCTGGAAAACTCACACCTTAAAAAAGGAATGAACATTTCCAAACCTTATCCTTATTATTAACCAACAAGGACCTACTGTAGAGCACAGGGAACTCTGCTCAATATTATGTAACAACCTAAATGGGAAAAGAATTTGAAAAAGAATGGATACATGTATAGGTATAACTGGATCACTTTGCTGTACACCTGAAACTATGACAACATTGTTAATCGACTATACTCCAATATCAGATAAAAAGTTAAAAAGTAAATTAATTAATTTAAAAAAATCTGGACAAAAAAATTCAGGTCTACGACACTTCATTTCTAGGAATAAGCCTTTACTGGATAAGGAGTCCTTAGATACATAATTACCTTTTAAAGTTCCCAACTAAGTGTTTTCATGCACCACTTCACCTAAATGACAAAGCCGAATGGGAAATGAAGGTAAGCTAATGTTTTCTCACCATGCTTAGTAATATGGAAACAGTATTCCTTTTCCAGCTCTGTATGTCGGACTCACAAGAGGGTTACACTTTCCATGTTCCATCACTCAACATGAGCCGCTGTCCCTCTGTCCACTGTCTGAAAATATTTATACCTTATGAAGATGCTGCCACTTCATAAGCCCACTAATGACCTTACAGTGAAGGGACGTTGCGCATTATCCGATGTGCAGACAACCACCACTGCTTGGAGACTGTGGCACTGAGATGGCTCTCTGCCAGTTCCACACCTTGAAAACTGCAACAACACAGGTCTCCTCAAGGGGGCAAGTGTTTGGGATAATGGTTTAACTCCGAGAGCAAAGAAGTGCTGGCAGGGAAAATCTAATCCTCAGGATATAAGTTCTCTGTTGCACAACGTCTGAATTCCTGTGACCACTATAGACGGTAATGACAGAAAGAAACAGCAGGGAAGTTTGCGAGGATGAAAGTTTTGGACACCATTTGGAAGGATGGCACAGGGTTTTTCCATGGACTCTCTGGCCAGGGATACTGAACAGTGAAACCATGCTGATTCCTGAAGCAAATAGCTAAAAATGAACAAAAGCTCTGGGAATACTCTGCAGCCAGGCATGCTCTCATTTTCCTGAGGCACAGGACCTGTTAAAGGGAAACAAACCTAATCACATAATGGTTTAAGAATTATAGTCTTGTACAGGAAAGAAACGCAGGGTATTTACAAGCCCAGCTACCCTAAACATAATCTTGTGGTCAAACGAAGTTTAACTTCTTCTCTATCAGATTTTAGGCAAAATGAACTACCCTAGTGAGCCTGGGACAAACCTGGCAGCAGAACAAGAGCAGAGTATAAAACTGTCAATGGTGAGACCATGAGAAACGAATTCCCTGGAGTTGGGGGCGGGGGAGGGGAGTTAGGCATGAATAATGGCTGGTGGATTAAATCCTAAGAGATCTATGAGAAAAGATGTGCAGGAGAACCTGAGACTCTTAAACACTGCAGACAGGGGCCAGAAGTGTTCTCAGACCCACTAATGGGCACTTTGGCACTTATACTACAGACAGAAAAATGCACCCACATTCACCATCTACCTGAATAAGTTGTCACTGTTACAAAAATGAGATCCATTTTAGTTACCTTGGAAGAATGCTTCCTTTCCAGTTCAGGCAATGGAAAGGATGACAAGTTATCTCTTGACTTTAAGTGGCAAAAATACAAGTGAAACAATCTATTCAAATGCAGACGGTGTGCATATGATCACAAACACTTTCACAAGTACATATAGTGGTTTGTGTGGCAGTTTCTAAGCTTCTTTTCCCCACTCCACCTCCAATCAACTCCTGTCTGACAGACTTCTTAAGAGATGCAGTTATAAGGTCTATTTTAAATGCTCTTATGCACAGAATCTTATGATTCTGAAACAAGTGCAATAAATAGCCTGATATTAATTTGGAATTCAGCTTTTGGCCACAACTGACTTCAAACCATAAATTCAACTCCTTACCACAGGGCCTCGTCAAAATGATTCTGGCATTGGCCTACCTGCTCCTGAGGAGGGCACAGGGACCCCCCAAGTTCAGTTTCAGAAGCTAAAAGAAGGCAACCCTAAGCCAACACCGATCCTGAACAACCAGGAGCTTTCCACCAGCCAGGGGCTGTTTCTGAAGTCTCATGGATGTCACCCAAAAGGGAATTAAACAAACAGGCTTTTTATCAGCCACTGTCTCATGAGATGTTCTAAAGCAAACCTAATCTGTATTCCGGAGGGGAGTGGTGGTTTTCCTTCATCTAAATAATTCTTCTCCTTCCTCTTTTAAAACATTTTTGAAACTTTTTTCAAACTGTTTTTTTTAAACGTTAACTAGTGATGAATGTCCACAGGCCCAGGAAGAAATATTTGCTTCCAGCAACTGTTGATAGTTCACGGACAGTAGTTTCTAGGGATGCGCAGGGTTATCAATCAAGGCACCAGAGAAAAGAGCCTCTTTGCTGCAGTCTCCTTGCTTGCTAAGGTTTGTTCACAATCACATGCCCAGGATTTAAAAATTAATGTTCAGATCTTGTTGGAATACGTATGTGCAAAACTCAAGGGAAAAAGTGAGGGTGTGCGAGTGTGTGTGTCTGTGTGTGCATGTAGGAGGTGCCGGTGTTGTCATCTTCCAGCCGGAGGACAGCGTGCCCAGAGCGGGCTCTTTCTTTACTCCCACCCAGCATCCGAGATGGTAGTTGCAAAACTTTCCTTCCCCACCCGATCCACGGGTGACACCGCGTGAATCCAAATGCCCTGCAGCTCCTGAGTCTCCGCGGAGCTCCCCCAGGCCGCCGGTCCCACCCCTCGAGCCCCGAGGGTAGCCCAGGCGAGGTCTCCGGTGCCGCGCCCCCCCAGCCACGCAGCCCGCGGTCCCCCCGCCTCGCGCCCACCGACCCTTTGTTCCACGGCCCCCGCCGGGCCGGCGCCTTCACTCACCCGCGCCGGGTCGCCCGCCCGGGCCCCGGCTCGCCGCGCCGCTCAGACAGGTGTGGGGGCCGGGAGGGCGCGCGCAGCTCCCATGCCGGCTCGGCGGCGCGACTGAGTGCGAGCGGGCGGGCGGGCGGGCGGGCAAGCAGTGCCGGCGGCTGCCGGTTCCGCCCCCCGCGCCTCCCGAGCCCGCCCGCCCGCCCGCCCCGCCTCCGGCCTCGGGGAAGCCGCGCGGCCGCCCCCCGCCCCACCCCGCCCCGCACGCGGCCCGCGCCCCCGCCCCTCGCCGCCCGCCGCCTGTCCGAGCCGGGCGCGCAGGCGGGAGGACCCGCGGCCTTACGGCCCCGCGCAGGTGGCCCCGGCGCCGCTCGCCTGTCCCGGCCTCTCCGCGCCAGCCCGCGCCGGCTATCGGGGAAGGGCCCGCCCTGCCCGGGGACCCACGCAACCCTTCCTGAGCGAGCCTGCGGCCTTCGCTGCAAAGACCAGGGGCCCCTAAAGTCGACAGCCTAGATCTGGGGCCGCGGGCCACACCTGGTGCGCGAAAAGCCCCTCCGCAAGTTTCAAGAGTTGGAGAGAAACCTGTGCGCTTCCCACCCCACATGCGCTTTGAGAGTTTCCAAAGTTTTGAGGTGATGCCCGAGTTCCTTCCCGCTTCACCCAGTCTCTCGGGGGCCTCCAAGGGGCGGAAACCCGCAATCCGGTGGCAGGACCGCCAATGCTTTGCATCCTCTGCAGCAGCACCCAGTGCGGTGCATGGGGCCCGGAGCAGGGCAGGGACTTGGCAGCTTCCAGTAACCGGCTGGGTGGGGAGCCCACCGGCCTCAGCTCTCTATCCGGGCACCAGCGGGTGGAGCCACCTCCACACCCAGTGGGCAAGGGGCCCACAGAAGGGGCAAAGAAGGTACAGATTACGTCTCTTTGACAGGTAAGGCCGGGGAGGAGGTTTTTCTCGGCTCAATGACTTGTCCCAATGCACTGAGGCCGCATTTTTTTTCTGTGAAGCCCTTTAGCCTGCCTGTCTCCCACCAAAGTCTGCTCTCGAAAAGAGAGGGCCTAACAGGCTGTTTCACACCAACGTGTTAATGACAGACCAAGGTGCTTGTGTTTGCCATCGATTTTAAATAGGAAAGCCCCAACACGTGTCACTGTGTGGTGATTCTCAAATACGAGGGCACTATTTTAAGGGCAAAATTTTCTTAAACCAACCCACTCCTGGCTTAAATTATTTCCTTTTAAAACGTTGCATTACTATAAACATAAAACGAGATATAAACTTGTGTTATAGCTTTTGAACAACTCTGGAATAAAACCAAAACAAATTTATAAGTTAAATATAAAATTCTCCTCCCAGAACTGTAAAATTTAAATTACTAATGTTTACTCAACTACTACTAGCAACATGTGGTACTGACTGCCCAGGTGTGAGTACATTTGAGCTCTGCGCGGCTCTACCACTCTTACGGTGTGGGAAGTGCCCCGTATGGACTCAGTTTTCTCACCTCTTTCCTCCCTTCCAGGTAGCACACCTCCTCTGCTCACACCCTATGTTATTGTAATAGTTGGCTTTCATTTGACTCTGATACATCATTAGAGATTAACTCTGTGCTCTTTCTTTCTTATTAGCATAATGAGTAAAGTGGTAAGGGTTGGTGTCAAGGCATAGCTCACACAGGCACTGAGATCACCAGGCAGTACTTGGTATCAGATGGTTATCCCAATGATCCAGAATGTGTTTATATTCATTTTTTAAATCATAACTATGAAAAAAATAAATTGTGGATCTCCAGCTTCCATTCGGAGAAACACCATTAGAAGTCAAATACCTAACTTAATAGGGAAGCCGGGGGTGGCATTAGAAGGAGGGGAAGAAGGGAGAGACTTCCCAAAGCACCTATGACATGCAAAGCATTGTGTTAGGCACCAAAATAAAGAGATGGCCACAGGAAGACAGTCCAGCAACATAATTAAGAGTATGCCAGTGGCATTCAACTATGTGAGTACTATTCCAGGCTCTGCCTCTTATTAGTTGTGTAGCTTTTGGCTTGACCTTTCTGTGCCTCAGTTTTCTCCTCAGTAAAATGGCGACTACTTCATAGCAATGTTTGAAGAATTGAATGAATTAATACACATAAAACGCTTAGAACATGGCCTGACACAACAGTAAGCCCTTAATATATATTAGCTATTGTTATATCTGTTATGTAAAAAGAACGTGCCGTCTCTCTGCTTCTGAGCACCATCCTTCAGGACTCCCTCAGCCTACTTTGACATTCATTGCTCATTTGTCCTGGTGGTTTTTGAAATTAGTGTCACCAATTTAGGGAAGTAGAATCTTGGAGAACAAGAAGATTTTATTCCCATCATTCAGAGAGAGCAACTGAGGCACAGAAGGACCCACTGTGCCCTCTCCTAGCTCCACTCCCAGAGCCAGCCTCAGGCCTATTGCCCCTACCCAGACGGGAGCTCCAACTACAGATGACCTGCAGAACTGTGGGTTTGTACAAGCTCCACCCACTTCTCTTGTTTCCTGGAGCTGTCAGTAGTAAAACGAGAGGATGCTATCTGGCTCTAAGGTTGTCACTGCGATTGCCATAAGGATAGCAACAACGACCGATCTGTAGAGAACTTTGACGTCAAAGGGAAATGCCCTGTGTAGCAGGTGTCCTCATGCTGAGCCTAGATATTTGCTTTTTTTTTTTTTTGTATTTGCCCCACTCGGCTACCTGAAAAAAAAAAAAAAAATACCACCAGAAAAAGCAGAACCCTCATTGCTTAAGAACTCAGTTCAACTCCATAATCGTAATTCTCAAATACTTTTCATGAGTATGGCACTTGAGTTGTTAAAAACACATTCAGGGCAAGGCCCACACATTTAGCGAGTGCTCACTCTATATAAGGTGACTGTACAGGGGCTGTGAGAAAGAAAACAAATATCCCTCATCTCAAGGAATTTATGCTTTGGATAGAAACGAAACAAAGTCAAATACAGGAGAAAGTGAGATGTAGGCTTTATCAGGCTACAGCTAGAGAGCATGGAAGGGGGAATTGTTAATTCCCACTCTGGCAGGTGCTAAAGTCTCCCATGAGGTGGTAGAATTTGAGCTGAAACTCAGAGGATGAAGACTTGAGCAAAGCTTCAACAAACATCTCGTTGGGTTCCTCCACTGTGTAAACGAGGGCAATCTGTGGGTGAATGAAGAGGGCAGAACTAGGATGGGATTGTAATAATTATAGCTGTGTTTGTTGAGTGCATATTATGTGCCAGGTAGTGTGGAATATACTTTATTACATATGAGACTGGGGTTCAAAGTGGTTAAATGGGATACCCAGTGCTGTACCACTAAGAAACACGGCTGTGAGTTCTGCCCAGTCTGTCCTACTCTTTCAGCAGGCTCCGCTGTGTTATATTGCTTCCAAGACCTGCCTTTTCTTGTGCTAACAATCAGGAGGTTGAATCAGTGGCTGCTGTCGCTTGAGCTCAAAATATCCTTTTGATTCTATCTTGCTTTTGTTCCAGTTATGCAATCACTTAGTAATGACCTGTTACATGGCCTCAGTGCAGGAGACAAGATGGGACTGCAAGATAATTGGAAACCTAGGGTGTGGCAGGGAGGGGGAAGACCCAACGTCAACTCTATATAAACTGCTAAACTCAATTTTAGTGCTGATTTTCTTTTAATTGAAGTATAGTTGATTTACAATGTTGTGTTAGTTTCAGGTGTTCAGCGCAGTGATTCAGTAATACATATATACCTATTCTTTTTCAGATTCTTTTCCATTATAGGTTATTACAAGATACTGAGTATAGTTTCCTGTGCTATACAGTAGGACCTTGTTGTTTATCTATTTTATATATTAAATATAGTAGCGTGTATATGTTAATCCCAGACTCCTAATTTATCCCTCCCCTTAGTGCTTATGTTTCACGAGGCCGAGATCCACATGCAGCTTCAACAATTTGCCAGTTTGAAAGGTGTCAATGAGGATTATTTCTAAGGAGATAAATTTACATATTTAAAAATCATTTCCATCTGGTTTCTTATTTCTGTGGTGATAACATGGCTCTAGGAGTTCACTCAGTAAGTGGAGGTTTCTAGCTCCGTGTAGTGAGTGGAAAGAGAAATGGAGTGAGAGACAGCACAGGGTTGGGAGAGAGGCATTCTCAACCTGTCTGGGTGACTTTGGAGAAATCACCTCACTTAACCTGGATTTCTCATCTGTGAAAAGAGAGCCTAGATGACCTGCTCTTACAGTCTTTGAGTCTACAACATTGTAATTCTTTTTTTTTTTTTTTTTTTTTTTTGTTTTTTTGTTTTTTTGTTTTTTGTTTTTTGTTTTTTGTAATTCTTATGGAAGGATGATCCACATATATATATATATATATTTTTTTTTTGATCCACATATATTTTTATCTTTGGGCACCCAGCATGTGGTTCTAGGGTAGCAAAGCATGTGGAACTCTGGAGTCTGACTGGCTTGGACTCAACTTAGAATTCATTTAGTTGCTGGGTCATCCTGGGCAAGTTATGTGACTTGCTGCGCCTCACTTTCCTCTTCTGTACAGTGGAGCTTATTTCAGGCTGTTGTTGTAAGGACTCAGTGAGATAATCAGTACAAAGCACATAGTACAGGGCCAGCACAAAATAAATTCTGAATTGGTATTACCTATTATTATTATTATTATTATTACTACTGTTCCTCTAAATGCTTAATAAATGTTTTTAAATTTGTTGAATGAGTGAATGAATCAAATTGTTATAGCATCAATGCTAAAAAGTTTAATCCAGGCTTTCCAAGAAAAAACCATCTCAAGACTTTTGTTCAACCCCAAGTCATTGGTTTGGTTTGTAGACAACAAAGAGTTTCCTAGTCCAGTCATCCCTTGGTATCCACGGAGGATTGGTTCTGGGACCGATGCAGATACCAAAGTCCAAGGATGCTCAAGTTCCTAATGGCACAGTATTTGCATATAACCTACAAACATCCTCCATATACTTTAAATCACCTCTAGGTTACTTATAATACCTAATATAGTATAAATGCTATGTAAATAGTTGCTGGTGTGGCAAATTCAAGTTTTGCTTTTTGGAACTTTATGGATTTATTTTTTTCAAATATTTTTTCATCCATGGTTAGGTGAATCTTTGGAGCTCATGGATACAGAGGGCTGCCTGTACTGAATTTAGGAAGAGTTACAGATTCAAATGGGAGCCAGGGTTAGTTTTTTGTCTCCTCTTCCAGTCTCCCTATGGCACCATCAGTTCATTTATTCAACAAACATCTACTGAACGCTAACATTATCAGGTCTATATATTTGTCAGTGTTTTAAGGGCAAAACCAGATTTTTCTCTCATGATGGTGGGATTTAAAATCTTGCATGGTAAAAAATAAAACCACAACAAACTCCTATAATTTAAGAAAAAGAAAAAGCTAACAAAAAGAGCCCTAAAAATAATCTTTATAGCACTTAATAAAACAAAATAAATGTATTTGTATTGCACTTAAAACTTTTTAAAAAATTCCTCTTTTTGTTACGTATAGATTACTCATTTTTAAGTATTTGGAAATATAAGTAATCAGTACACTATGAATATAAATATGTAAAGTTATAATATATAAAACCTTAAAATATAAAGTAGTTGTAGAGTTAAATTGTCACATTGGTACATATGGTAGCCTAAAAAGAAAAAAAACAAAAAAAAGCTGCACAGCAAAGGAAAGCTTTACTCTAATCCTACTTAAAAGAATATAGCAATCTAAAATTATTAGGAAGAAAAACAGGCTTTGGCAATTTCCTGTATACTATGGGCACTATTCTAAACTGAAAACTTAGAAACATTTTGAAATAATTGTGTGTTTCTCATTTTCTGTGTTCAAATTCAAAAAGTCTCCGGAGGCCAGTGCTGGACTTCTCTGATGTCCTCTAACTTGCATACTGGATCTCATGATCAAGAACAAAAGAGAAAAAAGATTTTTTTTTTTCTTCCTTTAACTCAAGGAGAAGCAGCAGAGCTGCTGGCCTTGAAATAGACTTTAATAACCTTTTGATATTCTCTTTACATTTACGTTATTAAAATTTCTCCCAAATCTCTATAACTTTAAAAGGCATTTTTGGAAAATCCTATTGTTTTTAATTCATATTCATATTTATCCATATATATTGGATTCTTTCTTTTCTGTCTTATAAGGAGTAATCTTTTATGCAGTTAAGTATGGCGTCTGGATATTCAAATTCAGTGTCCTTGCACGAGGTTTCTCCTTTTTCCTGGCAAATTCTACTCGTCCTTTAAGCTTAAACATCAGCTCTTTTCTGAAGGCTTCCAAACCCTTCATTGCTAGATAAGGAGTTCATTCTCTGTGTTTTCAGAGAATTGTATTGAAATTATAGCTTACATTGTAACTATATATTTTCATTTCATGTTCAACCTCAAGCAGTCCATAGCTTCTTTTTATTTTTCTTAAAGATCGTTATACAGTCTTTCTTTCCCCCCTCCCTCCCTCCTTCCCCCCTCCCTCCCTCCCTCCCTCCCCCCTCCCCCCTCCCTCCCTCCCTCCCCCCTCCCCCCTCCCTCCCTCCCCCCTCCCCCCCTCCCTCCCCCCTCCCCCCCTCCCTCCCTCCCTCCCCCCCTCCCTCCCTCCCTCCCCCCTCCCCCCTCCCTCTCTCCCTCTCTCCCTCTCTCCCTCTCTCCCTCTCTCCCTCTCTCCCTCCCTCTTTCCCTCCCTCTCTCCCTCCCTCTTTCCCTCCCTCTCTCCCTCCCTTCCTTCCTTCCTTCCTTCCGGCTGTGTGGGCTCTTCATTGCTGTGCGCGGGCTTCTCTACTTGTGGCCTGCGGGCTTAGCTGGGGTATCTGGGAACTTAGTTCCCCGACCAGGGATTGAACCCGGGCCCCCTGCATTGGGAGCACGGAGTCTTAACCACTGGACCACCAGGGAAGTCCCGGTCCAGAGCTTCTGATGAGTGGGAACTCTGTCTTGTTCTTCTTGTCGGTATGGTTTGCCTCTGTAGTCTAACAGAGCCTGGCTCAGGATAAAGGCTCCATTAATTTTTACTTAATAAACGATTGAATGATGAATGAGTAAAATTCTTTTTTTTTTTTTAATTTAATTATTTAATTTATTTATTTTTGGCTGTGTTGGGTCTTCGTTGCTGGACGTGGGCTTTCTCTAGTTGTGGTGAGCGGGGGCTACTCTTCGTTGCAGTGCGCGGGCTTCTCATTGCGGTGGCTTCTCTTGTTGCCGAGCACAGACTCTAGGCGCATGGGCTTCAGTAGTTGTGGCTCGCGAGCTCAGTAGTTGTGGCTCGCAGGCTCAGTAGTTGTGGCACACGGGCTTAGTTGCTCCACGGCATGTGGGATCTTCCTGGACCAGGGCTCGAACCCGTGTCCCCTGCATTGGCGGGTGGCTTCTTAAGCACTGCGCCACCAGGGAAGCCCCTTTTTTCAATATGGTAGTAACATGTCATAGAACAGTGGAGTTCTGTAGGATACAGTTTGTGAAAAACCATCCACAAGCTTACCCCCACTTCCAGGAGTAAACCACCTCTGTTCCCAACATGTGGTTTGTGCTTTTTTGCCTCATTGCCTTTGCTTGTATTTGAAACTCTTTCCTTCATATCCACTTGTCTCAATTCTACTTTTTAAAAAAATTGAAGTATAGTTGATTTACAATATTCTGTTAGTTTTAGGTGTACAGCATAGTGATTTGGTATTTTTACAGATTATACTCCATTATAGGTTATACAAGATAATGGGTATAATTCCATGTGCTATCTAGTAAATCCTCGTTGCTTATCTATTTGATGTATAATAGTTTGTACCTGTTAATCCCATACCCCTAATTTGTCCCTCCTCCCTTCCCTCTCCCCTTTGGTAACCACTAGTTTGTTTTCTAAATCTACTTCTATGCATTTTTAAAAGGCCTAACACTATGTCACATCCTCTACAAAGTATTTTTTTAATTGGTCTTTGATTTCCCATAACACTTTCTACAAGTTTCTCATGGCTCTAATAATTTTATTTCTTTTGTTATCAGTTTACCTCTCTTCTCCCCTACCACTGAATACTACTATGGGTTTGAATCTCTGGTCTGCATCTCTTTTGCTGGTGTGTCAGTCGGGATCGTGACAGAAACCCAACTTGCCCTTGATTGGTTCAGATGAGGAGATTTGATTGAAGTGGCTACTTATGCAGGTGAGGACAGGGTGGAGGGAACAAGCAAGGACCGAACACCCAGTGTCTAGCAACAGGCGGAAACCATCACTGCTCTTGGGATGGGAAGTAGAGGGAGGGAAGGCTGTAGCAGAGCTGGGTGAGTGACCGCCCAGGTCCGGGGCCTGCTGCCAGGAGCCATGTGTCTATGGAGCAATGCAGCTGCTGCAGGAAGAAGGGGGTGAGTGGGAAAGAAACACCCTGACCTCTTCTTCTCCTACCCTCTGATCTCTGGAGGCTGCCAAAGTCAGCTCACAAGGGAGCTGGGCTGTGCTGTCCGTAAGGCTCAGCCTCCTGGGCACGGGGCAGGGCAGGGAAGGGTGGAGAATTGCTGAGAGGCAGACAGAGAATAACCAGCACACTGGGAGAGGCTCCGTTTCCTCATCTGCAAGATAGGGTAGTGACAGTAGCCTCCTCCCAGGGTTATAGTGAGGATTAAATTAGGAAATGCATCAAAACACTTCTCAACGTATGTGGTGCCTGATTCTACTCATTAACTACTTCTTCTTATTATTTACAATAACAATTCTTTGGATACTCCTAGTGTAAAAGCTAATTGAGGAAGGTATCGTGTGTTGGTTATTTTGTAGCCCTTACACATCCAGCCCAAAACACTGTTGTAGCATGGCCCAAAATAGATGGCATTTTACAGGTGATGGGGAGGCCTTTTTTTTTTTTTTTTAATTTTTAAATTTTATTTTATTTATTTTTTTTATACAGCAGGTTCTTATTAGTTATCCATTTTATACATATTAGTGTATATATGTCAATCCCAGTCTCCCAACTGGGGAGGCCTTTTGGACAGGGGTAACAGGGAAGATTGTTTGGCTGTTTGGACTGACATCATCAGCCAATCTGACCTTGAAAACAGACAACAATGAGATAAATTTGAGACTTATTTTTAGTTTTCAGCAGATTTTTTGGGCACTTCTTAGACCTAGTCCGAGGCCTCTAGTCTTTCTTTACCTAAGTAGAGGGGAGAGTTACTGAAAAACAAGCCAGCTCACCAGGACTGGCATTCCATAGCCATCCCTGGGAATGGTGGTGATTCCTCATATTTTGAAAGCAAAGTAAGGATGGCCAGCCCAGGGTTTAATGCAGGAAGGTTTGTATCTATGGAAGCCATTTGCTTCCTGCTCTTTCAGACCAGTAACCTGGTTTATTTCAAACACAGGATCAACTGGCTCCTGCTCCCCTTGGTACACACGTTAGGGAAACCACAAGAATAGTCATCCGTGTTCTTTTCACTTCAAAGCCTGCAGAACGCCTTGGAAAGCCAACTGACTCTCCACCTGAGACCAGAAAGGTCGATTCAAGAGAAAGTCCTTTCATAGGAGCTGTGGGTGGGGTGGGGTGTGAGGTGGGACTCACCCACACGGAGGCAAGTGGGTGTCGGAGCGGGTGACTGCAGCTTGTGCTCTTGGGGGAAGGGCGCGTTCGCAGGGTGGCAGAGCCATGAAGGTCAGGCTGGGAGGAGCTTCCAGTACTGACACCAGCAGCTGCAGGTGGGGGCTCCCTGCAGGGAGGAGTGACTTTATCCGGGTTTCCAGCAGACTGAAATTAGGGAGGACACTTAGCTCCTAGATCTTGTGGGATCTGTAAGTAGTTGCTCACATTATTGTCCCTGTGCCTGAAAAATCAAGACCCAAGCCAGAAATGTTAAGAAATGGCTCTAAAGCCGCTCCACCCACCAGCCTCACGCTGCCCTCGTGGTCCCAAGCGTGGGTCCTCTGGCTTTTCCTAGAGCACACGAGCGTTTTATCTCTTTACTCAAGGCTGGCTGAGGGCCTGTTTGGACAACTGTGTGCATCCAGAGCGAGGCCTTACTCGCCACATAAGCAGTAGGTTCACTCCATTAAACAGAGGGGTAATAGGTAGCAGAGTAGTTTGGGGATTATGCTGTCAATAAAAATTAGCTCCTCCTTTAAAACTCTGACGCCCTCCAATCTGCTTTTGACACTCATCTTTAGGTCATTATTGTCTCTTATAAAAATTTTAAGAGAGGCGTCCCTGGCGGTCCAGTGGTTAAGACTTCGTCTTCCAATGCAGGGGGTGCAAGTTCGATCCCTGGTCGGGGAGCTAAGATCCCACAGGCTTTGTGGCCAAAAAAACCAAAACATAAAACAGAAGCAATATTGTAACAAATTCAATAAAGACTTGAAAAAAATTTTTTTAAATAGAAATTTTAAGAAAGGTAGAGTGTTTCCAAGTTGCTACAATTAACAATACAGTTTCCATTAAGAAGATCTTAGAAATAAAAGAGTCATATAATAAATCTCAAGAAACAGATTTGAAAGTTGACCTATATAATATATTCTTTGTAACTGTGGCAAAAACAAAGCAAAATAAAAACAAACAAAAAATTGGCTCTTCTTAGCAATGTGACACCATCCCAAGATGACATGATATTTTTTGTTTTAATGTTGAAATGAAAAAGGCACTTGGCTTTAATCCAGGAAGACCCAGAAAGCCCAGCCCTGTGCTAAACCATTATGACCTCATGGTTGTATAAACTGCATATTGGTAAAGTGAGGTTATCCAAACTATCTTCTCTTTCAGAACAAGAGATGGCAATGTCTCTCTTTTTTTTTTTTAAACAACGAAATAAAATCAAACTATTTGATGCTTAAACTGCTTTCTGCAGGAAAACTAAGAACAAATAAATGACAAGCCTTTGATTTGTTAGACCACTCTGAAAAGTTGATTACTGACTTCAAGGCAAATTCCAGTCCTGGTAGCAGCCCTCCAATCTCAGCTCCAATCATAATTTTATTATCAACACTTTCATTCCCTGCCCCATGATCCCAAATCTTCAGGGAATTGAAGTTCACTCAGAGGTTGAGTATTCTTGATCTGAGCTTGTTAGGAATCAACCTTTGTATTTACTCTAAGACCTGCCTGACTAGAGTAGAAAGCATGAGTGAACCAATAAAATTGTTTTGTGTAAATTTAGAGTTTAAAAAGTTTTTTTTTTTGGTAAAAGTATTTATAGCATTGGTATAAAGTTCATTTTCACAATAATGGCTATTTATCATCTACCAGGTACCAGACACTTCCCACTACTTATTGTATTGGACCAAATAGCTCTGAGCAGTAGGAACACGTATCCTTCCTTTTACTGATAAGAACGCAAGGCTCTAAATAGTTAAGTAAAATTCCCAGTTTGAAGTGTTGGAGAGGGGATTCAAACCCAAGACTCTCTACCCCAAATCCATGTATCATAAAGTTTCCCATATTGTTTCTGTTAGAATGGTTTCAGATACAAGTAATGGAAACCCCTGACTTACGCAGGCTTAAATGACAATAAGGAAGTTGATTATCACACGTGTCAAGAAGTTCAAGGGGTAGGGTGATTTCAGGTAAGGGGAACTCAAGGCTCCAGCTCTGCTTCTCTTGGCTCTGCAATTACCATATCCAATTACATCCAGAGGGAAAAAAAGAGGAGCTTCTCTTCCTATGTCTCTCTCTTAGGAGCAAGACAGTAATACCACTTCCCAGACTTCTCTTCATATCACTGAGGTGGGGATTCAGTGGTCATTAAGTCCTTTGCTAAATCAATCATGGGCAAGGGAAGAAGGTATCTGTTAGACTAAGGTAAGTAGCACAGAATAATTGGAAGAGCTCTGGACTAAGGCTCAGAAACCTTGGGTTTTAGTCCTAATTCTGTCATCTACTTGGTTGTGGAAACTTGCTAGTTACTGAGCCTCTCTGAGACCTTACCTTTTCCTTATTGGTAGAACAGGCCTGATAATTCCTGTTCTACTGATCTCACAGGGTTGTAAAACAGGAATGAAGTAATATCTGTAGAAGTATTTTGTAAACTGTGCCACATGATATAAAACCATGTTATGGCTTCTATTAACATGGTTCAGAGAGAACTTCTGGTCGTGAGATACTTTTTCAATTACACCCATGTGGTTCTTGATCATCATCAAGATGATAATTTAGAATTTTTAAGGTTTTGCCGAAGATTATCTGGATTTTACTTTTGTGTTAGAAAATTAACAGTGCAAAAATAGGGGGAAAGTGTGAAATTTAGTACTTAAGAAAGCCAATTTCCAAGCATCCTCGTAACTCCAATAGTATCTGTTTATATATGGATAGGTTGTTTATAAGTTATTTTTTATACTGATCAAAAAGCAAGTTTCCTAAGAATCTATTAAACAACGTTTCTCATTCCTTCCTTTATATCAATTCAATAAACATATATGGGGAGAGGGGATGGGATGCACACATAAGAGAATCCAAAACAGACTCTGTCTGAAGGAGAGTAACTACCTACAAGGGAAGAAGCCTAGAGAGCAGACTAGATAGAACATATCCACAAGTAGCTATAACAAAATGTAGAAAGATAAGAGGAAGTGATAGGTAAAGTCCCAAGGTGTGAAGAGATAAAGGGCTGTAAGAATTCAGAAGGTTTCCAGCTGTGGGGTTAGGGAAGGCATCAGGACAAGGCTTCATTTGACCTGGGAGTTGGAAGATTTGGACATGGGAAGAGCTAGTTCACCTTGGCTCTACATCAAACTTGCTCTGAACTTGAATACTCAACGAGAATGCAATAATCCTTGAGTATAAATTATATGAGAGATATAGCAGAAAATAGTAGTTGGAAAGGTAAAGATTGCAGCTAGATTATAGAGGGGTTGGAATACCAGTCTAAGGAATTTGAACTTTATTCAGTAGGTGTGAGATAATAGAAAAAATGTATATATTGGTCTCTGCCCCTGGTTTCTAGCACTGAGCTTCTCAAACCCATGTAATTTCCTAAGTGATAAGAGCACTAGGAGCGTCTAGTTCTAATATTTGGTCTTTGATCCCGGTTCCTGACGCAGGGCTTCTGAACCCTTTTAATTTCCTGAGTGTTAGGAGTGTCTTTTGTTCTAATGAGGTGACTTTGGTTGGGGTCCTGGATGGCTTGTGGATGGGGGCTGGTCACCAGAAACAACAAGCCAGGACTAGAAGCTTGGAGTTTTCAGCCCTGCCCCCATTCTCTGAAGGGAGAAGGGCTGGAAATGGAGTTAATAATTGCTCATTGTCACGTGAGGAAGCCTCCATAAAATTGCAAAAGTGTGGGGCTCATAGAGCTTCCAGATTGGTGAACACCTGCATGTACTGGGAGGTTGACACACCTCACCTCCAGGAGAACAGAAGCTCCTGTGCTCAGGTCCCTCCCAGGCCTCGCCCTATGTGTCTCTTGATCTGGCTGTTCATGTGTGTCCTTTACCGTATCCTTTAATAAACTGGTAAACATAAGTAAGTGCTCCCCTGAGTTCTGTGAGCCACTCTAGCAAATTAATTGAACCCAAGGAGAGGGTCACGGGACCCTCCAATTTGTAGCTAAATTGGACAGAAGTTGTAGGTAACCTGAGGAACTACTGCTTGCAATTGGCATCTGAAGTGGGAGGGGGGCAGTCTTGTGGGACTGACACCTGTGGGATCTGACACTATTTCCAGGTAGATAGTGTCAGAACTGAATTAAACTGTAGGACACCCAGCTGGTATTATGGAAAATTCCTTGGTGTGGGGAAAACCCCTCCACATATTTGGTGACAGGAAGTGAGGTATTCTTTGTGAGTAGTAAAGGAGACACACAAGAGGGAAAGACTGTAGGTTTTTTAATTCAGGGGGCAATGGGGGTCAGTGAAAGTTTTGGAGCAGTAGAGTGAGTGCCTTCATGGTATCTGTGCTTTACGAGGATTAAGTGGGCAGCTTCTGGGAAGCTAGATAGGAGGGGAGAAAGTGGAGGCTGAGAGACAAAACTCAGAATTTGCATGTTCAAGTTAGAGGTCATGAGAATTTGAACTAGATTATGGGCATTGACCTGGAGATAAGCCAATAGATATGAGATATTTTGGATGGAGAAACCATAGGTCTTGGTAATTGATATAAAGACCAGTTGGGAAAGGGGGAGTCAGGAGTCTTTTATTTGAAGATGACAAAATGTCAATGCCAACGTCTAAATAAAGAAGTGAATTTGGGATTGACATGTACACACTGTTATATTTAAAAGAGATAACCAACAAGGACCTACTGTATAGCACAAGGAGCTCTGCTCAATATTATGTAACAAATTTTTATGGAAAAGAATTTGGAAAAGAATAGATACATGTATATGTATAACTGAATCACTTTGCTGTACACCGGAAACTAACACAACATTGTTAATCAACTATACTCCAATATAAAATAAAAAGTTAAAAAAAAAAAAGTAAATTTACCTGTTCACTTAACTGAAAAGTCCTGAAAACAGGTGTAGCCTCAGGAGCTGTTGAATCCCAGGTCTCAAATGATATCATCAAGACTTGGGCTTCTCTACCACTTAGTTTTTCTTCTGTGCTGGTTGATAAGGCAACCCCCAGAAGCTACTAATTTATATTTTTGGAGGATTAAGTCCTGTGGAAGAGAGAGCTTGTCTCCCCATCAGTTCCAACAAACATCCCAGATCTGGTTTCCATTGCACATTTCTGAAGCAGTCCCTCTGGCTGCAAGAGATGATTGCTGACTGGCTTAGACCTATATGTGGTCTTTTATTTTCTATTGTAATTTTGTTAATTTGTCCACGAAGACAACCTAACTCTAAGCCACTATGAGACATTTCCCTGTGACCAAAATGAGATCTCACTCTGAGGAATTCTTGCTAACTGAAAGACACTGCTTCAGAAGAGTGATGGCTGTTTCTCATTCAATTACATCAACTGCAATAATTTTTTGAGGCAAGTTTCTTGAGGACCTGCTACCTATCTGAACTCATAAAATGAATAAAACCTAGACCATTTCTAGGGCAGTCTTCAAATTGGGCAGTGCAAATGCTACATAGGTGCCAGAAAGATTTCACCTCTGGGAAAAAGGTGAGCGTTGTCTGAGAGGGCTCAACAAAGGAGTAACTATTGATCTAAGTCTTGTAGCAAATATAAGCTTTGCTTCAGCGCCATCTAGGCAGGGCACTGAATGCCAAGGAGATGTTGACAAGTCATTTGGATTCCATTTGAAATGGGGTAATGGCTCTAGAAATAGCATGAGGCCATCTGCCTGATCTGAGCAGTCTTCTCTTTACACAGTATGTGTGATGTCTAAACCGTGCTTTTAAATTAGAATTTTACAAAGTGTTTAAGTACACTAGGAAAGCCAACTCCTTTCAGAGAACCGTATGGAGATTCCTTTGGTGAAGAAAAGAATCATGCTGTGAAGTGAATCCCTCAATCTGAAAGTGCCTCTCTTTCCCCTTGATTTGATGGGTTATACATCCATTTTCACATACTGGATTTGCTTTAAAACCAGGTACATGCACGTCAACTGCAATAAGGAAAAATCTTAAATTCCATTATAAGACTTAAATTGGGGGTCTGTTTTTATGAAGGAGAAAACATCAATTTGAAAAGTGTCAAAGGCTCAAATGCAGCCTGAATCAAGTTGTTACCGACAATCACACTGCTGGCGACACATTTTCAAACATATGGCTGAGCTGCTCTTTCAGCTTTCCTGAATGATCATCATCCCACGGATGCAAATTGCCGTAACATGTAATTTGGAATGAGATCAAAAGTTTGAAAATTAGGAAAGACAATCTGGGTGGAACACTTGATTTTTGATTTTGCAAAGCAGACCAGAGCACTGGTCTAGCCTGAGCTGGTCGTCTGGCAGGCAATCAACAGATCCTGCCATCAACAGGCCCTCCGAGGCTGAGGGCTTGCTGCAATATGGCAGCTGGACTTGCAAAGTCCAGGGATCCTCTTGGCCCTTATTAGGCTCTTAAGAGCCATCCTGAAACAAGCACGGGTGTTAACGACAACACTGAGAGGAGACCCAGGTTGGGAGAGAATCACTTTTACCTCAATTCTGCCGCTTTCTAACTGGGGATTGGGAAGCCTGGAGGTAGCTAAAGGAAAAAGAAGATGATTTAGGAGACCTGTATTCCCTGTTTTTATTTGAGTGCTTTCCCACCCTCCCCCTGACCCAGAAATAAAAGGAGGGGCCAGAGAAGGGAGCTTGCATTTGGTGATCTGTACTTCGCAAATTCCTGGCATATAGTATACACTCAATAATGACAATCTGTTGAAAAAATGAGTGGATGAATGAGTGATTGGATGAATTAATAGTAGACTATGAAAAGTTCCCTCTTTGTGACTTTTCTGGGAGTGGGCTACACTTGAGCTTTCCTTAGGACCAGGATGGAGACTGTCCTTTCGGTTATTGATTGGCTGGGAGACAAAGAGTTATGCAGAAAACGAACTCATCTTAAATCTTTACAGGATCCGGGCAACTCCTTTCCAAACTTATTGGGAAATATTTCAAACTCTATTTCCCACAGAAAATAAATTCTGGGAAAAGAATTCAGAAGCCAAACCAAGTAAACAAACAAACAAAAAAAGCCCAACCCTCTGTTGAATGTACAGCACTCGAAAAACATTTAAAGTTAGGGAAATTGTTAGTGACTTAACAACAGAAAACTAGAGAAACTGTTTAAGGTCTGATGCCAAAATGACTTCCCTTCTCTGCCCCCATCTATGTCTATACCTGTTAAAAGGCGAGGCTTTGGAGGATGTTAAATGCTGGAGGAAAACTCGAGATACAGCTTGGAATACTCAGGCTGATTTCAGACCTCCACGAATCCGCTGGTGGGTAATCAAGAGATAACCAGGATAACGCCTTCTCTTCTTTTCCCATCACCAAATGTCTTTATTTTTATGGAGGTTCAGGTTCATAACTTCTAGTCCGAACATCAGGAATCAAAAAATTTTGAAGAAAGGAAAAAATAGGAGGAAAAAGACAGAGAATGAGTCTGACCCATAGTGAAAGACCTTAATGGGAAGCATGGGGAAGAATATTACAAAGCAAGCCTTGGTTGTGTGTGTGTGTGTGTGTGTGTGTGTGTGTGAAAGAGATTGAAGTTGAAATTGAAAATGAATTTTTGAAGGCCTCATCCATTCTGGTTCAGATAGAACTCGTAGGAGGGACTCTCATCCTTTTGGAAATGGGTGACTCAATGATTACTGTCCATGGAGTCCCTGTGTCTTTGCTCTGAAAGCTTGTTTGCTTTAGTGGCTTAATAACCTGAAGGCCTGAACCTGGCATCCATGGACTTCTCTCCCATTGAGTCTTCAGGGCTCCTCACCAGGTGCTGGGAGTTTATGAGCTGTGCTTCTCTTATATCCAGAAAGCCAGTTGGTGACTCAGTTGGCCTCTCCACTTCCCAACTCCAGGAGCAGTGCCACCCGCTGTGTCCCTAGGGGTTCTGGTGACCAACGAACAACGCTTCCCAGTTCTCTTGTCCTTATTATCCTCAAAGATACACACATGGGCTGTTTCCATTTTAAGAGTTTTAGTGCTAATCACTCCTACAGTGTTTCTTGCTGTTCAGGGGAACTGCATGAGAATTATCAGGATTATATGTTTAAAGCTGCCAAAACTGTTCTAATAATATTCTTTTTCTTGACCTCAGTGCAGGGCGCATAGATACGTTCAGTGTGTGAAAATTCAGCAAGCTGTACACTTAGGTACACTTTTCTGGTTGTATATTGCATTCTGGTAGAAATGTTTTTGAAAACCACCTGAACCAAATGAATCAGAATCTCAGGTTTGAGGCCTGAGAATATGCATTCTTACCAAACTCCTCAGGTGACTCAAGTTTCAGGGGCTTTGCACTAAGCAGAAATAAACAAAAGATTCCAAATATTCAAAACCATTGTACCAGTGCTCGTTGTGGTGTTTGCGGGCCTACTTCATTACTCATTCATGAACATCTATTCCATAATGCATTGTGTCAGGCCCAGGATCACAACAGTTCAGTGATGGACCATGTTCCTGCCCTCATGCTGCTGAGGAACCACTGAGCTCACCTAGACACCATCCCTGGAGGAACTCCCAGCCTCCTAGAGGAGATAATGGGCCAATAGTTAGGATGCAGGCTGGTTAGTGCTAGAGAGAGGGAAAGCACAGGATGATCTGTGAGCCCTCAGAGCCACCAACCATATCCCACTCATTGGCAACTGTACCCAGACTTCTGGCTTCTACTTCCAATCCTAGAAGGATGCTCCCTGATATTCTCCCCTCCCATAGGGGAGGCTTCCTTTCCCTGTCCTGAGGGATGGACCCACCTCCCAGCACTTGGGACTACAGGCCAGGCAGGGAGGAATAAGTGGTGCCAGGAGAGGCCTTATAGAATATTAGTATGGTTTAGAGCATGGGGTGTAGAGCCAGAGTCCCTTGGTTCAAATCCCAGCCCAGGTGTTTACTAGTTGTGAGAGTGATTACTATAGTACCTAACTAGTGCTATCATCTACTTCTAGGTGTGGTTATTGTGGAGAGTAAATAAATTCATATCTGTGTATTTCTTAGATCAGTGCCTGGTATACAGTTAGTGCTGTATAAATGTTGTTATATGATCCTTATTGGTGTTGTTGTTATTATTTAATCTACCATCAAATCTCAAGTAGATAAATTACATTCCTGAGAACCTCCAGACAGGGTGACACCCATCTCAGTGGGATCAGGCTGCCTTCTGGAATGATCCCCTTGAGGCAGTCCCTCCCAGCTTGGAGAGCAAATAAGCCAAATAGAAAAATACTTAATTCAAACAAAACGAAAGCACAATGATGACTGAACATGAGGAGGAAGGGAAAAATACTGGTCACAGCCATGTAAGGGCCCTTCCCACAGGCTACATCATCATGCTGGAGTGGAGGCCGCTTTCTTGCACCCCTGTCTATGCAACTGTTAACGTTACTCAGGGAAATAATTCACAACAACAAGAATCATGCAGTGTATTTGCTCCAAGACCTTCACTGGACTCCCATAAGGACTGTTTCCTTCTCTCCCTCACCACCTGAAGGAAGTTGCTAGAAGTACCTTCTGTTACTGTCCATATTTCATTGATGGGAAAACTGAGGCACATCCAGAGTCATTAAGCTGTTGGCTCCAGATCACAAAGGTAGTGAAGAGTAAAGCCAGGCTTTGCATCTTGGCTCTCAACTCCTAGTCAAGTGTGTACCACGAGAGAACCAGACAAGCAATCCCTGGCCATGTATGAAGCAAGGCATGAAGAGGTTCAGGAAAAGGGCAGAGCTAAGGACCTGGAAGCAACATGGCAATATAATTCAGCAATTAAGAGTATGAGCTTTGGAATTGGACAAGTCTGGGTTTGAATCCTGGCTCTGTCAGTTTTATGGACTGAATGTTTTTATCCCTCCCCCCTCCAAGTTCATATGTTGAAGCCCCAACCTCCAGTATGGCTTTATTTGGAGATGGGGCCTCTAAGGAAGTAATTAAGATTAAACGAGGTCATAAAGATGGGGCCCTGATCTAATAGGATTAGTGTCTTTAGAATAGACACCAGAGAGCTCACTCCCTCTCTCCATGCACATATAGGAGAAGGGCCATGTGAGGACATAATAAGAAGGCAGCTGTCTGCAAGCCAGGAAGAGATGCCTCACCAGAAACCGAATCAGCTGGAATAAATTTCCATTGAGTGTTCAGCCACCCAGTCTATGATATTTTGTTATGGCAGCCCAAGCTGACTCATACAGTTGCTACTAGCTGTGTGACTGAGCAAATAATTCTCCTGAAACTCCTTTTCCTCATCTGTCAAATGAAAATAATAGTAATCCTACCTCATAAGATTGTTATGGTGATTAAATGAGATAATGCATTTGAAGAACATAGCCAGAGGACGAGCACATGAATGATAAAAACTCATTCATTCACCCTGTTTATTTAACAGATGTTGATTGTGTGTGTGCTTTCTGCCAAGCGTTGTTCTAGGTGCTGGAAATCCAGGAATGACCAAGAGAAGTAAGGTCCCTGCACTCATGAAGCTCACACTCTAGTTGGGGAGACAGATGATAAATGAGGAAACAATTAAGATAATTGTGGGTTGTAATAAATGTCATGAAGGAAATAATCAGGTAATAAGATAGAAAGCAATCTGAGGAGGCCACCTAAGATATGGTTGTCAGGGAAGTTCTCTCTGAATAAGATGTTTGAGTTGAGACCAAAAGAATGAGAATGTGCCAATCATCTGAGGAGCTGGCGGACAAGCATTCCAGGCAAAGAAAACAAGTGCAAAAGCCAGTGGGTGGAAAGGGCAGAGTGCTCCAAAGAAAGGAAGGCAAAGTGGCTGTGCTCTGTGAATAAAATGCCCTGGGATTGTGGAGACAGGCAGGGGCCAGAGTTTGCAACACCTTGTGGTTTTTTCTATGAGTAATGAATTGCTATCAACTGATTCATTTGGGGGAATGACATGTTCTGATACGGGTTTTTTTGGAGACATATCTCTGGCTGGTGTGTAGAGAATGGATTACAAGGGTTATGAGCAGAAGCAGTGAAGCTTGTCAGGTGACTATTAAACCAGTTCAGGGTAGAGATGATAGTGACTTAGATTAGAGATGGAGAGGAGAGTTCAGATGCCAGATTACGATGGAAGAATTGGCAAATATTCATGATAGGCTTGAAGTAGCATGGGGAAAAGGGAGGAACAAAGGATGACTAGTAGGTTTTTGCTTGGTGCTGTTAGCTGATGGGTGGGTGGGAGGAAGACTGGGGAAAGACCAGGTTTGGAGTCTCAGCGATCTCCAGAGGTTGGGAGATTACACTTTGAGAACTGCTGATGTAGGGGACAACAGGAGTGCAGTCCTTCAGAGGACCAGAGGGAATGCGGGGGAACGCACAGGTAAAGGGGTTGAATGTTGACAGGAAAGTGACAGTTCTTCCATTTTCATAAGTGAGGAGGTGAGAAGATTGGTATACGTTTTTTTAAATTTAATTTTTTAAATTGAGGTATAGTTGATTTACAGTGCTGTGCCAATTTCTGCTATGCAGCAGAGTGACTTAGTTATATGCATATATACATTCTTTTTTATATTCTTTTCCATTATGCTTTATCCCAGGATATTGAATATAGTTCCCTGTGCTGTACAGTAGGACCTTGTTGTTTATCCATTCTACATATAATAGTTTGCATCTTCTAATCCCAAACTCCCAGTCCATCCCTCCCCAACCCCCCTCTCCCTTGGTAACCACAAGTCTGTTCTCTATGTCTGCGAGTCTGTTTCTGTTTTGTAGATAGGTTCATTTGTGTCATATTTTAGATTCCACATATAAGTGATATCATATGGTATTTGTCTTTCTCTTTCTGACTTACTTCACTTAGTATGATAATCTCTAGTTGCATCCATATTGCTGCAGATGGCATTATTTCATTTTTTGTTGTATATCCATAAATATACATTATGAATATAATGTATATATCCATTCATCTCTTTATCCATTCTTTATCCATTCATCTCTCAATGGACATTTAGGTTGTTTCCCTGTCTTAGCTATTGTGAATAGTGCTGCTATGAACATAGGGGTGCATGTATCTTTTTGAATTATAGTTTTGTCCAGATGTATGCCCAGGAGTGGGATTGCTGGACCATATGGTAATTCTATTTTTAGTTTTCTGAGGAACCTCCATACTGTTTTCCATAGTGGCTGCACCAACTTACATTCCCACCAACAGGGTAGGAGGGTTCCCTTTTCTCCATACTTTCTCCACCATTTGTTATTTGTAGACTTTTTAATGATGGCCATTCTGACCAGTGTGAGGTGGTACCTCATTGTAGTTGTTTTTTTTTTTTTTTTAAATTTACTTATTTTTGGCTGCATTGGGTCTACGTTGTGGTGCACGGGCTTCTCATCGCCGTGGCTTCTCTTTGTTGTGGAGCATGGGCCCTAGGGCACGCAGGCTTCAGTAGTTGTGGCTCACGGGCTTAGTTGCTTTGTGGCATGTGGGATCTTCCCGGACCAGGGCTCGAACCCTTGTCCCCTGCATGGGCAGGCGGATTCTGAACCACTGTGCCACCAGGGAAGTCCCCTCATTGTAGTTTTGATTTGCATTTCTCTAATAATTTGCCATGTTGAGCATCTTTTCATGTGCCTGTTGGCCATCTGTATGTCTTCTTTGGAGAAACATCTATTTAGGTCTTCTGCCTGTTTTTCGATTGGGTTGTTTATTTTTCTGTTGTTGAGTTGTATGAGCTGTTTGTATATTTTGGAAATTAAGCCCTTCTCGGTCGCATCATTTGCAAACATTTTCTCCCATTCCGTAGGTTGTCTTTTCTTTCTTTTTTTTTTTTTTTTAATGGTTTTGGTATGCATTTTATTGGAAGTGATTTGAGGCAGTTCCTCTCTGATAAAATGTATTTTCTCAATGAAGTATAAGTCAAGGTCTTCAGCTGAGAGGGAAAAGTGGTAAGAATGGATATGGGAAGTTTAAGGAGAATGAAAAATGTGTGACCTAGTTGACTTGGAGAGTGGGAAGTGGATTTGCTGGAGAAGCACAGTAAGTTTTCCAGACAGTGCTCATTTGAGGTTTGTGAGCATGAATTTAAAAAGAAACAGATTGGCTTTGTTTTGTGCTTTTTTCTCCGGGAATATTCACCTGTTTGGGTGCAGGCACAGAAAAGCTGAGAACTTGGTTCACTGACTGCTGAGGTTTATAGGTGAGTATGATGGAGAGAGAGAGAGAGAGAGAGAGGCGGAGAGAGAAGGAGTAGACTTGAGCAAAGGAGTTGAGGGTGACTGTTGCCAGGGAGTGGCTGTTTAAACTAGGTAAAACGAATGTGATGGAGAGAAGGATAGAAAGAAAGTGATGGGGTCAGTAGACTGCAAGTTTTGATAAAGTGTCGTCAGGGAGTGGGCTATTTGAAATCAGGGTGGCGCTACCACCGATGGCAAGGTCTAGGGTGTGACCGTGGGAGTGGATGTTTGTGGTTGAGAAGGTGAGAAAAGCAAGGAACAGAGAGGCCAGGGGTTTGGATAGTCCATTTATAGGCATATTGAAAGCATCCAGAAGATGACAGAGGTAGAATAAGACCTAGAACCCATAACCAAAGCCTTCAATTAAAGAAGGGGGGTGAGTGACTGGTGACTGGAGGGGCAGACAGTTGACAACTACAAGGCATTTGTGTGAGCTGAAGGCAGGAACTTTAAAGGAGCTGCAGTTTCTGAGAGAGGAAGCGGAAGAAATGGTCTAAACTGGAGCATGTGCAAAGAGAATGCTCACCCCACCTCCAAGCACTGAGATGCACTTGGTGTGAGGGAGAACAGGGCCTTGAGAGGCTGTAGGGGAAGCAGTATCTCGGGGAAAAGCCAGGTTTCAACAAGGCCGGGAGATGAGAGAGTGGTACCTCATTTATTTATTTATTTATTTATTTATTCATTCATTCATTCATTCATGCGGGGGCCACTCTTCATCGCGGTGCGCGGGCCTCTCACTATCGCGGCCTCTCTTGTTGCGGAGCACAGGCTCCAGACGCGCAGGCTCAGTAATTGTGGCTCACGGGCCCAGTTGCTCCGCGGCATGTGGGATCTTCCCAGACCAGGGCTCGAACCCGTGTCCCCTGCATTGGCAGGCAGATTCTCAACCACTGCGCCACCAGGGAAGCCCCAAGATGGGGACTTTTAATTGAGATCACACACCTGGTCTCAGGACTTACTGAAGCTCAGGTTCTTGATGTCTCCTCACAGAAAGAATTCAGTGAGAGACAAAGTGATAGGTAAGAAGTGGATTTATTTAGAGAGAAACACACTCTACAATCAGAGTGTGTGCCATCTCAGAAGGCGAGAGGCCCCGAAATATGGGGTGGTTAGTTTTTATGGACTGGGTAATTTTATAGGCTAATGAGTGGGAAGATTATTCCAACTATTTGGGGGAAGGGGTGGAGATTTCCAGGAATTGGGCCACTGCCCACTTTTTGATCTTTGATGGTCGGCCTTGGAACTGTCGTGGTGCTGGTGGGTATGTCACTTAGCATGCTAATGTATTACAATGAGCGTATAATGAGGCTCAAGGTCCACTGGAAGTCAAATTTTCTGTCATCTTGGACCTAGTTGATTCTAACCAGTTTTTATCATGTCCTATGGCTATGTCATTCTTTTAAAGGTTGTGCCCTGCCCCCTTTCCTTCTGTTTCAAGAGCAATGAGGACACAGGGAAGTTTGTTGATCACAGGTCTCTTTCCAGAGGGCTCTAGAAAAGGGTTTGGGAGGAAACTGAGGGGTGAAGGATTGGGTTGGATGATGAAAAATATGCAGCAGGAGTCTTGAACTTCTGTGAGCTCCTGAGATGACCTGAAGACACTTCTCCCTGTGAACCTCAGTGGGGCAGCAAGAGAGAGAGACATGAAGGCAACCCTCTTTTAGGTCAGCCTGGTATTATTAGGTACAGTTACCATCACCCAGTTCATCTCCCTGCCTCTGGGCATAGCTAAATATAGACTGTCCTACTTTTTAAAGTGCCCCAGGAGAAAGTAATTTTATAATTTCTCTCAGTAATTCATGCCTTGGTTTAATGCTCAATAACAAGTATACTACCTGACACACAGTAGGTGCCCAATCAATATTGTTTGAATTAATTGAATGAATTCACAGTATCAAGATTTTCCTTTTACATCTTTTAATTTACTCACGCTGTAGTGCTAGCCCATTGCACTACTTTGACACAATGGATCCACAATTAATGTCCCCATTTTATAATTTCCATTGTCACAGATAAACTGTTGTATGTCATCTGTTACTCAGATGTTGATTCTATTCAATATTATTTAGTTGTGTTGTATCTGTATCCCGGATCTCCTCAGCTAGGTTTAAATTCCCTCAGTATATATGGACAAGTTTGCTAATTCTCTTCTCCATAGTATCTACTCTAGTGGAGGCAGAGAGTCAATATTTAGTAGGTGCTTTTTGAAAAAATGAATACATTCTCTAATTAATTCTTGAAATAATAAATACTTATTTGAAAATTTGTGCATCTTCCTAGACAGCCACTGATATGTCCCGTGAACTAACACCTAACATAACATCCAGATTGCCTGGTACCAGTTGTAGCTGTGTCCCTTACTAGCTGTGTAACCCTGGACAAGATACTTAATATTTCTGTACCTCAGTGTCCTTGTCTGTAAAATGAAGACTGTTAACTTACCACATATTTGTTTTGATGAATAAGTTAATATGTGTAAAATGCTTAGAGTAATGCCTGGTACGTAGCATTTTCAGCACTCAGAAAAATGTTGTTATTGGGCTTCCCTGGTGGCACAGAGGTTAAGAATCCACCTGCCAATGCAGGGGACACGGGTTCGAGCCCTGGTCTGGGAAGATCACACATGCCGCGGAGCAACTAAGCCCGTGCGCCACAACTACTGAGCCTGCGCTCTGGAGCCCACGAGCCACACCTACTGAGCCGCGTGCCTAGAGCCCGTGCTCCGCAACAAGAGAAGACACTGCAGTGAGAGGCCTGCGCACCGCTACAAAGAGTAGCCCCTGCTCGCAGCAACCAGAGAAAGCCCGTGAGCAGCAACGAAGACCCAATGCAGCCAAAAATAAATAAATAAATAAATAAATGTTGTTATTGTTGTTATTACTAGGCATGTAGTTCATATACATGGAATACTTTAATAAATGATAAATAACTCAGGCTGGATCACCAATAAATATCAAATGGTCTATTTAATAGACTCTATTGTGGCTAAACACATAGGCATACCCTCTATAAATAAAATCTGATTAAATACTTCACTTTTCAGGTAATTAAAACAGGACCATATGAGTGAAATTAGCATAAAAAAAGCAATGCTCTCACTTTATGAAAAGGAGAAATGTGAAAAATACCTAGTAACCTAAGTTGAAGCATCCTGAAATAAGGTCAGGGATTGCTGAAAACTGAGGGAGTCCGTAGCATGAGGCTGAGGGCTTTGAGAAAATGTTTGTTATATAGAATTATGGAAACAGAAAATGCTGCATTAAGTCAAATTCTATAGATGAAGAAATAGCCAAAATAATGGAAAGCACCATTACACAGATTATTATTTGCTTCCGTTCACAAGGAAACCAGAGCCGAGGAGAATTAGGAGGTAATAAAAACACTTATAACTTTTGATGGAAAGCAGGCTGGGAGCCCTTAGCAAACAGCAACTCCGCAGAATCTGCAGAGCTAGATGCATGTTCCCAGGGGTATTAGAAGTGGGTATTTGCATTAATGTGTGTAAAGAAAAACTAAGATAGTTCTAGAGGTCAGAATCAGAAAGGTGATTTATATTCAAGGTGGAATGTAGCTCCTCTTTCATCAAGTAGTAAAATTAATGAAACAACTGTGAAATTTAGAAGGTAAACCCAGAGACCTTAAGGAAAAAACATAATAATCAACAAAATTCAATAAAGTTTCTTTTTCTTTTTTGAAAGAAAGTGTATCACACCAAAGAACTTGCTTTTAAAATACTACGTTCCTAAATAAGCAAAGGAAGACATTATTACGCATTTCATGTATCTGTTTTTACAGTATTAGGTAATCCATAAGCTACCTTTAGGAGCATTTCAATTTAAAAGTCCTTTGGTTTTCTGGGTGATGGGATTAAATGTGATGTTCAATTTCTTTCTTAACAGTTGTTGTATTATTTTTGAGACAAAAAAGTAAATAAAAATTCACTTATAAAAAGTCATGCTTGGACTTCCCTGGTGGCGCAGTGGTTAAGAATCCGGCTGCCAATGCAGGGGACACGGGTTTGAGCCCTGGTCCGGGAAGATCCCACATGCCGCGGAGCGACTAAGCCCGTGTGCCACAACTACTGAGCCTGTGCTCTAGAGCCCGCAAGCCACAACTCCTGAGCCCACGTGCCACAACTACTGAAGCCTGCGCGCCTAGAGCCCATGCTCTGCAACAAGAGAAGCCACCGCAATGAGAAGCCCGCGCACCACAATGAAGAGTAGCCCCTGCTCGCCGCAACTAGAGAAAGCCCGCGTGCAGCAATGAAGACCCAACGCAGCCAAAAATAAATAAATAAAAAATAAATTAAAGAAAAAAAAGTCATGCTGATTAAAAATTGACCAAAAGACCTTAAACAAAAGGGAACGTGAGCCAGTTTGCCTGTGTTGAGAGGGAAGGTGGGACCCAGAGACTTCAGGAGCCGGCGTCAGAATCTGTTTCCTTCCTCATCTGTGTGTGTGTTCTGGAGAAGTCAGAGTGACACAAATGTAATTTGCAGCTGACCCAGCACTGGGAGGTGTGGCACGTATAATCAAGACAGAGAAGCAACCGAAATCTGACTCAGAGGTGCTAGAAATACTGCCTTGCAGTAATTTTAGAAAAGAGAGAGCAAGCCTGAGACTACACAACATTGAGTTCGTCAGCATTGACTGGAACTAGATGTGGTGTGGTGGAAAGAACACTGGAAGTGTTTTTGCAGTCAGGGATCCTGAGCTTAAATCTAATTGTGTCTCTCAGGGACTGTGTGAACTCAAGCATTTCAACTCCCTGGGCTTTAATTTTCTCATCTTTAAAATGAGGATAATAAAACCTGCCTCTAAGTGTGGCTGTGAGCATGAGCTGCTTTTACAGGGCTGTAGGGATATCCGCTGTGATGACGCAAAAGTGGTATTTATGCAAAACATCATAAGTCAGTGGAAAGCGACACAAATTTAAAATCAGGCAGACCTGAATTCACCGAAAGTCAAATCATAGCTTTCCTTCTTTGCAGCTGTTGGACTTTGGGCAAGTTTGTTTCACTGAGACACCTATAAAAAGGTATATATCTATCTACCCCATAGTGTTCTTAGAAGAATTAAATTCAATAATTAATGTGCATAGGGCCTGACACAAAAAAGCTCCATGCATCTCTGATTTCTCCTTCTGCTGCCTCTTTTCTGCCTCTAGCCAGAGAAATGTCTCTGCTTTTGATGCCTCATGAAATTAAATTTGGTCCACCCTGATAATTCAGGATAATCTCCCCATTTCCTTCTCAGGTTCCAGGCATTAGGATGTGGACAGTTTTGGTGTGGGCATTCTCCCTAAAGCTATACTTTCATGTGCCAGGTACTTTGCTAAATGCTTTCCATGTATTATCTCATTGAATTACCTCAATAACTCTATGCAGTTTATTTCTGTCAGTCACTCTATAAGGAAACTGAGACTCACAGATGCTAATCAGCTTGCCCAATGTCACACAGTTAGGAAATATAAGAGGCGGAATTTGAATGTAGGTCCTCTGAGTTCAGAGCTCATACTCCTGTAGAGGACAAATGTCTAGAAGGAAAAGGCATCAAGTTGTAGGGCCTTGAGATGCATGGGCCTTTTTTGTGTGCAGCAATGCTCCACGTAATCATGTGAGGAGAAAATATGTAAAATATAAATTCTCTGTGGAAGATCAAGTGGTATTTGGAAAGCCTGGGTTACAAATACTTATGGGTAACAGAAGGCAGATTAAAATTTTAATGGGACATTGACTTGGTCTCAAGAAATTGTGTTCTTGGAAGGAATCCAGTGTGGTCTGTCAAGGCACAGTATAGAACTGTGACCATGGACTACATAAAAACACAAACAGTTATTAGGCTGGATTCTGGGAGGTCTCCAGAGGATGTGATGAAGCCTGAGGGTCAATCTTAGTTCAGTTAATATCTACACTAGTGATCTTGGAACATGGGATCTTCATCCTTTTTTAATGAAATTCACTGGAGATAACAAAATGGCTGGAGTTACAGTCACCAGAAAGAACAGAAGAAAAGTTGACAGGAAACATTTCCCATTAAACGTGGGTGGGGGGTGTGGGGGGAGGAAGAAAGGAATGCAAAACATAGATAGTCACTAAGATAAGGAGGTCTGGATGGAGCCACCATGATTTAAGAGGCCTACAATAGACAGAAAGGGGAGACAGGAAATTATATTGAAAGTGAAATATGGTAGCTGGCTTGGAAACTGTTTCCCAAATGTGCAAAATTCCAAATGTCACAAACTTCAGTGCTTTGGGGGCACAACTGGAGGGAGGCCCCTGGTCATGCACTGAGCTGGCTTCCTGGGTACCAGAGAGCTAGGAGTGGTTTGGGAGAAGCAGAGGCAGAGCAGGCTGGGAGAGGGTTGGGAGAACAGGTTAGAAAAGGGATGAATATGTGTCACAAAGAGCAGCTGTACTTCCTCTTAACTTGCCTGCCCACCCTCCCCTTCAGTTAAGTTATTCTGTGCTGGCCCAAAGGGCAGTGTTAAGTGGCCTCTGTGTTTCTCCCTGAAGAATCTCTCAGGGTCTCCCATATCTTCATGTAGTCATTGTATGTGTTAGGTTGGCTGGTAATTACTGGGTTACTTGATTCTCCTTCTCCAAACCGTGAGCGCCATAAGGTCACTTGATGAAAACACAGGATAGGAAACCATCCCAGAGATGGCTGTTAATCTTTTTGGGAGTCTTAAAATTTGATAAAAGCTATGGTTTTTTCTTCCTAGAAAAATGCACAATCAGGCAAACATTTGCATACAACTCCAGGGGCTTTATGAAGCCCCTGGGTCACTTTGGAACCCCCAGGGAATCTCCTGATCTATATCCTCAGGTTAAGAACCTCTGGTTATAGCAATGGCAAATGCTTGACTCCAGCTATAGTCTTTACCACCTCCCACTTCAGCCCTGGCCCCTCCCCCCCAGTGCCTTAGTGCATTGGTAAACATTGCTAATTGATCTCACATTCTCCTGCAGATCCTGGTTGTGGTTAGCTAAACATATTGTGGTAATCATTTCATGTGGTAATAAATGTGAATTAAACCATCATGCTGTACGCCTTAATCTTATACAGTGATGTATGTCAATTATTTCTCAATAACACTGGAAAAAAGAAAGCACTCTCTTAGAAATAAATGTATATTTATTCAATAGTCACAAGAAGTCAAGTGATTTTCCTAAAAGACGCTTCCACTCATTTTTATATTATTTTCCATTATATGTGAAATACATCACCTCTTCCTGACCAAAACAAACTACAAACCCCAAACCACCTCAACCTAGTACTCCCAATTTTCCACCAATTTTTCTGAATTGGCATCCGAGTTCAATCCTGGAAATGAGAAAAGAAGATAAGGAGAAAAGCTCATTGAAGTCTAAGAGGATTTTCGAGGTGGAAGGAGTGAGAAAAGGCTGAATAGGATGAGGATGGAGAAAAGGATTATTGGAATAGGCAATTAAATGTTTGGTGACCTAGGAGAGGGCAGTTTAAGGAGAGCTGTGGGGTTGGAGCCAGATCACAGTGGGTTAAGTTGATGGGTTTCTTTGACTGTATTCTAAAGAATACATTCAAATGTATTCTAACTGTATTTCCTTGAATGTTTTCTAAATAATCAGTCATATGCATAGGGATAGATGTACAAGGATGTTAACTATGGTCTTATTAAAATAGTACTGGTACAAATTGGAAACCATCTAAAGGCCAAATATTAACGAATTTGGTTAATTTGATTTTAATGCATCCATATGGTGGAATAATATTATATTAGTAAGGATTCTTTATTTTAAGTAACAGAAACCTGAATCAAACTAGTTCAAAGTTCAGGCAAAGAAAGGTAAGAGGAATTTATTGGCTCATGCAGTTGAAGAGCCCAGAAATTGCCTGGCCTTAGGCAGGTCTGGAACCAAATGCTCAGATGATGTCCTCTGATTTTAAGATCGATCTCTCTCTCCACTCCCCGCCCCACACCACCATGTTTCTCTCCTTTACTCTGGAATGGCTTCATTTTTACACAGGATCTCTCTTCATGATGAGAAGGATGGCCTCCTGTGGTTCCACCATTTCCAGAGCTCACCATCTCCACAAGAGAGAACCTTTCCTGGTCTCCGCATCCAGGCCAGGCCCCTCCCCCAAGAATCTTACCAACTCCATTTGCATCGCTTGCCCATCCTTCAACTGCTGTGCGCAAAGGCGTGGAGTACTGTGATTGGTCAGCCCGGAGCACATGTACCTTCCTTGACAAACCCACCAGAATCACGTGCTGTGGGGGAAAGGCGTCTTCCAAAAGGAAGGAAGATGGAATTGACCAGAAAAGAGGTACCATTATAATTGTGAACTTGTTTGTTTGTTTTTTTAATTAATAGACTTTTTTTTTTTTAAAGTATTTATTTATTTATTTATGGCTGTGTTGGGTCTTCGTTTCTGTGCGAGGGCTTTCTCTCGTTGTGGCAAGCGGGGGCCACTCTTCATCGCGGTGCGCGGGCCTCTCACTATCGCGGCCTCTCTTGTTGCGGAGCACAGGCTCCAGACGCGCAGGCTAAGTAATTGTGGCTCACGGGCCCAGCCGCTCTGCGGCACGCGGCATCTTCCCAGACCAGGGCTCGAACCCGTGTCCCCTGAATTGGCAGAAAGACTCTCAACCACTGCACCACCAGGGAAGCCCTGAACTTATTTTTTTAAAAAGACTGTGTAGATCTACCTTTATGGGCATGGAGGCTTTGGGTGATGGGGGAAGACTGAGGTTTCATCAGAGCTCTGCTGTTCCCTGTGCCGGGAATCCCCCCACCTATCACGCCAACCCTTCCCATGTTTCTGGGCTACTGACTACTTGGGGTGGGTAGAATAATGCCCCCCTTCCCCAAAGAAGTCTAAGCACTAATCCCTGGAGCCTGCGAATATGTTACCTTATATGGCAAAAAGGATTTAGCGGGTGTAATTAAGTTAAGAATCTTGAGAGAAAAGACGCTCCAAGTACACTGTGAAATAAGAAAAGCAAGTTACAGAGCACAACATAGAATATGATTTTATCTTTAAAATCTGTTTAACTTTACTTACATAGATGCATAGGAAAAAGTTTGGAAGATGTACTCCAGATAATAATAGAGTTATTTCCGAGGTGTTGTGATAGTAGATTTTTTTTTCCTTTTTGCTTCCATACAGTTTCTTACTATTCTGCCATGAACATAGATTACTTATGTAATTCAAAGCCATAAGAGGTGAAGGAGAGGAAGCAGCCATTAAAGAGAAAGGTGGGATGGTGTTTTGAATGAAGCACATAGGAAAAAAAAGTTGCTCGTTTATCCATTTATGTATGTATTTGTGTGGGGAACACTGGAGCCTCTTTTTAAGCTGAGGTGGTGGGCCTGGGGGAGCTGAAGAAGAAGATGCAGGAACCAGGAGAAGATCTGGGGGAGTCGGATCTCTAGGACTGGTGGGGGAGGAGTACCTCCTCAAGCCCAGGGCGCGGGTGTCCCTGAGCAGCCCGGAGGAGGGAGGAGAGGCTGGGAAGAAACATAGAGGTTTTTAATGGGAGAAGAAGGAAGTCAAGGACCTCAGTCTTCCAAGCAAAGAAGGAGCCGTGGGCAAGGGGGCTGGAGTGGGTTGCGGGGGCTTAAGAAAAATGGAAGCAGTTGGAAGAAAATGTGGTCTGAGGAACGTGATAGGAGTCAGCTAGCATCAGTGAGGCTTTCTGAGTGGCCTCAGAGCCACGGAGATTAGATAACAGGGTTCGTAGTCATGCTAAGCATAGCAGTGGCCTGACTTTTTCCTGTGACATGGAGCAACCTGGGAACAGAGAGCAAAGCCAGCAGAGAGAAAAGAGAGTGCTTGGCTGCATGGGAGGCTTTGGATTATGGGGTCCAGGGTTCCCCGTCGGACCTCAGGGACTCCCACTGAGCTTCCTAATTCAGTTAATTGATTAGGACTCTGCTGCACTGCTCTGCCCTGTGCACCTTGTGCCACCATGTGGTTGCCATGGATCTCTCAGGCCTCATAGAGATGAATCCAGGAGCTCCACTGAGAGTATCTGAGAGGCCAAAACAAAAACAAAAACCATAAGAGTGTGACAAAGGACATAGACAAATGGTGCCATTGAGCTGTTGGGAGCAAAGGAGGGGATGAGCTGAGGAGAGAAAGCGAGAGGGGACAGGCTAGTTTCCAAACCAGAGGTACAGTCCGGGTCACCTTTATAGGATGAGTAAGAGTGAGCCAGGCAAAGTAAGGGGGAAGGGCATCCCAGAACGGGGGAACTGCAGGAGCAAAGGCATGGAGGCCTGAGGCTGTGTGGTATGTACAGACAGACACATGCAAGTGAGTGTCTTTGCAGGGTCAAGTAGAACAGAGGGCCTGGTGGGAGATGGGGCTGGAGAGGTGGGCCAGGACCTCACCCAGAGGAAAAGAGGCCTCTGAAGGAGCTTGAGAGAACAGGATCAGAGAAATAAAGAGCAAAAGGAGAGAATACAGTCTCCTAAGTCAGGTTAGCCAGGAGGTTATTAGAAAAAAGAATGACTGACAGTGTTGGGTATCCTAAAGGTTCCCAATGAGACAATTTCAAAAATCTCACCAACAGACTTGGCAATTAGGAGGTCCCATGTGACTTTTGCCAAATAAGTTTTGATGGGGCAGTGAGAACTGAAGACAGACCACAGAGGACTGGAAGGTAAGGGAGAAAGTAAAAAGAGAATCTGAAAACTTTGGCTCAGTTAGAAAAGAAAAAAAAGATAAAAGCAAGAATGGATCAGAATTTCAAGAGAGACTATGTGTGTTTAAGGAAGGGAAAGATTCTAACATAGAGGCTGTCAGGTGAGGGACAGGTTTACATTTTAAGAAAGAAAAGATAAATTGCATGGAGCCCTCGAGATGGGAGGGGGTGGGTTTGGGTAGGAGGGGCAAGGAGAGCTGATCTTGTCTAATCGCCTCTATCGTCTTTATGAAGTATGCAGCATGGCGATCTGCTGAAAATGAGGAGTGAGGACAATGGTGGAGTTAGAAAGAGGAGGTCACATGAAAGGGCCGTTGGAGAGGAGCTCAGGACTTGTGTGGGCTGCAGAAAGTACATGAGGTCATGCATGGACGATGCACTGCTCAGGGCCTGGGTAGTAAAGGCCCTAAACAAATGGTGAAAATTATCCATGTTCGAGGTGAATCTTGAGGAACATATTCAGGGCCTAACTAATCTCAAAGGGACGAAGTCCTGGGTCGGGGCAGCGATGGGTCTGAAGGTCAAACACCTACAGTGCGGGGTGGGGGGGGGGAGGGGGAGGGTGGGAGGGTGGGGAAGGAGGGGAAGGGGGGACTGGAAGGCAGATGTCTAAAGCAAAGAGTTTCTTAGTAGTTTGTATATTGCTCTCCAGCATCTGGGTGTTGAGATTTGGAAAGAAGAGCTAGTTCTACAAAGTAAGGAGAAATCGAGAATTCGGAGGCCATGTTATAATTCCAGAGGCAGAACTAACTCTGCTATCAGAGTCTGAGCCTTTTGCTGCAGTGACTGCAAGTTAAGAAAGATTAAACTGATAAAGTGCAATCTGAGATGATGTGGTTCAAAATAGAAAAAATGATTCCATGACTGGGATTGGTTGGTTCAATCTATTTGTTATCTTTTCCCCATTTTCCTAAATAAATGTTTACTCAGTGTCCTAGTAGGTTCTCAAAGTCAACAGAAACAAAGTTTGGCATAGATTTTGTTGGCATGTCCCTGATTTTGTTGGTGTTGGCAGGTATGGGCAGCATGTGCAAGTATTGTTTTGCTTTGTTTGCTTGTGTAAACATGGTTGAGGTCAAGAGTACCTGCTCTTCTGTTGCACTAATGGGTTTTGATCCCAGCTACCCCTGACTAAACACCATCACATCACTCTCCAAGCCTCAGTTTTCTCATCTGTAAGATGTGGATAATATCAGTATCCATTTCCAAGGGTGATCAATAAATGTTTATCCTTACTATTATTGTTAGTCTGACTTGCCTTAACTCCTTTTTAATGCCCTCTCACCTGCTAAGCTGCTTCATTGGCCCATGAGCCACAATCAGGTGTGGTCCCAGAAGATAAGGCAGCCATGTTGTTTTTACAATATGACAAGTTACCTAGTTCTGTGAGATGACAAATAGAGCCATTCAGACACAATGCCTTTCGAAGAAAAGCAGGTATGTGGGTCTCAGTTAGTAGCATCAGTGTCATAGGAGGAAAAAGCCCAGCCCCTCCTGGGTTAGAGGTAAGGGAGGCCATGTGAAGCCAGATGAACCCAGCAAAAATCTCCCAAGTCCCAAGTCCAAACCAGGCTGCAGGATTACTCTCTCTACAGCGTTGGGAATCGGACTGTTCTAGGCAAGGGCTGAGTAAGAATATGGCTCGTGATATGGACCGCTCTCTAGGAGCAGATAGAAATAACTAACAATTATTTATTCATTCTTTTATTTACTCATTTATTTGTTTATTCAATCATTCACTTTTCAGCACTTACTGGGCATCCACTATGTGGCAGAAACTGCTTTCATGCTGAGGTACAGAGAGAAATCTAATATTCTTGAGGCCAAGCACATGACAGTTCTAAAGGCTGCTGGCCATTTTGAAAAATGTCTGTGTTCGAGACATTATGCTAAGGACTCAGCATATTTTATTTCAGTGCCCCTCGCCTCTTAGATCTTTACACATGCTGTTCCCTCCTCTCGTTCTGGACTAAATAGGTCTTCAGAACTCAGTTGAGCTGCCATTTTTTCCCCAAGAAATCTTCTTTGACTACCCCTACCCCCAAGTCAAGTTAGGTGTCCTTCTTAAGTGTTTCCCAAGCATCCTGGATGCCTCCAGTGGGCTTACCGTGCTATATAAATGAATCCTCTCTTTGTTGATCTATATCTACCTCTAGATTGGAAGATCCATGAGGGCAAAGATCTCATTTGTCTGGTCTACCACTGTATTCCACCAGGCCACACAGCACACAGAAATCTCTTGGTAAATATATTTAGAGTAAATACATGCTGATACTCACAGATGAAGTAAGCATTATTACCTTTGCTTTACAAATAAAGAAAGTGAATTCTGTTGTCAAATAATTTTCCCAAACTTAAAGAGCACTATATAGGTAGAGGTTGGAACTGAACAAATCCATAGTGTTAAATTCCAGCTGGGTACCGCTAGAAGGTTCTGAGGCTGCAGTCTGCCCTCTTTGAATATTGGAGTCTTAGGAAAAGTAAGAGAAAAGTTAAAAACATCCCCAAACTCAGACTTTTCCCCTAAAGAATCAGAAAATTTGTTTTAATTGAATAGGGACTAACTTTTTAAAAAGTATCAGTGTTATTTAATGCTATATCTTTAAGCCACTTAAAAATCATCTCACATACTACCCTTTGTGTATCTCACATGCTGATCTAAGGCAGTAGATTTTACTCCCTACTCTGGGAGCCCTGGGTTCTTCTGGGGTGGAGAGTGACTGTGTCAATATGGGGAAGTAGCTAAGCAGGTAGGGCTCTGAGGCTGCACACGTAAGTTAGAGCAGCTCTGCTCTTATTCAGGGCTGTGGACCATTTCATTTTTTAAAGGGTTACACCGCTAGAAAAGAAATATCTTGAAAACCACCAGCCTACTCACTAATAGTGTCCACTTACTTACTGTACACCTACTATGGGCCAGTTCTTTACATACTTTAAACCAGCGGTCCCCAACCTTTTTGGCACCAGGGACCGGTTTCGTGGAAGACAATTTTTCCATGGACGGGGGGTCTTGGGGGAGATGGTTCAGGCGGTAATGCCAGCGATGGGGAGCGATGGGGAGCGATGGGGAGCGATGGGGGACGATGGGCAGCGGCAGATGAAGCTTCACTTGCTCACCCGCCACTCACCTCCTGCTGTGCGGCCCGGTTCCTAACAGGGGGTTGGGGACCCCTGCTTTCACCTTCCCTCTACAAAGTAGCTGTTGTGAATGGATGAGGCAGTTGACACTCTGAGAGATTCAGGAACCTATCCAATGTCTTCTGGCTGATAAGTGGCAGAACTGTCATTCCAACCTAGTCTATCTGCTCTTTGTTTTTGTATCCTGCTTTAGAATCCTTTCCATTCAACACATTATTTATTGAGATTCTACTACTCTGTAAGCACTTGTTAGGTTCTGGGGTTAGAAACTCAGTCTATTGGAAGTGAAAAGCATGTGAATAAATATCTACACAAAGCGTTTTGGATGCTATTCTCCAATGAGACGTGGAGTGAAGAGTGGTCAGTTCTACCTGGTGGAGTGAGAGAGTGGTCATTTAGGTTTCTTAAAGGTGGTAATGCTGCAGGGTCAGTGACAAGTAGGAGTGCTGGAGAGATGACATTGGAGAGTTGGGGAGGCCAGATTTTAATGGGCTTTGTGTGTCATCCATACAAAGACTTAGAGCCCTGTGGTCTGGGACTTGCATCATTTAATTGATTTATAGTCCCCTACTACTTAGTTGTTTTGAAAATTGCAGTCTTAGCTAAAAAAATCTCTGTGGAAGAGATTTGTTGCCATTTTAGAAGGAAAATGGAAAGACAGCTGAAGAAAGAAAGTTATTTGGAGGAGTAGCCCCTCTCCCACCAAGGAGTATGGACTTTAGATATTGGGGATCAGTGAAGGATTACAATGCTAATTTATCACACTGTGGCTCTGAAGTCACCTAGGGCCTCCTTGACCTACAAGATCCAGCTAAACTCGCCTCACAACTCCAATTTCACAGCCTGTCTCTCGCAGCACTTGTTCCCCGAGGACTTATTCTCTCATGGCCCATTTGTCTCTAGATTTTGTCTTCCTCCAACCCTGTGTTGCACCAAGGATGACCCCAACCAGACACGAAAGTCAATATCCAAAAGAATTCACTCACACCAAAGCACAAATGAGCATTGTAGATTTTACTAAAGATTTCTAAGGGGAGTTAGAGGAAGAATTTACAGCAGTCACACCAAAGTCCACTTTTAGACATTCTTGTTCTCTCCAAATTCCTCCTTCATGCAGTAACCAGCCCAAGGCACCTTTCCTCATTTCCTGGATTACCTGTTGAAACTTCAAATTCTTCTATTACTGAAAAGTGCATCTGTTACCCCAGCCCAGGAACAGACCTGGACTCAGATCCAGGGATTAAGATAAATTTCAAGCCCCAAGTATTTATAAAAGCTTTTCCACCCCATATCCCACAGCCTTCAGGCCAAAATACAGTGTTCTTCATAAGAGAAATCCTGGTGCATAATTTTTCCTATCTGGTTATAAAAGGATTAAGATAACAGTAGACTCTTTGATCCAAAAGTGTAAAGCTATACCATTGTTTGTACTGGGCAATCTCCCTTGAATAATGAATCATCCCGTCAATCCTGGGGGGAAAAATATGTGTCAGAACCAAGCTTAGATAGGTAGGGGGAGAGAATCTCTTTTGATCTTGTCAATGGAAAGAGTCGAGATGTTTAAGAGAAGATCCTAGGTGGTGGCCATCAATACGGCATCACCCATGGGCAACAGGTGGGAGCTCTGAAGTGAGGACTTAGGCAAAGGCTCTGGGAAGTGATGTCAGCCCTTTGGATAGCTAGCTCATTGCCATTCATGGAACCTGTGTGAAATGAGAAGAGGTAAAATCCCTGAGACCTATCCAGTTCAAGTGGAATCAGAGCCTGTGCTTTGGAAGTTGCATCATTTAAATGATTTATACTCTCTGTTTTCCCCATTTGCTCTTCCCTAACATTCAGCTGTTTTTGAATGTTCCAGTCTTAGCTGAAGAATCTGTGAAAGTGACTCATTGCCATTTTAAGGGGAAAATAGAAAGATGTTTGAAGAAAGATAGAAAGATGTTGGGAGAGCAGCACCTTTCCTGCCCAGGAAGGTGGGGAGCCATTGAAGAATGGAGGCAGAGGGCTTCCCTGGTGGTGCAGTGGTTAAGAATCTGCCTGCCAATGCAGGGGACACGGGTTCGAGCCCTGGTCCGGGAAGATCCCACATGCCGCGGAGCAACAAACCCTGTGTGCCACAAGTACTGAGCCTGTGCTCTAGAGCCCGCGAGCCACAACTACTGAGCCCGCGTGCTACAACTACTGAAGCCCACGCGCCTAGAGCCTGTGCTCTGCAACAAGAGAAGCCACGACAATAAGCCGCGCACTGCAACGAAGAGTAGCCCTCGCTCGCCGCAGCTAGAGAAAGCCCGCGCACAGCAACGAAGACCCAACACAGCCAAAAATAAAAACAAATAATTAAAAAATAAAAAGAATGGAGGCAGCAAGCAAACTGAGAAAATCCAAAGAGGAAGAGAATGCTCGGAACCCAGAGGGACAGAAGAAGAGTTTCTAGGTCCAACTCCCATCCTCCACCTGGAGATTCTCCTTCCAGGCTAAATTTTGGAGGATTTGAGTTTTATTTTATTGGGAGAATGTGACAGTAAATTTCTTTATCAAAATATGGTTGCTACAGCTGGGCCAAGCTCCCTCCTATTTCTGACCCATAGTAAAGATAGGCCTTCATGTCAGTGAAGTTCTGGAAACTTGTGTGCCCAACACTCACCTTCAACCCCAGCCATATACCTGCTGCCTCAAGGTCTGCCTGAGGATGGGGATGGGAGAAGAATGTTGAGATGCATCCTCTAGCTCAGAGGTTTCAAAATAATTTTTTCTAGCATTGGAATTCTGTCCTGAGAAAAATTTTACTTTCAACCCCAAAATAGAAAACATTAAATTAGATTGCTCTGGTTGAATTGCAACAGGGGGTCGGGATCCCATCCCTTATGCTGCTGCCCCCTTCCCCAACTCATGCCAATACTCCAAGTTTCCTCCTGGGAACTCCAGAGATTGAAGGAGTTCAGTATGAGGGCCACCCCTCTAGATAGTCATCTTCAAAGCCCTTGCCTCATGAGTCTGGCAATTGCATGTGGATAAAAGTTCATCTCAGTCCATTTGAGCATTCCCACTTTTCCCTGGAAACACTTGTATGTGCTATAGGGGAGGTACAGAGTGCATTTGATCCGTGAGGTTATGTATCTGTGCTGGCATCTGCTGAGGTGTCCAACAGCTCTTTGGGTTGTCAATCACCTATCCACACAGGTTGCCTTTGAATCATTCTTCATTCACACCTGAAAGCTTGTTTTGAGTCTGTGGCAGTCTTGGCCTCTCAGGAATGATTCTACAACTCCAGTGCCACAGAAGGACACAGGAAACTGAGTCTTTCTACAGCCTACACATAACAGGCAATCATTTCTTCTCAAACACCTTTCAAGATTTCTGGGCACGAGTTTTCTTTACTTGTGAAGCCAACGAGCATCCTATTGGGGTATTTGGGGCTTCAGAACAGAACACCCAACAGAGAATAACTTAAAACATAAGACTATATGTTACTTACCATAACAAGAAGTCTGGAAGTGACAGGGAGTAAAAGGATTGATTATTTCAGCAACGTAACAAAGTAATCAAGGACCCAGGTACTTTCCACTTCTCCCTGTGTCATCCTCAGCATGTGGACGGCCATCCTCAGGCTTGTTCCATGGTTGGAGGTGACTGTCACTGTCTCAGACATCACCTCCTCACACAACTGTTCCAAAGGCAGGAAAAAGCCTGCTATATCTTTATTTATTTTTTAAATTGGAAAGTGTAACAGACAAAACAGATTGTCAAATAAGGAGATGATTTTATTCAAGCTATTGCAATAGGGAGAATGTTCATGAATGAGAAAGTTCTCTAAGAAAGGGAAGGGGGCCTGGGATTTTAATAAAGGCAGGTCAACAAGCGGGTCATCCACAGTCTTACAAGAGTCACAAAGAAGGATAGAGATGGGTCTTCTTTTAGTACATGGGAGAGCATTGCTGGTAGCTGTTTCTTGGAACACAAAAGAGAGGAGGGATTTCAGAGAACAAAGGTGTAGGGGAATTTCTTAGCCAGCTCTGCTTTCTGAGAGCACAGGGCTCAGGTAAAGTTCAACATTGTCAGTCTGCCCTTTTGTTCAAAATGAATGAATATCACTTGTCACTGAACAACTCAGAGGTAATTTATAAACCCCTGAATGGAGTGAAGCAGGGTCTGAGAAATAGTCTCTTGAGGACGTTTTGTTGCCTCTATTCCTGCAAAACCAGTTCAACCATCTGCAGAGAAGTGGTGGCAAAGGTTGGTTATTTTAGAGTCCTGGAGATCAGGCATCTTAAAAGAAGTATGCTTAAAATGAAAAAAGGGAAACAGTAACATAAAAGGTTGTATTAAAGTAAAGAACCAGGAGTTGAACTCTAAGGGTAACCAGTCCAGTGGATTCCAACAGGCCAGTGGAGGAAAACATCCAGTTATGCAGCACAGCTCCTTGAGTTTCTTGAAGCTCTTGAGCTAGGATGTCAATGCTCTTGGTTGTGTTGTTGTCCATAGTCAAGGTTACCCCTCATATAAGGGCATGCGTGACCCAAGTATTTCATCGGCCTTACTTAGTAATCCAGACAGTGGCTTGTCCAGAGAGAATTCGGGCTCATGCATGGTCTGCTGCAATGGTGAGTCCTTCGAGCTTTATATCAAGCCATAGAGCTTCAGCTTCCAGGCCTTCTTCAGGTCCTGGGGAAAATGGCCAGCTGCAAGGCAACCGAGAGTCCCAGGAAGGATACGGACAGTCAGGCTATAGTTCTCAGTAATGCCACCAGGCAGAAGCCAGATAAATTGGAAAAGTTAGTTTGGAAGGTTGTAGCCAGATATTGAAGGAATCTGGAAGACTGAAAAATTGGGGAAAATTGACAATTTGGGCAAGGTAACAGGATCTGGTTCAGTTTGCAGGTTAGGTACCAAAACTGGTTTCTCTAAGCGGAAGAAGGAAGTCAATTAATCTCTACCTGACAAGACAGAGTTTGCATATTCATCATCTACAATTTATAGAGAGGTGTAAAATAGCTCAAAGACAATGAAAATCTCATAAATAAACCCAACAAATGTAGCCAGCTCTGACCGCAATTAAATCCCCTTTCAGGAACCTTCTACAATTTTCTATATCTGTTGCACACCCTTTATTACAACTTCTCAAAGTGGTAAAAACAGAAACATTCATTAACAGACCCAAATATGTACATATACCCTCTCCATAGCATATAAAAATAGGAAGCAAAAGTATACAATCTTAAATTATACTTAGTGACACTTTTTCAGTATTGTATCTTATTAGAAATGATCTTAGTATCTAATGAATATCTATTAATTAACTCAGTTTAGTATCAGTCCAAGGTTTTAAGTTACCTAAAGATCTTGGAAATTATCTTCAGGCTGATGTAATTTCAATTACTCTTGAAATAAAGTTTGTCAGAATAATGATACGATATGGTTAAACAAAAATTTAAATTTTAAAAAATTCTGTATATTTAGTAGAAGTAATGCTAACCTGCTCTATCAGTAACTCTGGATAAGCTTAGGAAGAAGATATTTATGTAAAGTAAAAAATGTATGTTTGTATCATGCTTAACTTTAGCTCAGAGAAAACAGGGCTATTTTATTAAACTGAAATTATTGACCTAGTCTTGTTTGCCAAAGATTCACCTACATCTTGAGAACTTGAATTTTTAAAAAATTCTGAGTTTGTTTCTATAAGAATACCTTTTCTTTTCCACATTGAAAGTATTTCAGGCTCACTTTCCTTTATTCCTGAGAATTTTAGGAATATTCAGTTTATATATGAGCTTTTTTGTCTCTAAGCCAGTCAGAACACAATGAGCTCCTTTAAGATATTTTATAATATAATTTGGGAATACCACCCAGAGATGGGAAAATACTACACAATCAGATAATGAGAGGTTTTCTGAGGCCTTTCTGAATTACAGACATATAAACATACAGAGAGAGAGAGCCACTTACAACTTCAATTCTAAATTTCAGCCATAGGTTAAACGTGGTCCTCCTTTTTATTCTAAGTCTTCTTTCCCATAATGCACTTTGAAATCCTCCCCTTCCTCAAAGCTCATTCTAAATGCACCTCTCCCTTGAAGCCTTACCTTAACCCTCAGGAGGGTGGAATTTCTTCCACAGCCATTGCTCCTCTCTGATCACTTGAATCAATCAACCTGAAAATGCAGTTATTTATGTATATTCCTCATCTTCTCTTTAAATCCAAACTCAGGGATGGCAGAGACTAGATTATCTTTCTTTCAACAAGCATTTATTTTACACCTACTGTGTTTCAGGCACTGTACTAGATACCTTTTAGACAACAAGTGACAAAAAGGTGGGATCTCTGCTTTCATGGGGCTTCCAGTTTGGAATTTGATATACTTTTGTATTCTCTTTTTGTATTCTTTGCAGCATTTGCAGTGGTTTGTTGAATAAATTAATAAATGAATATCTTCAGGCTTAGATTCACCCTGATACTGAAAGGGAAGAAAAAAGAATTTTTTTTTGAGGACCTATTGTGTACCCTGAGCTCTTAGGCACTTTGAACAAATTATCTACTTTAATCCTACTAACATCCAGAGTCTGAGTTGAGTGCTTTATATACATATTTCTAATCTTTACAGCAGCCTTGTAAGGTGGATGATTTTACAAAGGAAAAAACTGAGGCTTAGTGAGGTTATCCCACTTGCCCTGAGTCATGATGCTAGTAGGTGTCAGCATATGGATTTGAACCCAGGTCTGTCTGACTCCAAAGCCACGAGTCAGACTGCTGAGTATAGTTAAACTGCCTTGGAGAAAACTTAGGTCATATATCCCAGAGAACAAGTCACAGGTAAGTCTTGACTTAGGGAGCCTGTGCACCTCGGGCACTGAATGGCAGGCTGGACCACACCAGTGACTTGAAGGCCCTTTCAGCCCTCCAAGTGAGAGCCAAGGTCAGCAAGTGGTGGCATGCTTTGTGCAGGTGGGGCTGAGGTTCCCAAGGGGCAGAGGGCTCTGTCACCTGGATTTGCACTCAGCCAGGCAGTCAGGAGTCAGGGGCTACCCGGGAACAAGAGCTGTTCATGCCTGAAACCCACTCCTCCCACTGAGGCCAAAAGTCACATTCCTTGTTTTAAGATCAGTACTCGGAGCCGGACCTTTCACGGAAGAGATGCTGTATGTGAATGAGCTCAGTGATAACCAGTACCAAACGCATTTTAACCCCTTAGGTTTGCAACAAGTGACTACAGTCAGTCTAACCCATGTAATGTTGGGAAGGAGGGGAATAAGGGTTGCTGCCTTGACTTGAGGGATGCAGCAGCTCCCTCACCTCCTGCAGAAAACCAGGAGCAGTAGCAAGAGCAGAGAGCTTTTAGGACACATTTACTGTGTGTTAGGGGCTTTACAGACATAATCACATTTATGTACCACAGTTGCCTTATGAGGTGGGCACGGTTATTTTCCTTGTCAAATTACCAGCGAGGAAACAGGCACAGAGAGATTTAAGTCTCTTGACCTATATCACAAAAAGTCACTGGAAGCAGCAGGATTTGAAACCAGATTGTTTGAGTCCAAAGACGGTGCCTTTAACCACTACATGATATGGCACCTCCAGGCAAAAATACCACAGAGGATTATTATGATAACGGCCACCCATGAATCATACTTCATGTGTCCACACCACTTTGCAACTTGTCATTGTTGCCTCTCTCATCAAGAGGTGGAATCTATTGCTCCACCCTTTTTTAAAGTTTTCTTTTTAAATCTGGGCTAATCCTGTGACTTGCTTTGATCAATAATTATGGCTGAAGTGATCCAGAGCCTAGACCTCAGGAGGCTTTGCAGCTTACACTCTTACCACTCTTACCCTCTTGGAATTTTGAGACTGCCATGTTAGGAGAAAGTCCAGGCTATCTTCCTGGAGCATGAGATGTCGTGTGGAGCAGAACGAAGGCTCCCCAGCCCACAGCCAGCCCAGTTGGCAGTTGAGTAAACCCTTTTGGATGTTCCAGTTTCAGCTGGCTACCCCTGCCTGCAGCTGCACCTGTGAGCCCAGGTGAAACCAGTAGGACCTCCCAGTCAATCCACCGAATCAGAAATAAGAAACCATTGTTTTAAGCCACTAGATTTTGAGGTGATTTATAATGTAGCAATATGTAACTGAAATAGGTAGGTTTTAAATTCATTGTCTATCTTGGACTCCCTGCTTTTTGGCAATCTAGGGTTACATGATAGGGAATGATGGGAAATTTGAGCTAGAGGAATGGCAGACAGCATCTAATTAAACCCTTTTATTTATTTATTTTTTATGTTATCATTATTTATAAATTACAAACAAGGCATATTGATCATCACTTGAATATGTTGTTTTTTGACATTTTATGTAATCTGTGAATTATATAGTCAGCCGTTGATAATGTCTGAAAAAAGTGTTTCTTTTTTTAAAAAAAATTTTATTTATTTATTTATTTATTTTTTGGGTTGTGTTGGGTCTTTGTTTCTGTGCGAGGGCTTTCTCTAGTTGCGGCGAGTGGGGGCCACTCTTCATCGCGGTGCGCGGGCCTCTCACCTTCACGGCCTCTCTTGTTGCGGAGCACAGGCTCCAGACGCGCAGGCTCAGTAATTGTGGCTCACGGGTCCAGTCGCTCCGCGGCATGTGGGCTCTTCCCAGACCAGGGCTCGAACCCGTGTCCCCTGCATTGGCAGGCAGATTCTCAACCACTGCGCCAACAGGGAAGCCCCAACAGAGTTTCTTTAATTAAAGTTTTCAGATGAATTTTCTTGCATTTTGCTATGGCCTTGCTGCTTTTGTCCTGTGTCTTTTTTTTTTAATTAATTAATTAAAGATCTTTATTGTAGTATAATTGCTTTACAATGGTGTGTTAGTTTCTGCTTTATAACAAAGTGAATCAGCTATGCATATATATATATATATATATATATATCCCCATCTCTCCTCCCTCTTGCGTCTCCCTCTCACCCTCCCTTTCCCACCCCTCTAGGTGGTCACAAAGCACCAAGCTGATCTCCCTGTGCTATTCATTCGACTGCTTCCCACTAGCTATCTATTTTATATTAGGTAGTGTATATATGTCCACGCCACTCTCTCACTTCATCCCAACTTACCCTTCCCCCTTCCCATGTCCTCAAGTCCAGTCTCTACTTCTGCATCTTTATTCCTGTCCTGCCCCTAGGTTCAACCCTTTTATTTTATAGAGGAAGAAACTGAGACCCAGAGAGGAGAAGTGACTTGTCCCAAATCACAGTTTTTACAGCCTGAGTCAAGACTAAACCTGTCTTCAGAGCCCCACGTCTAGAATTCTCTTTGCTACACGGCACTGCCCAACTACACTGCAGTAAGAGAGTGTAAAAGCTATTTCTGACTAATTTCAAGGATAAACACTAAAACCTGTTTATAGTACATAGCCTTAAATTTATAGTCTTCAATTGTTGTGACATCCATGCAAAGAGATCCATATGCCAAGTACCCATAAAATGCCAGGAAGGAAGCAATTACTGGAAACAAGACAGTGAATTGTCATAACTGAGTACATATATTGTCTCTGGTGGATCTGTGCATTTACGGATGTGCCAGCTCCGAGGTAGACCAGTTGTTCTCACCTTGGCTGCACCTTGGAATCTTCTGAGGAGTTTTAAAGACCATCTGAGGTTGGCCCGGGCATCAAGAGTTTTAAAATTGGCCCAGGGTGAATCTAGTGAGCAGCTGGGGCTGAGAACCCCTGCTCTGGACCGTGAATTCCTGGAGGGGCAGAATTTTTATCTTTGCACCCCTCTGGAGTGCCATGCCAGAGAACAATTGTTGATTGAAACTGGGGACACATGGCTGAAAGTACTTACAGAGAGCAGCTATGGCAGAGTGGAAATTACATGGGCTTTGACGTCAAAAATATGTCTTTGCCCCTCAATTTTGCTATTTAGTAGCTGTGTAACCTTGGATACAACAGGATGTCTGAGCCATCTATAAAACGGATATAAAGATGATACTGACTTCCCAGGGATGTTATGAAATTCAGCTGAGATTATTTAGCTTTAAACACTCCTTGATAACAATAAAGACCTTGTTAAGTATTGTTATTTCTATTCAGAAAGGAAATAGAGAAGCTTTTTTTTTTAAATGGCAAAAGCAATGAAAGATGATCATAAGAATTTAAGCAATATGGAGAGTTATTTTAAAAAATCAAGTACAAATTACCTATAATTCCTCCATAAGTACACTTAAGCATTTTGTTATTTCTCCTTCCACATGTTTTTCTTGTTGTCTCTATGTGTGCCTGCACACATTCAAACACATGCACAAAAACATGATTGAAAAAATACAGGACTGTATTATGTCCATTTTCCTTGTTAATAACTTGAGTTCTTCATATCCATGAATAGCAGTTGTGATGTTTTTCTAACCTAGGGATTTGAAAACAATTGAAGGAGGTAATATGGCTATGATGAAATGGAAACAAGAGCAAAGCCAGCGTAAATTTGCAGAAAAATTACACATTTGGGGTGCCTAATGATTGCTGAAAATTATTTGCAAGGTTCCATTGTGGCTTACCCATTTTCTCCCCTGAAAAGACTGATGTTTCCCACAAAAGCTTGGGAATTGACATAGATGGTCCTTACCCAAGAGCCTTAGTCACAGCCCCCAAATCCTTTTGGCCAGCAACCTTTATTTACACATGGCTTCAAAGGTAGTGAGGAAGGGAATGGAAGGAAGAACAAAAGTGCTTATTCAAGTAACTATTAATTTGAGGAAAGCAAGTTTCATACCCGAGCCAACCTAGAGTTGATTCAAAAGTCAACAGTTTAAAGAGCCAGAGCAAACACACAGGTCAAATCTCTGAGGGTGATACTGTCTGGCAAGGGATCCAGCTTTGGGAAGGACATGAAGACGACTGAACCCTTTCTGGCTCAAGCCTCCTTTTTTTCTGGACATAATTCCTCACAGCATCAGAGCCTCCATGCGCCTGTTGGCTGGGGGTCTTGCGCATAAGGAGGCTGTGTTTACAGAATCAATGAGGAACAGAGGAAGGGTGGCTGTAAGTCTAAACAAGAGGCCCCTTTTAAGGATGCTCCCAGCACGGGCATGAGTGTGAGTGTGGCGTCATCAAAATAAGGCCTTCGCCAGAGTGATGTCTTGTTCTGCCCAGGAACCACTGCTCAGAACAGCCTTGGAATTTTTCTTTGCAAACTTTCTTTAGAGGCCCACAAGGAAAATCTATTTCATTTTTTTATAGTACCTTCTGATTTTTTTTTTTTTTGGTATGTGGACTTGTTTAGAATAAAAAGAACTACATTTGGAGTTGGAGAAACCTGTGTTATTAATTCCAGTTAATCTACTTACTAGCTGTGTGTCCTTGGATAAGTCACATATCCTCTATATTTCTTGATTTCCTTATCCATAAAGAGGGAAGCATGATCCTTACCTATCTCCCATCATTTATAACATGGGAAATTACCATGATGCAGTGGTAGCCTCTAAGGTCACTACCAGGCAAACTGGTACACCCTACCAGAGGTCATGGAACAGAAAGGCTCACTAACTAAATTAGGATGTCGAATCATGTGGATTATAAAATCAATGTAAAACACATAGTGGAAGCAAGAGGAAAGAGATGAGCACTCTGAGGTAGGGTGTGATCAGGGTGGAAGGACACACCGAATCCTGGGGTAGGCAGTGTTCATTTGCCCTGTCTCTTTCTCTGACACATCAGCCTTCCCCGCTGGTGGTTTGGTTACAGGACCAGAGTTGAGATTTGAGCTAAGGGGCTCGCAAACGGAAAGTGCCCTGGCCAAGAACACACACTTAAACTATTGGAGAGATAGGACAAGTACACCAGGCTAATAGCTGTAGCTTGCAGCTCACCTGCTAAGCAGCCATGAGTTTCAGCCATGAGCTTGCAGAGGACACATGAGCCAGAATGGGTGTCAATCAGTGTGTGACTGAATTATGGTCTCACGAATATTGATTGCTCATGTATATGTAGTACACCCAGAATATTAGTTCCTCATAGGACTCATGCAGATTTATATATCACTTATATTCCCTTAAATGTAGTGTATAAGTACCTCATGAATATTTAGTGCCTCATAAGTATTAGATATCTCTTGATCCTTCCATCCCTTTCTATCTATGTTAAATATACAAATGCCATATTTTCTAACATGTTTTATGAATTTCACTTATCTCATTTTTTTTTCTCTGTTGCAGAATTGAGTATTTTCAAACCAAACAACAAATACACATTACAACATTCTGTCAGAAGTCTCAAGTGAGAAAACACCTTGTAAGATGTAAAGTCCTACATAATTTTAAGGGATTATTATTATTCCTGTTATTTTGATTATGGCCATTTATAAAAATCAAATCTATCTTCAAAGTGTAAAGAGGAAGCAGTTTAACCCAATGACTAAGAGCTGTGAACTCTGCTAATAACTGGCTTTGCTCGTCTTTGGGAAATTGTATAACCTCCCTGAGACTGTTTTCTCATCTGTAAAATGGGAATAACAATAGCAACTTCATAAGCCTCTTGTGAAAATCAAATGAGATAATGTGTGGAAAGCACTTAGGAAATTGCTTGACCCACAAGAATGATGATACCTAACTTTGATTGAATGCTGACTCTATGCCAAGCACTCACGGACTATATGATTATATAAGTATGATTATCATGCCCATTTTACAGATGAGGATTTTTTTAAAATAAATTTACTTATTTTTTTAAAAAAATTATTTATTTATTTATTTATTTATTTATTTATTTATGGCTGTGTTGGGTCTTCGTTTCTGTGCGAGGGCTTTCTCTAGTTGTGGCAAGTGGGGGCCACTCTTCATCGCGGTGCACAGGCCTCTCATTATCGCGGCCTCTCTTGTTGCGGAGCACAGGCTCCAGACGCGCAGGCTCAGTAATTGTGGCTCATGGGCCCAGTTGCTCCCTGGCATGTGGGATCTTCCCAGACCAGGGCTCGAACCCGTGTCCCCTGCATTGGCAGGCAGACTCTCAACCACTGCGCCACCAGGGAAGCCCCTATTTATTTTTTATTTATTTATTTTTGTCTGTGTTGGGTCTTCCTTGCTGCGCGCGGGCTTCCTCTAGTTGCGGGGAGCGGGGACTACTCTTTGTTGCGGCGCGCGGGCTTCTCATTGCGGTGGCTTTTCTTGTTGCGGAGCATGGGCTCTAGGCTGGCGGGCTTCAGTAGTTGTGGCACGCGGGCTCGGTAGTCGTGGCTCGTGGGCTTAGTTGCTCCACAGCATGTGGGATCTTCCAAGACCAGGGATTGAACCCGTGTCCCCTGCATTGGCAGGCAGATTCTTAAGCACTGTGCGACCAGGGCAGTCCCACAGATGAGGATTTTTAAGACAAAACCAGAATTCAAATCCAGGCAATCTGACTACAAGCCCACACTCTTTACCATTTTGCAACACTAACTCTTAACGCAGCAAGTATTCAATACATGTCTCGTCAACATATTAGTAAGATTGTCCACTAGAGCAGATACTCAGTATCACGTGCCACTGGTGATGATATTTTGAATTGACTCTCTCAATGGCAATTCTACCTTCCATCTAGTTAGAGAAGTTGGAAAACTATACATGTCATTTTCTAGAATACTTTGCAGCTGGGGTTATAAATGTAAATTGTGCTTTGCGATCAGATGCATTTGTGAATAACGTGGAAGGCAGAAAGAAGTGAGGGGAAGCCACCCTCCTGCTGCTAAGGCTGCTGGCAAACAAGGTGTGGTGGACAGACTCTCAGGTGGCCCTGTGATCCCTCCTCCTGGCATTCACACCCTTGTGTAATCCTCTTCCCTGCAGTGTGGGTGGTGGGACCTGTAACTTGCTTCCAACCAATAGGATGTGGCAAGGTGATGGGATTACATGTACATGATTATGTTGTATGAGATTGTAGCATCCATCTTGCTAGGAGATGCTCTCTCTCTTACTGGCTTTGAAGAAGCTAGTGGCCATGTGGTAAGGGGTTGAGGATGCCCTCTGCCTAATACTAATTGGTGAGAAACTGAGGCCCTGCAAAAAACTGAATGCCGTCAACAATCATGTGAGCTTGGAAGCAGTTCCTTCCCCAGGCAGGACTCAGATGAGACTGTAGCCCCAGTTGACATCATGATGGCAGCTTCATGAGACACTGAGTCAGAGGATCCATGTAAGCTATGCCTGGGTTCCTGACCTACAGTAACTATGATATAATAAATGTGTGTTGTTTTCAGCCCCTAGGTTTGTGGTAAAATTGTCATGCAGCAATAGAAAACTAACACATGAGGTTACAAATCCTGGAGATGATTTGGCCATTGTGGCAGCACATGTGATGGCAGCAGCCTCCTGACGTGAGCATGGCAGCTATGGTGGATGGATGCCCTTGAACTCAGTAGTCCAGTGCTGGGTTCTTGACATCCACTCTTCCAGCCTTTTTGGCAATTTTATTTCCCTAATTCCTTGCGTTAAGTCACTTTCTTTTTGAATTACCCAAAATGATTTCTATTTTCTGTACAGAATCTTAGTTCATATCATCACCCCGCTTCAAAATCATGGCCTAACTATCCCAATATTTAATTCTTTCATCACCCAAAAAACATTTTAGGGGAGAACGGAATAGTTTCCTTTCAAAACGTCAAGGGAGAAAGGAAGTGATAATCACTGAGCAAGTGTAAGCTTTGAATAGCCACAACAACCCTTAAAGGAAGATTATGTTAATCTCATTTTATGGAGGAGAAAACTGGAGTTCAGACCCTACATGACTACCTACTGTGAATAGCACACCTGGGATGTAATTCTTGGTCGAATGGACACCAGACTGCACATTCTTTCTGCTGAATCATGTTGTTAAGAATATCCTGGGCTCCTGTATGTCCTTTCACTCATTCATTCCTCAAATTTCTATTGCATATCTATTGTGTGTTGAGTGCTGTGCTAAGCCCGGGATGCATACAGGGCCTTACCTGGTGGACCTCACAGTCCACTGGGGCAGGTCAATGAGAAAATAGACCATTATAAAGCAGTGCATCAAGTCCCATGATGGAGGCCAGCTCAGAATGCTGAGGGGATAGTGAGGAGGGCCATCAAATGACCTGACTTGGGTCAGAGCCCCAGGAGGAAGGGACAGTGGCCTGGAATAGCCTTCCTTGCAGGCTCTTCATGGGTCATCGACACAGCTGTGGGGACCCCACAGCAATGGTGCCAGGCAGGGACACTGGCAGAAAGGTTCGTATGACTTGGTGAGACCTCAGGCAGCCTTGACCGGACACAGAGCTGACCCTGGCGGCGCTCTGTCCCCGTTACTGAGCCACAGTGCGGTCCCTGGAGACCCCACGCTTGTTCTCCAAGGCTGACTGGCTGTCAAGCTCCAGCCAGCCACAGGCTTGTTTCATTTAGTTGTTTGCTTTTTGGAACAAATGTACTTCCCATTAATCGTGGTTTTCAAAAATTAAGTTAAAAACCTTTGATTGAGTCTAAAGATAGATCTGGCTCACTTTCATCAAAGCTTACCCAGCTGTCCTGTCAGGAGAGAAAACAAGGTTTGAGAGTTTAAATCTCAGACAGACCTTAGATTAGTTCGGATGCCAAAATATCTCAGCTCTAAGAGCCCGTGGGCAATTTTTCTGAACCCTTATGAGGCTCAATTTCCTCATCAGAAAAATAGATTAACAGTGGTTCCTACCTGAGAGTGTGACTGTTTATGCGGGGACTAAATAAACTAATGCGAATGTTCCAGTCCCTGGTGTGCTGGTCCTTGACGATGTCCCTTCCATGTCCTTCCCCTGCTTGACTCTGCATGGTGTGGGCTGCGCCTGCATTTCCCAGCTCCCATACCAGCTGGCTCCTCTCCGGGTGTATTCAATGGGAGGTGCTGATGGGAGATTATAAGGTGGGAGGAAAGGAGAAGAGGGGGTATTTCTCCTCCCTCTTGGGGTAAAACCTCCAGAGCAGTTGTTTCGCCTTTGCAGCAGCTTCCTGCAGGCATGTCCACCATGGTTGGGGTTCAGCAGGTGGGCCCAGTACCTCGGCTTGGGGGACGTGAGCTCCTCCCTTCCTCCTTTCAGTTGAAGGTGCCAGCAGCTTCCTGCTGAGGTTAACCCCTGGACTGCCGCGTCACCCCTATGGTCTCTCCCATCTTCCATCTTCTCCATAGCCACTTCCTGGTATTAGATTCTCTCTGTTTTAAATACTCAGGGAGGTTCTGTTTTCTGGTTGGACACTGACTGCTGCAGTGAGTGACATGCACTTGCCCCACGGGGTCTGTTTTCTCAAGGAATGGTTAGGCAAGATAAGAGGTGAAAGGAGGGGGAGCAAAGCTTAAAACACAGAAAAGGTTGGTTTTAGATGATGGGGTGTCTTCACTCAACGTCTGGTGAATAGGTGTTCAATAAACGTGGCGGTGATAGGAGGATCGTTCCTTTTCTGCTTACGGAGAGTATAGTGAGAAACATGCCTTTGACTGGAAGAGAAGGGCAGAAACATCTGCTACTTCTGTTGGCACTTGGAGGCCCCCCCAGTGCCCTGGAGCCTGGTTCTCAGTGCTGGGAAGAGCTGGCCTGGCTTCTCAGCACCCAGGCTGTCACCCTGGGGTTACTTGGAAGAACTGATGCCCCTGATGAGGAACGGATTTTTCCAGCCCCACCATCAGGGGTGAGAGCGCCTCTCACCCTAAGGACAGAGGGAGAATGTTTCAAGAATATTTGCCACAGCTATTCAACTAAGATCTTATTTTCACATTCCTGCTGCTGGCTTCCCAGCCCCGCACCAATCTGTTGTTTATGTCCCAGGGCCACTTTACTTTCATTCCCAACACAACACGAGTCAGAGGTATCCGGAATGGGCCCCATGCAGAGGCAGAAAGTGTTTGACACAGTCTGTGGCACCGGGAAGGAGACCAGACAGTCACTGGACTGAGCTCACTGGAGGGAGGACAGGAGGCGAGTGTCATGCCAGGACGATGCCTGGCACACTGGGAATGAGGGGATACAAACACGGTCCAGTGATGCAGGCTGTGAAATTAGCCTCCTTCTCTGGTACCCTAATACCACTAACTGCCTGAGCCATGACTGTGCCAGGCACCTCGCATACACTATTGCTAATCCTCACAACCACCCTGTGAGGCAGAGTTATGAAGTCCAGTTGACAGATGGTGACACTGAGGCTCAGAGAGGTTAAGTGATTTGTGCAAAGCTGCACAGCTGGTCAGTGTCAGCATTGGGATTCAGAGCCACATCTTTCAGGTTCCAAACTCTGCATTATTTCAGCAATTCTTTGCTGCCTCCCTGACATCTTTGTGGCAGAAGTTTAAGAATACTATGGGCTGCCACACCACATATTCCGCAGCTGCCTTCACCAAACGCCTGCTTGGATCCCAGTTGGCAAAACAAGAGGGAGAATGCCTCTGAGCCCAGTGGAATCCACTGCAATCAATCCCCAGGGTCTCTCCTGCAACTCTGAAGCTAAACAGCAGCCGTCACCTGGGAAACCAGAAGCCATCTGAGAGGGCAGGGGCGCTAGAGAGGGAAGGTTCACTTGGATACACCTCCCATCACCCTGAGATTAAGGGACATAAAAAGAGATGACGGCTGTGAGTTCCTCAGTGGCTGGCATGAGAACCAGGCTTTTGTTTTGCAGACCAGTTACTGCTTGTAGGGAGTAACCACTAAACCAAGAGAAGCCTAAATAACAAAGCAACAGCCGGAGATTACCTATTAAATGAACCTTGTTCCCAATCTTAATGTCTATGATCTGACCCTCCCAGGCGTTACCAAGGCAATCACGTTCACGTGTAATACCCAAGTCTCTAGGGCACTGAGCCTCAACCTGTTTGAAGGTAGGAAGAACAGTCTTTGACAGAAACCCCTCGGAAACATCTCTGAGAAGCCCCAGGGATGCTTACTGTATCCAAGAATCAGCGCTGATGGTTGTTTGCCAAACATTGCAGCTGCTACCCAAGGCGGAATGCTGCCACCCCCCTCGTGAGTTAGTACTTCTGCCCTTCACGGCGCCCCTCCTGACCCTGCTTATTGGAGGATTCCACCCATTCTTTCAAGTCCTAGCTCCCAATTCTGCCTCAGGAATGTTTTTCAGGACCGCCCTCACCCTACTAGTCACTCTGTGGCCTTGAATTCCCACACCTGAGCACGTGCTTGTTTTGTTATTCTGTGCGTGGACGACCAAGTTGTGTCTCACATAATATGGGATGCAGAGCTGTGCACATAGGTTCCTGATGAATGAATGTGTCCAGATACCCATGACATAAACTCCAAAAACGTTCAGTGTGGACATACACACCATTCAGTCTTGTATTTATTTAGAGCCACTGCCCAAGCACCTTTAGCCAGGCCCTGCCAGACAGTTCCAATTGCCTCAGGCAATTTTGCTTTTCTTGAAGAAATACCTAGGAGTCTGTTTTCAGGAATACCTGTGGTTACTCTTTTGCTCCTTCTCCTTCTCAACCTCCCTTTACTCACAGAGTCGTTTGGCTGATACAAAATGGACCGAATGCGGCCCTTGTCTCAAGGGTTTGTGTGTTCCAACTTGTTTAGATCCCTCCTGCTGTCTGATTTTTTTGTGGGGGAAGGGAGTATATTGGCACTTTTTTTCTGCCCCCAAATAAATGATAAATAATTATCTAACTCTGCAAGCAGATAGCAAATTTCGGAGGAAGAGAAATCATCAATGAAAACACAAATCCTTCGTAAATAACATAATGTTTATCCAGTTATAGCACACTTACTACATTCTGGGCCATTTAGAAACAGCATCGCACTCATTCCTCCATGCAGCTCTTCAAGTGCACTATTATTTCTGCTTTAATGATGGAAAAAAAGGAAGCAAGTGGCTTGCTCAAGATCTCTTTAAATGTGATGCCAGGTTTCAAACCCAGGTTTGGGTAGTAAGCAAGGCTGTGTCCTCAGCTGCTGTTCTATGTCACTGCCCCGTCCCTGACAGTCCTTCTGTGTCCCGGGTCACAGGTAATGAAATGAACAGTGATGAGTCACTGAGAGCAGGCAGCAGACCTGAGGTGACTGATGAATTTGTTATCAGTAAGTGGGGTCGGAGCTTACAGAACAGCTGTTAGAATCTATTGCGCAAAACCCCCAGCTCTCAGGGAGCCATGCAAAAAGCCAAGGCACTTCATTGTTCTCAGAGCAGAGTTTGGTGTCTCGACCTGCCTTCACACCTGTTTACTCTGGGGCCTTCTCTCCTTCAAGGGTGTTTCTCTAGAGGCAGTCCAGAGAATTCAGATTTAAAAAGATTGTCCCCAGGGCTTGTTTGCCTGACTCATTGTGTGCTTTCTCACTGGTGAGTCACCAATCTGTGACTCAGTTTTCACATCCTACTCAGGGCTCAGAGTTTGGCTGTTGGGATCCTGGGGATGGATTTACATGGAGGTGACATAAGGTTAGTGATGTGCTGGTGAGCCAGGGATCCTGGGCTCTGCTTCTTTCCTTTTGCTTAACCTGTCAGAGATGCTCATGGAGGGGCCAAGACCAAGGTCACTGAAGTGGCCTCACCAGTGAGGTCAACTTCCATTTCTGATGCTGCTGTGTGAACTCCAAGTGTGGACCCTCCACTCGGTGGGTGGCCTACTGTGACAATGGTCTGGCAGCGTGAGACAACACCCCGTAGAGGAAGAAATCCTCCACGTGAAGAAACATGGATTCACTTCATACCTGTTCTTTCTCAACTATGCTGTTCAAAAAACTTCAGTTTTTAATCCAGGCTACAACCCGACCCCATAGTTCCTTCAGGTAGAGTCTAGGATAGAAAGAATTCACCCGGGTTGTGTGCAAGGAGCTCAGAAAGTTAGGTGATGAGGAGCATCTTGGAAATAACTGGGTCTTCAAGAGGTCCCTGCCTCCACATCCAAGCAGGCCATTGCTTGGTTGAGCATTCTTGGAGATGCCATACCCAGAACGGGCTGCTACAGTGATGGGACATTAACAAGATGTTGGAAGGGGATTCTTGCCACTGGTTCACCTGAGACCCCACTATGATGAACATGAAGATTCAAACATGAGTATGATAACACAGCACAGGATGCAGATTTTCCAGGGGAAGGGCTCAGGTATCTTCACTCTTCATCCAGCTCAAGGACAGGGAAGAGGGTCAGAGAGAGTGGAACAGGGAGACGATTAGAGAAGGGATTCCTTTGGGGGCAGCTGTTCCCGCTCTCTCCCTTCAGGGCAGGGGTGCAGGTGCTGCAGGAGAACACCAAAAACTATTCCTTACAGAGGGGAGACGCAGAGAACCAGTGCCCTAGTCATGCCCAAGAAAGCCAGCCGTGACTGGCACCTGGCTCCTTACCCCAAGAGGTAGAGGATGAGAGACTTGCTATATAGGTTCAGGAGCCAGAAGAGAGTGCTGTGGGGCTTTGGACTGAACCCCCAGGGTTTTTCAGGGTAAGAGATGCAGTTGTTTCCTGTGCACAAGATGTGGGCCATACCAAACAGAACAGTTGAGTGGTTGGGTCGTTTAGATCTTGTCTGAAAGAGCCTTCGGGAAGGGATTTTGGCAGGAAGACAAGATGTGCTGCTTCCCAGTGCCTCAAGTGCCTTCAGGAACGGAATCGCATCTGTCAGGGTCAAGGGAACTAGAGGACAGAGGTCTCAGAAGGGGATCTTGGAAGAACCCATGGCATGACCCCAGGAGAAGAGTCCTGCTCTGGCCCAACCAGGGTTGCTTTCTTTGGCCAAAGGCCAGGCTCAAATCAAAGCTGTCCTGTCTCTTTACCTTTCCTCTTGCTCATGGCTTTGACCTGAAACAGCAGAGAGGGAGAGTGGGGTGGGGAAGAACCAGGACAGGGGGAGTCAGTGATAAAGCTTCATTTCTAATGTGCCATGAGTCATGCTTGTTCAACATAGTAGTTACACAAACCAGAAAAGGTGTTACCTGTTTTTTGTTTATTTTTTTAATTAATAATAAACATCTTCACCTTTCTCTTGGAGCCTGCCCACATCCCTACCTTCCATTCCTTCTCTCTGTATCTCATAATATTTTGTATAAGCCTCTGTGATAGCACACCACCTTGTACTATAACTGATTATTTACCAGTATCCATCATATAAAAGATGCATTCTTTGTGGGAAGCAACTGTATCTTATTCATAGCAATAGTCCCTGTAAAGCAGCATTGTGATGTGGTACGGTTGGTTTGCAGTCAATTCTTGTTAAGTGAATGATGAAATGAATGTAAGTATGCTGATAGAAAGAACTTGGCAAAAGGGAGATTATTTAGATCTTTTGGACCTCCTCAAATCTCACCAGCTGGGCTGTGCCCATTGTTTCTACTTGTAGCTCCAATCATGTTCCCTGAAGACCCGGGTAGGTCTGTGCCCATTTGGATTTTTGAGGGAAATCCCAATTATCCCCATAAGACAGAATGTCCCTAAGGAGGGATGGAGACATTGAAGAGAGCAAGATCTCCATCAGGGAAAATAAAGAATGGGAGTTGAGCCACGCCTGCCTGATTTCAACAGAACCCTCTGTTGTACAGGGAACAGAGGAGAAATTGTTCGTCCACATCTCATTGCTCATGGAAATATTCCGACTGCAAAGTCAGTGTCAGCTTTGATTTCCTGCCCCGGGAGGAGGCTTGGTCAAAAGGCATAAAGCTGGCCTGTGAAGAGTCTGAGGAATTGTGAGTTTGGGTGAGAGGAGACCCTCACACTCCATCTTTGTTTGGTGGTGGAAGTTCTAGCACTGGGGTGGTCAAGCCAGCCCAGCCCAGCCCTCGCCTTAGGCTCTTCTGAGAACTCCAGCCCAGCTTGGAAGCACCACAAGATCACAGGCGGAAGTGTGAAGGTCAGACCAGGCCTGAGGGTCAGTGTCCTGGTCCTGCGCTTGCTTCCTTGAAAGGAACGAGCACAGAGAGGGTCTGGAGTGATGGGAATCTGAGGAGCCGAGGGCTGGAGAACCAGAGGCAGACTTCACCCAACCATTCCGGGTCCCCTTAAAGAGGACACCAACTAAAATAACCTGGGAAAGGCACTTACAGAGCAAAAGCACAGCCAGTTGCTGTCTCAAAGCTAATTTTAAGAATGTCCTTTTCTGTTGAAATTTCATCACCATGACTCATCGCACCACAGGCCAAGATTCTGAAGCTCTGAGTCAGACTGGGCCCTGAGAGCCAAAGCTCAATGGGAGTTTTACCTAAATAAAGCCTGCAAGTGGGCCTGCTGTGATAGATGCCTTAGAAATTTGCTAATTCAGCAGTGCACACACCCTTGCCCCTCTGCCGTTCACGCAGTTGCCCACAAGTTCCTGGGGCTGTCGGTGTGCAAGGCGTCTCTTAGGTGTGAGATCTTTCTTTTGCTTGAATCTTCAGTTAGTTTGTTTCCATATCTTCTCTGCCAATGTGGTTCCTTTTCTATAATCTGGTCAGTGCTGCTATTGGTGCTTTTCTGATACTTGTAGCCAGAACAGGTGTGATGATTAAACACAAATTCCAGAAAGGATCCAGGGTCCCCTTCTCTAAATGCCAATCAAAGGGAATGGCATTTAAATTGGGATTTTTGGAAGTCAGAGCTGGAAGGGGCCTCAGGTCGTGTCATCCACCCTCCGTGTCATTATATGGACACCCAAGTAATCCAGGACTCAGAGATGCCAACAACTTGCCCAAGGTGACACAGCCAGTTAGGAAGAGAATCCAGACAAGAAGCCAGGGTCTGCTCACATCTTTTTTAAAAATTTATTTATTTATTTATTTATGGCTGTGTTGGGTCTTCGTTTCTGTGTGAGGGCCTTCTCTAGTTGTGGCAAGTGGGGACCACTCTTCATCGCGGTGCGCGGGCCTCTCACTATCGCGGCTTTTCTTGTTGCGGAGCACAGGCTTCAGACGCGCAGGCTCAGCAATTGTGGCTCACGGGCCTAGTCGCTCCGCGGCATGTGGGATCCTCCCAGACCAGGGCTCGAACCCGTGTCCCCTGCATTGGCAGGCAGATTCCCAACCACTGTGCCACCAGGGAAGCCCTCTGCTCACATCTTAATCTCTTGACTGAACTGTCTCTGCTTTTATTTACTCTGTATCCCGATAAAGTCCTAGACTCTACAAAGCCCGCATCTGGGCGCTGGGGGAGGAGAGGACGTATAGGAAAGAGGAGGCAATGTTCAGGGCTGACCACCTGCCTTGGTGTCCCTCAATCTCCAGGCCAGTGACCTGAGAAGATGCTGGCCGTAACCATGGTGGCAGGAGGCCTGGAGAGCAGCCCTGGAGGGGAAGCTGGGACTGGTCGGGAGTGGGCCGGAGGCAGAGACCCAGTCTTTACTCAGGGATGGTGGCAGCGGAAGGTTAACCAAAGCAACAGAGACGTGAAACTCGGCCTCGGGAAACTTTGGCTTCTCGGCTGTCCTTGGGACACACACGGCGGGTGTCGCCCTTATTGAGAATGAGGGGGTGGGGGGCATGTAGTCAGGCGGAGTGAGAACAGCTTTGACATCAGGCTGTTGAAGTCAGAATTTTGGGGGCTGCAGCAGAGGTCCATTCTCCTGAGCTCAGGTAGGAAGGATTATTATGAGGCTCCAAAGACCTCTCAGGAACGCAGCAGTGCAGCCAAGACTCCTGGGGCCTCAAGTCAGGGCTCTGTCAGGAACCCAGCCTCCATTCCCTTTGGCTCTGTGTCCCTGCCCTGACCTCTTCCTCTCTTTCTGTCTCTCCATGTCTCTTTCTGTATCTCTCTGCTTTTACACTCACTTTCTCTTGACATCTCTGCTTCTTTCTGTGTGTCTGTTCCGTCTTCCCCGCTCTCTGCCTGTAGTTCTGCTCACTATAGTTCGCATGTGACCCAGAATTGTCGCCCCTGTATTAAGTGCATCTCACCAATCTTCAGCTCAGCTTCCATAGCTCAGTGGCTGTGATTTTTCTAGATTCTAAAATCATAAGAAAGGAGCCAGATGGGCCCAGATCACATTTTAAAGCCCGGCTGCACAAGCCATAGGCTGCTGGCCACCCCCTGAATTAGCTGCCCTTGTGTCAGATGTCCAAGCCTTATGTGATCAGCTGTGGCCACAAGTGCGGGGTCTCTAGGCTGCAGTCAATCAGCAGGGAGTGAGAGAGAATAGACTATGGAAGGTTCTTGACCTGAAGAGGATCTATCTATACATTCCAGCTGTGTCATTTCCAGGACATGTGACTTTGACCAAGGCTTCATACTTCTCTGAACCTTAGTTTCCTTATCCATAAAATGAGGGAAATAATACCTACTTCCCAAGGTTGTTAGGAAGACCAGATATATATGATATGTAATGAAGCCATGCCAGGCACATGGCAAATACCCAATAAATTGTTGCTATTATCAACTAGTATTGATTTAAGAGAGCCAGAGTCTTGGGTATGCACAGGACATTCTGGCCTGTGGCCTTTTGAACTTCTCCCTCTTTTGTCTTTCTCCATTTGGAATTTTTTTTCTTTCCCCTCTTGATGTTTGTTAATTTCTCCCTTATTGTCAGTGCTGTAACCCAATGCTTGAGGATTTCACAACAGGGTGCACTGGAGCCAATGTTTTCCATTTGGATATGACTTACATGCTCTGCCTTGCTGTTGTCAATAACATTAAAGGGGTGGAAGGTGTGGTTTACTGTACTGAATAACGCTGTGATCTGTTTTTTAGAAAATTGCTCCAACAAAGGAATGAAGTTGTCTATGACGACACTGCTGGCTTTTACAACATAAATATGAAGCTCTGTGTTGTCGTTTGGCACACTCCCAAAATTTCCCTCTAGAAGCTCAGGCCAAGTTGAGAGTCAACTCCAGAATGCAGAGGTATATTTAACAAAAAGCAAAAATTACTCCGGATGCCAGAAATTGTTATAAACAAATACTTTGCCAAACATACACAGCCTTCTCTCTCTCCCCATCAGTCCCCTGTCTGTACACATTGCAGAGTCATTGCCTGGAAAGCTGAATGGGTGAACTGTGTTCTGGAGAATATCAGTGTAAAGGCTGGTCTGGGCGGGGAGGTAGGTTACTGGAGTCTTGGGAAGTTAGGGACAAATGGGGGAAGGGGCCAACAGATGGAGACCAAGTCCTAACAGCCATGGTGAAGGCAGGCCTGTTCTAGGTTAGAGCAGGGAGATGTGTTGCAAAAACAGAGGGAGAGGGACTTCCCTGGTGGCGCAGTGGTTAAGAATCCGCCTTCCAATGCAGGGGACGTGGGCCGATCCGTGGTCAGGGAAGTAGAGCCCGCGTGTATGCCGTAACTAAGAGTTCGCATGCCACAACTAAGGAGCCCACGAGCTGTAACTAAGGAGCACATGTGCCACAACTAAAGGAGCCTGAGAGCCACAATTAAGGAGCGCCCCTGCCGCAACTAAGACCCGGCGCAACCAAAATAAATAAATAAAAATTAAAAAAATACCCCAAGAAACAAAGGGAGAATCTGTGGTGAAAACTAGGTCATTCCAAAAATTTCAGTAAAACCTCCAGGACCTGGGCTGACTTCATGAGCATGTGAGCTGTGAGGTTGCACAGGGTCCCACACTCAAAAGGGTCCCATGCTTGCCTCAGTGCTCTGCTGTTGATGTATTGAAATGCTTAAGATTTTTTTTTTCCTGGCCGAACAGCATGGCATGCGGGATCTTAATTCCCCAACTAGGGATTGAACCCGTGCCCCCTGCAGTGGAAGTGTGGAGTCTTAACCACTGGACAGCCAGGGAAATCCCTGAAATTCTTAAGAATTTTTGAACATGAGACCCTATATTTCAGCTTTGCACTGGGCCTTGAAAATTATGTTGCTGGTCCTGGCCAGGGAGGATTGAACCAAAGACTCATTTCCAGAAATACAAGCTGGCAAGAAGAACAAGGGAAGGATGAAGTGGTGACCCCCCCCCCCCCCCGCCCCCGGTTATCAGGGCAGGGAGCAGGGGCAGTCGTCAAGTGATTTTAGAACCTAATGGAACCAGGCAGAGGTCAGTGACCCAGCTTGAATAGGCAAGGACCGTGGCAGCAACTGATACCCCAGTAGGGCTATGTCTTGAAGTGTGCCACGGGTGATAAGGCGCACAAAGCACTGGGCTTAGTCAGGAGAGGTGCCTGGGTATCAGGTGTCAATCCTTATCCAATCAAGTGTGGCCACAGCAGGGTCTCCTGACCACAGCCAATCAACAGAGAGGAAGAGTAGTACAGGCAAAGGAGAGCTCTCCATAGACAAACCTACATGTAGATGCCAGCTTTGCCATGTACAGGTGTTGTGACTTCGGGCAAGGCTCCTTACCTCTCTGAGCCTTAGTTTCTTCATCTGTGAAATGAGGGAAACAATACCTATTCACAGCTGATGAGAAGATTAGATGAGATACAGTATATAAAGTTTCTACCACTTTGCCTGCACATGTAAATAATCAACAGTTGCTGTTATAGCCTACTGTTAATTTAAGAGAACCAGAGTTAAGAAAAGTAGGTTCTAATCCCACTGGCTGTGACCTTGGGCAAACCACTTTACATGTCTGAATCTCAGTTTCCTCATAAGTAACAGGGAAATAAAAAACCCAACACCTGAGGCAGTGCCTTGCACATAGTAGGTACTCACTAAATACATATTAAGTGTCCCGCCACACTGCAATAAACGATAAGAGCTATTTGCAAAGCTGCAAAGGGCTTTGCAACTGTATTATCTTTTTGTTGACTTTAGAAAATCAGATTTATTACTTTTGGGGGTTGGGATCAAATAAGGTTGAGATCACCTCACTCTCAAAATAAAATAACTTTCTGAGTGCTTGCCTGCTTTGGGATTTGGGTCAATCTTTTGTTACGGGCATCAGCACATAGCTAACTAATCCAAATGTAACCGAACTGGGCTGGGAGTCTTTGCATTGCTTTTTTCCCCCCAAGTTTTTCTTTCTAAAATAACAAGGAAATGCTATTATCACATGGGTTACCACAAAGCAAAAAGTATAATCAATGACAAGACATTCAATCTGCATGCACCTATATCAAATGGATTCAGAGAATGTCATTCCTATTCATTACAGCTCATGAAGCATGAAGAGTATTTATAGAGGATGAAAAGTCTCATTCATTAGCCTCAGAGATGCCAAGAGGGGAAATGACTTATGTACAAATGACACAAAGCACATATTTTTCTTGTTCTGAGTTTACATAACCCATATGGGATCAAAGGAAACCCAGTGTCACCATACTAAGCGCCTTAGATGAGAAGAGTTTCGGGCTTCAAGGATAGAATAACAACCTGAACACTGAGAGGCCAAAGGTCAGCTTCACCAAACTGGAGTGACCTTGAGATTGAAAGGATTCTTAAGGCATTACATACTTTCTGCCTCAAACGATGGAATAATATGATTAAAAATTGCTACTAAGGCCTATCTGGCTAAGTCTCCACCAAAAATCTGTGTTCTTCCTTTCATTGTATAGAGTTGTAGCTTTGCAATCAGGGGCTAAGTTTCCCTGGCCTCTAGCACTGTGTGACTGTGTCGATAAGTTCTGAACAATGGAATGTACTGGAAGTGTGTATATATCTTCTTTGGAGAACTATGCATATAAATCCTTGGCCCATTACTATTTGGATTATTTGTCATTTTCTTGTTGAGTGTAATAGTTCTTTATATATTCTGGTAATAGTTCTATATATATATTACTCTTCCCTTATCAGATATATGATATATGATATATATATGATTTGCAAATATTTTCTCCAATTCTGTGGGATACTTTCTTGATAGTATCCTGTGAAGCACAAAGTTTTTAATTGATAAAGTCCATTTTTTCTATTTTTTTCTTTGTTGTTTGTGCTTTTGGTGCCATAGGTAAGAAACAATTGCCTAATTCAGGGTTACAAAGATGTACACCTATGTTTTCTTCTAAGACTTTCATAATTTTGACTCTTACATTTTCAACTTTGAGCCATTTGAGTTTATTTTTGTATATGGTGTGAGGTAGGAGTCCAAGTTTATTTTGCATGTGGATACCCGGTTGTTCCAGCACCATTTGTTGAAAAGGCTATTCTTTCCTTATTGAGTATTTTGGTACCTTTGTCAAAATCAATTAATCAGGTTTATTTCTGGACTCTCAATTCTATTTAATTGATCTATATATCTACCTTATGACAGTCCGTGCCATCTTGATTGCTATAGGTTTGCGGTAAGTTCTGAAATCAGGAGTGTGAGTCCTTCAACTTTATTCTTCAAGATTGCTTTGCCTTTTCTGGATCCTGGCATTTCCATTTGAATATTAGGATCAGTTTGTCAATTTCTGTAAAAAAGAACAGCTAGGATTTTATTTTTTTAGAATTGTGTTGACTCTGTAAATCAGTTTGGAGAGTACTGACATTTTAACAATATAAAGTCTTCCAATACATGAACATGGGATGTCTTTACATTTATTTACACCTTTTTAAAATTCTTTAAACAGTTTTGTAGTTTTTAGTGCATATTTCTTCCACTTTTAAAATTAAATTTATTCCTAAGTAGCAATATTTTATTCTTTTTGATGCTATTATAAATGGAATTGTTCTCTTAATTTAATTTTCAGATCATTCATTGCTGGTATTTAGAAATACAATAGATTTTTGTATGTTGATCTTGTAACCTGAAACCTTGCTGTACTTGTTTATTGTTTCTAATAGGGTTTTTTTTTTTTTGTAGTTTCCTCAGGATTTTGTATAACCAAGTTCATTTTATTATGAATGAAGATAGTTTTACTTCTTCCTTTCTAATCTGGATGCCCTTTATTTGTTTTCCTTGCTTAATTATCATGGCTAGAACTTCTAGTGCAACATTGAATGAAAGTGGCAAGATTGGACATCCTTGTCTTGTTCTTGTTCTTAGAGAGAAAGATTTCAGTCTTTCATTATTAAGTCTGATGGTAGCTGTGGGATTTTCATAAGATGTCCATCATCAGGCTGAGGAAGTTCCCTTCTATTTTCAGTTTGTTGAATATTTTTTCATGAAAGGATGTTGGGTTTTCACAAGTGCTCTTTCTGCATCGATGAAATGCACACATGGTGTTTGGTCTTTATTCTATTAATATGGTGCATGACATTGTTCAATTTTTGTATGTTGAACCAAACTTGGATTTTTGGGATAAATACCAGTTGGTCATGGTTTATGATGTCCTTTATATATCTCTGGATTCAGTTTGCTAATATTTTGTTAAGGATTCTTGCATCTATATTCGTAAGGGATATTGGTTGGTAATTTTCTTTTCTTGTGATACCTTTGGTTTTGATATCATAGAATAAGTCAAGTGTCTCCTATTTTTTTGTAAGAGTTTGTGAAGGATTTGTATTAATTCTTCATTAAAGAAGTTTTGGCACAAATGAATCTATTCTGTTTGGACTTTTCTTTGATTACTATATCAACCTCTTTATTTGATATAGGTCTATTAAGATTTTTTTTTGTTTTTGAGTCAGTAGTTTGTGGCTTTCTGGGAGTTTGTTCATTTTATCAAAGGTTATCTAATTTGTTGGCATACAAAATGTGTTGCTCATAATATTGCCTTATTATCCTTTCTCTTTCCGTAAGGTTGGTAGTGATAGTCCCTCTTTCATTACTACTTTATTGATTTGGATTCTCTCTCTCTCTCTCTCCTTCTCTCCCTCCTTAGTCAATCTAGCGAAAGCCTTATCAATTTTATTAATCATTCCAAACAAACATTTTTTGGTTTTGTTGATTTTCTATTAGTTTTCTACTCTCTATTTAATTTGTTTCCACTCTGATATTTATTATTCCCTTGTTTTAGGTATAATTTGTTCTTCTTTTTCTGTTTCTTAAGGTAGAGTTTAGGCTATTGACTTGAGTTCTTTCTTCTTTTTTTAATATAGGAATTTACAGCCTTCACAAATTCTTGCAGCAGCCTTATAGAGGCATAAGATTACCCCCATTTTCAATGTAGAAACTGAAAGTTAAAGGGGTTAAATAACTTATTTAAGGCTATACAGCTGGTCAGTAGCAGAGTTGGAATTATAATGTCAATCCTCTAAATGGGAAATGAGGATTAGAATTCAAACTCACCATACTTTCCTCTCTGCCACATTGCTTCTAGAAGCATTCAAATATTCCCAGAGAATTGTAGCACTCACATTTATGCCAGACTGTCTTATACTATTCTGTAATCATTGTAACCATTGTGTGTGTATGTGTGTGTTTGACAGTCTCTGTAATCAGTGTACGTGTGTGTGCTTGTATGCGTGTGTGTGTGTTTGACAGTCTCTGTAATCAGTGTATGTGTGTGTGTTTGTATGCGTGTGTTTTGAAAGCTCAAGGAAAACACATCTTCCTTGAGGGTAGCAAGTATTCTGTGAACTTCTATATATGTAGCATTCAGAACAGTAGTTTAACATTTGTATACAGTACTAGAGTCAACCCAGTACCTCTTCTCATCTATCGTGCTATTTTACATTCACCAAAATCCTATAGGCAGGTGATACTCCAGGACCCAGAAGCTCAGAATTGTTAGTATGGCCCAGGTCACAGTATTACTAATAAGTGTATTACAGACATAAAATGGCGTGCCTGATTCCAGATTTTGTGCTCTTTCTGTTTTACATATTTATTGCTATGGTGAAATGGATTAGGTGAAATGGAGTGCTTTAAAAATAGAGTTTCATTCATTTATTCATATATTCCAAAGATATTTATTGAGCCTCTGTTCTGTGTCAGGCATTGTGCAAAACACTGATGAGAAGTGGTGAGCAAAATTAGATGTAGTCCTTTTACCTGTGGGAGGGACAGATATTAATCAAGTGGTTACACAAATACACGTAAAATTAGAATTGTGATAAATGGTGGAAGGTGGACTTGCATCGTTATGAGTAAATAATGAGGTGATCTGACTAGTAAGATAGGTCAGGCGAGGCTTCTCTGGGAAGTACTACTTCACTGAGATCTGAAGTTAACAGGAGCTAAATGAAGAACAAGTAAAGAGCATTCCACACAGAAATAGTAGTCTGTGCAAATGTCCTGTGGCAGCCTCAGCTCTCTGAGAAATCTAAGGATTTTGTTTACTCCATTTAAAACGTATTAGTCAAAACAATATGATACCCATAGAGGAATTTTAACAAACTTTGCTCTATGGGTATTGTATTGATTTGCAAGGCCCAGCAAACATTTGTTTACCAGACATTTGCTTTTCCATTTCCATGTAAATTGCCTTCCTCCCTAACATCCTCTTTCGTCTTTAGCTGAAGATGATATTTCAGGTGAGGGTTTCAGCCATTTGGGTGGGTTACTCAGTTTTCCTGGGTTTCTCCCATTATACATGTTATTAAACTTTTGTTGATTTTCCCCTTTAAAAAAAAAATGATATATCGCAACTGAACAGGAAAATGATGCAGTGTAAAAAAAAGACAAGTTAACCCTAGCTTCTTCAAGCCCTAATTTATCTATCTCTTTGCTTATAAGCATCCACATCAGAAGATAAAGAAGAGAACAAAAAAGGAAGTGATATTACTGTATATACGTAAACCCATGCAATTGATCAAGAAGAGTGTTTGTTGAGTATTTCAGGGAACTGAGGCTGCTGGTCTTGTCTTTGGATTGGTTGTTAGTCCTCAGAAGAATAAGTATCATCATTCCTTTGGGGGCCCGTGAGGCCTATGAACCTGTAGGAGCCTTTAGAGCCACGAGGGCAGTCCGCAAGGTCTTCTTTCCGGGCAGAGTAAGCTGCTTTGCTCTAGGGTGTCAGGCACGTTCCCACACGTATTCATGCATTAATCAATTCAAGTTCTGGATTAAAGGCAGTGAATCACCTTGAGGATTGACTGTGGTGTTGGTGCTTGCAGGAGTTTAAACGGCCAATTTGGAATCCAACACTGTGTTGAATTTAGAGGGAAAAATATTCACATACGAGAAGCATGTTTCTCCCTCCCACCGAAGCAGGATTAATCATTATTAACAAGGAGGACATCTGTGGTGACTGGGAGGGAAGGAATGTCTGGGAGAAATTGTGATTTGCTAATTTACTTACTACCTGCACTTCTCTTTGATATCCTTCTTTGTCTAGGAATTTTGTTTGGCATTGTGTGTGCTTAGCCATTTTGTCATGCGTCAAAGACACTACAGATCCAAGCACTGATGGGAACTGATGCTACACAGAAGCCTAAGAAACAGGTCCTTCCTTGTAAGGAGTGGCCAGCAGAGAATCTGATCCCAAGAAGTGCTTAATAAATATCTATTGAAATGAATAGGACTGGATAAAATTAAATGTGCTCATTGTTTGGGGGAGAGTAAAGAGTAAAAAAAAAGAAAGTAGTTATCCTATAACAGAGCAGCTTTTTTTCCCTTAGAGGTGCAGGGTTATATAGAGATTAAGCGTTCTAGATTTAGAGAGATTGACATGAAATCCAGGCTTAAATCCTAGCTCTGTCAATAATCACCAGTGTGACTTTGAGCAAACTGCTTAATAGCTATGTGTCAGTTTCCTCATCTGTCCAATGAGATTAAGGCTAGTGCTGACCTCAAAGTGTTAAAAAATTATAAGAGATAATATATGTAAAGCATTTAGTAAGATGCGTGATACTTATGTTCAATATTAGGGACATTTTGAGTTGCAAAGGATTCACAAGGGCTCAAGGAACACAGAAAAATGGAAGAGTAGGAAGTTCTCCATTTGAGTGGCTGAAGATCAGGATGTGATTTGGAGTGGACATGAGGACGGATGGATGGATTGGTAGCAGGATAATGGCAGCACAGGAGAGGGGTTAGCCCAGGGTCTGTTGTTCCATCTGGCCTCAGCAGAAGCTGCTTGCATGTCCTACTGGCTTTCGTGTCATCCATAGGGTGGGCAGGGTGTGGCAAGGGACTGATGTGAAGACCTACCTTTCTTTACATTTCTGCACAACCCAACATGCATGATTCTGGCACAGTGAAGCATCAACACGCCAGGGTTTGGGGATTTGAGGAGGGAAGCAGGATAGTCAGGGAAGGCATTGGCAGTGGTGGAGACATTCAGGTGTCTTGGAGCAATGGACATCAGCAAGGAGGTTAACGCAGTAGGGCAATTTTGGACTTGTTCTTAAGTTCTGGTGAGATCTAGGGACTCCACCAAATAAGAGGGATCTTTGAGAAAGAGTTGAGATCCTGCAGGTGGGGCTGTGAGCTTGCAAAACTTGGGTACTAGTGAGAATTTATTCATTCTCTCAGCTTGGTGGGACTTTTGAAAACATTCGGGTTATACTAAATTTTAAGTATTCACAATTATTTCTTCCCTTTAAAGGTTTTGCTGTGAATTTTCATCAGCTTATTCACCACTTTCAGTGATAATTCCAGAAGGAAGAAAACTAAATGTCTGTCGGGGAGGACAAACTTTTCCTCTTCCAACTTGGGTCCAGTGATTGGGGCCTGCAAATTAACTGACCATAGGCAAATTAATAGGAGAAAAGACAAGGTTTATTTACAGGGGGTTAATTGCAGCTGTATTTTTGGGAGGCTCTGCTTTAGTTAGATATGAGGCATTCAAATAAGATTTCTTTCTGCGTCTTTTTAGCTCAAATGTTTTTACTTTAAAATAATCTTTATACTAACTCTGGAGTCTGAGAAGTTCCCTACATGGCTTACCAGGTATTGTGCTAAATTTAGTCACATACTCTTACTTTTCAGGTTATTCTATGAGATGTCTCTTTTTTACAAACAAATCAAAAATTGGAGGATTACATAGGTCAAATGACTTACCCACTATTTATTCAAACAATGATGAATGATATTCAGTGTGTGACACGCTCCCATGAGTTACACATTTCTTGCCTACTATCTATGACACGACCCCTCTCTTTTTCTTTTTTCTTTTTGGCGACGCCTCGCAGCATGTGGGATCTTATTTCCCCAACCAAGGATCGAACCCAAGCTCCCTGCATTGGAAGCACAGAGTCTTAACCACTGGACTGTCAGGGAAGTCCTGACAACCCGTCTCTTTTGACTGAAGAAAGCATATTAGTAAACAATGTGTGACAGTGATGTTATTATAAGGAGACACTTATATCCACTGTAATGTATTTTTAAAGAAAATAACTAGCAAACATTATTTACCTACTTATTATTTCTAATAGATGACTTGTGATGATTTCCACAGACCACAATCCACTTCTACGTCATAATACCTCAACTGAGAATGCTGCCCTGCCCTGTGCCACTTCCCAAGGTGTGTAGTAAAATGCTGAGACCCACTAGGTTATCCACCCCATGATCTTGACCAAACTCCCAGGTATTGTTTGGAAAACATCCTCCACAGCCAGTGGACTGATGCCTTTGTCAACTGATGCCATGTTCACGTTTCAGGCCCAGGGGTGGGTGGGCTCCCACAGTGGATGGCACATGGCTACCTTGATTGATGAATCCTCTCTGAGCAAAGGTCCTTAAAGTCAGTTAAGTTAAAGACAACCCAAGTCTCCATACATTACTACCCAGAGTACAAGAGAAATAGATTTAATGCATACATCCAATTTATTTCTGCCATGGAGCTATCCCAAGGAAAAGAATGCACTGCCTAAAAATGTGTGTTCTCAACCCTGGGATTTCCCTTTCTCGGTTCCTTTATCCTCACAGTGAGTGTGGAGCGGTGTAGAGTCTTCCTCCAATTTTCTCTTCAGTTTCCCACCCCTCACTCTCTTGGTCTCTTTCTCCCTCCCATCTTTTCTGAAAACATAGAAGAAATGTATCCATCATTGCATGTAATACACGAATCTATTCTTGCCACCTTATGTGTCTGTTGCCCAACTAAAGGAAAACACCTTGAAGGAAAACACTGTAATTTTCATCTCTACCTTCAGTATGCAATAGTATTCAAGAATAAATTATGCTGAATAAATAACCAAAATAGCTTTCTTTCCTCGTTGTATGAACAATCTCTCATTGCAGGCAAGGGCTTATTTATAAGTCATATAGTAATAACAGCAGACGTATATTAAGAACTAACCATTTGCCGAGCACTGATCTAAGAGTTTTTTATACATTGAGGAATCCTGGATTCCCAAGCCTCATACATGTCAGCCAAATTCTAGTTAATCTTGTCTATGAGAAAAGATGTGGAGGTTACGGGAAGCATGGGGGAGTTAACCACATCTGTTATCAAGCAACTTCAACCTTGACATGGAAGTCTGAAGGAAAAAAATGCCCAAGTATTTTATTTAAAATAAAAATTGTATATATTTAAGATAGATATACAACATGATGACTTGATATACATATATACAGTAAGGTAATTACTACAATCAAGCTAATTAACATATGTATATATGTGTGTGTGTATGTATGTATACTTATATACATACACATACACTCCTCACATAGTTACTGTTTTTCTGTGTGTGGTGAAAGCACCTAATATCTACTCTAAGCATATTTCCAGTATCCAACACAGTGTTATTAACTATAGTTATCATGCTGTACCTTAGATTTCTAGACTTATTCATCTGACATAACTGTAACTTTGTACTCTTTGACCAACATCTCCCCATTTTCCCCTACCCCCTTACCCCACCCCTGGCAGCAACGATTCTATACTCTGTTTCTCTATTTGATCTTTTTTTTTTAAAGATTCCATATATAAGTGAGATCACACAATATTTGTCTTTCTCTGTCTGCTTATTTCACTTAGTATGATGTCCTCCAGTTTCACCCATGTTGTTGTAAATGACGGGATTTCCTTCTTTCTCATGGCTGAATAATATCCCCTGGTATATATAGACCACATCTTTATTCACTCATCCATCGATGCCCAAGCATTTTTTTTTTTATAAATGTATTTATTTATTTTGGGCTGCATTGTTTTTTTGTTTTTTTTAAAAAATTAATTAATTTATTTTTGGCTGTGTTGGGTCTTCGTTTCTGTGCGAGGGCTTTCTCTAGTTGCGGCAAGCGGGAGCCACCCTTCATCGCGGTGCGCGGGCCTCTCACTATCGCGGCCTCTCTTGTTGTGGAGCACAGGCTCCAGACGCGCAGGCTCAGTAGTTGTGGCTCACGGGCCTAGTCGCTCCGCGGCATGTGGGATCCTCCCAGACCAGGGCTCGAACCCTTGTCCCCTGCACTGGCAGGCAGACTCTCAACTACTGCGCCACCAGGGAAGCCCAAGCATGTTTTTAAGAGTCTTGCTTCACTACTGAGATCTGATTGCCTTGTTCTAGGAAGACATTTCAATTCTACAGATTCTGTGATCTCCCTGTCTCCCCCATGAATTGCTGAGATATTGAACCAATAAAGAGACTTTAGTATCTAAATCAAACACATGGCAAAGCATGTCTTATGAATGGTTTTAACTCATCTGAACTTCACAGCACCCTCATGAGGCAAGTACTATCATTATCCCCATTTTACAAGTAAGAGAACAAGAAGCAAAGAGGTGTTATTATTTGCTCAAGGATACAAATCCGTAATTTCAGACGCTGTGCTTTTAACCACATTACACTTTTTAACCCATTGCACTTCCAAGTTGGTTCCACTTTTCCAACATACGTTGCAAAAATAACTGCTAACTAGAATGATTAAGCAAAGGATTGTTATTATTATGTTTCTCAGGCAGATGATAGCGTTATGCCCAAAATCCTTAAAAATTTTAACTCTCATCAAAAATCTTGCTTTAGAAAGTACAGTGGGTATCATAGAATGTGCAACATTAAGAGTGAACCCTAATGTCAACTGTGGACTCTGGGTGATAATCATGTGTCAGTGTAAGTTCATTGATTGTAACGAATGTACCCCTCTGGTGGGAGATGTTGATAGAGTGGCTAGAGGTATGGGGGAGGGGACGTATAGGCAATATCTGCATCTTCCCCTCAGTTTTGCTATTAATTTAAAACTGCTCTAAAAAATAAAGTATTTTTAAAGTGAAAAAAAAAAAAAAAGAAAGTACAGTGGGTATAATAATGGGTTCTCCAAAGAGAGACCAAGCTCTGACCACAACAGTTGATCCCTTTAGTTTTCCCATCCTTTTCCTTTCCCACGGTTTCTCTTCAGCCCCATCAGGAGCTCAAGTCCTGTGACGGCTCCTCAAGGCTTCACTCTTGTTTAGATCAGACCTGGACCCCCAGAGCGAATCACTAGCAGCGCTCTTGCTGTCCCCTCCGCATCCCAAAAGGCTTATCATTTTGCTGTCCGCATCTTCATAAACCCCAAGCTTCAGCTTGCTCCTATGTTTCACCTTCTCGGCTCTCCACCTAGCTCTCGAAGTGCTACTGGAGAGAAGCCCTTGACCACGCCGGTTGGTGCTATGATAGATCCACAGCCTCTGAACCTAGCTGGGCCTCAGTATCACTCTGCAATGCTTTCCTGTGTTCCTGCTTTCTCACAAGGAATATCCAAACTCCACTCTGAAGTTTCTAGTTCTGTTCTTACTTAGTTGGGTGACTTGGACAAATCATTTAAAAGCTTTATATATTACTGTCTTCATCTGTAAGAAGATTGGTTTTGATCAATATTTTTCAAACTTCATTCAAATGCATGAACGTGGTATGTCCTTTCTATTATTTGGGTTTTCTTTTGATTACCGTCTTACATTGTGTATTTAAAGATTTCTAAGTGAGCAGTTCAGTAAAATGCAGATTTTCTGCAATATTTTGTGTTTTCAGTGTATCACTGTTGCACAGTTTCCATTAAATTCCCATAAATTTTCATTTGTTTCAAAGTATTTTGTATTTTTTGATACTATTGTAAATGTACATTGCCAAACATATGTTTGAATTTTATCTTCCAACTGTTTGTTGCTAATATATAGAAATACAATTAATTTTTGTATACCGACTCTGTGGCCTTGCTAAATTTACCTATTCTAGTAGGTTTTTGCAGTTTCCTTAGTCTTTGTGTTTTCTTTTCTTTCTTTTTTTAAGAACTAGATGCATTTTACTAAACAGCTCACTTAGAAATCCTTAAATATACAACTTAAGATGGTATACTTTTTTTTTTTTTTTTTTTATGGCTGTGTTGGGTCTTCGTTTCTGTGCGAGGGCTTTCTCTAGTTGTGGCAAGTGGGGGCCACTCTTCATCGCGGTGCGCGGGACTCTCACTATTGCGGCCTCTCTTGTTGCGGAGCACAGGCTCCAGACGCGCAGGCTCAGTAGTTGTGGCTCACGGGCCTAGTTGCTCCGCGGCATGTGGGATTCCCCCCCCAGACCAGGGCTCGAACCCGTGTCCCCTGCATTGGCAGGCAGATTCTCAACCACTGCGCCACCAGGGAAGCCCCTATAAGTTGGGTTTTAAAAGACACTTCCACCACTTCATCACTCAGGAACTAATGAAACCCCGTACAATACCAGTTAGTTTGAGTTTTTTTGGGTTTTTTTTGAGAGTTATGTTTTATTCAGCAGGGAATTTTTAAGACTTCAAGCCTGGGAGGCAGCATCTCAAGTAACCCTGAGAGAACTGCTCCGAAGAGGCAAGCGGGGAGCTAGGATATATAGGAGTTTTGTAACAAAGGGCATGTAGTCGGGAACATCAAAAGATTACTGTTAATTAAAGAAAACCAGATATGTCAAGCTAAGGAATTTAGTACTTTTCTATGTATGGGAAAGATGCAAGAGTCTGCGCTCACTGAAATCATTCCTTTGACGTGCATCTCAGCTCTCTGGGGCCAGTATCTTGTATTTTCACATGCTGAGTTTCCTCAGGGCTCACCGTAGGGAGTGGCTGCAGTCTGATGGCTGCTAGATGGCAGGTTTTCTTTCCCTCCTGAGTTTCCTCAGGGCTCACCAGCTCATTAGTCTGAGTTCTGATGTGTGCAGTTTTCTCTTCTAGAATTGTCCAAGTTACCTCCTCTGTTGGTGGAGTACCCGTCCTTGCCACTTGCCAGTCTGAGATGCTGTTTCTTGCCTTCAGTACGCTGCACTGTGACGGTGGCCAGCTGGGTCTTCACCTTTCATTTGGGGATTGGCCTGTCTCACACCCACTGTCAGCCTCGAGAGCTGGTTGGGGTGTATCCTCTGGTCCAGCCAGTGCTCTGCACCATGCTTCACCCTCTGGTAGTCATGGAAAAGAAGAGTGTGATGGAAAGAGCAATTTCAGTGGCTGGGAGTGGAGATGAAAAAGGATCTGGCCTTGGGCAGAAATAAGTTCCTAAAACTTACTGTGCAAACTATTAACCTCTAGGATGCAGAGTCCAGTGGCTTGTTTTCACCAGTTTTGACATCACTTATCACGTAGGTGGGGTAGGGGTGGAGGTGAGAATTGTGTTACATGGAAAATCACAATAGAAGGGGTTACAGTAGTAAAGCAGCCATTTTTATTTGATCCCACATCTTTGCAATTCTCTTCGTTGCTCAGTAATAGGAAGCTAAGGTAACCTAAACGCTATACACATGCATTCATAACATTGTTTCTTTTAAGATATGAAAGTATATTCAGGACTTTCATGCATCTTAATTGTTGTTCACCTGTATTAAAAGCTGGTTCTTCTTCATGCCTTTGCATGGTTTTTGATCTTTCACTGTTGTATTTCCTCCTCTGCAGAATCTACTATACTCTATCATAATTGTCCATCTACTACAAGACTGTGAGTTCTGAGAGCACGTTTTGACTGACATGGTCACAGGTTCTCCCTGTATCCAGCATTGCTTAGGACTTCCTAGGTAAACATGTTGTCAATGAATAAAGACAGTTTTTTGGGTGGTTTTTTTTTTTTTTAACATCTTTACTGGAGTATAATTGCTTTACAATGGTGTGTTAGTTTCTGTTGTATAACAAAGTGAATCAGCTATACATATACATATATCCCCATATCCCCTCCCTCTTGCGTCTCCCTCCCACCCTCCCTATCCCACCCCTCTAGGTGGTCACAAAGCACAGAGCTGATCTCCCTGTGCTGTGCGGCTGCTTCCCACTAGCTATCTGTTTTACATTTGGTAGTGTATATATGTCAGTGCCACTCTCTCACTTCGTCCCAGCTTACCTTTTCCTCTCCCCGTGTCCTCAAGTCCATTCTCTACGTCTGCGTCTTTATTCCTGTCCTGCCCCTAGGTTCTTCAGAACCATCTTTTCTTTTTTTAGATTCCATATATATATATGTGTTAGCATACAGTATTTGTTTTTCTCTTTCTGACTGACTTCACTCTGTATGACAGACTCTAGGTCCATCCACCTCACTACAAATAACTCAATTTCTTTTCTTTTTATGGCAGAGTAATATTCCGTTGTATATATGTGCCACATCCTCTTTATCCATTCATCTTTCAATGGACACTTAGGTTGCTTCCATGTCCTGGCTATTGTAAATAGTGCAGCAATGGACATTGGGGTGCATGTGTCTTTTTGAATTACGGTTTTCTCAGTGTATATGCCCAGTATGGAATTGCTGTGTCATATGGTAGTTCTATTTTTAATTTTTTCAGGAACCTCTATACTGTTCTCCATAGTGGCGGTATCAATTTACATTCCCACCAACAGTGCGAGAGGGTTCCCTTTTCTCCACACCCTCTCCAACATTTATTGTTTGTAGAGTTTTTGATGATACCCATTCTGACTGGTGTAAGGTGATCCCTCATTGTAGTTTTGATTTACATTTCCCTAATGATTAGTGATGTTGACCATCCTTTCATGTGTTTGTTGGCAATCTGTATATCTTCTTTGGAGAAATGTCTATTTAGGTCTTCTGACCATTTTTGGATTGGGTTGTTTGTTTTTTTGATATTAAGCTGCATGAGCTGCTTGTAAATTTTGGATATTAATCCTTTGTCAGTTACTTCGTTTGCAAATATTTTCTCCCATTCTGAGGGTTTTCGTCTTGTTTATGGTTTCCTTTGCTGTGCAAAAGCTTTTAAGTTTCATTAGGTCCCATTTATTGATTTTTGTTTTGATTTCCATTTCTCTAGGAAGTGGGTCAAAAAGGATCTTGCTGTGATTTGTGTCATAGAGTGTTCTGCCTATGTTTTCCTCCAAGAGTTTTATACTGTCTGGCCTTACATTTAGGTCTTTGATCCATTTTGAGTTTATTTTTGTGTATGTTGTTAGGGAGTGTTCTAATTTCATTCTTTTACATGTAGCTGTCCAGTTTTCCCAGCACCACTTATTGAAGAGGCTGTCTTTTCTCCATTGTATATTCTTGCCTCCTTTATCAAAGATGAGGTGACCATACATGCGTGGGTTTATCTCTGGGCTTTCTATTCTGTTCTATTGATCTATATTTCTGTTTTGTGCCAGTACCATACTGTCTTGATTCCTGTAGCTTTGTAGTATAGTCTGAAGTCAGGGAGCCTGATTCCTCCAGCTCCGTTTTTCTTTCTCAAGATTGCTTTGGCTCTTCGGGGTCTTTTGTGTTTCCATACAAATTGTGAAATTTTTTGTTCTAGTTCTGTGAAAAATGCCAGTGGTAGTTTGATAGGGATTGCATTGACTCTGTAGATTGCTTTGGGTAGTACAGTCATTTTCACAATGTTGATTCTTCCAATCCAAGAACATGGTATTTCTCTCCATCTGTTTCTATCATTTTAAATTTCTTTCATCAGTGTCTTATAGTTTTCTGCATACAGATCTTTTGTCTCCTTAGGTAGGTTTATTCCTAGGTATTTTATTCTTTTTGTTGCAGTGGTAAATGGGAGTGTTTCCTTAATTTCTCTTTCAGATTTTTCATCATTAGTGTATAGGAATGCAAGAGATTTCTGTGCATTAATTTTGTATCGTGCTACTTTACCAAATTCACTGATTAGCTCTAGTAGTTTAGGATTATCTATGTATAGTATCATGTCATCTGCAAACAGTGACAATTTTACTTCTTCCTTTCCAATTTGCATTCCTTTTATTTCTTTTGTTTTTCTGATTGCTGTGGCTAAAACTTCCAAAACTGTGTTGAATAATAGCAGTGAGAGTGGGCAAACTTGTATTGACAGTTTTTTTACAACTATTTTTTAATTGAAATATAGTTAATTTACCATGTTGTATTAGTTTCAGACATACAGCAAAGTGAGTCCGTTATACATATATATATCTATTCTTTTTCATATTCTTTTCTATTATTAGTTATTATAAGATATTGAATATATTTCCCTGTGCTATACATTAGGCTATATCTATTTTATATATAGTAGTGTGTAATATTAATCCCAAACTCCTGATTTATCTTCTCCCCCCCACTACCCCCAGTCATTATCCCCCTTGGTAACCATAAGTTTGTTTTCTATGTCTGTGACTCTATTTTGAATAAAGATAGTTTTACTTTGTTCTTTCCAATCTTCACGACTTTTATTTTTTTCTTGCCTTATGACACTGGCTAGTACCTTCTGAACAATGCTGAATAGAGGTGGTAAGAGCAGACAAGACAGCCTTACTTTGTCTTTCATTGCAGGGAGAAAACACTCAGCATTTTATCATTAATAATTACGTTAAATGTAGGTTTTCTCATAGATGCCTTTTATTATATTCAGGTAGTTCCTCTTTCTATTTTGCTAAGTATTTTAAAAATAAATGGGTGCTGAATTTTGTCAGCTGTCTTTTGGCATTCGTTACCTTGGCCACATAGTTTTTCTCCTTTATTTTCTTAATATGTTAATTATATTGATTGATTTTTGAAGTTGAACTATCCTTGCACTTCTGAGATAAACCCCATTTGGTCACAATGTATTACCATTTTTATACATTGCTGTGTCTTATTTGGGAATATTTTGTTAGAAATATTTTCACCTATGTTCATGAGCGATACTGATTTTCTGATTTTTTTAATGTAAGATCTTTTTGATATCAAGCCTGCCATGAATGGTTAGTTACTAAGCATTTAATGATGCTTAACTATATTAGGTCTGTCTAGTTGCAAGTAACAAAAAGTAACTTGAGCTAGCTTAGGTAGCTAGCTCAGATTCCAAGGTCAGAAATGAGACAGGTAACCTAGCCTCTGGAAGGAACTGGAAGCACAAGCCACTGAGCCCTCTACCTCCCTGTCACTCTCCCTATTCCTCTGCTTCATTCCTCCCACTTTGCAGACTTTCTGTCTCTGCTTCTCTGATTCATGTGGCAATTCCTAAGCTTATTAATAATAAATAAATAAACAAATACGTACATAAGGCCTAGAAAGGTTCAGGAGCTTCTTTCATGCATCACTAGTCAAATGCATGCACAGTTATAAGGTAATAAACTAGTCTTAGTCTGAGAAAAAGGAAAAATGATTGAATCAATGGATCAAAGCAAAAATTTCATTAGTAGAGCTACACTCACTAAGTACATACTATATGTTAGACCTTAGGTAAGCTTCGTCTTATAAGATCTTGACCACACCGTTATGGATAGAAAGTTGTATTATCTCCACAGATGAAGAAAGTGAGGCTTAGGTGAAATAAGTTTACAGAGTCCTCTCTGAATGATAAATTTCAGAGTCAATATTGCTGCATCTAAGTGCATTGCAGGCCTCTGGGTAGAACACAAATCCTTTGAAACAAAAAAGAAGAAAGCAGAATGTAAAAACTATTAACCTTCATATTGTGTATGAGTTTGTATTTATTGCATTCATGCCAATATAAAGATGATTGCCAGCAATATGCTACAGGAAGATTTTTATCTAACAGTGCTCCTGTATAGTCAAAATGATAAGATCAGTATATATTACAGTAAAGAAGCTTTTGTATTCTCAATAGCCAACTGAGCACTGCTCTAGCAGAAGAATATCAGAAAGAAAAAGGAAAATAACTTTGGTGCTAAAGAGGAATTTTAAATTAGAAAAAAAAAACAGCCAATAACAATAATTACTGCTTTATCAAGAATTTACTAAGTGCTAGGTGCTCTGCTACATGCTTTACTTTTATTGGTTTATTTGCTAGTCACAACAACCCAAAAAGTAGGTATTATTAGCCCCACTTAGAGATTGAAAAACTGAGTTTCAGGAACTTTCCCAGGAATCACAGCAAGAAAGCAGCCGATCCAAGATTCTAGCTTGTGTGGTGGCAGAAGTTACAAGAACACCGATGGGCTCTTTGCTTTTGGATTGGTTATGGCCCATTCATTATGGTTATTTTGATAAAACAAAACAAAACATTGGCACTTTCTCAGAATTCCTTGCTGTCCTCCAGAATACGACGACATCGTGAATCCAGAAGCTCTGAGATGCTCTCATTAGCTCTCAACCCTAGAAATTGCTGCATTTCCTTGACCACAGAAGAAAACAGCTTCTCTAGCCTAGAGGCCCAGGGCTCATAACCTTTTCCAGTTTTCTAGAAGTGCTGAAGACTAGAATGTAAATAGTCCTTCAGTGTGAAACAGAGCAGGGCAAATACAAGCATCCACAGGCTGGAATTTTGGCTCAACACACAGATCTCTAACAGCAAACACAGCAAAGCAAACAAGGTGCTGAGACAAGGAGAAGGAGATGGGTCTGAGGAAAGTCTGCCAATCACACCCAGATATTCATCCGCCTGAACCTCCGGTTCCCTGGAGAGGGGCAGGTTGGAACCCGGGAAGCCCAGCTTTGCCTCCTTCCAGCACTTGCTGCACTGATTTTGGCCTAGCCTACAATTTGAGCAGCGAAAGCCACTTGGAGAGGCCTTTGTTTGGTCATATTACAATTTGGCATCCAAGATGAAAACATCTAAAATGTTGACATTGATCCTGGGTGGGTTAAAAAAAAAAAAGACGAATATCAAATCAAAGCGCTCCTAACTGCTGAGGTCTACAGGCAACGCTCAGAGTAACTTGCTCTAGACTAGTGAAAACTCAGACTACTGAAACCTGGACAAATGGAAACTTGGGGACTCTTTGCCCAGGGGGCTTCCTTGGGTAAAGTCTGCCTCCAATAAAGGCTCTGAGATAGGGGGGAGGAAATCCTCTCCCCTCATTCACCAACACACATTACCTCCGTGACCTTCACACCCACCTAAGCTAATAAATGTGTTAATGCACAGATAGCTTCTTCAATGATTGTTCATTAATTGCACTAAAATTTTGAGGGTAGCTGGTTGATCATTGAGTTAGAACCCTCAATCCTCATGGTTTTCTGTTTGCTAAAACAGAAAAACATCACCCATGTATAGGTCAAATGCATTGGTAGGCAAGTCTGGAAAAAGCCTTTCAGGTGAATGGCCAATATTACAAAAAGGCAAATTCTGTAGGATACAACGAGACAAGGTGAAGATTAATATACAGAGCACTTTCCCCCAGTTCTACCTGTCTGTCTGTCTGTCTGTCTGTCTTGAGAAGTAATGAGTCTCCAGGAAAGGGGTAGCAACATATTGTAGAGGGAGCCAAGCCGATGATAAGGTTCCTTGTATCCTGCCAGGTCAGGAAAACTGAGATCCAGTGTTTCTAAATCATTCTGAAATCTTTCTTGAGCTTCCTCTATATTCCAGGCACAGTGCTGGGTGCTGATGGCATAAAAATGAAGACAAAGTCCCTTCAGAAGCATAGGGATGGCTGGGGAGACCAACACAAAAATAGACCATTTAGATCGGGAGAGGTGGTGCTGCATCAGAGTTTATGTGCAGAGCACTTTGGGAACCCAATGCAGGGGGCTGCTTGGGTGCAGGCAAGGGAAGGAGTCAAGAAGTGCTTCCTGGGGATGGTGTCTGAGCTGAATCTTAAAGAGTGCATAAGAAGAGGGCTGAGTGGAGATGTAGGGTTGAGGGCATGCTACATAGTGTGGTCTTGCCAGATCCCACAGTGGGAGCTGGGGAGGATCTGGAAATGAAGCCAGAGAGGGAAAGGCAGGGGCCTGGTAATAGAGTAATATGAGTATCCCCATCCGCAGATGAGGGAAGTGATGCTTAGAGAGGGAAGATCCCATGCCCACGATTTAAAGTCACACAGTCCTAAATTCAAGTCTCAAGTTGGCAACTTACTCATCGAGTGAACATCGAAGTTGTTTATCTTCTGAGTCCCGGTTTCCTGATCTGCAAACTAGAAATAATGACAACACCCAGCCAATGGGGTGCTGTGAGGATTAAATGAGGCATGCAAAGCCCGTAACATGGTCTCAGCACATTGTAAGCACTTGATAGTGATAGATAATGATAGAAATTAACTTTTAGAAAATGTATAAATTTGCTCAAGATTGCACAGTAAATGGCAAAATGTGGATCTGAACCCACTGGTAGTGAAGACCCAGGGTGACAGTGGGAATGACCCGCCCTGGATGCCAGCAAGGGGTGTGTGCAAGCTCCACAGAGAATTTTAAAACTATCATAAAACTGAATAAGCCATTGGTCTGCTTTCCATTATTGTCAAGCGTAGAGAATTCCAAACATTGTCAGTGATAAAATACTCCTCCCTCCAATATTTTTTGTTGCTCTAAGAATTTCTAAACAATTGCTGCTTGGTTACAATTGAGTTTTAATAATACCTATGAATGCCACGTGGTCCTCCGGCACACACTGTAAACTAGAAACCCATCCTCCCCTGCATCCCATTCATCAGAACATAGTTTTCAAATGATCGCTCTGGCCACTTTGTTTCCCTGTTTTAAATGTTAGACAGATAAACATTCCAAATGATTACACAGGGTGACAGAATTGAAGTGCCTCAAGTTCCATGTCTTTGTCTTTCAGTCACTGTGCTAACGTTGTTTATTCTGAATCTAATGTTTCAGCGAGGGAATATGTACTCTCACGGGGATGGGAGACATCAACCAAACCCAAAGTGTGCTTGAATGATTGTCAACTGTCAGGAAACTATGTAGACAAAATGTTTATTAAAGAATAAGGAATAAAAATGGGCTAATCTAAAGCTCTTTACTGCAAATAATTTTTTCATACAGAAGAGAGTGTTAAAAAGTTATCTGCTCCGGATTTCATACCTGAGGGTACCAGCTCTGCAAGTGTGTCAGGCTCTAACACTTCTGCCCGTGTTTCTCCTCTTCTATCCTGACTGCTCTAGGGCTCTGACCGTCCCCATATCTCTCCTTCTTCGTTCTGGAACCCAGGCGTTCCTGTCAGTGGAGTTAGTTACTCAGGTTCAGTTGTGTCCCTCTGAGGCTTCACTGAAATGCAAACTCATCATTTGAGATGGGCAACACCTTAGTGCTGAGCAGCCAGGAATGCTCAGCGGGGTGGGTGCCCTCTGGGATAGAGAGCTCTAGATGAGGCATTAAACTAGGGGATGCTGAGGTGGGGGAGAGAGCTGGGGTTCAGAAAGAGGGAGCTGATCACCTGAGGGTGACATGGAGAAGATGGATGACCCAAGTGGGGAGACGACCCAAGTGGGGAGACACCCCAGTTGAGTGAGGTGGCTCACAGGAAGGCAGCATCAACAATGAAGTTTTTCTACTTTACAGTTTTGACCAAAGCAGAGGCGTATAAATTTGCTCTTTGTTTTCTGCTGGGTTGGAGGAATTCCAAAAAAATCCCCAAAGCCTTGGAACTAATTACAGCAGATGATGGGCACTCTTGTAAACACACGAGGAGAAGACAAGGACAGCATGCTTTTGAAAAGAGAATTTGAGTCAAGTAGCCAAAAGCCTGAGAGTGACAAGATTGCAGTAGGTAGGTCTATAAACCCTCCTTGTCGAAAGCCTTTGTGTGCCTGTTCCTCCAAGTCATTGGATTTTAGCAAGTTTCACTGATGAAAGATCACTGCAGAGTTTACAGACATGATCTACAGAATGACAGTGTGCTCTTGAGATGGCCAAAGCCACCAGCTCTTTTCACTATCTCGTGACATGAAAGTTAAGTCAATCAGTTACCTTGTATTTGTTGGGCATTTACTTTGCCTCAGGCAATTTGTTTGACTCTGGGGATACAGTCATGAATGAGAAGAATTCATAAGTGATAGGGACTGTCCTTCTTCAGAAGGACAGTCCCTATCCTCACTGGAATTAGAGTCTAGCAGTGGTGACACCTTAAATTATCATACATACAATAACAAATAATTTCAAGCGAGTGAAGTGCTGTGAAGGAGAAATACAGGATGCCATGGGAGCGTATGGTGTGGTGAGGGTCAGAGAAGCCTTATCTGACCACCCCATGATTAGATAGGACAAAAGCAGAATGGGTTGGACGAATTCAGCCATGGCAAATCTTAGTGGGAAATCGAGAGTAATGCTAATGCTAGGAGTAACATGGTGGGATTTCATTGAAATCCCTGACTTTTGCCAAGGGTAGCTATGGGAATCTTTCTGGCACACTCAGAATAAGATATATTTAAGAGTGACTTACACTCACATGACTTTATTTTGGGGAAATCAACATTTCTGGATAGAAAATACATTTCCAAATTGCACACAGGCAACTAATCCACTTATAGCAGCATATGTGGTAGAAAACCCAACACAGGCCAAAATACCCTCAGTGAGGACTAGATAAAATTGGTGCTAGCTTAGGAGCACTAGGACAAGCCAAAAGCACTTGTAGTGAAAAGAGACACAGTAAAGAAAAGCACTTAGCAAAAGGGAAGTTTTTCAAGGAGGAAGGGAAAGGATGCAGCCTGGGTCAACAATTTAACATTTGAAAAATGGATACAACAAACTCAACAAATAATTAGACAGTATGTTAGAGACAAAGATGGGCAAGAGTTTGCACCAGAATTCAAGAACTGTTAAATAGATTCATTCAAATGGAAACAGAGTTTCCATTTGAACTTCTACATGAAGTTGGCGGGGATTTTAGCAGCAAAAGCACAGGGAATAAATCTATGAGAAGCCAATGGTTTCCCTAATGTGTGGCAAATTACAAATGGTGAATGCCCTTTACATAGGTCCTCTTTCACTGCCAAGACTCCTCATCTAAATAAAAATAAGAGATACTCAGTGGTACAGTTGGAGTGGGATATAGAAAGTTTATTTATTTTTGGCTGCGTTGGGTCTTCGTTGCTACGCGCGGGCTGCCTCTAGTTGCGGCGAGCAGGGGCTACGCTTCGTTGCGGTGAGCGGGCTTCTCATTGCAGTGGCTTCTCGTGTTGCGGAGCACAGGCTGTAGGCTTGTGGGCTCCAGTAGTTGTGACACGCGTGCTCAGTAGCTGTGGTGCGCAGGCTCTAGAGCGCAGGCTCAGTAGTTGTGGCTCACGGGCTTAGTTGCTCCGCAGCATGTGGGATCTTCCCGGACCAGGGCTCGAACCCGTGTCCCCTGCACTGGCAGGTGGATTCTTAACCATTGCACCACCAGAGAAGTCCCTAGAAAGTTTATTAAATTTGATTGAGTGTTGCACCCAAGTTGAAGATGGACCTTACTCGGAGGAGAGAGTGGTAGCTGTATCTCCAGGAACACTCATATCCATTGTGCTGATCCTTCTTATTGCTTTTCGTGGTCTGGAATGATTTTATTTATTATTTTACTTTTACTGTAAAAGTCTCCCCACTCTAGTGTATATAGTTTATGAGGTCCAAGACCATGCTTGTCTAGGTCACAGATACAGTTCCAGCTCTCACAGTCCTTGGAGAGAGGAGGCAGTGACATAAACATCTAAGGAATGAATGGATGATGTGACATCACGATTGGGACATAATGAACAGGCAGATGTGACCAGGCAGTGAAGGAAGCACATTCCAGGTCAGTGATCAGAGTGGACGGCAGTCCACATTGCTCCAACTGGAGAAACCTCTTATACTGAACAAGACGCACACTGCAATTCTAAGACTAAACAGGAGATGAATAAAACATGCCGATGCTTCACTCTTCCAGAATACAGGCTGAACCTTATAGAAAACTAAAAAAAAAAATCAGGAGCTTAATTTTCAACATGATGAGTTTGGGATTATCTATTTTCCATCCAGGTGACTTTATTAAAGTAGGCAGTTGGATATACAAGTGTGGAGTTCAGGAGAGAAATTGAGGCTGGGACTAAAATTTGAGAAGATAGATATTCATTTACCTGAACTGTAAAGTGTGGGAAAGTAGCAGTGGAATATAGGGCTGGAAAGGTAGGTTGGGGAGAGCATATTAAAGGATTTAAAAGAGAAAGATACATTCTAAGCCTTGAGGAAGATGATGATAATGATGATGACTTATGTACCTGCTAGACCAGAGTAGATATGAGGGTTAGCACTTAGGGATGGGAACAAGTGCCTAAGTCATGTGCCTTCAGAGGTGGTATGTCCAAGCATAAGGGCTCCCAGATGCCTACATGCATCCCAGCTCCCTTCCACTGAGCCCCTCCCCCCAAAGGAAAACAAAAGGGAGCATCAACAGGTGAAGATGATGACATAGTGACCAGACTCCCTGCAGGGTCTATCTCCTGCTTTGAAGGAACTGAATGTGAAATTAATCATGTAAAGAAACAGCAGGTGATCTTAAGAGGAGTATTTTGATATTGTGATGTAATAAGAATGATATATTTGATCTTCTTCCCTGGTTCCTGGCATAAAGCTCCTAAAACCCTTGGGATTTTCTGAGTGACAGGGGTGAGAAGAGCATATTTTGTTATTTATTGTAAGCCCGGCTCAAGCCTACCTGACTTTATGCTAAGGAGATGACTCTGGAGAGAGGGAGCTGATTGCCAGGGAAACCAGCCATGTGATTAGAGGGTTAGAACTTTCAGCCCTAAGCCTCACTACCCCCACCTCTGGGGTTAAGAGAGACGCTGGGGATTCATTTAATCACCAAGGGCCAGTGATTTAATCCATCATACCTGTGTAATGGAACCTCCATAAAAACCCTAAATGAAGAGGTTTGGAGAGTTTCTGGGTTAGTGAACACATAGGGGTGCTGGGAGGGTGGTATGCCCAGAGAGGGTATGAAAGCTCTGCACTTCTTTCCACATACCTTGCCCTATGCATCTCTTAGATTTGGCTGTTTCTAAGTTGTAGCCTTTAATAATAAACTGGTAATAATAAGTAAACTGTTTCCCCAAGTTGACTTCTATGAGGTCGTTCTAGCAAATTATCAAACCTGAGGAGAGGGCTGCGGATACTCCCAATGTATAGCCAGTTGGTCAGGAGTGCCAGAAGTCCAGACTTGGGATGAGCATCTGAAGTGTGGGCAGTCTTGTGAGACTAAGCCCTTAACCTGTGGAGTCTGCATTAACTCCTGGTAGTTAGTGTCTGAATTAAATCAAATCATTGGGCACCCAGTTGATGTCCAGAGAGTTGAAGGACTGGTTGCTGGCATGGCAAAAACCCCACACATTTGGTGTCAGAAGTGTGCTGTGAGTAGAGAAATAGTTTTTCTCTTAGGTATATAAACTTGTTCTCTCAACTAGGAGCAAGGAGGTATAAGGCCCTGCTACCATTCTGTATGCTTCCTGCTATGAGCAGATACCAAGGAGTATGAATAAATCAAGCATTAGAGTTTAGGGATTTCTTTGCCTCAGCCATGGGTCAGAGGCTGAATTGGGGCAGCCAAGCCACCAAAAATCCTCTGCAGTGGTAGTAGCACCTGTAGAGCAGCAGCAATAAAGGGCCCTGCTGCCTTAGGAGAGCCTGCTAACATGAGTCTTTATTAAGCCCTTGCTGAATGCCAAATCCTTGCTAAAAGCTTTATATACAGTATCCCATTTAAATCCTATAACAAACATTTTCTGGCGGCAGAGCCAGTAGATACACATCAAGTTACACTTATGACTCCATGATTCTGAATGGAGAGCTGTAAGTTTCAACTTTATGAAGACAAAATTTTTTCATTAAAAAGACTTCTGTGCTTAAGTTCAGTTGGCAAAATCTAACCCTGCCGCTGATTTGTAGTTTGATCCATAACCCTAGAATTTGCTGAAGTGCTCCCTAAGGCTATGGAACAAAGAAATATGCATTTGAAAGCTTCAGTGAAATAATTAATTGCAACTTTATAGATGCACAAATGTTACTTCATGATTTTTGGCCTGCTTCCTCTTTATGTGTGGAGTAGGGAAGGATGGCATGTTTTTCTTTTTCAATTATTTAGGAGTGTTAATGAGTCTCTCTTTGACTCCATATGTTACACCACTGAAAAACTGGTCCTTAGTTTAGTAGCATTTGGAACTGTGTGAGCAGCATTTCTTCTCACGAACTATCTCCTCTCTCGTGTATGACAGAAGAGTTAGGAGAGAAGAATCCCGTTGCTTTGCCAGCTTGTCTCATTACAGGACAAAGGCATCTCTGTTGCAGGCTTTTGATGTTTTAGAAAGATCTAGAAGTTTTTAAGCCAGTCTCCAGGAGAACCCATAAGGTTGCAAGTAGTATGTATTTGTTATGTATGTGCATTTTTCTAGGATGGGCCCATAGTTTTCAGCTGAGTCTCAAAGATGTTCTTGACCTTACCAAAATTAAGATCACTGCTACAGAAATTTCTAGAGACATAACTAACTAAATACATGGAACAATAGAGAGACTCTTTATAGCTGGATGTATTATAGTACAGTTGTCCTCTGTATCCACAGATGATTGGTTCCAGGACCCCACAGATACCAAAATCTGTGGATGCTCAAGTCCCTTATATAAAATGATGTCATACAGTCAGCCCTTCACATCCACGGGCCCACGCATACACGGTTCATCCTACTGTGGATAATTCGATTCAAGGACGGTTGTATCTGATGCAGAACCCGGTATATGGAGGGCTGACGATAATTCTATGTAAATTAGTGCTGTAAAAGAGTATAAAAAAAGTTATATGGTCCATGTTTGTGAGTCACATTTTTTTTTCTCTCTGAGATTCTCCAAGTTCAGCCCTTTGTCATTGATATTCTGTCTATGCCTTGAATAGTATATGATAATTCTGCCTTTTGTTGCTGAGATATAGTGTAGAGGTGGTATTTTGATTTTTTTCTCCCAATAGAGAGAATGGTCTTGTTCTAACACGATCACTCTCACCTGGCAGTTCCCCTGGAATATCAGAAAGCAGTCATTAGATAGTCGATGATGTTAAATGATGTGTGTGTGCGTGAAAGCTTATGGGTGTATACGCAATAGCTAATGTTGAAAAAAAATGCCTGTAATTTAACATTCAGTATGTAACCCATATAAGTTTCAACAGCCTAGCGACTCTCTCCATGGTTGCACATTCAAAGAAATTTGGTCCTACATCCATAATAATCGAAGACAAATGCAAATTTGTACTGAAGTCTCTCAGCACCGAATAGAAAATAATCAAAAGCAAAAATTATTTGATATTCTTTGTTTCCCATCTCATGTCATTTTATCATCTCTCATGCGTGGAACCTGCTCTAAAGTATTTCTCCTCCCCTACTCCAAGCTCTAAAATTTCCCCCAATTCAGTGCATTTAAACTCTGATAGATCCATTCCTCTTTCTTAATTCTATGTTATGCAGGTCAATTTAACCTCTCTGGTTTCTTTCTTTTGCCTGTTTTGTCATAACTCCAACTGTTCTCCCTTCCCCCTCCCCCAAAAAAGCTGATCCAGCAAGCAAGAGCCCTTTCTGGGGAGGTGAGGAATAAAGGAAGGAACAAAATTTATATTTACAACTTAAATCATTTCTTTTGTCTCTGACACCAGTATAAAGGAAAACACCACACTCATCTGAGATCTAAACATAACTTCAATTTGGGATTGTAGCCTTCTTAATTAACATGTCCAATTAAACCGTTCACACCTGATTAATTTGATAAAAAGAACTGTTCATATATATTAGTTAATACATAGTTGCTTTTTAGCCTCAGCAAGTTCATTCACTGTATGTAATACACACACACACACACACACCTTCACCCATTTAATATTTAGCTTTTCGTTTTAATTGAACCAGCCTTTCACTCTAAGGGCCCTGGTTGAGAGCTCTGTCCAGGAAGGAAGAGCTTTAAACCAGGCAAATGGAAAATTGATTTGCATAAAAGCATCTCTTCTTTAGTGAAAGTCTGGCTTATTCTAAATCCTGTAAGTACGTAGCCTCTCTTTCTTTCACCATTAAAACCTGGAAAACAAATCTTCAGGGGAAACATCCTGATGAGACACGTGGAGTGAGGCACATGGGTAACTGTAAGCGTAAACCTTTCTTTGTTGTTCCCACAGCAAGGGAACCCTATAGGCAGCTGACATGAGGCTGTGGATGTGCACACATGGATTTCACATGTGCCAGACCAGAGTCCCGGAAGCCAGAAATCCCAGGAATGATCGCTGCTGAAACCTGCCTGGGTTTCAAAAGCAAGGGTCCATCAAACCTGCACATATCTCTCTGAAAATTTCCATCAGTAGTAAAAACAACTTGAACTTGAGAACTCAACAAGTGGCTTTGGGTGGTTGCATTACAAGTTTCCCATTTGGGACAGGAAGTTTATCTTGCGGGGAAGAATTGTCCCCCATTTCAAGGAAATCTACAGTCAGTCAACCGTGATAGGGAGCACCCAGGGAGAGAACCTGGGACCACGGAAGAAGCACCAGACTGGGAGTTGGGAGAGCTCTTTTCCTGGCTCTGTCATCAATGACTTGTGTGACTTTGGCTTTGAGGATGCCTTCCAGGTCTAATATTCTCTGATATGAGCACCTTCATAATCCATGATTCGGAAACAATGTGCACATGCAACTGTGTAAGAGACTGAACAATAAAGACAGTTCTGGCTCTGAGCCTTGGGCTCGTTATTTGTAAAATGAGTAGGGAGCAGAGCAGGGAGCAAAACTATCTCCCAAGTCCAGCTGAAATGTGTGACTGTTTTCACAAAGAAAACACCATGACAAAGGCCCTGTATAATGAAACATTTTTTTTAAAAAGCCCTGCCCACAAGAGGGTTCCCATCTACCTAATGAGAGAAAATATATCTTCTCGTGTTTTTTAAAATATTTATTTATTTATTTATTTTTATTTTTGGCTGTGTTGGGTCTTTGGTTCTGTGCGAGGGCTTTCTCTAGTTGTGGCAAGTGGGGGCCACTCTTCATCGCGGTGCGCGGGCCTCTCACTATCGCGGCCTCTGTTGTTGCAGAGCACAGGCTCCAGACGCGCAGGCTCAGTAGTTGTGGCTCACAGGCCCAGTTGGTCCGCGGCATGTGGGATCTTCCCAGACCAGGGCTCGAACCCGCATCCCCTGCATTGGCAGGCAGATTCTCAACCACTGGGCCACCAGGGAAGCCCCCCTTCTCTTGTTAACTAGAATGGAACACTCCATATATATGTGTGTGTATATTGGTATATGTATATATACCAATCAAACCACTTATGAACAAGAATTTGACAGTATGTCAAATTCTAATATATGTCATTATTAGCAACTATTTGATTGTTTGAAACAGGCTTTTAGAAATAATAGCAGTGTATTAAAAAGTGCTAAATGTGTAACATGGAAAATAGTGTGGAAGATGGTAATCCTGCATTCTTTGCCTGGCTCCCAGCCCTACTGTGCATTCGGGCCTCCCTAACTTTTACAGGTGTGAATCCCAGTTCTCTTGTTTTCAGTAGCTCCCAGCACTGTGATCAATCTCCCTGGTTTAGGGAAATGTAAAATGCCGTGGCAGTGGTTCTCTGTCTTCGTAACGTGCACTCCTGTTGTTTGTCTTGAAGTTACCTTGGTCCCTTTGCCTTGTACGTCATTCATTCATTCATCAGAGAAGCTAAGCCCCTTGTTAGGCACTGGGGTGCACAGGAAAGTATATCTCATCTTAAGCGTCACTTCCTCAGGGAGGCCAAATTACCTGATCCCTCCATGTAGGGTCCCACAGCTCCTGTATCTCTCTTGAAGCCTATCAAAGTTGTTGCACGTATCAAGAATTTGGTCTTTTTTTATTGCTGAGCAGTGTTGCATGGTATGAATGCCCCAGAATGTGTTCAGCCATTCACTCCTTGAAAGATGTTTGGCTTGTTTTTAGTTTTTATGCTATTATGAATAAAGCTGCTGTGAACATGTGTGTACAGGTTTTTGTGTGAACATGAGTTTTCACTTCTCTGGGGTAAAATGACCAAGAGCACAATTACTAGGTTGTATGGCAAGTGCATGTTTAGTTTTGCAAGCAACTGCCAAACTGCTTTCAAGAGTAGATGTACCTTTGTACATTGCCACCATCAGTGTATGAAATCCAAGCTCTCTGCATCCTAGCCAGCCTTTGGTATATTCATGCTTTTTGTTTTAGCTGTTTTCATAGGTTTGTAGTGATATCTTATTGTAGTTTAACTGACATTTCTCCAAGGGCTAATAATGTTGAAAATCTTTTCATGTGCTTTTTTTTTTGCCATCTGTATTCCTCTGTAGTGAAATACTGTTTATGCCTTTTTCCACTGTATAACTGGATTGTTTGAGTCATTTTACTGTTGAGTTTTAAAAGGTTTTTTAATATATTGTAAATATAAGATCTCTGTCAGAGAGACATTTTGCAAATATTTTCTTCCGGTCTCTAGCTGTCTTATCACCCTCTATTAAGAAGGTCTTTCACAGAATGAGGTTTTTAATTTTGATGAAGTCCAACTTAGTAGTATTTTCTTCTATGAATTATGCTTTTGAGAACATGTCTAATAACTCCTCACCTAGCCCTAGGTCCTGAAGATGTTCTCCTAAAAGTTTTGTAGGTTGAGTTTGTAGGTTGTATTTTACATTTAAATCTATGATCCATTTTTGAATTAATGGTTATATATGATGTAAAGTTTAGGTCAAGTTTCTTTTTTTTTTTTTTCTTTTTGCCTAAGGATGTCCAGTTACCAAACAATTTGTTGAAAATACTATCATATTTCCTCCAGAGTTGTTTTGCACTAGCAATTAACATTTTTTAAAAAAATTGAAGTATATTTGATCTACAATGTGTTAGTTTCAGGTGTACAGCAAAGTGGTTCAGCTATCTGTCTATCTATGTGTGATCTTTTTCAGATTCATTGCAATTATAGGTTATTACAAGATATTGAATATTGTTCCCTGTGCTACACAGTAGGTCCTTGTTATTTATTTTATTTTTAAAAATAAACTTATTTATTTATTTTTGGCTGCATTGGGTCTTCGTTGCTGCGCATGGGCTTTCTCTAGTTGTGGCGAGCAGGGGCTACTCTTCGTTGCGGTGCGTGGGCTTCTCATTGCGGTGGCTTCTCTTGTTGCAGAGCACGGGCTCTAGGTGCGTCGGCTTCAGTAGTTGTGGCACACGGGCTCAGTAGTTGTGGCGCACGGGCTTAGTTGCTCCGCGGCATGTGGGACCTTCCGGGACCAGGGATCGAACCGCGTTCCCTGTATTGGCAGGCGGATTCTTAACCACTGCGCCACCAGGGAAGTCCTATCTATTTTATATATATATTAGTGTGTATCTGTTAATCCCAGACTCCTAATTTATCCCTCCCCCTTTCCACATATTTAAAAATTGACTTTCATGAAAGCTGTGGTTCATGGCCTTATGGAGCTGAAAATCTCCAGAGGGAAACAGTAAATAATAACAGCACCTTAAGAGAAAAGCTAGAACAGGGTGTGCACAGGGTTCTGGGGAAGCAAGAAGGCTGTGCTCCAGTGACTGACTTCCATCCATTTCCCTGCATCCACACCTCCCTGTGACTGAGCCCCTGGGGCCCTGAAGTCTGCTTACAGACCTTCCTGGACTAGAATAGTCAGGTCTAACCAACTGCATTGGAACAATGGCCCCTGAACTCTGCTCCCAGGTTTTCACCCCAGATCTCTGCTACCTCCCTTAGCCGCTTGACTCAACTCTCATTCTAGGTCTACTGCAGTCTTGGCCATCCATGTTACCTGAGATGCTGTATTCCAATGTATGAAACCCATTGTCTCTCCCCAGTTTTGTTTGGGGTTGCCTACCCGGACCAAAGATATCAGGATAGAGAGAAAGAGAAAGGATATCAGGAAAGCAGAGAACTGTATATTCTCCAATGAACTGGCGCTGTGCAGGTAACCAGTCAGGTATATGTACTCTGACTCCAGATTAAAGAGATGGTGGACAGAGAGAGGAAACGGGTGTTTCTTGCTAGACTGACAGCCTATTCTGTTTGAGCTCATTGGCCCTCAGTGAGTAAAAAATAAATTAATACAACCATAATAGCAACAAAAGTAATCCATTGTGTGGCCTAAACTATCTGGAGTGTTGGCCCCTTAGTTAATTACATTAGCCACAGAATGGCTCCACTCTCCCCATCAGACAGTTTGTTAGGAACTGATCACATTGAGCTATCTCTGCTTAACTATTTAGGGCTTGATCTGTGAATCGAGGTCTTTGAAGAAAGCTTATGCTTGCAAAAACAACTAATAGGGGTCTTGGCATGGGGGTGCTTTTCTTCTATGGCCATAGTGACTGCTAAAAGCCAAGGGATAATTTTTTCTTGCTGGAAATGTGATTAATCAATTAAGGGCTGGAACACTGGCCTCTTTCATCACTCAGATGCCCAGGATGCTAATCAACCAGAGTCATCCTATTTCCATGGCAAACCTGGCATGTAGTCAGGACTTAAAAGGAAAAATTCTAAACAGGGCCTGTTAGTACTAGAGAACTTTATAAGATCTATTAGTGAAGTTCTCCTGCCTTGGGATATGTGCTAATTAGTCATAAACCAAAGAGATAATCCCTGTTAAGCTAGTACTAGCTGCTATAACACATAAACTCCAAAATATTAGTAGCTTAGCAAAATGTGAAAGTTCAAAGGGGTTTTCCATCTTAGTGGTTGGTTCTGTTCCAAGTAATAATTAAAGATCCCAAGATTCCTCTAGCGTGGAGCTCCTCCATCTTCAAAACATGGGCTCCAAGATCATTGACTTGGGAGAAAGAGCACAGAGGATGGCAGTTAGGTGTTTTTATGGGCCAGGCCTGCAAGTAGTTCAGATCATTTCTGTTCACATTCCATTGCCTAGAACTTGATCTTATGGCCACACTAACTTCGGTGCCTGGGAAATGTAGTAAAACCCTGTGCCCAGGAAGAAGAGGAAACAGGTTTGCCATACTCCCTGAAGTCACTGCATGTCAGTGATCTAAAACCAGTGATTTGCAAAATATTTGGAGGCCTTCCAAGGTATATGGTCCTATCTAGTGTAGCTTGCTGAATATAATGATAATGCTGATGATGAGAGTAAGGTTGTTGATGCATCAAAGAGGTCCTGATCAGCCAATGAACTCACCACCAAAACTTTGTCAGTTGTCTTGCTTCTTTAAATCTGTATGTGAGTGGGTGTATAAATTGGCAAAATCCTTCCTTTACCACTGAAATAAATTAATGGTAAGCAGTCATCAGCATAACCCTCATATCTTCGCCCAGAATTAATACACTGTCCATGAGTTAATCAATTCTTTGCCTAGAGAAGAAATATAATGTAGTGGCTATAAACATGGCCTGGAATTATACCTGGGTTCAAATTTTGTCATATGCTAGCTGTATTAATTAAGACTCTAATTGAAAGTAACAAATATAAACTTGAGCTAGTTTATGCTAAAAAGGGGAATTTATTATAAAGGTATAAGGGTATCTTATGGAAATCATGGGTAGAAATACAGCTAGAGCTCAAGAAGGGATGTAAATTAGGAACTGGAAGGCTACCATGACTCTGTTTCTCATCTCTGCTTCTCTCTTTGCAGAAGCTTCATCCTAATTTTCTCTGCTTCCTATGCTTCTCTAAGCATATTATTGGAATCTGCCTCCCCAAGACCGTCAAGTCTATGTGTTCCAGCCACAAGCAGGGACTTGCAGTCTCTGAATTGCAATTTCAAATTTCTAGGAGAAAGAATCTGATTAGCTCAGCTTTGCGTCACATGTTCATTGCTGGTCCCAATCAAAAATGACAAGGGAGGCAAGATTCTGTCCAAAAAAAGCTTCCAGAGGCCAGCTCCTGTAGATGTGGGCTCAGTTCCACAGGGAGTGAGAGAGAGAGAGAGAGAGACTGTGAGAGAGAGAGAACTCTGCTAACAAATGTCTCACCTCTCAGCCTGATTCCTCATCTGTAAGATGGAGATAACACCACCTAACCCAAAGGGTTATTCTGAGGATTGAGGACTGTATTCTGAGGTCTGTATGTAAATTCTAGCATAGTACCTTTCACAAAGAAACTGTTCAATAAATAATGAATGGATGGATGTATATAAAGTAACAATACATCACTCCATTTATCAGAGGCTGCAGGCATCAAGGCATACATCTGGATAAATAGATAGAAGTTCTGATATGAACGTTATTGAGTTTCAATTTTATGTGACTATATTATTTATTCTGCAATCCTGAAAACCAAAGATCGTTATGCATAAACAATGAAAATATTAGGATCTTGAACCCTAATATAGATCTGTGGACTTGCCAAACTCCACATCTAAGCTTTTTTTTTTTTTTTCTTAACACCTTTATTAGAGTATAATTGCTTTACAATGGTGTGTTAGTTTCTGCTTTATAACAAAGTGAATCAGCTATACATATACATATATCCCCATATCTCCTCCCTCTTGCGTCTCCCTCCCACCTTCCCTATCTAGTCCTCTAGGTGGTCACAAAGCACCAAGCTGATCTCCCTGTGCTATGCGGCTGCTTCCCACTAGCTATCTATTTTACATCTGGTAGTATATATAAGTCCATGCCACTCTCTCACTTCGTCCCAGCTTACCCTTCCCCCTTCCTGTGTCCTCAAGTTAATTCTCTATGTCTGCATCTTTATTCCTGTCCTGCCCCTAGGTTCTTCAGAATCATCTTTTTTTTTTTTTAGATTCCATATATATATGTGTTAGCATACAGTATTTGTTTTTCTCTTTCTGACTTACTTCACTCTGTATGACAGATTCTAGGTCCATCCACCTCACAACAAATAACTCAATTTCGTTTCTTTTTATGGCTGATAATATTCCATTGTACATATGTGCCACATCTTCTTTTTTTTTTTTTTCAAGTGGATTAACATCTTTATTGGAGTATAATTGCTTTACAATGGTGTGTTAGTTTCTGCTTTATAACAAAGTGAATCAGTTATACATATACATATGTTCCCATATCTCTTCCCTCTTGTATCTCCCTCCCTCTCAACCTCTCTATCCCACCCCTCTAGGTGGTCACAAAGCACCGAGCTGATCTCCCTGTGCTATGCAGTTGCTTCCCACTAGCTATCTATTTTAAGTTTGGTAGTGTATATATATCCATGCCACTCTCTCACTTTGTCACAGCTTACCCTTCCCCCTCCCCATATCCTCAAGTTCATTCTCTAGTAGGTCTGTGTCTTTATTCCCATCTTGCCACTAGGTTCTTCATGAACTTTTTTTTTTCCCTTAGATTCCATATATATGTGTTAGCATACGGTATTTGTTTTTCTCTTTCTGACTTACTTCACTCTGTATGACAGACTCTAACTCCATCCACCTCACTACAAATAACTCAATTTTGTTTCTTTTTATGGCTGAGTAATATTCCATTGTATATAAGTGCCATATCTTCTTTATCCATTCATCTGTCGATGGACACTTAGGTTGCTTCCATGTCCTGGCTATTGTAAACAGATCTGCAATGAACATTGTGGTACATGACTCTTTTTGAATTATGGTTTCCCAGGGTATATGCCCACTAGTGGGATTGCTAGGTCGTATGGTAGTTCTATTTTTAGTTTTTTAAGGAACCGCTGTACTGTTCTCCATAGTGGCTCTTTCAATTTACATTCCCACCAACAGTGCAAGAGGGTTCCCTTTTCTCCACACCCTCTCCAACATTTATTGTTTGTAGATTTTTTGATGATGGCCATTCTGACTGGTGTGAGGTGGTCCCTCATTGTAGTTTTGATTTGCATTTCTCTACTGATTAGTGATGCTGAGCATTCTTTCATGTGTTTGTTGGCAATCTGTATATCTTCTTTGGAGAAATGTATGTTTAGGTCTTCTGCCCATTTTTGGATTGGGTTGTTTGTTTTTTTGATATTGAGCTGCATGGGCTGCTTGTAAATCTTGGAGATTAATCCTTCGTCAGTTGCTTCGTTTGCAAATATTTTCTCCCATTTTGAGGGTTGTCTTTTCATCTTGTTTATGGTTTCCTATGCTGTGCAAAAGCTTTTAAGTTTCATTAGGTCCCATTTGTTGATTTTTGTTTTGATTTCCATTTCTCTAGGAAGTGGGTCAAAAAGGATCTTGCTGTGATTTATGTCACAGAGTGTTCTGCCTATGTTTTCCTCAAAGAGTTTTATAGTGTCTGGCCTTACATTTAGGTCTTTAATCCATTTTGAGTTTATTTTTGTGTATGGTGTTAGGGAGTGTTCTAACTTCATTCTTTTACATGTAGCTGTCCAGGTTTCCCAGCACCACTTATTGAAGAGGCTGTCTTATCTCCATTGTATATTCTTGCCTCCTTTATCAAAGATAAGGTGACCATATGTGTGTGGGTTTATCTCTGGGCTTTCTATCCTGTTCCATTGATCTATATTTCTGTGTTTGTGCCAGTACCATACTGTCTTGATTACTGTAGCTTTGTAGTGTAGTCTGAAGTCCGGGAGCCTGATTCCTCCAGCTCCAGCAATCTCAAGATTGCTTTGGCTATTCGGGGTCTTTTGTGTTTCCGTACAAATTGTGAAATTTTTTGTTCTAGTTCTGTGAAAAATGCCAGTGGTAGTTTGATAGGGATTGCATTGACTCTGTAGATTGCTTTGGGTAGTACAGTCATTTTCACAATGTTGATTCTTCCAATCCAAGAACATGGTATATCTCTCCATCTGTTTCTATCGTCTTTAATTTCTTTCATCAGTGTCTTATAGTTTTCTGCATACAGGTCTTTTGTCTCCTTAGGTAGGTTTATTCCTAGGTGTTTTATTCTTTTTGTTGCAATGGTAAATGGGAGTGTTTTCTTAATTTCTCTTTCAGATTTTTCATCATTAGTGTATAGGAATGCAAGAGATTTCTGTGCATTAATTTTGTATCCTGCAACGTTACCAAATTCATTGATTAGCTCTAGTAGTTTTCTGGTAGAGTCTTTAGGACTCTCTATGTATAGTATCATGTCATCTGCAAACAGTGACTGCTTTACTTCTTCTTTTCTGATTTGGATTCCTTTTATTTCTTTTTCTTCTCTGATTGCTGTGGCTAAAACTTCCAAAACTATGTTGAAGAACAGTGGTGAGAGTGGGCAACCTTGTCTTATTCCTGAACTTAGTGGAAATGGTTTCAGTTTTTCACCATTGAGAATGATGTTGGCTGTGGGTTTGTCATATATGGCCTTTATTATGTTGAGGTAAGTTCCCTGTATGCCTACTTTCTGGAGGGTTTTTATCATAAATGGGTGTTGAATTTTGTTGAAAGCTTTTTCTGCATCTGTTCAGATGATCATGGATTTTATCCTTCAGTTTGTTAATATGGTGTATCACACTGATTGATTTACGTATATTGAAGAATCCTTGCATTCCTGGGATAAACCTTGCTTGATCACGGGGTATGGTCCTTTTAAGGTACTGTTGGATTCTGTTTGCTAGCATTTTGTTGAGGATTTTTGCATCTATGTTCATCAGTGATATTGACTTGTAGTTTTCATTCTTTGTGACATCTTTGTCTGGTTTTGGTATCAGGGTGATGGTGGCCTCATAGAATGAGTTTAGGAGTGCTCCTCCCTCTGCTATATTTTGGAAGACCTTGAGAAGGATAGGTGTTAGCTCTTCTCTAAACGTTTGATAGAATTCACCTGTGAAGCTGTCTGGTCCTGGGCTTTTGTTTGTTGGAAGATATGTAATCACAGTCTCAATTTCAGTGCTTGTGATTGGTCTGTTTATATTTTCTATTTCTTCCTGGTTCAGTATCGGAAGGTTGTGCTTTTCTAAGAATTTGTCCATTTCTTCCAGGTTGTCCATTTTATTGGCATAGAGTTGCTTGTAGTAATCTCTCATGATCCTTTGTATTTCTGCAGTGTCACTTGTTATTTCTCCTTTTTCATTTCTAATTCTATTGATTTGAGTCTTCTCCCTTTTTTTCCTGATGACTCTGCCTAATGGTTTATCAATTTTGTTTATCTTCTCAAAGAACCAGCTTTTAATTTTATGGATCTTTGCTATTGTTTCCTTCATTTCTTTTTCATTTATTTCTGATCTGATCTTTATGATTTCTTTCCTTCTGCTAACTTTAGGGTTTTTTTGTTCTTCTTTCTCTAATGGCTTTAGGTGTAAGGTTAGGTTGTTTATTTGAGATGTTTCCTGTTTCTTGAGGTAGGATTGTATTGCTATAAACTTCCCTCTTAGAACTGCTTTTGCTGCATCCCATAGGTTTGGGGTCATTGTGTTTCATTGTCATTTGTTTCTAGGTATTTTTTGATTTCCTCAGTGATCTCTTGGTTATTAAGTAGTGTATTGTTTAGCCTTCATGTGTTTGTATTTTTTACAGATTTTTTCCTGTAATTGATATCTAGTCTCATAGCATTGTGGTCGGAAAAGATACTTGATACGATTTCAATATTCTTAAATTTACCAAGGCTTGATTTGTGACCCAGGATATGACCTATCCTGGACAATGTTCCATGAGCACTTGAGAAGAAAGTGTATTCTGTTGTTTTTGGATGGAATGTCCTATAAATATCAATTAAGTCCATCTTGTTTAATGTATCATCTAAAGCTTGTGTTTCCTTATTTATTTTCATTTTGGATGATCTGTCCATTGGTGAAAGTGCGGTGTTAAAGTCCCCTACTATGATTGTGTTACTGTCGATTTCCCCTTTTATGGCTGTTAGCATTTGCCTTATGTACTGAGGTGCTCCTGTGTTGAGTGCATAAATATTTACAATTGTTATATCTTCTTCTTGGATTGATCCCTTGATCATTATGTAGTGTCGTTCTTTGTCTCTTGTAATAGTCTTTCTTTTAAAGTCTATATTGTCTGATATGAGAATTGCTACTCCAGCTTTCTTTTGATTTCCATTTGCATGGAATATCTTTTTCCATCCCCTCACTTTCAGTCTGTATGTGTCCCTAGGTCTGAAGTGGGTCTCCTGTAGACAGCATATATATGGGTCTTGTTTTTGTATCCATTCAGCTAGTCTATGTCTTTTGGTTGGAGCATTTAATCCATTTACATTTAAGGTAATTATCGATGTGTATGTTCCTATTACCATTTTCTTAAGTGTTTTGGGTTTGTTATTATAGGTCTTTTCCTTCTCTTTTGTTTCCTGCCTAGAGAAGTTCCTTTAGCATTTGTTGTAAAGCTGGTTCGGTTGTGCTGAATTCTCTTAACTTTTACTTGTCTGTAAAGGTTTTAATTTCTCCGTCGAACCTGAATGAGATCCTTGCTGGGTAGAGTAATATTGGTTGTAGGTTTTTCCCTTTCATCACTTTCAATATGTCCTGCCACTCCCTTCTGGCTCGTAGAGTTTCTGCTGAAAGATCAGCTGTTAACCTTATGGGGAGTCCCTTGTATGTTATTTGTTGTTTTTCCCTTGCTGCTTTTAATATTTTTTCACTGTATTTAAGTTTTGATAGTTTGATTAATACGTGTCTTTGTGTGTTTTTCCTTGGATTTATCCTCTATGGGACTCTCTGTGCTTCCTGGACCTGATTAACTATTTCCTTGCCCATATTAGGGAAGTTTTCAACTATAATCTCTTCAAATATTTTCTCAGTCCCTTTCTTTTTCTCTTCTTCTTCTGGGACCCCTATAATTCGAATGTTGGTGCATTTAATGTTGTCCCAGAGGTCTCTGAGACTGTCCTCAATTCTTTTCATTCTTTTTTCTTTATTTTGCTCTGTGGTAGTTATTTCCACTATTTTATCTTCCAGGTCACTTATCCATTTTTCTGCCTCAGTTATTCTCCTATTGATTCCTTCTAGGGAATTTTTAATTTCATTTATGGTGTTGTTCATCATTGTTTGTTTGCTCTTTAGTTCTTCTAGTTCCTTGTTAAGTGCTTCTTTTATTTTCTCCATTCTATTTCCAAGATTTTGAATCATCTTTACTATCATTTCTCTGAATTCTTTTTCAGATAGACTGCCTACTTCCTCTTCATTTGTTTGGTCTGGTGGGTTTTTACCTTGCTCCTTCATCTGCTGTGTGTTTCTCTGTCTTCTCATTTTGCTTAACTTACTATGTTTGGGGTCTCCTTTTCACAGGCTGTAGGTTTGTAGTTCCCTTTGTTTTTGGTGTCTACCCCCAGTGGCTAAGGTTGGTTCCGTGGGTTGTGTAGGCTTCCTGGTGGAGGGGACTGCTGCCTGTGTTCTGAGGGATGAGGCTGGATCTTGTCTTTCTGGTGGGCAGGACCACGTTTGGTGGTGTGTTTTGGGGTGTCTGTGACCTTATTATGATTTTAGGCAGCCTCTCTGCTAATGGGTGGGGTTTTGTTCTGTCTTGCTAGTTGTTTGGCATAGGGTGTCCAGCACTGTAGCTTGCTGGTCATTGAGTGGAGGTGGGTCTTAGCGTTGAGGTGGAGATCTCTGGCAGAGCTTTTTCCATTTGATTATTACGTGGAGCTGGGAGGTCTCTGGTGGACCAATGTCCTGAACTTGGCTCTCCCACCTCAGAGGCACAGGCCTGACACCTGGCCAGAGCACCAAGACCCTGTCAGCCACACAGCTCAGAAGAAAAGGGAGAAAAAAAGAAAGAAATAAATAAAACAGAATAAAATAAAGTTATTAAAATAGAAAATAATTATTAAAAATAAAAATTTAAAAAGTAATAAAAAAAGAAAAAAAGAAAAGAAAGAAAGAAGACAGCAACCAAACCAAAAAACTAATCCACCAATGATAACAAGCACTAAAAACTATACTTAAAAAAAAAAAAAAAAAAACGGACAGACAGAACCCTAGGACAAATGGTAAAAGCAAAGGTATACAAACAAAATCACACACAGAAACATACACATACACACTCACAAAAAGTGAAAAAGAAAAAAATATATATATCGTTGCTCCCAAAGTCCACCTCCTCAATTTGGGTTGATTCTTTGTCTATTCAGGTATTCCACAGATGCAGGGTACATCAAGTTGATTGTGGAGATTTAATGCGCTGCTCATGAGGCTGCTGGGAGAGATTTCCCTTTCTCTTCTTTGTTCGCTCAGCTCCCGGGGTTCAGCTTTGGATTTGGCCCCGCCTCTGCCTGTAGGTCGCCTGAGGGCGTCTGTTCTTTGCTCAGACAGGACAGGGTTAAAGGAGCAGCTGCTTCGGGGTCTCTGGCTCACTCAGGCCGGGGGGGAGGGAGGCGTACGGATGCGGGGCGAGCCTGCGGCGGCAGAGGCCGGCGTGACGTTGCACCAGCCTGAGGCGCGCCGTGCGTTCTCCCGGGAAAGTTGTCCCTGGATCACGGGAGCCTGGCAGTGGCGGGCTGCACAGGCTCCGGGAGGGGCTGTGTGGAGAGTGACCTGTGCTTGCACACAGGCTTCTTGGCGACTGCAGCAGCAGCCTTAGCGTCTCATGCCCGTCTCTGAGGTCCGCGCTGATAGCCACGGCTCACGCCTGTCTCTGGAGCTCGTTTAGGCAGCGCTCTGAATCCCCTCTCCTCGTGTACCCTGAAACGATGGTCTCTTGCCTCTTCGGCAGGTCCAGACTTTTTCCCAGACTCACTCCCGGCCAGCTGTGGCGCACTAGCCCCTTCAGGCTGTGTTCACGCAGGCAACCCCAGTCCTCTCCCTGGGATCCGACCGAAGCCCGAGCCTCAGCTCCCAGACCCCGCCTGCCCCGGCGGGTGAGCAGACAAGCCTCTTGGGCTGGTGAGTGCTGGTTGGCACGGATCCTCTGTACAGGAATCTCTCCGCTTTGCCCTCCGCACCGCTGTTGCTGCACTCTCCTCCGTGGCTCCGAAAATTCCCCCCTCCGCCACCACCCCTCCCACCCCAACCCCCCCACCCTCCCCACCGTCTCCACCAGTGAAAGGGCTTTCTAGTGTGTGGAAACTTTTCCTCCGTCACAGCTCCCTCCCACTGGTGCAGGTCCCGTCCCTATTCTTTTGTTTCTGTTTTTTCTTTTTTCTTTTGCCCTACCCAGGTACTTGGGGAATTTCTTGCCTTTTGGGAAGTCTGAGGTCTCCTGCCAGCGTTCAGTAGGTGTTCTGTAGGAGTTGTTCCACATGTAGATGTATTTCTGATGTATTTGTGGGGAGGAAGGTGATCTCCACGTCTTACTCTTCCGCCATCTTGAAGGTCTCCCCCCATCTAAGCTTTTAAACAAGAATTTATGGAAGTGAAAATAAGCCTGTTACAATAGGAAACTATTATTGCTAACCTACGTGATTTACTGTGCAATGATCAAGCAGATGGAGGTTTTATAAAAACAATTCATTGCCAGTTCATGCCCAGGGGCTGTCTTTACCACCATCTTTATTACTCTGATCTTCCATGAGATCAAAACAGAGTTAGCAGTGAAACTCTTCCAAATCCTACGCTGAACCTAATTTGGCTAACACTGTGGAGGGCCTAGGTTTCGATCTCACTGCCACTGTCACACACAGGCTTCACTGTTTTTCTCCAGGGTCAAAGAAATGGCTCCCATCTGTTATCCTTTTTCCATTCCACTGCCACAAACCTTCCCAGGCTGCCCTCTACAGAAAGAATAACCTTGAAACTCCTCAGCTGGTCATTCCTGGACCTTTACAATCTGATCCCAGAATATTTTCTTATAGAATTTCTTATCACTTTTCACTCAATTCCAATAGCCTCCTTTCCATTTTCTAAACACTCTTCAATGTTTGGACCTGATTGTTCTGTTCATGCCTAACTTCTCACTGGAATATCCTACCTACAAATTCTCTGTTTATTGAAGTTTCATCCATCTCAACTCAAACCTCAACCTCTCCACAAGCCTTTCCATAATCTCTTCAGGTAGTAATTCCTCTCCTCACCTGTCCAGACACTCATTACACACTGTGGCAAATCAGTTATTTGTATCAGTTCTTAAACTATTAAAATATTGAAACTAAAAACTTATCGTAAAAATTTAAATTTCATTCTACATTCATTGGTAAGTTGGTATTTCAGTAAAATTCTGCATACCAATAACAAAATCTTGGTATGTTTTGTTGGGGGGTACAAGTCAATAAGACTTTGGACTACAACTTCTAAAGGTGAATTGCAAACGAACGTTAGATTGGTGTTGGATTTCTCATTTGCAACATCTAGTAGCTAGTAGAACAAAGTTCACAGACAATTTAGGCAAAATGATTATAATCTAGGAATCCTACAGATGTGATTGTTTAGTACAAGAGTACAAAATTTCTTAGCCATGCAGTGATTAAAAAGGTATATCACCTGTATTAATCTAAATCTTGGTTGGAACTAACAGAAGCTCAACTAAACTATTTCCATGTCCATTGGCAGACTTCAGTCATTGATCAGTGATGTCATCTGGGCTCTGTTTCACCACCTCTTGGTTTTACCATCTCTCTATACATAGCAGCAGGAGGCCACCAACACCTTGACTCCCATTCTATAAATTTAGAAATCCTCAAAGAGAAAGTGATGCTCTCTGATGCATCTTGAAGAAAGAGCCCAGGATTTGGGTCATATGCCGTTTCCTGGGAAGTTGAAGAGTTAGGTAGAGTTGGATAGGGCCTTACCCAAATAAATGAAATGGGTTTGTCACAGGGAAGCAGGGCTCTGAAACTATAAGACGGGAAAAGGGATGCTGGGTAAACAAAAACCACAGTGGTCCACCATGTACAATTATGTACAACTCATGTACAATTACTAAGGAAATTACTCTAGAAATATTCAAGGCAGCTGAATATCAAATAACACCAAAAATGAGGAAAGAATAAGCAAAAAGAAATAATTCATCTATTAAAATTTTATAGCAGTTAATTCTAAGTAGTTTTTGGTAAAATATAATTGGGAACTGATCCTTGATACAGAGAGACATCCATAAGGAAAAACTTATTTGTAACCTTGAAATAAATTGTAATTTATTTCAAGAAATTTTAAGCTATTTTTGGATGGAGAGCTAATGAAATGGGGAAATAAAAAGCATATTCCAGGTTTCATTTTAGTTAGAGTAGGGGGAATAAGAGTAGGGAAGCTAAAGCATATAAACACTCTACTTTTGGTTGGGACAATAATATATATTTTTATCGATAAAGAAATATAGGTTTAATATGACTAAAAATAGAAAGGTAACCGTTATCAGAAAAAAACATAGTGAAACTCCCATATTAAATAACAGAGAAAAGAGGAAAGTTTTAAAACTTAAACTAGCAGAAAAAAGAAAATAAAGAAGTGGCAGCAAAATGTAGTAAATAGCATGTGTAAAATATAATGGAAAAAATAAAACTAAACATATAAATTACAATAATAAATTTAATAAATGAAATTATCCCGTCAAATGACAAAGGGTCACAAATTGGGAGAAAAGTTAAAATCTGGCCATCCAGCTGTTTATAAGAAACCAAAGAAAACAAAAATGCCCTCAAAATGATTTTTAAAATAGTTAACTAATATGGCATGGGAACTAACCAGTCAGAACAGATATTTGTTATAAGCAATTGATAATTGAGCATCTGTGAATACCAACTTCCTATTAGCCCTGTCAGAGAAACACTGAAAAATGTACAAGACATAAAAAAACTAAACAACAACAAGGAGACAAAATTAATACTAAATAAAGTGGAATTCAGAGTAAAATATTCAATAAGACAGAAAAGGATATTTTTTTTAAAAATATTTATTTATTTATTTATTTATTTATTTATGGCTGTGTTGGGTCTCCGTTTCTGTGCAAGGGCTTTCTCTAGTTGTGGCAAGCGGGGGCCACTCCTCATCGCGGTACGCGGGCCTCTCACTATCGTGGCCTCTCTTGTTGCGAAGCACAGGCTCCAGATGCGCAGCCTCAGTAATTGTGGCTAACGGGCCCAGTTGCTCCGCGGCATGTGGGATCCTCCCAGACCAGGGCTCGAACCCGTGTCCCCTGCATTGGCAGGCGGATTCTCAACCACTGCGCCACCAGGGAAGCCCAGAAAAGGATATTTTGAATGGTAAAAGGAATATATCTCTGCTATAAATTCTTATGTGCCAAAGAAAATAAGAGTGAACTGCATAAGATAAAAACTTTTATAAATGGAAGAATTTGATAAAACCACAATTAAAACCATGCTTGGGTTCTTTTCAATATGAAACTATTTGATTACTATGAATAAATCATCTATGAACATGCAAGTAAATATATTTGTGGACATATGTTTTTATTTATCATGGATAAATAGAGTGGGATCGCTTGGTCATATAATAAGCATATGTTTAACTTTATAAGAAACTGTCCAACTGTTTCCCAAAGTGGTTGTACATTTTGTATTCCCACCAGCAATGTATGAATTCCTTTGTTCCTCTTCTTCACCAACACTTTGTATTGTCAGTGGTTTTTATTTTAGCCATTCTAGTGAGTGTAGTAATAACATGAGGTTTTTATAAAGATTAAGATAATATCCTAAAGCATTTAATCCTGTATCTGGCAAAATAAGCACTCAATAAATATTAACTATTAAAAGTATCATGTAGGGGACTTCCCTGGTGGCACAGTGGTTAAGAATCCGCCTGCCAATGCAGGGGACATGGGTTCGAGCCCTGGTCTGGGAAGATCCCACATACCACAGAGCAACTAAGCCCATGAGCCACAACTACTGAGCCTGCATGCCACAACTACTGAAGCCCACACACCTAGAGCCTGTGCTCCACAACAAGAGAAGCCACCACAATGAGAAGCCGGCACACGGCAATAAAGAGTAGCCCCCGCTCGCCGCAACTAGAGAATGCCCACGTGCAGCAACGAAGACCCAATGCAGCCAAAAATAAATAAATACATAAATTAATTAATTAATTAGTTTTTAAAAAGTATCATGTAGCAGAAGAGGGATTAATAGGCATACAATAAAAAGAATGACTATAAATTATTAAGAAAAGGATCAGAAAACTATGAATCAATGAAACAAATAGTTTACAGAAAAGGAATTATAACTAGACAATAAAAATATAAAAGATTCTCACCCTCACTATTGGTCAGGAAAGTAAAAATTAACACAATAATGAAGTATTATTGTTTCCCATTTGATTAACAAAAATAGTGAAACTGATAGCATCAGTGTTTTGTGAGTGTGCAAAAAAGGACATGTTTGTATACCAGTGATAAGAATATAAATTGCTATAACTCTGAGGAGACTAATTGGGCAGCATCTATTAAAATTTTTAATGTAGATATATTTTAAACTGGCGTTTCCACTTCTAGGGTTTTTGTCATTCAATGATAAAAGAATGAGAGTATGATAATGCAGTTTATAATATAAATAATGAAAAATCTCCTAGTCACTCATTAATGGTATAGAATGGAGTAATAAATTATATCCAACCTTACTAGGGACTACTATGCAACTATGAAAGGAAAAATATAGGTCTATATATGTTGTCTGGGGAATTTTATATGATATATAGTTAAGCAAGTCACAGAGCAATATTTATGGTGTGATCCCATTAACAGGAATGACCTGCATGGACTACAAACTCAGATATGCAAAAAATATATAATTGTCTTTATTTTTCTGTGACTGAGCTTAAGTTCTATCTTAAGTCTCTATTCTACCTGATGAGATGATGAAAACTGAATCACACTCAATGTAGGATTTCTACCCGCCTCCTCTTCTTTTTTTTTTCCCTGTGGGTTTAAGGAGATCCATGACTTAAAGTATGTGATTGGGGCAGGCACAGGACAATGGTCCTTGGTCATTATCTGCTACTGTGTCCTTCCCTCTAGACTACCATGTCCCTTGGGTCTGCCAGCAGCTAGTGCCACCTCCACACTGATTGCAGCACAAGGGAAAACATTCTGCTGCTCTCAAAGGAACGTGGAGGGGCATACAGACTCTGTGCATGTGCCACAGTCCTATGCTACATTGCTTTCCCTTTGAGGCATTTACTCATTCCACAGCAGTGAGATGTGAAAAGATATGAGCAGAAAACAAGCAGAAAGCAGCAGCTGAGCAGAGCCTTTACAGTCTTAGGGAGACAGCATTCAAAAATTAGCATTTAAGTTTATCATGTGCCATAGACTGAACGTTTGTATCCCCCCAAAATTAGTATGTTGATACCCTAATCCCCTATGTGATGGTATTTGGAGCTGGCGCTTTGGGGCAGTAATTAGGACATGAAGGTGGAGGTTTCGTGATGGGATCAGTGCCCTTATAAGAAGAGACATGAGAGAGTTTGCTCTCTCTCTCTGCCATGAGAAGTTTCAATGAGAAGATGGCCATCTGTCAACCAGGGAGAGGGCCTTCACCCTTCTGGCACCCTGATCTTGGACTTCCAGCCTCCAGAACTGTGAGAAATAAATGTTTGTTGTTTAAGCCACCCAGTCTATGGTATATTTGTTATAGCAGCCCGAACTGACTAAGACACCAAAGCATGCAGCACTTGAGAGGCCAAGAAGCTCTCAGGAAGGAAAGTGCAGAGAAGTGAGTCCCTGAGGCATTTGCCAAGTCCTGAGTGGTCCCCAAGTAGAAAGCAGTTGATAGGAGGCTGAGAATCCTAGACGAGCTTGCCCTAGTGGCTGACTACTTGAAAGACAAAAATTAAAGTTCAAGGCCCTCTAAGGAAGAGGGACACCAGTAGATACTCCAGATCTTCAGCTGGGGCTCCACAGGGCTATACTCTAGACACAGGGGTGAACTAGAAGCAGCACAGCTCTTTTTAAAAAGATGAAATTAGGAATTTGTTGTTTTTCTTTCTTTTAGACCCTTAGCCCAAGAATTTGTATGTTTTCTGTTGTGGTCAAAATTCACCTTGAAAGCGTTCTTCTAAGTCTATTGTTTAGACTGTATAGACAAGAATCATATTCGTTTGATTCTCTTTTCATTTCTGTTGTAATGACTTTACCCTGTGGATAACCAGTGTCAAAGGCGAGTTTGAACAGAAGGGCACCGGGTTTAAAGAAGAAAAATTGATTGCACAAAAATATACATTTTTATATAAAAATATATAAATTTATAAAAATATAAATCTCAATATAAATTATATTGAGACAATAAAACCTACTATGCAAAGCTGTTGGTAGACTAGAGGTAATGAATATGAATTGCCTAGCACACAGTAGGGCTGCAATACGTTATACCCTTATAATTTCTTCTTTAAAGTTTATTTCTATGAGACTAAAGTTAAGAAGTGTTCCTTCCAAGCTCAGCCAAGTGTGTGTTTCGATAGACAGGACACTATAATTGACTCTAAGCTTTTCCCTTTAATAGCTCCTATTTGACATTTTGGATAGTCAGCTATGATCAATGTTTTTCTGGAACCAGAACCTTTGAAGTTACAGCAATGTTGAATACAACTGAAATTTGGTAAAAGAATCAGAGAGGCTTAGAATAAGAGTTCCTCATTCTCACTTTAGCCTCCCTGGAACCTTAGGGCTTTTAGACAGTAAGCTGAAGTTTTAAAAGCTATTTTCAGAATTAAATAAAGCTTTGCAGAAAGAGCAAGCTTGCCACACCAGCTAAAATAAAAGGTCAAGTTTCTTCAGGCTGCAATATTACCACCCCTGCATTAATGCTGCTTAGCTTATGCTCACCAGTAGCTTTGATCGCTTGTTGATGACATCACTGGAATTTCTAGGATGCAATCAGTCGGTGGGTGACATGTCTTTACAGCCACATATTTGGTGATTTCAGTAGTCCAACGGAACACATCCAGTACAGGCATGACCTTGGACACAAGTATAGTGCAACAGCTGGAGTTAGGCCACTGACTGCTGAGTTAACTTTTCCCTCATTATTATAATTAGTGCCACAACCATGACAGTGACTCATGTGATTATGCAATTCATAATACTAAATTAAAATGACATTATTGATAGTTACGCAATAACTGCCCAAGCAAAAAGCACTGATTGAATAGATGGATTTTTTCTTAATAAATATTGTTTACTTGGGAGATGCACCTTTTCAAAAGGTGGCATTCATAGAAGGGAGAAAGGAGGTCTTTGAGGATCAAGATTTGGGAAATCACCCACTTAAAGTGCAGACTGTGACCTTGAGTGGTGGGAGTTCAGAGAGGAAAGATGTACTAAGCAAAGCTTGGAGACTTATGAACCAGGCCTTTCAAAATATCTGTGATTTAGAAAATGATGAGTAAAAAGTGTTCCAGGAGGAGGGAACTGCTTGAATAAAAGCAAGAAGGCCCTTCAAAGCGCAAGGTGAGAGAGAGAGCACTTCTAGAGCAATCCAGAGCCGTAATCCTCAGTCAGCCAGTAAGAGAGGCCAGCATCAATGCATCCCTGATATTCCTGCCTCAGAGGAGGAACTCCACAACATTTTCCAGTATACACTTTTCTGACGAATCTAAATTGCTAATTGTTAATGCCAAAGCAAGTAAAAGAGTATATCTATTTCCTATTCTGCATCTTATGCCTATTTGTATGACAGCTACTATCAATACTTTGGGCTGTTAATAGTGTAAGCTATACCTACAACAAAACCAATAAAAAGAAACAAAAATAATATGCAGCTTGTTTATATATCGTTTCTTTTTCTACATCACACACATTTGTTAGCTTTTAAACACTCTGTCACCAAAGCACTGATGTGTATATTTGCTCCAAGAAATAAGCAAGCTGTACTCCCATTGTGATTGATAAACTGGGGTTAAATATATCCAGTGTTAAGATTTGGTTTTAGTCCTAAGCTTTAGTTTCTTCCTAAGTGTTTATAATATTCTAAAAAGCAAGTAACTGTTTTAATCTTGTAAAGAGGACACCGTTTCCTATGATTTCTAAGCATAGAAAACATGCACTGCATTCCATTGTGGCAACCAAGGCAGTTGAGTCATTTTATGCTCATCCTTCCTGTTTTACTGATTTTGGCATTTGGGTGGTTTTGGCTTGTTGGGACTCGCCGCATACTGGCCCTAAGAGTCAGACAGGATCATGAGCAAATCTGCTTCAGGCTCCCCAAGGAACCAAGACTGTCTGGAAGAGGCTCTGCGGGACAGGATCCCAGGCACTGTCAGGGCGTCCAGGGCAGAGGCAGCCGGGAATTTTCGTATGTCTGCGTGATGTTTCACTACTGACAAAAATGAGTCAAGATGATCCACGCTTGGCATGGGTTTATTGCATGAAATTGCAGTGAGTCATATGCATAGGAAAGCTTATTCCAAGTCATTATTTCCTATACTGAATAATCCATTTTATTGCCCTGGTATCATGATCTAGTATTAATTAATGAAACCCAAGTTAGATAATAGCCTCCACTTTCTTCCTAATGATTAATAAATTAAAACCCGCTAGGGTGACATCTCTATACAATAGAGATCCAGACAGGGTAGTTACAGAACTCTGGCTTTCTAGTTCAGGTGTGTCATCTAATTAGGGAGCATTCTTTGTTTTGGCTAAAATTCTCTATCAGAGTGATGGTATTTGGTCCATGAGCTACATGCTAGATGCCTGTGCTCCAGAGTTGCTTCGTCTCTGAACTCTGTATTACCTTCTTCTCTTGTCAGTTCTTTCTCTTACTAAATTCTGTCTGCCCTCCAACCACTTTCCCATCCTCAACCTCAACTATCACTTAAGGTAATGACAAGGAGGATAGGTTGATTATACCAAAACTCAGAGAATAGTGGTAACTGGACAACTGATATTTCCAGTTACCTCAGGATTAAATGGATCCTTGTGGGTTTTCACATTTTACTGAAATGAATTCAACCACCTTTTTTGTTTTTGCCTTAACATTTTTGAAAGTCATTAAACTGAACATGAATTCTAACTTTGCAGACCAGTAACTATTGAGGTAGAAGTAGGAGGATATTGGGCAGAATGTGATTGAGTCCAGGCTTACCATGTAATTTTTTCCTTACTGACTTTGATATTTTCTTATTTTGTTGGTGTTTCTCTTTCTCTAAGAAGTCCAGGACTGCAAAAATAACTAAATGAAAGCTTCTGAGTGTTGACCTTATAGCTGACTGAATACTAGAACTGTGGTCTCCACTGGCTTACCACAGAGCTCTACCCTGTCCCAAAGTTCCTGTTCATGCAATCCCAGAACGCCAGTTTGCCAACGTGTGCATGATGCAAAACGATGAGTGAAACCTAACACATGAGTAACAAAGTCAACATCACAAAGATTGCAACAAGCTGAAAACAGCTGAAATAAATAAAATTACAGTTAAAAGCCATGAAAGAACAGAGAGGTATTTAGGTTAGAAATTTTCTGTAATCTCAAAAAAACCAATTGTTCAAGTAGACAATTGGCTTTTTACCTGTTCATCTGACCTTGAGGTTTCCCTTAATAGCAACTCAGTCTAGCCAGCATGGTGGCAAAGCTCTTACAAATTTCAAGTGATATGAGGCTGCATTATTAGAATTTTGATGGATGGGGTAGGTACTTTCCTGATCAGTCCGTATCTGGAGTTGGTGGTCAGGTAGGTGGGTAAGAAATCTGCTAATAAGAGAACTGCTTGTTCTCATTCTTCCTGCTTCAGTGATTGATGTTTAGTACAATGTTATAGCTTGGGTTTCCATGGATATTTGTCCCAAACAAATAGTCTCTTCTTAATATGATGGTTACTGAGAACGTATATTAGCACACCCCACCTCTAAATTTTACTTTTCTTATTTAAAAAAAACTCAGAGACCTTATAATAGAAAAGCATAAACTACTTTTTAATTAATTTTTATTGGAGTATAGTTGCTTAACAGTGCTGTGCTAGCCCCTCTCGTGCAGCAAAGTGAACCAGCCACATGTATACATATATCCACTCCCTTCCAGATTTCCCTCCCATCTAGGTCACCACAGAGCACTGAGTAGAGTTCCCTGTGCTATACAGTAGGTTCTCATTAGTCATCTATTTTATACATAGTAGTGTATATATTGTCAATCCCAATCTCCCAGTTCATCCCACCTCCCCTTCCCCCCTTCGTAACCATAAATTTGTTCTCTACATCTGTGACTCTATTTCTGCTTTGCTAAAAAGTTCATCTTTACCATTTTTCTAGATTCCATATATAAGTGATATTTTACGATATTTGTTTTTCTGACTTAACTTCACTCTGTATGACAATCTTTAGGTCCATCCATGCCTCTGCAAATGGCACTGTTTTGTTCCTTTGTATAGCTGAGTAATATTCCATTGCATATATGTACCACATCTTTTTTATCCATTCCTCTGTCAATGGACATTTGAGTTAGAAAAGCATAAACTATTAACTAATATTAGTGTAACCACTTTATTGAATATGCTGATTTCAGTGAAGTATAACAGGAAACGCCCATTTTATCCCTTCCCATCAGGACCTTTGGTTCTATTTGGTCAGGTCTCCTTTTCATGACCCTTGAGAAAGTCTCAGACAGATCTCAAAACTTCAAAGTTACCTTGAGGTAATGAAAGTTTAGTAAGGTACAATTTAAAATTTCAACCTCATGTTCACTTCAAAGATCCTCCTCCCAGCCTGGGCCTGTTTCACATGCAGTGGGAAATCTCTGGGGAAGAAAAAGGCATATATAGTCTATTCTTCCCTCCTCTTCCCCCTCACCTTGAAATTTCTGGTCTCTACCTGGTTGGAGGAGGAAAGGGGGACAAGGAATGTAGTGAGTTGAATTGTTACCTCAAAGATGATATGTCCATGTCCTGATCCCCAGATCCTGTGATTATGAACTTATTTGGAAAAGGGATCTTTGCAGATATAATTAAGTTAAGGATCTTAAAATGAGATTATCCTGGGTTATCCAAGTGGGTTCTAAATCCAATGACATGTCCTTATCAGAAACACAGGGAGAGAAGAGGAAGAGGCAGTGTGACCATAAAGTCAGATAAGAGTGATGCAGCCACAAGCCAAGGAACACCTGGAGCCATCTGAAGCTGGAAGGGTCAAGGAATGGATTGCCCCCTTAGAACCTTTGGAGGGACCCCAGCCCTGCTGACACCTTGATTTCAGACATCTGGCCTCCGGAATTGTGAGAGAATACATTCCTATTGTTTTAAGCCACCAAGTTTATAGTAATGTATTATGGCAGCCCTATGAAACTAATACAAGGAGCGAAAGCCTTTATATTAAGAGTGTATTCTTTGTAGTTCTCTCATGGTTGCTGAAGCCCTCTGTGTGGCAAGTGTCCCAAAGCTGGCTGTGTCATTAGACACAAGAGCAAGTTTTCTTGGATGCCCTTACGGGAACCTGACTTAGGTGAAGAGCTCCCTGGCTGACCTCCCACGACTTTCTGCCCAGTTCCTGACCAGGGTGGTAAACCTTACAGCCTCTTACAGCTACAGTCCCCTCCCTTGAACAGGCCACCCTCAGCGGTGTTATACCCTCAAATGACTCAGGCCCAGCTACTTTTTGTTGTATCTCTTCGGCCTTCAAGAATCTCCACTCATCCTGGTCAGTGTGAAGAGTGGAGATCACCCCACCATGCAACTGGTCTCTCTCCTCTCCCACCATCACTGACTGCTTTGGTCAGCCTCTGGCTACAGAATTTCCCACCTCCTGGGGCCACAGCTCAGGCTCTCTCATGAGCCACCGAGGCGGGCTGCTCAGTAAGCCTCTAGCCAGAGACTGAGATGCTAGACCGCCCTCTTAGAGCAGCACTCATCTCCACGTGTGGTCCCCTGGGAGGCTTCTTTCTTTGTCTACCAACAACAAGAAAGGAGCCCTGGGCTCTCATCTTCTGCCAACGGGGGTGATAGCTGGAGGATCCATTTGGATCCTTAGAGCACTCCTGGAGGCCATGTCTAATGGTTCCTTGGTTTCTTTACAGAATGAGGGGTACCACCTATTGCCCTTAGGTTGGGGCTTTAGCTGAAATCCTGACATAATAAGAAAAATCCCATTCAATATCCTGTTGTACAATATATAGGACAGTGAGCAAGATTTAAGAAATGTAAACATATTGTTCCAGTTTGATATCTTCTCTACTAATTCTCATCTGTTATCAATCAATTCTTATTCTATCCAGGATTTTCATTTTTTTGGCTTGGTTAGAGCTAGTTGGAACTTGTGATTAGATCAAACATCCCTGACTTAGAGTCTGTTAATTGCCATGAATTTTCTCTCTATGATAGCTCCAGTGCTCAGCATGTGGATTATGTATGAATCCAGTCTCTCACTTTCTTCTTATAAAGGAGACATTTTCTTTCTGAAACATGAGGCTTGATAAAAGCTGAAAAATAAGGCTGCTGAATGTCATCATTCTTTTTCATCATAAGGAATGGTCTTCTTCCTCAAAGGAGAAGGTTTTCTCCGTTTCATTAGAAATCCCTCTGCAGGGATGCTAAGTGTCTTCTCGCATCCAGAAAGCCCTTCGCAGAGAGCAAAGTTTCTATTCTTGGCACCATCACTGATTTATTATAAAACCTAGATGATCTCTAAGGTCCCTTCCAATGTGAGAATTATGTAATTTCATGTACTCTGTAATTACCAGGAGTTTTAGAAAGCTCCCAGCTCCACTTTGATAATTCTCCTGACTTGTAAAGAAATTCCAATTCCTCCCTTCATTTCTGTCACACATCTTGTTAAAGCAAATATTTTTAAGGACATGTGGCAGGGCATCTCGACTGGGTGAGAGCTTGGATTTGGAGGCTGTTCTGTTGAATTTACACAGCTCCTATTGGAGGTCAGTCCTCTGTATGCTCCAGGCAGACAAACGTCTTAAATGTGACAGGATGCTCGGGATATTTAAATCACTGTCTGGGCACATTGCTTATTTGCATGTGGCCTTGGAGTCTCATGAAGAAAAACTTGAGCCTAATTACAGCTGATTGATATACGTGTGTATTAAACCCGGTGGACCTACCGAAGCTTGAATATAGATAGGGAAAATGCCTTTCCTCCAGAAAAACTTAAACAGTTTCCAGGATAGGCTGGCCAGGAGGAAGCAGAGGTTCAGAGTACATATGAGGCTGTCCTGGAATCCACTTTGCCCCATCTCCCCCCAGGACCATCTGTGCGCCCTGAGAAGGGGAGAGATGTAATGACCAAATCTGTCGAGGTCCAGGGATCTGCACTCTTCCAAGGGAGTGGTAAATCTGAAAGAATCGTGTTGACAGGTGTCCTAGACCTTCATCTCAACCTTCCCCTGCCACCACCGAGAGAGCTAGACTCTAGAAGACTCTCCAGCAGAAGAGAAAAAGTGGGGAACCACAGAAATGCAGAGACAGGTAGAAATAGCAGAGTTTCAAGCAGTACCAGCCAAGAAAGCAGCTTCAGAAGTTACAGTGGTCAGTGTCACTCGCCAGGGATCTGAGCAGAGTTGCAGCAGTGCTGGGGACTGGAACAGATGGCCACAGCCCAGTGAGCAGAAGGGAAGCAGCAGAGCCACGGGTGTAATTCAAATTATAAAACCTGCCTCTCTGCTGGGCAGAATCCTAGATATGCACAAAGTTGGAGTGAGCTGAGGCCTTGGCATTTGATAGGTGGAGGGACGTAGATCTAGCAAACTAAAGGCTAGTGGTGCAAGTGACCTTACCTGCAACGTGAGATGGGGGAGCCCAGGAGACATTCAACATCCATTTAAATGGTATCTAAAAGCTTTATACTGTGTGTGTGTGTGTGTGTGTGTATTTTCTATGATAATTAAAATACAGCTAAAACTCACTGAACATTCAGCCTCTACTCTGGGTATTACCCACCTTGGAGATATACCAGTATTTCACATTGATTCTTCAAAAGCTGGATCTTTGAAAATTTAGTCAAGTGCAATTTAACCAATGTTTATTTAGCAATTATGATATACCCAGAATTGTTCTGTGGGAACACAGAGGAAGCATTGAAATAGCAATAATTACTATTTATTGCAGATTTACTGTGTACCAGGTATTTAATCCTCACAACCATTTTATGAGTTAAATACTGTTACTGTCATCCTCATTTTATAGATAAGAAAATTGAGGTTCAGAAAGATCTAGTAAATCTCCCGAGATCACACAGCTAGTGAGTATCCAAACCCAGATGTATCTGCCTCCAAAGAGAAAACTTTCAGCTACTATACAAAGAAGTTGAAATTTATATTGGCAAAAATCTGAGACAACAGCCTGAAACGGTGACCATGGTTTTCTATCCCTTATTTTACTGTGCAAATTAAAGTGTTAAATAACATGTTGTTGGAGCTCAAATCTCAAAACCTGCTTTGAAACAGCAGGGTCAAGCCTGCAAAAACATAAAACGAAGTGGAGCTAATTCCGATGGCTGAAAAGCAAAAAGGTGTCTCTCCTGTCCATATCACTTGGATGCTGCTGGATCAGTCTCCACTGTACCCTTTGTAAGCCAGTCTTTTAGATTTGAAACCAAGCCCCAAATTCAAGCTGAGGAGAACTAAATCTGCCTGCTCTGAGAAGCAGGCATTTTCCTGATAATGAGTGGCTTGCGGGGAATAATTGGTATGACCTGGAGGGAGAAACACTGACCTTTTGGTCAGAATCCACATTTGATTTCACAGCCCAGTGAATGCTTGCTCTGTGGGCTGCCTGATGACACAGATAACACCCAGTGCAATAATAAACCATACAAGTTGAAGCTCTAACCTGTGAATCCACAAAGGAAACAAATTACATCTCTTCGGGGAAAGGCTCAGTGAACTAGGCAGGGGTATTTAAGGCTGAATAAGAGCTGAGGGGAGGGGTCGAGTGGTTAAATCTTGTGAGAAGGGAAAACAAAAGCCAACTGAAGCGATAAGAGCTGCAGAGAACCTTATCACTGTTCACTAGGAATTGACTAGGCTTGTCAATCTCACTAATTATATACATAAAGGAAACATACTTGAAAAACACTGAAAGCAAAAATAAGCCAAACTCTAGTGAGATCCTTAAGATTTCTCCAGAAAGCTGACGATTTTTGTCCCCCTGAGAAATAAGACTGTCAACAGGGAGAACTATTTTCCCCCCCATTATGGAAGTATGTCCCGACTGTTGCAAAGTCAACGAGGAAGCAGGAGGCTATGCTCATTACAGTTTAACAAGCTCAGAGCCGAAGATGGGAAGGAGCTGAGAAGATGGGAAGGAGCTGAGCTGGTGAATCGGGGGTCAGCGGGTGCAGGGGATGCTGAATGGGCCAGATGGGCGAATCACACCGCGGACAAAGAGCCCGCCCCTCACCCCGCTGAGCCACCGCCCTGACCTCTGAACAAACACCCAGGGCACAAATTTGTTCCCCTTTATCAGCTGCTTAGCCTAGCAGCTGCTGCCATGAATTTCTGTTTCCGCATCTTGCCTTTTTCAAACAGTTGCCTTTTGGTCTAACTTTTTTTTTTTTTAACATCTTTATTGGAGTATAATTGCTTTACAATGGTGTGTTAGTTTCTGCTTTATAGCAAAGTGAATCAGCTGTACATATACATATATTCCCATATCTCCTCCCTCTTGCATCTTTGTCTAACTTTTGTGTGAGGTCGAGGGGCTGGGAGCAGAAGGGAAGGATGGCCTGCTGGCTGTCAGAGAACTGAGTGATTGAATAGAGTGTTTCAAGAGGGGCAGAAAATAGATTTTTAAAAGCAACCTCTGGGAAACCCAGAGACCTAGAGAATACACAAGAAGTGCTGGTTATTCGTTCTCTCCCTGGTCACCCTGATCAAGAGCATTTTCCTCTTGGCATTCTTGCTGCGGGACGGAAGCGGGGGCATGTATGAAATGGATTATAAATTGTTTGTGCCTAGACCAGCCATGAAAATAAAGGCTGGCCTGTAGGTCAGGCCAGGAAGGGAAGTGAGCCTGTTCAGGATTAGTGCAGAGCTAGATGAGAATCACGCAAGGAGTCTGATGAGAAAAAAATGCAGTATGTTATATCCTTCTATCTGGAAGCAATTATGTTTGGTACAACAATTGCTTGAACAGAAGGCTGAATGACTTTATAAATAATGATTTCAGAGTGTTTTGTGATAACAGTATGCAGCCGTAACTGGATCTGGCAGCCACCTCTATTAGAAATGTGGTTAGTTCAAAGATATTCTTCTCTTGTTAAAATTAGCTATCACAAAATTATGGCACTGCAACAGAGGAATAGAGAAATAGAATGCAATGCAATAGAAAAATAAGAAATGCAATAGAAAAATTATTTTTCTAATGCAATGCAATAGAAAAATAAGAAACATGTTTTCTTCTGCTACCCAACAAAATTACTCTTTCATTTCTCCTTGTGACTTTTTCAGAATGTCAGAGGACTGTTTATTCCCACTTAAGGGACAGGGGGAGGGTGGCAGGGAGGTGGAGAGAGGGATAAGAAGAGAAGGAGAATCAGTTACCCTGGAAACAGCTCCAAAGGAGGGAGTCAGAGGGATCAGATGCAGAGGCTCTGTGGTCCCTCTATGCCACGTTGTCCTTCCCTATTCAGGTGTATCAAATTCAGTTCCATGGGCATTTAGTGTACCCACCCTTGTGCTAGTTGTCATGTAGGATGCAACGGTGAGAGTGATGATGAGGATAATGATTGGAGATCAGATGATCACTATCCATTTAGTGTTTGCCCACCAGGCCAGGCTAAGCATTTCCCAAATGTAAGCCTTCGTGTCCCGGTCACCACCATGGCCTCTGGAACTTGGGCTTAAATCCTGGCCCACTTCAGTGAGTTATTTGACCTCTCCAGGTCTTATGTCCTCATCTGTAAAATGGAGATAATAATTGTACCAGTCAAGAAAACTGTAGTAGGTGTAGCTCAACAGAAAGAATTTAATAGAAAGAACTGGTTTCACAGGTATTAGAGGGCTGAATGAGAAGGAAGGGCAACCACAGAGAGTAACTGTAGGAAGCAGCTCCCATTTCTAAGGCTGGAGAAAAGGGAAGAGGCTGGGACCATCAGAAGCTGGGCCCATGGAGGAAGTGACCCACTGCTAAGTTTTCAGCAGCCTGGTGAGGCTGGTTCTAGAGCGTGGAAGAGGCTGGGACCAATGGTTGTGGTGGGTGAAAGGCTGTGACTGGAGGGGATACTGAAAGGAAATAATGGCAAGCAAACAGAAAGGAGGACATCTCCCCTCTCCAGCCTCAGTCTCCCCCTACTGCCCCCTATTGACAGAATTAATAGAAAACCCGCTGCTCCCAAAGAACTGGTTTGCAGAGTACCAACTCCAGCCATAAACCAGAGTGTAGAAAGGTAGATCTGAAGCCGAGGTAGATAGCTCACTAACCAGCTCAGTATTTCATAGAAACACAAAAAGAGTATTACTCATATTATTAACTATTAACTATTAAGTGAGTTAATATTTATAAACTCCTGGAACCGTGCCTGGCATGTGGTAAGTGCATTACAATGAGCTTTAAAAAAAACAGATGACTACATTGCTCCACCAAAAACCAATGTGGGAAATAATATTAGAATACCAATTTCTAATCCAGGAAAATGGTACAGTTTAAAGAGGTCACATAAAATGCCCAAGGTCACACAAGCTGGTCACTGGTGAAGTCAGGACTATCTGAATGAAAAGCTGTTGCTTTTACTTCTGGGAGCCTCCTTTGAGGCTCAGAGAAAAAGGGCACAGAAATAAATCACTTCCCAGTGAGACAGACTATAAAAGTGTAAGAGGAGAGGCACAGATAAAGTTTGGGGAGCACGTGGGAGAGAGGCGAGCTGCTGCAGGTTGAGGAATCTGAGAAGACTTGCCGGAGGATGTGGTGTTTGAGTGAAGCTGAAGGGCAGGGCTTCAACTGGCAGGTGTTGGGAGCAGAAGAAACTGCTTGAGCAAAGACCCAGAACGCAGGGCATGTATGCGGAGTGGCGAGTATGAGGACAAGGGGGAAATAAATGTTCCTCACCATCCTCTTTCGGTGCAAACAACAGAGTTGAAGTGTCTCCAAATATTCCTAGCAGCAATGTGAATTAAAGAGTTCACCACATTCATAACATGTTGCGTAGAATATTATACGTGTGTGAAGCAATGGGATTAGCTGAAAAATAATTATTTTAATGCACCTCCGTTTTTAAAAACGCATAGGGAGGCTCATTAAAATCTGCTTACAAGAGACAAGTGGTCTTGTTTCAAGGCAGTCAACTGAACTAAAACCCTAATTTGAAGCTGCTTTCCTGCCCTTTTACCAACGTACCAAATTTGGTTTCAACAAGTCCACTTTTTAGAAGGGTATGCACAAATTTGATTCATTCCAGTTTTATTTAGTGCAACAAAGGGCATTCTTGGTGCCAGGTACTGTCCCAGGTCCTGGAGATGCAAAGAATTGTAGATGGTGGTTCCGGTCCTGAAGGAACTCAATCTAGTAGTGCAACAGATACATGTGCAAATCTCTGCAATCACAATGAAAGAGCAAACGTACTAAATGCAAGGGGAATATGGGAACTCTGGCCAGGGAGGATGGGAATGGGATGCCTTTCCTGCCACCCCAGGAAGCAGCATTACAACCATAGCAGAAGTCAGAAAATGGGATGTGAAGGCAGAGAGACCAAGACAAATTATGGAGACTCATTAGTTCTATCTAGTGCTGGACCAGACCACAGGGCTGGCTTGCTAAGGAAGTCAGAGTAGTATGGAGCTGAAGAAGTTCTGCAATATTTCCGTGGCTCTGAACCTGGCCTCTGTAATCCCATGTTGAGGTCTAAAAGTAAGGAATGTGCCAGGAAACCAGGGATGGAAACCACACCTGCCAATAATAATAGATAACAGTTTCTGAGCATCCACTCCACGCCAAGCACTTTCATATAAAATGAGTATTATATCCAGACTGGTAGTTACTAGTCCCCAGGAATCATTCTCCCCTTCCTCCTTTTAGTAGTAGACTCCCCTACTGAGCAGGGGTATATATGCCTTTCCTGTTAGAGAAAATACTTCCAGGCTTTCTTGTAGCTGCTGTGACTATGTGACAGGTTTCACCAGCAGAACGTGAGTAGGTGTAATGTGTGCCACTTCCGCATCATTTCCCTAAAGGAGTGCCCTCCACTTCCTCTTCTCCCTTTCCACTGGCTGGGATGCTCTTGTGGTGGTATTCGTGCTTCCGTGGAGAGAAGCCCAACACCCTGGAGAAAGAACCTGGGTCTGTAGAACACAGCAGCCCTCTCCTCTTGTCACTGCCTTCTGTTGCTCCACCTGGTGAACCTGCCTTTAGCACCTTTCCTTAACGTGGCCAAAGATCAAACACATGCGAAAGAAAAACAATATTGTTAGATTTACATCTGGGTTAAGAGAATATAGGCCACAGGTGAGAGAATCTTAGACGTAAGCTGTATGCGCTCTAGTGAATAGATTGTATAAAAATTATATCGGCTTATTTGGGAACCTTTGATTACATCCTGGTTTCTAGTTAAGTTTCAAATGACTGAGGTTACCTATTGAATGTGCTCCAGGTGAGACAACGGTCATTGTATCGAGGAAGGGCAGACTATTCAAAAGTTCTGGACGATTTGTTATGTGTCAGGTGCCAAAGATGGAAGCACACACACACACACACACACACACACACACACACACAGTCTACCCTCAAGATGTTTGTCGACTGGTGGGAAGTTTGGCAGATATAGAAACAGCGTTGAGAGGAAAAGTTATCAGTTAATACTCTTGGTTGTAAGCAACCAAAAATCTGACTCAAACTGGTTTAAGAAAAAAAAAAGGATCGTTTATGTGTTTATATAAGTGTACAGTCCAAGAGTAAACCAGACTTCAGGCATTTAAACCCTACTGAACTGGAATCTTTGTGGCAGGGGCCTGGAAATCTGTATCTTGGTCCCCATCCCATCCCCTCACCAGGTAATTTCAATTCTGTTTTGGAAAGTAATGTTTTATATAGATAATTGAGCAGCGAATTGAAGATTGGACTGGAAAGGGGAGAGAGTGAAGGAGGAGATGATTGTTTCTGAGGGAGAGGAGAGAATCCTGAATCCAGGCAGGGGCAGCCCCGAGTGCCACAATACCTGCTTTGTACTTAGAACAAAGCCAGAGTGCACATTCTGAAGGCTGCTTGCACGGGAGGTTTGAAGGGGAATGAGTAGAGGACCATGTCATTTGTCCAGCAGTCTGAGGGTTCACAATCCTTATGAAAGCGGCTGTCACTTCCGTTCCTTCACCCAACTACTATTTATTGTGCAACTATGCACGAGGCACCGAGCTAGATGTGAGGATACAGGTTTATAGGCAAAGAGCCTTTCCTCATGAAGCTTACATTCTAGGGGAACACAGACAATAAACAATTAGAAAAACGAGCTAACTACTGGCTGTGTTAAGTTTTAAGAATGGAAAAAATCCTTCACTACTTAGTCCCTAGTGGAGGCTGACATTGGATGGAGTGGGGGAAAGGCCTTCCAGTTGACAACTTAGTGGAGACTTGAGAGCATGAGCATTCCAAACAGAGGCCATAGCAAGTGCAAAGGCCCTGAGGTGAGAGGGAATTGGATGGGGTGGAAACACAGGAAGGAGCAAGTGTGGCCAGAGCTCAGTGAGAGGGAGACTGGAGTGGGATAAGCCTGAAGAAGTTGGCAGCAGCCAGGCTACAGGATAACCTGTGGGCACCAAAAAGAGTCTGGATTTTATTCCACACACAATGAAAGGTTCGTGTTAAAAGGAATTTCCTGGCTACTGTGTGGAAAAAGGGTAAAATTAAATTCAGGGCTAGATGGACTCCAAGGTTCTTGCCTGGTCCCAACAATTCATGTCAGGCTCCGTGGGGTCCCCAGGAGCCTGCTTAGTAACTGGGGACCCTATATCAGCGATGTCTGATAGAACTTTCTGCAAAGATGGAAATGTTCCATACTTGCGCTATCCAGTCCCAAAGCTACTATGTGCAAGTGGCTCTTGAGCACGTGATATGTGGCTAGTGTGACTGAGGAACTAGAGTTTAAATATTATTCCATTCAAAGTAATTTGTTTAAAGGTATGGAGCCACGTGTGTCTAATGGCTGTTGCACTCGACAGCACAACGCAACACAACACAGCGCTGGGTGCCTGAGGGTTTCTACCCGTTATCCAGAAGCCAGGGCCTTCTCCAAATGGTGGGACTGTAAGAGGGTACCTTGATCCCTAAATGCTAAGCCCCCTCGGTGCGTACGGCTTGTCAAGACGGACAGGCTCAGGGAGTATCCTACGCTTCATTTTGTCACCGGGGAGGCAAATGCACACGGCTGTGAGGCGCTCCTCGCGCGCCCTCAGGGGAGGCCCCGCACTGAGAACAAGGTTTCGGGACCGCTCTTTCCAGAACGCACCAGCCTCGCGCTCTCGCGGCCGCCGGCGCGGTCCAGCCATTGGCAGGAGAGGTATAACGGCCCCGCTGCGTCTCGCCCCGCCTGCCCCGCAGCCCGGCCGCGTAGACATCAGCTCCGGGCGCAGCGCAGGTAGGCTGGGGAAGCAGGGGACCTAGGCGAGCCACCGAGCGGGGCTGGAGGTTTGGGGACCCCTCGGCGCGCAGTCGCCTCTTCTCCTCTTCGGGGATGGGGGCGTGGGTGGCGCGGGCTGTGGCCCGCACCGGACCGCTTCCTGAGGTTGCTTTCTCTTTGCCGGGGGCTTGGCGAGGCCTGTGCACCGCAAGCGAGAAGAGAGAGCCGCGCAGGTGGCCGCGCGGGAGGGGCGGGGGGCTGGCGCCTTAAACCCTGCGGGATCCCTGCCCTCTCCCGGAGCGCGCGTCCCTGGCACTGGCTCGGTGCCCCGCGGCGCGCGTGGGTCCTGGCTGGCCGGAAGGCGCCCCTGACCTTGGTGTCTCCCCGTGCCAGGTCTGCGCAAGGGCCATGGGCGCCGCGCTGGGTACGGGCGCGCGGCTGGCTCTCCTACCCGGCCGGGCCTGCAGCGCTGTCCGGCACTGGGAGCCCCCCGCGCCCTCCCGAGGCTGCCACTCCAAGGCCGGCCCGGCGCGCCCGGTGCCCCTGAAGAAGCGCGGATACGATGTCACCAGGAACCCGCATCTCAACAAGGTAAAAGTCCGGGAGGGTAGGATGGCCCAAAGCCACTATTCTGCGGCCCGCGGGATGGGCGCCCCGCCCCCTGGGCCCGGGGAGGATCCTTCCAGAGGCCCTTCCAGCGGCTTTACATTTTTGCCTTGGGGAGGCTTGGTGTAACTCGGTTTGGCTTTTTTACCACACCTCTTCTGCGTGGAAAGAGGTAATCAGTAATGCAGGAAGCCTAATTTCTTTCGTAAGAACAAATATAGGCTGGGTTAAGGTCCTCATGGCCAGTCTGACTTGAGGTCAGATCTCCCCTTGATGCTTGCTGATTCTGTTGATCTTGGGCAGTTCATTTAACCTCTGTCAGTCCAAGTTAACCTGTCTGTAAAGGCGAAACAGTTGTCTCGGGAGTGTTGTGAGATTTAAAGAGAAAATGGAGGTAGCGTTCTTAGCACAGTACCTGACATCCAGTGAGAACAAACGTCAGCTAAGGTTATAATTATTCTGAGGAAAAGATTTTTAATTTGAGCAGGGGCAAGAAAGTCTAGAATTATGGAACGTTTAGACCTTGAAAGGGCATCACAGATCCTAATTCAAACCTCTCCTTTTACAAATGAGAAAACAAGACAAAGGGAACTTGCCCAAGGTCACCAGCTAGTTAGTTCTGGCTCTGCCACTGGAATCCGGGTCTGGATCTCTGGTGCTGGGGTCAAGTTCAGCCCACTGCTAACATAGTGCTTAGGAGCACACAAACTTGTTTCTGGGAGTAGAGTTTAGTATCATTGGTGTTAAAACCAAGAGACCTGGATTTGAGGTCTGTCTCCCAGCACCTCCTTGAGTTAACTTGGGCATCTCCTTTAATTTCTCTGAGGTTCAACTTTCTCCTGTTTAAAGTGGATATTATGACAGACCCACCATTCCTACCACATTCTGTTATTGTGACAGTCAAATGAATTACTGAACTTGAAATCAAATTTTAAACTATATAAAGTACTTGGTAAATAAGTAATTACTACAAAATAAAAGTTTGAATAATTTCTTGGAGTCAGGATTGTGAAATTCAAGTGAGGAAATACTTGTGGAAAAGGTGTTTTTGAGAAATAGGAACAATTATATAGATACTAGGTATTGTGATTATTTCCTGCAGAATTAACAGAAGCTAAGAAAGAAAATTTTCTCTCAACCTCCATCTATCACACTACAATCCCTGCTTCCCCCCAGAGAACCTAAATCCTTTGTATATTACTACTTTGGGATAGGTAAGGTGTTTTATGAATTTAAATTTACTTTGGTAGCAAGTGTTAGAAAACTCAGCTCAAACTGGCTTAGCAAATAAGAGATTTCTTTAGCTAAATATCTAGAGGAAGGAAGGGTTTGACCCAGCAGTCCAGATGGCATCCCTAAGGATGCAGGTTCTCTCTGGCTCCCTGCTCTGCTTTTGCAAGATCAGCTGCATCCTCAGTCTCCATCCAGTAGAGCCTCTCACCCGGATTCTGCCACAGTCCCCCATCTCCTTTTTTCATACCACACCATCCAGGGATAGAAAGACATTTTCTTCTGGTAGCTCCTGTGGAAGAGAAAGGACACTTTCTCTGGAGCCTCAGAAAAAGAGTCTTTCTGTCTCATGGACTCTGATTGGATTCCCTTCCATCCCCAAACCGGTCACCATAACTTAAGTGAGTCAGGGCTCACCCCTGGATTTAAAGAGAGAGTTTAGGTTAGGGGCACCCATACCAACTGGCTTAGAATAAAGGGGATATGGCTCCCCACCCTGCCCCCCCAGTAAATCTGTGTATTGTCATCAGAGGGAGGAGGGATAGATGCTGGAAAGCAAAATAATAAATTCCCACTACTGACTGTGATGGTTTGAACAATCATTGCTTTAGAAATACTGGCATATTACAGTTAGCACTTAATGCTTTATGAATAGTTAAAAAAAATAAAAGAAGGACTTGAATGTCTCTTTTTTTTTTTTTTTTAGCCCTAGGTTTATAGTTCCCTAAAAACACTCTTGCCCCTTGCCCTTGTTCTTGATGTAATTTTTTTCCTCCTAAATAATATAAATGGGACATTATCCATAAATGTAGGGGCCTGACCTTTTCATGATGTTAAAGATTTTTTTGTATATCCCTGAAGTCAGCTGATGCTGGTCTGGGGTGAGCAGGGTATCTGGAGTGCTGCTGAGAGAGGCTGTTGGCCTCCCGCATTCGCCCTTGGGGAGGGAGGGGAGACAATGGAGGGAGCAGCACTGCCTAGGAGCCGCCCCTCACTCCCCACTGGGGTGCCACCCTCTCGCTGTCCTGCTGACCTCCAGCGCTCAGAGAGTCTCCAGGGAAGGCTTGACGCTTGGCACTTTCCATCAGCCAGATGGGGAGACTTGCTGAGTTAAACAGAACAACTGAGGTTATCACTGAGAAAACAAGAGAAGGGCAGCTTTGAAAGGGACCAGTACTTAGTGGGTGGGTCTGTGGGTGGATTTTTTTCTGCTAGACTCTGAGCTCCTCCAGGGCAGGGACCGAGTTTCATGCATTTGTGGCTGGCACTGGGTAGTTCCCGAAGGGTGTAACAAGGGCATGAACATGAAAGCTGACATTACATTCTTCGAACATGTTCTCTGGGTTTGCCTCCCGCTTTTGACAGATCAGGAGAGGCATTTAAGTTGAAGCTTGAGGGCAGAGGGTCATCAGGAGATGGAATTCGCTGAGAGAAGAAGAGCAACTGAACAGGCCAACCATCACTGCTGGTGTACAGTCAGGGTCTGGTCCCTGCTCTGCCATAATCTCGCCGTGCGATCTGTGCTGAATCTCATTAGCCTCTCTGCCCATGTCACACCACTGCTATGAGGATCACAGGGGTGAAATCATTTTGAAAACTGTACGGCACTAAATATTAGATGATCGTGTTGACAAGTTCCAGAATCAGGGTTGGAAGCTCCCTTAGATATGACCTAGTCTGGAATTGTTGGACGTGAAATTAGCTTGGGTCTAACCAGCATTTTTATGTTAAAGAAATGGGTTAGAATAGAATGAAAAAATAGTAAATGTATTAAACTTAATAAAGATAAGTATTATACCAAGTCACCATGTGAAATACCAGTTTTCGCTGTGGATTGTCATTAAAAAAAAAAAAATTTTTGAAAACCATTGTTCTCATCCAGCCTCTCATTTTCAGATGTAGAGACAGGCTGAGAAAGTCAAGTGATGCCACAGAGATTGTCATTTGTTGCACAAGTAGGCAGAGGAAGCCCACCTCCAGATTTTCAGTCCACTGAATCACAATGACAATTCTCATTCACATCTGCTTTGACTGATTCAGGCATATTCAGAACGATGACAGAACTGGAACTGGATGATTCCAAGTTCCCTACAGGAATCTAGATTTTCTGATTGATGCAAATTCAGCAATACATCAATTTCAACTTCCCTTTTTAAAAAAAACAAACAAAACTAATATTGTGCCTTTCTTCTAAAATTTACATAATGACCTCTTCTGTTATCCATGTAGATTGTGGCAATAGAGTAAATCTTTGATTACATATTACAAGACATCAGACATATTTTACTTACATTTACTTACATTACTTACAACAGGCAATTATCAACCCTATTTTATAGGGTATCTTCGTAGGACGAATCATCCCCATCCTATTCATGTAGTAGCAAGTGAGCCATCAAAACGTTGCTGGCCCCAGCTTATCTCTGGCCTCTTTTGGGAAGGGATGTTCTATTCCCACTCCCCAAACTAGACTTGAGTCCCCTCCCATTTGTCTTCTCACTCCATGTTTCTTTCCTTTTGGCACTGCGCACCCTCTTGTCATGGCTGGTTGGTTTGTCTTCCACACTAGATCCTGAGCACCTTGAGGACAGAGACTGTCTTGTCACACAATATTCTCTACGCCTGACTTGAGATGCTCAATAAGTATTTGCTCTTTAAACGATCTCAGTCGAGTCCTAACCCCTTTCCTCTCAATTTTATGAATCTTAATGTCACTGCTTTACAGTTAGCCTCATGCTTTCGTTGCCTAGAGAAATGGCTACAAATAGCCTATTGGGAGGAAATACACCTACTTGACCTTAATCATCCCGGACTTCAGGGCATTTCACTGCAGGGGGGCATTGTATTTCCCAGAGTGGGTCAACCTCCTCCTTTGACCCACATGCCAACAATGATTTTTTGCCATAAACTTCCACTGACTTTTCACCTACTTTTTGCAGTTTTTTGATCTCTTGAGCTTGATGGTCAGGGAAAGAATGAATGAAGCGTGCTTGGTCCAGTCGCTGTGATTATGGACCAGCGCATTTCATGCAGCGGGGCCTTCTTAAGCTGCAAGGCGTGGTGACCGCCTTCCCATGTGGACTAGATGCATCTAGATTAGTGAACGTGTAAAGGCCTGGGGGCCTGCACTACAGTGCTGGCTGCACATCTGAGGCCACGCAGGTTTTAGTTCAATCCTTCTATATGCAGTGGTAATTTATTAGACTCCCACACAGCTGGGATATGCCTTTGACTAAAGTATGTTTTTGTTCGGTGCCAGTTTAGAACTTGATCTTGCCTCCTTTGGGTTGGGGGGGGACTCCTTGGCTCACTGATCAATCAGGAGGTGATGGCCGGGTTGTACACCGAATTAGAAGTCTGTTGCAGGTGCTGTTTTGTGTCCCAAAGGCCGATAACATAATGTGTCTTCCTGAGACCTCTGCTTCAGATGTGATGTTAGGTTGGGCCTCCTTGATTGATAAAGAAGCAATGCATTATTAAGTGAACATTATTTCCATAAGCAGCAGTTTGCTCTAGACCTAAGCCTCTTGTGCAGTGACTCAGGGCATCGAAGCTCAAATACTGTTCAGATATTTTAAGAACAAACAAGCAGAGGCAGGTTGGAATTAAATCCTTCCCTGTCAAATACTGTCCTGGCTTCATGGGATTGATAACATTTGGTGTTATGGCTTTGTGCTTGGAACAGCTAAAAGAACTTGTATTAGTTAGGCTAAAGGTTAGGCAACTTTAACAAAGTAAACCCCAGACTCAGAGGCTTAAATAAGATAGAAGTGTATTTTTCACATAAATAAGTCTGGGTAAGGAATCGCAGGTTGGTATGTGGCTTGATTTTGTTGCTCTGCCATCCTCAGTGTGCATCTTACATTTCGTGGTCCAAGATGGTTGCATCTAGGCTCTGCCATAATTCCATACAGAAGCCAGTAGGTAGGGAAAATACACAATTTGGATGTTGCAGATATCACTTCCATTCACATCCAATTGTCCAGAGCTTGGTCATACACCATACCTAGCTGCAAGAGAATCTGGGAAATGTAATCTTTAGCTGGGCTCCCATATATCCACTTAAAAATTCTGTACCACTAAGGAAAGAAAGCATGGCTATTGGGGAAACTGCTACAAAATGCTTATCTGAAATTTTAATTTGATTTACTGTCAATTTTATCCCAACCTTTAAAATCTATCAGTTTCTCTACATCCCCTCTACCACCAGCCTTGTTCACTCCTTCATCATCTTGTGTCTAGATTAGGCAGGAGTCTTCCAATGGGTCTCCAACTTGCAGTCCTGTTTCTTTCAATCTACTTCTCTGTGTCTGTTGACCACACCGTGAGAGGCTAAAACCTTGCACACATCCTTAACCACTCTCTTTCTATCCAATTCACCAGATAGTCCTGTGGCTCTGTCTTCAGACTAGATCTGGAATCCACCCTCTGCTCTCACCACGGGTCCCACCCTGACCTAAGGCGCCACTATTTCTCTGCTGGATGACTGCAGTGTCCCCCTAGCTGGTCTCCTTGTGTTCCTCTTGTTTGTTCTCCACACAGCAGCCAGTGTGAGCCTTTTAAAACGAAATTTGATCACGTCACTCTTCTGCTCGAAACCCTGCAGAGTCAAAGTTCTTACCATGCCCTGCATGATTTGACCCTCTCTGACCTCATCTTTTGCTACTCCTCAGCCTCACTTGCTGCCCAAAGATGCTGGCCTCAAACACTCCAAGCATGCTCCTCCCTGGAGTCTTTGCATGGGCTATTCCCTCTTGTAGAGCACACAGCCCCTACATAACCATGCGGTTAACTCTCTCACCTTCTTCAAGGCTTCTCACTTTCTCGATGAGACCTATCAGACCACCCCATGGGAAGTTGTAAACAGCCCTTTCAACCTTCTTGGTCTACTTAACATGGTCTACTTTTCCTCCATAGTATTTGATACTTCCTAACATACTATTTAATTTTCCTACTTACCATACCTCTTGGTTGTTATTTGTATTTCCCCACTATAATGTAAGCTCCATTTAGGCAGGGTTTTTAGTTTTATTTGTTCATTGATGTATCCAAGGTACATAGAACAGTGCCTGGTCCATAGTTTGGTACCCAGTAAACAGTCATTGGATGAGTGAATCATTCAGAGAGACATCTACTGAGGCTCCTTCCTCTCATCCCTTCCCTTCCCCCTCCTCCTTCACCAAAGCCCCCCCTTCTTTTCCTCTGGTGCTTTTCCTCCCCCGGTATCTCCCTCTGTGGAGTTTATATGCCCAAGATCACTTGTATCTGGAATGTGGATAAATCTCACATCAGACCTTTGTGTGCCCAGAGACCCGCTTACTGTGAAGACTGGAGAAGCACAACACAGATGTTCGCCCTTTGTTATTTCCAGTTTTACCAGCCAAGCCTGGGGAAAAGGAGACCCTATTCTGGAGACACAGATGGTACCTTGAAAGCAGAGATGGATGGAGACATTCTTGAGGCTCACAGAAAAAAAGGGTTGGGGGTGTCCAGGCTGTGGGCCAGAGATAGGAAACCCCGGCTTCTGTCAGCATCTCCAACTTCCTAGAACTCCCACCCTCTACTTTGAGTCTTGGTAGCCCCCATCCCTGCTCTGAACTTCTCTGATTCCCCCGTGCTGCAGCACCCCTGCTGAAGATATGGGAAACCATGTTATAGATTCAGTGACCCCCCCCCCACCCCTGTTCATATGTTGAAGCCCTATCTCCCTAATGTGATGGTATTTTGGAGGGGGGGCCTTTGGGAGGTAGAGCCCTCATGATGGGATTAGTGTCCTTATAAAAAGAGAAAGGACACTAATCCTCTCCCTCTCTGCCGTGTGAAAGTAGAGCAAGAAAATGGCCATTTGCAAGCCAGGAAGATGATTCTCACCAGGAACTGAATCGGCCATACCTTGGTCTTGGACTTTCAGCCTCCAGAATCGTGAGAAGTAAATTTCTGTTGTGTAAGCCACCCAGTCTATGGTATTTTGTTATAGCAGCCCAACTGGACTAAGACATCATAACAGGAAATGCCTCATATCTCAGGGGTCAGGAAATCAAGAAAGTGTGGGATAGGATGCCAGAAGCACAGGAGGAAGATTTGCTACTCCTAGAACCCAAAACTGATGCTCAGAAAGTATTTTCTCATAAACATGTTGTTATAAACAGTTGAATTGTTCTCCAAAGAAAGTATATTATGTGTTAGATTAGCATTTGTGTGATCATTATGAAGATTTCAGAAATGTTGGCTTATGTTTATGAATGCTTAATTCAAAATGCAAAATACTAAGTGGAATCTATATCCATGAGCATTACTGTAGAAAGATGTAGCTCTATAAAAAGACTTGGAACTAAATGTGTGAAAATTATCATGTTAGGGCAGTGGAATTATGGGAGATTTATTTCCTCGTTATATAATTTTCTTTTTATTTTTTTAACATCTTTATTGGAGTATAATTGCTTTACAATGGTGTGTTAGTTTCTGCTTTATAACAAAGTGAATCAGTTATACATATACATATGTTCCCATATCTCTTCCCTCTTGCTTCTCCCTCCCTCCCACCCTCCCTATCCCACCCCTCTAGGTGGTCACAAAGCACCGAGCTGATCTCCCTGTGCTATACAGCTGCTTCCCACTAGCTAGCTATTTTACGTTTGGTAGGGTATATATGTCCATGCCACTCTCTCACTTTGTCCCAGCTTACCCTTCCCCCTCCCCATATCCTCAAGTCCATTCTCTAGTAGGTCTGTGTCTTTATTCCCGTCTTGCCCCTAGATTCTTCATGACCTTTTTTTTTTTTTTTCCTTAGATTCCATATATATGTGTTAGCATACGGTATTTGTTTTTCTCTTTCTGACTTACTTCACTCTGTATGACAGACTCTAGGTCCATCCACCTCACTACAAATAACTCAATTTCGTTTCTTTTTATGGCTGAGTAATATTCCATTGTATATATGTGCCACATCTTCTTTATCCATTCATCTGTTGATGGACTCTTAGGTTGCTTCCATGTCCTGGCTATTGTAAAGAGAGCTGCAATGAACATTTTGGTACATGCCTCTTTTTGAATGATGGTTTTCTCAGGGTATATGGCCAGTAGTGGGATTGCTGGGTCGTATGGTAGTTCTATTTTTAGTTTTTTAAGGAACCTCCATACTGTTCTCCATAGTGGCTGTATCAATTTACATTCCCACCAACAGTGCAAGAGGGTTCCCTTTTCTCCACATCCTTTCCAGCATTTATTGTTTGTAGATTTTTTGATGATGGCCATTCTGACCGGTGTGAGATGATATCTCATTGGGAGATTTATTTCCTCTGTATATAATTTTCTTTAATGGTCCATTGTCTTTTCAATTTTAGGTTACGGTTTCTGTTGGAAATTGAGTTTCTAGAGCCAAGTAAATAACAGATCAACTTTTGGAAGTTGACCCATCTGTAACACAAGGGTGGCACTCTGATCCTGTGGAAATCCCTCTAAAATAGTCTTATTTCAAGATTTGCTTGCATATATTTTCTTATCTTCTAGAGGCAATGTGTTTAGATTCATGTAATAAAATGTTAACATGGGAACCTGCCACCTGTCCTAAAAACAGTTGTAAACAGCAATACCTAGAGTCTGTAACCAGCACCACTGGAGGGCAAATCCCACACAGAAATTCATGTTGTCTGGCTCGGACGGGCCAAATGGTGTCAAAGTCAATCTAAATCTGGACTCTCTATATGGAGTTTCTGTGGACGCTTTTTCAGGCTCATCTCCAGCCTCTGTTTCCAGTTTCTCTTGGTCCTCTTGGGCCTTTGTAGGCTCTGGGGGTTACGGCTTTATTTTACTTTGCATTTGTGTCATTTCTACCAAAGGTTTCTTTTATCATCTACTCTCTTCTTTCCAATGCCAGTCTTATAGTGAAGGGCAGGGGGGAGAAGGCCTTTTGATTCATGTGGCCATTGCAAAGGGGTCAATGGTGTGAGGCACTTTTGTTTGCAAAGACGAGGTTATAGGCAGCTTCCAGATCTTCACTTTGACGTGTAGAAAGTATAATACATTGGGAAATCCTTGGGGTGGTGTCCCACTGCCTCTCTGACACAGAGCACAAAAGATGCTCTATGACTGTGTGATGAAAATCTGAGGGCTAGCCCATGATTGGGGGTGCCAGGGTCAGCAGTTAAAAGCATGCATTCATTCTGTACCCAGATGGTTGCCTGGCAGCCTGGTGAAAACACAGTTCCTACCCAAAGGACAAAGTAAAGAGTAAAGAGTACTCAGTCATTTGAGGAGAGGGTTTTTGGGTAGAAAGATCATCAGCTTTTGAGGAACTTGAATAAGAGAAAATCAAAGCTGCTTTGCTTTTAAAAGTGATACGAAAAGCTAGAGGGACCATAGGGGATAGAGTTGAATGATTAGCAACTTGAGAATATTTTTTTTTTTAAAGCATTTTGTCTGGATTCTGTATCGTTGTTTGGTAGTAATCTCCATGAAGCCCATAGCATAATGGTCCTGAAAAACACTCCCCTGTGGGGTGGAACTCTGGAGAAGGCAGACCCTGTTTGTTCCTTTGTTTTGTTTTGCCTCGTTCTTTCAGAAAAGAGCAGGAGGGAGGCAGCATCTGCACAAGGTGGCATCTCTTCTGAGTTGTTGATCTGTGCAGTGACTTTCCCCATGAGACAAAGGCTGCCGTGTTCCCTCGTGACTTCAGTGGAGCTGGGTCTCCATTCACAATAGACAGTTCCCATCCCCACTTTGTCCGGTCTCTGAAGGAGGTGTGGAGGATTCCAACCCAGATTCAGATTATACTGAATTTCCTTCAGTAGCAGAATGCCTTATGGAAGGAATCCAAGTCGTAACGATAAGAGCTAGCATCTTTTTGGACGTACGTTGTGCCATGGATTGCTCTAAGCAGTTTCTACACATTAACTCATTTAATACAATATCACAATGCTTTGACATACACTGTCGTATTACAGATGAGAACCCTGAGGTTCAAGGAGGTTAGCTAGGTTAGCTAACTTGCTGGAGGTCTAGCAGCTCATAGTGGCAGAGCTGGGTCTTGAACCCGGACCATCTTGTTTTAGGGCCCACATCCTCACCCCTTCTGCTGTACTGCCACTTCCAGCGTGCAAGTGCCCTCTCACTTACACTGGTATGTAGAGTCTGATGCTCTGGGGCCTTGCCAGTTATACGGGGGACAGTCCCTGCTGTGGCCTTCTGATGGGCTATGACCATACCCGCTGGCTCTGTTAGAATCAGAATCTGGGACTCGGAGGGAACTTTGAAGATCACTGGATGCCTTCTCTTTGCCCTCTAAATTTGTGTAATTCCCCCAAGACTAATTTGTTTATTTATTAAATTTATTCATTGGACATTTGCTGAGTGTCTATTATATATTTTAGGCAGTGGAACCTCAGTGGTGAATGCGACACTTCTTTTGCCTTCAGGAGCTTATGTGCGAGGGGGGTGGAGGTGGGGACCAGTTAGTAAGCAGACGGTTTCAATTCAGAAGGGCGGTGTGATGAGGAGAACATGTACTAGTGCTGCGGGAGCTTGGGAGAGGGGTGTGAAAACACTCTTCCCTCTGGCAGTTCTGTCATCGCTGACTCTGTGGAATAGGAGTCGGAAGATGAAGGTGGTGGAGGAGAAGTTGTCTAGGTCAAACCATGAGAGAGAATGGCTTTCTCTCCGAGAACAGCCACCTTTTGTGGTTGAATGTGCGGAAATTGAGCAGTAGGTCCATACCTTGTAAGGGGCCCCGTTTTCAGAGAGCTAAATAATTTTACAAAACCTCTAATTCTACAAGTAGAGTTAATGATAGATCTCTAGGACCGTGACATGCCCTTTTATTTTGTTCTTTTCCTTCCTTTTGTGTTTCCCAACTCCTGGGGGTACCATTCACATTGGGTTCACTTATCAAAATCTTCAGCATACTTCAGGGCTCAGCTCTCCAGGGCCGCCTCTGCCATGCCACCTTCCTTGATAATGCCACATGCAGGTGGCTCGTTCACCCTCTGTGCTCCTCTGGCATTTAGCTTGTGTAGTCATGGCCCTTTTCTACCTTTGGTTTCAGTATATACTTACAACGCCTGTGTCTGTCTCCATCTGGATGTCATATTCAGAGCCAGGCCCCCCTCTTAGGCACTGCATGGCTCGCACGATGCCTTCTTCATAGTATACTCTCAATAAAAGTTAGTGATGTGAATTACTTTCACATTGCCTCCTGGACACATCAGAAACTGCTCTGGTGAACACTGACAATACACAACCCCGTCTGCCATCTCTTCTAAAAGATGGTGCCAATATAATTATGCTTAGCTCTCTCCATGGCGCTTGGAGGATTTTGAAAGCCAAGAGAAATCTTTTATTTTGGTCATATAAATTTCAGGAACCCATTTCTTTAAGAGAGTTTTCTGCCCTGATGCTGTGCCAGGTGCATTTCATCTAAAGAACAGCACCTTTATGATCAGATGATTTATTCTCGTCCTTGAGGCTGCTTAAGACCCTAGATTTAGACCTCTGTAACTAGCAACAGGTTAAAGGATTCTGGTGGTGAAGGAAAGCTGTCAGCTAGAATCAACTGTGTGCCCCCCACCACCAGGGCACAGCCTGTAACCAGATAGTAGGCAACAGAGCACACTGGCTATGATCTAAGGATTTGGAGTCAGAAAAGCCCAAGGTTCCAGTTCCGGCTCAGCCATCCACTATATGTGGGATTTTGGGAAGGGCACTTCATTTCTCTAAGCCTCAGTTTCCACATCTGTGAATGGGGATGATAACAAAATATACCCACTTCACAGGGTGCTATAATGATTAAATGAAATAATGTATGTAAGCGCATTGTAAGTGCTCAATTAATTCTCAACGAATCCACAGCTCTAAAAATTTTGCTCCATTCCTAACGTAGTGTGAAGCCCTGTGTGGGCCTCAGAAGAGGTCACAGACCTAATAGGCTTTAGACCTGGTCCTTGCCCTTCTGGAGGAGAGGGGAGGACTGAGGGATCCAAACTCATTCTCCATGGGTGTGGATACATCGGATTTTGGCAGAGACTTGATAAGAGAGGAGTGAATCCAGGAAGAGGCAGGTTGAATAGAGACTTTAGAAATAATTTCTGGGTACTTGATGGATCTTAAGCTGGATGATGTAGACGTTTGTTTGAAAGAAAATGAAATTAAAATGTCTTCAGCAGCAGAAAAGAGAGTGCCATTTGAAAACCTGGTACTTCCAGAATTTAAAGCTGGTGTCGAAGGGAGTGGCTGCCGTCATACCCCGAAGGAATCTCAGGATTTTGCCCCAACGTTTTGGCACATTCTAACCAAAGTTTTTAAAGGAACATTGTTTTAAAATGTTTTAAAAAGTTTAAAAAACTTTTAAGTTTTAAAAGTTTTTAAAAGGAACATTGATCCAAATGTAGCTGGATCTTTTTATCCAGCTACATTTTTATCAACTTGTCTTTTTGTCTCTCATCCATCTATCCATCTATCTATCTATCTATCTATCTATCTATCTATCTATCTATCTATCTATCTATCTATCTACCAACCATCACTACAACACTCCCAGTCTCGTGAGATCATGATAGCAAGACAGCAAGACAAGAGAATGTCTGCTAGGGTAGTTTAGCATTAAAGTTAAAAAGTTGCTTCAAATCCAGCTAAAGAGGGCGTGGCTGGGCCCACCTCACCTAGCAGGGAGTTTAAGATAGTCCTCCAGCCTCCATACACTCTGCCTTGGGTAATGAATAAATAATTGCATATTCATATTTTAAATGAGCATCTCTCCTCTATAAGAACCCAGGATGAGCATTCTCCAAAAGACTATGAAGAGGTCATCTTGTCCAGCCCTTTGTCTTTGAGCAGATAAGATCCGTTGATCTGTATGTCTGTTTTTGTACCAATACCACACTATTTTGATTACTGTAGCTTTGTAGTATTGTCTGAAATCTGGGAGAGTTATGCCTCCTGCTTTTTTTTTTCCCCCCTCAGGATTTCTTTCACAATTCTGGGTCTTTTATGGTTCCATACAAATTTTTGGATTATTTGTTCTAGTTCTCTGAAAAATGTCATGGCTATTTTGATACGGATCGCATTAAATCTGTAGATTGCTTTGGGTAGTATTGTCATTTTAACAATATTAATTCTTAAAATTCAAGAGCATGGGGTGTCTTACCATTTCTTTGAATCCTCTTTAATTTCCTTTATGAATGTTTTACAATTCTCAGCATTTAAGTCTTTTACCTCCTTGGTCAGGTTTATTCCTAGGTATTTTGTTTTCTTGGTGCTATTTTAAAAGGTATTGTTTTTTTACATTCCCTTTCTGATATTTCATTGTTAGTGTAAAGAAATGCAACCAACTTTTGAATGTTAATCTTGTATCCTGCTGCTTTGCTGAATTAATTTACTAGATCTAGTAGTCTTTGTGTAGAGTCCTTAGTGTTTTCTATATATAGTATCATGTCATCTGCATATAGTGACAATTTTACCTCTTCCCTTCCGATCTGGATCAATGGAACAGAATAGAGAGCCCAGAAATGAACCCATACACCTACAGTCAATTCATCTTCTACAAAGGAGGCAAGAATATAAAATGCGAAAAAGACAGTATCATTAACAAGTGGTGCTGGGAAAGTTGAACAGCTGCATGTAAATTAATAAAGTTACAACACACCCTCACACCATGCACAAAAATAAACTCAAAATGGCTTAAAGACTTAAACATGAGGCATGACACCATAAAACTCCTAGAAGAGAGCATAGGCAAAACATTCTCTGACATAAATTGTACCAATGTTTTCTTAGGTCAGTCTCCCAAGGCAACAGAAATAAAAACAAAAATAAACAAATGGGATCTAATCAAACTTACAAGCCTTTGCACATCAAAGGAAACCATAAAAAAAATGGAAAGACAAACTATGGAATGGGAGAAAATGTTTGCAAGTGATGCTACAGACAAGGGCTTGATCTCCAAAATATACAAACAGCTCATACAACTCAATAACAAAAAAACAAACATCCCAATCGGAAAAATGGGCAGAAAAAAAAAAGAAAAATGGGCAGAAGACCTTAATTGACATTTCTCCGAAGAAGACATACAGATGGCTAAAAAGCACACGAAAAGATCCTCAACATCACTAATTATTAGAGAAATGCAAATCAAAACTGCAATGAGGTACCACCTCATACCAGTCAGAATGGCCATCATTAAAAAGTCTACAAATAACAAATGCTGGAGAGGGTGTGGAGAAAAGGGAACCCTCCTACACTGTTGGTGGGAATGTAAACTGGAGCAGCCACTATGGAAAACAGTGTGGAGGTTCCTCAGAAAACTAAAAATAGAATTACCTTATGATCCACCAATCCCACTCCTGGGCATATACCCCGACAAAACTATAATTCAAAAAGATACGTGCACCCCTATGTTCATAGCAGCACTATTCACAATAACCAAAACATAGAAACAACCTAAATGTTCATTGACAGATGAATGGATAAAGACGATGTGGTACATATATATAATGGAATACTACTCAGCCATAAAAAAGAACGAAATAATGCCATTTGCAGCAATGTGGATGCAACTCAAGATTATCATACTAAGTGAAGTAAGTCAGAAACAGAAAGACAAATACCATATGATATTACTTTTATGTGGAATCTAAAATATGGCACAAATGAGCCTATCTACAGAACAGAAACAGACTCACAGACAGAGAGAACAGACTTGTGGTTGCCAAGGGGGAAGGGGGTGGGGGAGGGATGGACTGGGAGTTTGGGATTAGCAGATATAAACTATTATATATAGGATGGATAAACAAACAACTGTATAGCACAGGGAACTATATATTCAATATCCTGTGATAAACCATAATGGGAAAGAATATTAAAAAAAAGAATGTCTGTATGTGTATAACTGAGTCACTTTGTTGTACAGCCAGAGATTGGCACAGCACTGTAAACCAACTGTATTTCAATTAAAAAAAAAAGATCCTAACGTGTTACCACCATTTTCCAGATGAGGTTTCAGAGGCCCAGAGGTGTTGAATGTCCCACCCAGGAAGTGAATTGTGGAGGGTGACTCTGGCCCTCCTTGGGTGGTGTCTGTCTCTTACCCCACTGCCTTTGACGGGTAGCACTGTGCCTCCTCTCTTGAAATAGTGCCTGAGTCAGCCTCCATCGACTTAAGCAGAGTGCTTTTGAGTCTCTTGTAGAAAGGAGACGGGTTCATGTTTGTTTGTTTATTTATTTATTTTTGGCTGTGTTGGGTCTTCATTGCTGCACGCGGGCTTTCTCTAGTTGTGGCGAGCGGGGGCTACTCTTTATTGCAGTGCGTGGGCTTCTCATTGCAGTGGCTTCTTTTGTTGCAGAGCACGGGCTCTGGGAGCGCGGGCTTCAGTAGTTGTGGCTCGCGGGCTCTAGAGCACAGTCTCAGTAGTTGTGGCACACAGGCTTTGTTGCTCCGCGGCACATGGGACCTTCCTTGACCAGGGCTCGAACCCTTGTCCCCTGCATTGGCAGGCGGATTCTTAACCACTGCACCACCAGGGAAGCCCACGTGTTCATGTTAAACAATGTATATTGCAAACCTAAACATCTGCTGACCCAGCTTGTGCTATCACTCCTGTGTGTCCATTTCCGATGAATGGACATGTTCATGATGCCCACCTTCATCTTGGGATTTCTATTTTTCTCTGCAGTAACATGATCTTGAAGACAGTCCACCAACCATTTGACAGAAAGCTCAGTCCTCCTGTCAGACCCTCCCTTATCTTTTTATTTTATTTTTGGGCTCTTCTAGCCCATAACTATTTGTTTTGACTGGTGAAATCACTTTGGTCACAGGACAGTGAATAGCAATGCAGTTGCCTCCTGATAAAGCAGGTGCAGAGAGAGATGGTGTGAAGAAAAGCCTATTAACAGCCATTTTTAGAAACAGGCTTTGAAATCCGCCTGTCAGAGCTGAAAGATTTCCCCTGTTCTCACACTTCAAGAGCTGGCAGCAGCTTCCCCTCGTGTCTGAGGAGCCTCGGAAGCTGCCTAGCCATGCCTGTGGGAGAGGATGGCATGGGTGCCAGTGGGGCAGCTGGCCAGGTGGTGCCAGGAGGGAAGGCATGCCAAGCAGGGGGACAGTCCAGCCTCCAGTAACCAGCCTTGGCTGTGGGGCTGCAAGGTCTTGAGCATCCTCAGCTGCTTTTTTGTTGACTGAGCTGTTCAATGTTCTGTGACCTTCTACTAGTCAAATGCACACAGAGTCGGCTGCCTCCTCTGGGACTCATAATTGCTGGAATAATAATATTAGAAATAATAAATTTATTATTATTAATAATTATTATTATAATAAACATTTACCTAATGCCTTGCATGTCAGGTCCTCTTATAGGTGCTTTATATTTATTATTCCAAAGCAGAGAAAAAAAGTATGAAGAAGGTAAACTTTGCCTATAGCTCCCTCATCTCCTGTTTCCATGGCTTCCTCTCCTTTACAGATCTCTATGCAAGACATCCTGAGGGTCTTCATGGTATCGCTAGGATGTCTAGGGCTGCCAACCTCACAGACCTTTATATCGCACAGAATCCTGCTTCCTGACCCGGATCTCATCTCTTTCTTTACTTCCTTCTCTGCGTCCGCATCCAACCATCCATCCATCCATCCATCCATCCGTCCGTCCATCCGTTCATGTGTTCATCCATCTGTCCATCCATCCAACTATCAGATGTTTATTGAGCACCTACCATCTACCAGGCATTGTTAGGTGTTGGGAATAACATAGTACATATGACAGCTACGATTCTTCTTCTTATCAAATACGTAACCTAGTGAGAAAGACAGTAAGTAAACAAAAGTGTACAGATGGTTATTAGTGGTAGAGAAGAAACAAACAGTGTACGGCATGAGGGAATAACAGAGGGTCTACTTCAGTGGTGAGAGAAGACCTCTTAAGAGGTGATATTTGAGAAAAGACCTAGGGAAAGAGGAGCCAGCTGGCGGAGAAGCCAGGGTAAGAGTGCTTTGGGCAGAGACAACAGCTGGAGGCCACAAACACCTTGGCATGGCAGGGTCTGGGAACTGACAGCAGGCAGTCCAGTAAGGGTGTGGTGAGCGGGGGGAATTGCCTAAAATCAGGGTGGAGATGGCTCTGGGATCTCAATTCTGTGCAGGACCTTGGCATCCGTGGGATGTGGGCTGGGTTCCGTCCTCTGTAAAGCGGGACACTATTAAATGGTTCTAAGCAAGGAAGGGATGTGATCGGCTTTACGTTCATGAAAGATCTCTCTGGCTGCCATGTGGAGAACAGACTGGAGGGGGCAGGAGTGGAAGCGGGAAGCCAGTTAGAGGCCCTGCAGCAGTGGGAGCATGAGAGGGCAGCGGGTGGGCTGAGGGAGGGAGCAGGGAGAGGAGGGAGGTGGTTGCACTGGGAATCAGGTGTGAGTGTAGAATGAACGGGACATGTCCCCTGCGTCCTTCACCTTCAGATTCACCCGGGCTCAGCATGTATTTTCCCTGCCGTGTCACCGCCCCACCCCCGGCCATAGTTATCACCACTGTTTATTTCAGTTACTTCCTGTCCTTCCTCGGCACCCTTCATAATAACAAGGAAATGGAATGTTTGTGTTTCACCTTGGGGGCTTCCTGACTGGTCATCTCATTTGATCCTCACGAGGCAGACGTTACTACCTTTGTTTTATAGGGGAGACACCGAGACCCAGAGAGCCTACATGAGTTGCCCGTGGTCTCCTGGACAGTAAGGGGCAGCAACAAGACTTAGTCCAGGTTTCCTGAGACCATCTAGTGGTTTATTCAAAAACATCTATTGAGCACCTACTGTGTTCCAGGCACTGTGCTGGGTTCAAAAAATGAAGAGATGAATCAGTCATGGTCCTTGCTGTCAAGGAACCTAGAGTTCAGAGGAAGAGACAGATTTGCAAGCTCACAAGTGTAATGCAGTATAATAGGTTTTATATTGTATTAAAAGTGTGTTATTAATAACGTCCAAGTAATTTTTGTCTTGGTGGGGAGAAACAAGGTGACATGTCTTTAAGTGGGTGACCTTTGGTCCTTATATTAAATTACACAGATAATGTGTTGCATAAAGTAAAAAAAAATTTGCTCTGACCTCTTTTCTGAGGTAACTACTTATTTTTTCTTGGTGCTAAGACCTAAAAGATATATAGGGATTCCCTGGGCGGACGAAGTCGGGGCAAGATGTTCCAAGCAAATATAGCAGAGCGGCATGGGATGTGAGGACGTGCGGTGATGCTGAAGGAGGGCAGGGTGTGTGGAGGGATGGTGCTGGAGAGCAGGCAGGGGCCAGACCTGCCTAGGGGTCTGGGGCTGCTCTTTGCCTGGGGGAAGACTTGGACGTTAGTCCTGAAGGTGACTGGAAAGGGACACAGTGGGATTCAAGCTACAGACAGATCACTCTGGCCCAAGGAAGGGGACAAGAGCAGAGTCAGGGAGACTAGAGAATAAGGAATTCAGCTCCCATGAGGGAGATGAGAAGGACCTGAGGTGGCCAGTGGTGCTGTGGACACAGATGTGAGAGGTGCTCAGGAAGTCGAAGACTGTGTCCCTTCCAGAATTCCTTGAGCTCCGTGGTAGCAGCAAAAGGAATCCAAGGTTTATTGTCAGTATTCTAAAAAAACCCTAATGGAAACCTTATATGTTTCTACCATAAATTTATACAGCTTAATCACCGTGTCACATTCCTTTGTCTTTGCCTAGAATTAAACAAAATAAAACTATTAATACTGATGATCTCAGGCCAGTAGCAGAAGTTCTGTCTGCCAGTTATGTGTATCTTAAACATTGGAAAATAAATTTATTATAAATGCAAGATTTTTCAAAACATGAAATTCCAAAGGAGTTTCCCAAAGGAGTACTTTGGGACTGGTGAAAGTGTGATGAATTACTGACTTGGGCTCTGTTTTTCTGAAGTGTTTTATTGTGAATATTGGTGTCATTGACCTTTATCTAACTAACCATCCTTGTTCTGGCTCTACTCTCACAAAGCAACACTCTGATTATAATTTTGTCTCCCAAAGTGGAGAGAATGCACTGACTCGCTGAGTATGAGCTCACGTTAGCTGGCGTTTTTATCATTATGGGGACATTGCCCAGCCTCCCAGGCAGTCATTAACATCACTGCCCCCCATCACAAAGACGCGGGTGAGACGCTATTTTAACACCTGTAGGAGTTTATGGGACTTCCTCCTTCTTCTGTGCTTTCTCTCAGTTCCCTGGAAAAACAGTAATTCCTTACATTGAAAATGGAAAGAATGTTCATGGTTTGGAAAGTATATTTTCTAGATGAGAATTTCCTTCCTTTAGGTATTTTTTTCCCTTCCTTCCTCTATTTTTTTTTTCTGAGAAGACTTAGGTGGAATAGAAACAAGAATTTGAAGTTCATGCAATATGAACCTTTCACAAATTTGGCCTCCATAGACAAGTGCTGTCACTTTCTCTGTTGGATTGGGTTTTTGCTTGCCTTTCTCTTTGCTGAATCCTGGTTTGTCTTTATGAACCATGATTCCTGGAGAAGGAAAATAGAAAGTCAGAAGCTTACAGGAATGATTTTCTTGGCTAATTTGACCCAGTATCAGCCACTTGTCTAGGTAAATAACTATTGAAAGATTTTTAAGAAGAGGTAGAGTTTTAATAGAATCAGCAATAAGAATACCGTAGTAAGCCAACTCTTGTTTTTTGTGCATTTTTTGGTGTCATCTGGGCAAGATGATCAGTCACGTGATATGACTCTAACCATGAAGTCATGGACAACATAGAAAGTTCAATGATGAAAACAAGGTTCCCAGAATGAAAATTCTTGGGAGGCTAGTCGTCTTACAGTTCTTGCAAAATTGTAAAAAATCTTTGGTTTTACACAGTGGGTGTCCCAAGTCTTTGATCTTGTGTAACTTACCCTGTGTAATATAACTGCAGTGGCCATCTTTAATTCACTTCCTCTTCAAAAGTGAATTTTTATAAGGGGGGCTTAACACTGTAAACATTTCATAATACTGTAGCTTCAAAGAAGGAAGGCTGTAAACACATTTGCATCCATTTAGCTGGTGGTTTGTAGATCTGAGGGACTCTTAGGTCTCTGTTTTCCATGGAGAAAGCATTTATTCCATTGGCTTTGCCTCTGAAGTGTAGTTCCCACTAGCTCTCTCAGAGAGCAAGGGCTTCATTAGCATCTTTGGTCAAATAACCTTTTCTGAGGAATTTTTATTTGGTTTTTGTGTTTTATTTTGGTTTTGGTCTGCCTTAAACTGTCTTGTTAATTTTACTGTTGCTTTCTTATCTTCCTTACTAAGTGAGCGAGAAGACTTTTCTCCTGCTTTCTTCTTTTCTACGTGGTGTCAGGACATGGTATCCAGTCCATTAGAGTCGCATAAGAGTTATTGAAAATTATACTAAATTTAAATATATACTACGCATTCATTCTTCTAGGATGTACTAACACGTGCCTTTCGTTTACCCCAGTGAAACAGAGTATATTGTGTTCACTTAATTGGATTCCCAGTTGTCGAACATGATGATGTTAAGCCTCTGGGGAGTCAGAAACACTTTCTCCCCCATTTCTTTCCATCAGCAGTAAGTGTTCAAGTCTGGGGGCTCTAATCCTGGAGGTGAGATCCTGCGGCTGAATTGAGAGGGAAGGATGCATCCTGAAATATCAGTGGTGGAAACCCCAAACCAAGAAGAAGAGAGGAGAACCTGACGGGGAGGTGGGCCAGTGGTGGAGACCAAGAAGAATTGGATTGTGTAGCATGTTGGAGAGCATGACTGAAGGTGTAACATGACAGATCAGAAAAGAGGTGAAAAGAGAAAAGAGTGAGGATCAAGGTCTGCAGTAGGTGGGGTGAGATAGTTCAAGATCAGAATGCATGACTTCTGGGTACCTAGGGAACACTACTGTTTTGGTGGGTTTTGACACCTCTGCAGAGGTAAGGCAGTAACTTAAGAAAACCAAGCTGGGCTGGATGGCTGCCACCTGCCCAGTCAGTGCGAGAAGCCTGTGATCCCAGTAGTGTCATTTGAGCATATGGTAGTTACATGCTAAAGCTGTTGACCCAAACACTGGGATCACAGCCAGTGGGTATGAGAGGTGAGACCTCTGCATACATGGCAGTCACTCTATACATCTGCAGCTTGAAGGACATCAGGGCCCCTGGGGTTCAGGGATATCAGACTCAGAAGCCTTCTAGCTTAGGAAACCCCATACTCTTACTTTCCAAACCGGGGTGGCCTTTAGTGCCAGAAGCTAATATGCTCTGTGGAACTGCACCAAGCCTGATCTCCTCCGTGGCAGGATCCAGTGTACCAGGAGACTTCCTTGTAGGAGTCTGGCCTAAGCACCAAAGATTGTCATGCAGTCTTGATTTTGTTGTCTCTTCTTCCTGTGTCGAGGACCTCTCAAATGGTTCTCATTTAACCATGGTTCTTACTGGTGAGGGAATAGAGGGAGCTGGGGCAGAAACCTGTATGTGGCTAAGGTTTGACCTGAGGCCAAAGGTCGGTTCTGGCCTCATGTCCACTCTCTCTGTCTGATAGTAGATGGTCAGATCACATGCCCAGAGGTGAGTTCTGATTCCTATCAGCTCTGCTCATTCAGTTCTCTCCCCCACTCCAGCTAACCACACCCAGTCTCCAGTCACCCACCAATGCCAAGCATAATTGGTGGACTGTGTCCCAGTTATCTGCCCATCTTAGAGACTTTGAATCATGTGACTCTTAGAACAAACCTGTTTATCACTTAATTTGAAAGAATATTCAGGCTTCTCTCACCTTAAAGTTTTCTGCTTTAATGTGGAGCTTCACTTTTATTCCCTTTAGCATTTTTCTATGAACTCGTAGAAAAGAGAGATTTCTGGACGTCACTGAGATCAGCGTAACTGAGTTTATGAATTCTTTTTTCCTTTGGGAAAAAATTAGATTTGAATCCAGACGCAATAGAAAGCTTTTATATTCTGGATACGGGTGTTTAGATGTATGCTTTTGTGGCAGCAGGAGCTGGTCATGGCAACGTGTGGGGGAGATGTTTATCTTGGGATAAATATTTGGGTGGGAGGTTTGTGTTTCAAGACACTGAGCACTAATTGTAAATGAAACCATTTCGCTGTGATTTAATCACTTCTTACTCATTCTCTTGTAGGATCTTGTGGAAGCAGATTATGTACATTAGGGAGACACAGATCATGCTTTTCCATTGAGTAAATCTGCTAGAGGAAAAGGCATTATTACTTACTTCCCTACCTCCTTTTTAGACACAGGAGAGAATAGAAATCTCATTACTAAAAAAACAAAAAGGACAACAAACTTTTGCAGGAAATTATTGACTCCTGAGACAGGAGACCTCAGCCTGATATAGCAAAGAGAACACTGGCCAGGAAGAGAGGAGACCTTAGTTATAGACTGATGGCCCTCCTCTCAAGCTGCGGGACGTGGGGAATTGATCCCAAAGTCTATGGAAGGAGGATAACAATTCCAACCTCCTGAGGTCATTTTGAGGATTAAAAGAGACGAAATATATCTAAAGTGCTTACTTAACCCAGTATCTGACACATAGTAGGCACCCAGTAAATGCTAGTGAGCTTCTTACCCTTTGACTGACATTGACATCATATTCATAAGAGTCCCAGAAATTTGAAAGACAATATGTCCTCTACCTTCACCCTACCCTCCACAAGAGCTTCTGTCTTTTTCCCAGTAAGAGCTTTTATTTTAACAAAGGCACATTAAATACTACTTATTTCCTTTTGTGCATGCTGTGGGTTGTGATTTTTTTTGCATTTGTATATAAAGTCAGTAGTCAGTGCCAGTTTCCCTTTCCCCTGGGGGCTGTAATTGCCATGTTAATTTAAAGTTCTGATTGCGGAACCGAGTGCAGCCCTGACGCCCTCCGTCCGCATGGCCCTGGCTGTGCTGTGTGTGGGTCCAGGCACGTAGTGCTCCCTGTACTTAACATCGTTTGGGATGAAGTTTCCAGGACCACGATCTCACAGACAGTGTTTCATAACCTCAAACTCTGGGTTTGAGGTTAGTCTGGAAATGAAAAGCTATTTGGGTTTCCCACAGCCGAGAAGTAAGAGGATGGGGCATATCTAAGGTAACCTGGCAGAGCCAGACCTGGGGGGCTTCTTTGGGAGCTGGAAGCCAGGTGTGATTCATGCCAGGATGTTTCAGTCCAGGCAGAACCAGCTGTGTGTGTGTATGTGTGTGTGTTCATGTGTGTGTGCGAAGTTCACGATCTTGTCTTTCTCATCTGGACATTTTTAAAAAAAATAAATTTATTTACTTTATTTATTTTTGGCTGTGTTGGGTCTTCGTTGCTGTGCGTGGGCTTTCTCTAGTTGCGGTGAGTGGGGTCTACTCTTTGTTGCGCTGCGCGGGCTTCTCATTGCGGTGGCTTCTCTTGTTGGGGAGCACGGACTCTAGGCGTGCAGGCTTCAGTAGTTGTGGCATGTCAGCTCAGTAGTTGTGGCTCGCAGGCTGTAGAGCGCAGGCTCAGTAGTTGTGGCACACGGGCTTAGTTTCTCCGCAGCATGTGGGATCTTCCCGGACCAGGGCTCGAACCCGTGTCCCCTGCTTTGGCAGGTGGATTCTTAACCACTGTGCCACCAGGGAAGCCCTGGACATTTATTTATTGCCTTCTTTCCATTTTCTCCTGCCCCCCAGTCCAACTTCTGTTTCAGCCTCCACCAGATGAAATTTTTAAAACATGGACACTCTGCTTCTTAAAACGCTTTCTGTGGCTTCCTCTCACCTATACTACAAACGGCACACTCGTTCGTGCAATGTCCATGGCCCCTGTCAAGGGGCCTCTCAGCCTAGCAGCCTCATCTCTCCTCCACCATGTGCTCTGTGCCTGCCTACCCCAAACGCGTTAAAGATCTCCAGTGCACACCAGGCTGTCTCTCAGCCCAGGTCTTTGTGCCTGCTGGTCCCTTGCTCCTCTTAATTCTGACAGCGCCAGTGTCACTTCCTCTGAAAAGCCTTCCTGACAGCTCCAGACCGAATATAGGCTTTTTCTATTGTATCCCATTGATTATTCCACTGCCATGGCTCTTATCACACTCCTGATGAGTTATTTTTTGGCTTTTATTTTTACCTTACCCACTCTAATAGGATCCCCCACAGACAGTAACTATTCTGTCAGTTTTTTGGGATTTTTTCATCTTAGAACAGTTTTTTTTTTAATTTATTTTTTATTTATTTTCTTATTAGTCATCCATTTTATATACATCAGTGAATACATGTCAATCCCAATCTCCCAATTCATCACACCACCACCCCCACCCCCCCACGGCTTTCCCCCCTTGGTATCCATACGTTTGTTCTCTACATCTGTGTCTCAATTGCTGCCCTGCAAACCAGTTCATCTGTACCATTTTCTAGGTTCCACATATATGCGTTAATATACGATATTTGTTTTTCTTTTTCTGACTTACTTCACTCTGTATGACAGTCTCTAGATCCATCCACGTCACTACAAATGGCCCAATGTCATTCATTTTCATGGCTGAGTAATATTCCATTGTATATATGTATCATATCTTCTTTATCCATTCGTCTGTCATTGGGCATTTAGGTTGCTTCCATGACCTGACTATTGTAAATAGTGCTGCAATGAACATTGGGGTGCATGTGTCTTTTTGAATTATGGTTTTCTCTGGGTATATGCCCAGTAGTGGGATTGCTGGGTCATATGGTAATTCTATTTTTAGTTCTTTAAGGAACCTCTGTACTCTTCTCCGTAGTGGCTGTATCAATTTACATTCCCACCAGCAGTGCAAGAGGGTTCCCTTTTCTCCACATCCTCTCCAGCATTTGTTGTTTGTAGATTTTCAGATGATGCCCATTCTAACTGGTGTGAAGTGATACCTCATTGTAGTTTTGATTTGCATTTCTCTAATAATTACTGATGTTGAGCAGCTTTTCATGTGCTTCTTGGCCATCTGTATGTCTTCTTTGGAGAAATGTCTATTTAGGTCTTCTGCCCATCTTTGGATTGGGTTGTTTGTTTTTTTAATATTGAGTTGCATGAGCTGTTTATATATTTTAGAGATTAATTCTTTGTCTTATGATTCATTTGCAAATATTTTCTCCCATTCTGAGGGTTGTCTTTTGGTCTTGTTTATGGTTTCCTTTGCTGTGCAAAAGCTTTTAAGTTTCACTAGGTCCCATTTGTTTATTTTTGTTTTTATTTCCATTACTCTAGGAGGTGGATCAAAAAAGATCTTGCTGTGATTTATGTCAAAGAGTGTTCTTCCTATGTTTTCCTCTAGGAGTTTTATAGTGTCCAGTCTTACCTTGAGGTCTCTAATCCATTTTGAGTTTATTTTTGTGTATGGTGTTAGGGAGTGTTCTAATTTCATTCTTTTACATGTAGCTGTCCAGTTTTCCCAGCACCACTTATTGAAGAGACTGTCTTTTCTCCATTGTATATCCTTGCCTCCTTTGTCATAGATTAGTTGACCATAGGTGGGTTGTGCCAGTACCATATTGTCTTGATTACTGTAGCTTTGTAGTATAGTCTGAAGTCAGGGTGTCTGATTCTTCCAGCTCCATTTTTTTCCCTCAAGAATGCTTTGGCTATTCGGGGTCTTTTGTGTCTCCATACAAATTTTAAGATTTTTTGTTCTAGTTCTGTAAAAAATGCCATTGGTAATTTGAGAGGGATTGCATTGAATCTGTAGATTGCTTTGGGTAGTAGAGTCATTTTCACAATATTGATTCTTCCAATCCAAGAACATGGTATATCTCTCCATCTGTTTCTATCATTTTTAATTTCTTTCATCAGTGTTTTATAGTTTTCTGCATACAGGTCTTTTGTCTCCCTAGGTAGGTTTATTCCTAGGTATTTTATTCTTTTTGTTGCAATGGTAAATAGGAGTGTTTCCTTAATTTCTCTTTCAGATTTTTCATCATTAGTGTATAGGAATGCAAGAGATTTCTGTGCATTAATTTTGTATCCTGCAACTTTACCAAATTCATTGATTAGCTCCAATAGTTTTCTGGTGGCATCTTTAGGATTCTGTATGTATAGTATCATATCATCTGCAAACACTGACAGTTTTACATCTTCTTTTCCAATTTGTATTCCTTTTATTTCTTTTTCTTCCCTGATTGCTGTGGCTAGTACTTCCAAAACTATGTTGAATAATAGTGGTGAGAGTGGACATCCTTGTCTCGTTCCTGATCTTAGAGGAAATGCTTTCAGTTTTTCACCATTGAGAATGATGTTGGCTGTGGGTTTGTCATATATGGCCTTTATTATGTTGAAGTAGGTCCCCTCTATGCCCACTTTCTGGAGAGTTTTTATCATAAATGGGTGTTGAATTTTGTCAAAAGCTTTTCCTGCATCTATTGAGATGATCATATGGTTTTTCTTCTTCAATTTGTTAATATGGTGTATCAGATTGATTGATTTGCGTATATTGAAGAATCCTTGCATCCCTGGGATAAATCCCACTTGATCATGGTGTATGATCCTTTTAATGTGTTGTTGCATTCTGTTTGCTAGTATTTTGTTGAGGATTTTTGCGTCTATATTCATCAGTGATATTGGTCTGTAATATTCTTTTTTTGTAGTATCTTTGTCTGGTTTTGGTATCAGGGTGATGGTGGCCTCATAGAATGAGTTTGGGAGTGTTCCTTCCTCTGCAATCTTTTGGAAGAGTTTGAGAAGGATGGGTGTTAGCTCTTCTCTAAATGTTTGATAGAATTCACCTGTGAAGCCATCTGGTCCTGGACTTTTGTTTGTTGGAAGATTTTTAATCACAGTTTCAATTTCATTACTTGTGATTGGTCTGTTCATATTTTCTATTTCTTCCTGGTTCAGTCTTGGAAGGTTATACCTTTCTACGAATTTGTCCATTTCTTCCAGGTTTTCCATTTTATTGGCATAGAGCTGCTTGTAGTAGTCTCTTAGGATGCTTTGTATTTCTGCAGTGTCCGTTGTAACTTCTCCTTTTTCATTTCTAATTTTATTTATTTATTTTTTTAATTAATTTTATTTATTTATTTTTGGCTGTGTTGGGTCTTCGTTTCTGTGTGAGGGCTTTCTCCAGTTGTGGCAAGCGGGGGCCACTCTTTATCGCGGTGCGCGGGCCTCTCACTCTCGCGGCCTCTCTTGTTGCGGAGCACAGGCTCCAGACGCGCAGGCTCAGCAGTTGTGGCTCACGGGCCCAGCCGCTCCGTGGCATGTGGGATCTTCCCAAACCAGGGCTCGAACCCATGTCCCCTGCATTGGCAGGCAGACTCTCAACCACTGCGCCACCAGGGAAGCCCTCTAATTTTATTGATTTGAGTCCTCTCCCTCTTTTTCTTGATGAGTCTGGCTAATGGTTTATCAATTTTGTTTATCTTCTCAAAGAACCAGCTTTTAGTTTTATTTATCTTTGCTACAGTTTTCTTTGTTTCTATTTCATTTATTTCTGCTCTGATCTTTATGATTTTTTTTCCTTCTGCTAACTTTGGGTTTTGTTTGTTCTTCTTTCTCTAGTTCCTTTAGGTGTAAGGTTAGATTGTTTATTTGAGATGTTTCTTGTTTCCTGAGGTAGGCTTGTATAGCTATAAACTTCCCCCTTAGAACTGCTTTTGCTGCATCCCGTAGGTTTTGGATTGTCATGTTTTCATTGTCATTTGTCTCTAGATATTTTGTGATTTCCTCTTTGATTTCTTCAGTGATCTCTTGGTTATTTAGTAACGTATTGTTTAACCTCCATGTGTTTGTGTTTTTTACATTTTTATCCCTGTAATTGATTTCTAATCTCATAGCGTTGTGGTCAGAAAAGATGCTTGATATGATTTCAATTTTCTTAAATTTACCGAGGCTTGATTTGTGACCGAAGATGTCATCTATCCTGGAGAATGTTCCGTGCGCACTTGAGAAGAAAGTGTAATCTGCTGTTTTTGGATGGAATGTCCTATAAATATCAATTAAATCTATCTTTTCTATTATATCATTTAAAGCTTGTGTTTCCTTATTAATTTTCTGTTTTGATGATGTGTCCATTGGTGTAAGTGAGGTATTAAAGTCCCCCACTATTATTGTGTTACTGTCGATTTCCTCTTTTAGAGCTGTTAGCAGTTGCCTTATGTATTGAGGTGCTCCTATGTTGGGTGCATATGTATTTATAATTGTTATATCTTCTTCTCGGATTGATCCCTTGATCATGACGTTGTGTCCTTCCTTGTCTCTTGTAACATTCTTTATTTTAAAGTCTATTTTATCTGATATGAGTATTGCTACTCCAGCTTTCTTTTGATTTCCATTTGCATGGAATATCTTTTTCCATCCCCTCACTTTCAGTCTGTATGTGTCCCTAGGTCTGAAGTGGGTCTCTTGTAGACAGCATATATATGGGTCTTGTTTTTGTATCCATTCAGAGAGCCTGTGTCTTTTGGTTGGAGCATTTAATCCATTAATGTTTAAGGTATTTATTGATATGTATGTTCCTATGACCATTTTCTTAATTGTTTTAAGTTTGCTTTTGTAGGTCCTTTTCTTCTCTTGTGTTTCCTACTTAGTGAAGTTCCTTTAGCACTTGTAGAGCTGGTTTGGTGGTGCTGAATTCTCTTAGCTTTTGCTTGTCTGTAAAGCTTTTGATTTCTCCATCGAATCTGAGTGAGATCTTTGCTGGGTAGAGTAATCTTGGCTGTAGTTTCTTCCCTTTCATCACTTTAAGTATATCATGCCACTCCCTTCTGGCTTGTAGAGTTTCTGCTGAGAAATCAGCTGTTAACCTTATGGGAGTTCCCTTGTATGTTATTTGTCATTTTTCCCTTGCTGCTTTCAATAATTTTTCTTTGTCTTTAGTTTTTGCCAATTTGATTACTATGTGTCTTGGTGTGTTTCTCCTTGGGTTTATCCTGTATTGAACTCTCTGGGCTTCCTGGACCTGGGTGGTTATTTCCTCTCCCATGTTAGGGAAGTTTTCGACTATAATCTCTTCACATATTTTCTCGGGTCCTTTCTCTCTCTCTTTTCCTTCTGGGACCCCTATAATGCGATTGTTGTTGCATTTAATGTTGTCCCAGAGGTCTCTTAGCCTGTCTTCATTTCTTTTCATTCTTTTTTCTTTATTCTCTTCCGCAGCAGTGAATTCTACCATTCTGTCTTCCAGGTCACTTATCTGTTCTTCTGCCTCAGTTATTCTGCTATTGATTCCTTCTAGTGTATTTTTTATTTCAGTTATTGTATTGTTCATCTCTGTTTGTTTGTTCTTTAATTCTTCTAGATCTTTGTTAAACATCTCTTGCATCTTCTCGATCTTTGCCTCCATTCTTTTTCCGAGGTCCTGGGTCATCTTCACTATCATTATTCTGAATTCTTTTTCTGGAAGATTGCCTATCTCCATTTCATTTAGTTGTTTTTCTGGGGTTTTATCTTGTTCCTTCATCTGGTACAGAGCCCTCTGCCTTTTCATCTTGTCTATCTTTCTGTGAATGTCGTTCTGTCAGTTTTTGTAGTTTCAAGAGCCTGGCTTAGGGCTTCACACACATAGCAGGTGCTTCCTAATATTTATTAATTGAATGAGTTCATGGGTTCATGCACTGAATGTGCATGCCTAGATATTAGTTGTGGATAAGACCCAGCCATTTTTAGTCTTGAAACCCCTTAAGGATACTGGATACAGATACCATTAGTGCTCATTTTGGACTCCATTTTATACTTCTTTTAGTCCTTATGTAGATGCAAGAACAGTGGTAAACAAACAGCAAATCCTTGACATACAGGATCTTGAGCTTCTCATTTCCTGCATAGATGCACTCCTATGGCCTCACGGCATCAGAAAGCCTAGATTTTAGACCCTCCTGTGCTGATTACCAGCCTCTGTGTAACTACAAGCAAAGCACTTACTGTAAAAAACAGAAATTAACATTTTTAGGGACACCTTCACATACCTTTCTCGTTTAATTCCCCACAACACCCTTGGAGGTAGTCATTTATCTATTCACTTTGTTGAGGATGATGAAACTGGGATTGGAGAAGTTAAATAACTTGCCCAAGATCCCATTCACAGCACACAGAAAAGCCAGAGTACGCATGCAGCTCTGGTTCCCGAACCTGTGCGTGTTCTGCTTGACAGCTTTATCCTCTTCGAGTCTCAGTTTCCCCATCTGCAACCTCCCAGGACTGTTGGGGGAGTGAGGAAGAAAGGAGGCTGTGCAGTGCCCTGCAGGTCGTCCCGGGCCTCCTGATGCGGGGAGAGTTGTTGCTCTGGCCTTTCATCTGGATGGTGCTCCCCCTGAACCAGGGCTGGCTGCAGTGGTTGGGCAATGCTCAGCCACTGCTCTTTAGTCCAGGCCATGACCTTGATCCCTCTCTTTATGAGTGTTTACTCTATTGCCAGGCAGCCTCCTAAAAGCACTTCATAGTCATTATCTCAGTTTATGCTTCATAAAAATCCCTTAGGTAAATCTCTCAAGGTAAATACCATAATTAGCCCCATTTTATAGGTAAGTAAAACTGAGGCACACAGGATGTAATAGCCATCCCTAAGGTCTTATAGGGAATTAAACCCACGAAGTCTGGGGCCAAACCTCCCCCACCCTGCCCTCCAGCGCTCTTAACCCCCAGGCAGAACTGCCTCCTGTTCCTTCAACCCTCAGAAGCTTCAGGCTTCTGCAAGGACCCAGGTTTCTTCCCTGTGACCCTGGTAGGCTGGTAAGTGGTCTCTGCCACCACTGCCTGACACTGTGGGAACTTTAACCCTGAGCCTTCCCAGGACATGGGGACTAGGTTGAACAAAACAGCCCCCAAAGAACCACGGAGGGAAATAATCCAGTTGAAAGACCAGAGTTCCAATAGTGGCTCCACCAGTTAACCAGGTTGTGCTGGTCCCTCCACCTCTAAGTCAGTTTCCTTTACCTGTAAAATGAGGTAGCAACATCTCTGAGCTGTTCTGGGAAATGACACAGATTCTCTGTAATCAATAAACCCTTGTCTCAGTGAGCTTGGGCTGCCAGAACAAAATACCGTAGCCTGGGCGGCTTAAACAACAGACATATATTTTTCACAGTTCTGGAGGCTGGGAGTCCAAGATTAGGGTGCCAGCATGGTCAGGTTCTGCTGAGAGCCCTCTTCCTGGCTTGCAGACTGCTGCCTTCTCGCTGTGTGTTCCCATGGCCTTTCCTGGGAGCATACTCCTGTGGAGAGAGAAAACTCTGCCTTCATGATCTCATCTGAACCTAATTACCTCCCAAAGGTTCCACCTCCAAATACCGTCATGCTGGAGGTTAGAGCTTCAATATATGAATTTAGGGGGGACACAAACATTCAATCCTTTGACGGCCCACGACCTGCAGTAGTCGTCATCATGATGTTAATGAGGAAGAGGAAGATGATTGTAGCACCAGTCACTAAGACCTCTGAGTTTGGGGGACATATTAAGGTCACCTGCAAAACCCTCATGCCTCAAGTCCATGGGCAGTTCCTAATTTTCTAACAGTGCCTGGGGACATCCAGGGTGGAGCAAAGATAGAATCTCACCTCTCAGCAACTGCCTCGGAGAATCTGTCTAAATTAACTTTTATTGTTCCTTATCATCCATCACAGTTTCAGTGCGTCCTAAGGGAGCAAGCAACAGATAGTGTTTAAAGAAACTTGCGGAAAGGTTTCCCAGAAACATGACAATGGACAAATCAGCTGCTATCTATGCCCCCTTTTTTTCAAGAACAACAACAATAACAAAAAAAACCAAATAAAAAACCACACAGAACCCAGAACCATTTTCCAGCCCATAAACGTGATCTTCTCTCTTTCTTGAGCTTTCACTCACAGTAGACAATGCCTCGGATATGGGACTAAAATGCCACTAGTCACCCTTTATCGTCTGGATAATTGTCTTTTGGAGGCATGACCATTTATTTCAAATCCAAAGCCACAGCTCTGCCGAGAGACAGGTAAGCACAGGATCTGACTGTGAGTTGAGAAAACTGGTAAGTCTGCACTCCCAGAGGTCATGCTGCCAATTAACTGACACGATGGTCACCATCAGGAGGCAAGTGTGGAGCCTCATGGCTGCCCAGGCTGCTGGGGGTTAAGAGTAGGGAGAAGCCAGCCCTGGCACTGGTGCAGGTGACTCACATGTAGAGGCATGTGCCCTAGGCTCTGGCCCCCATATTCCTTGGTTCATTTGGGGCATTTACATCCGGGCCTCCACCTCTGACTGACAGGTAGAGACTCCCCTGACCCCCCTCTCTCTGGTCCTCCACCTGTCTCCTCCCTCTCTTCCTCCTCCTGCTTTTCTTTTCCTTCCCTTCTTCATGCCCAGGATGGTGTGTGTTGGAATGGAAGGAGAGGGGTGTATTTTGGATGGGATTTGGAGACTGAATTAGTGGAACATATCAGTCAAAGGAGAATAGGTGAAAGAGGGAAATTCTGGTCCCTTTTTGTTCTTCTCTTCTGGACTCCAAAGGCAACATGATGGCAGAGTTAGCTGCTCCCATCTCAGCTCTGTCACTGTGGGTGGCCAGTCACGTAACTGCTCTGAGTCCCAGTTCCCCATCTAGATGGGGAGATGTAACCTCACAGCATCACTGTGATAAGCCGGTGAGATAGCCAATGTGAATATGGCTTGAAAGTGCTATTTATGATAACACTTACATTAATTATAACATCAAGAGTCATAGCACTTGCTGTGTGCCAAGTACTGATCAAAGCCTTTTACGTATACTGACTCTTTTATATCTCGTAATAACTTTTGGAGGTAGGTACTATTATTAACCCCATTTTACAGAATTTGAAACTGAGGCACAGAATTAAGTAACTTGCTCAAGATCACACAGCTAGTGGATGGTGGAGCTGGGATTCAAATCAGAGCTATCTAGCTCCAGGGTCTATGCTCTTAATCACTCTTCTATAAACATTAGCCACAGTCTTACAAGGAGAAAGATGCACGGGTCCTGGTAGAGTAGACAATGTCCCACTCCTGTCTGCACTGTCCCTTGGCTTCCCTTTGGGCAGTGGCCTCAGTCCTCTCTACTGGGAGCCACCCGTCCTCCGTGCAGCCCATCTTGTCTGCCGCATTGCTGGGATCTGCTCCATCTCCAGGATTCTAGACTGTGTCAAGTGAAAATTCACCTCCTTCCTGTTCTGCCAGAAACTCAGCGTAGGCACCTCTGCGCTGTTGATTTCTTCCATCTCTACCCCCTAACCCTCCGCCCGCTGCCATACATACAAATGTTTCCTGTCCTGAGGTCCTGTTGACTCTGCCTTTCCAGTGTGTCTCTCACTTTTGGATTCCTGGTGCCACTGTCCCTGTGCAGGTCTCATTGTGCGCTGCCGTCTGTCACGGCGCCGTCCTGACTACTTGCTTCTGTCGGCCACACACCCTGCACCAAGACAGCTTCCGAAGGCTTTGCTCTGTCGTGCGCTGTCCTATTTGGAAAGATTCAGCCACCCATTGCCTGACAGCTCAACCTCCTCAGCCTGTCGTTTAAGGTCTCCTGTGATCAGACCTCTCCAGCCTGGCTCCCCCCATTACTTACCTTCACACATGCTGTGACCCAGGAAAACACAACTCCCCACTCTTCCTGAAAGTGCCTTGGCATTCCTGCCTCTTTGCCTTTGCTCAAGCTGTCCTACCTCCTGAAAGGACCTCTCTGCACCAGCCTCCATCTTCATTTGTGCCTAGGAAACCCTGAGGCCTGTGGCAGATGCTTCTTCTTGAGAAACCTTTCGTGATGCATCTGACGGACATGCTGTCTTCCTCCTCTGGGCCCCTCTAGCACTGTTCTCTGTTGCCCTCTGGCCTAGGGAAGAGCATGCACACTTGGTTTCAGATCAACCTGGATCTGTGTCCCAGATACCTGTGCAAATACCTTCCTCTCCCTCACGTCCACCTCTCCCAGAGCAATGGAGTCTCAGTGTCCTGTCTGGTCCCCTTTTATTTCTCTTATTACATTTCTCCTTCATGCCCTTATTTTCTAGTTATTTTAATGTAGAAAGTGGAATGTGCCATTTAACAATAGGGGCTTTAGAACTAGCATTATGTGGGTTTAAATTCTGGCTTTGCCTCCCCTAACTATGTGACTTTGGGCAGATTGTCTAAGCATGTTGTGCTCAGTTTCCTAATCGATAAAATAGGGTTGAGTACCCCTCCTGTGGTTGTTATGAGAACGAACTGCATTAGTACCGTGAAGCTCTCGGAACAGTGCCTGGCGCACAGTAAGTGACTAAATGGCAAGTTGTCCTGGGTCACATCTGTACTGTGTCAACAAGCTGACTGGGGACCCTGGAGCCACCTCCTACTTTGCAGAGGCGAGTTTCTCTGGCCAAAGAATAAGAAACCAAACCCTCAGCCAGACCACACAGCACTTGGTGGTTACTCAGTGGTCATCGCTGGAATGCGGAGCTGAGACCCACAGCGTTCTTCTGTGGGAACCCTCGACATCCTGACTCTGCGTCCCTGGGCACTGGGCTCGTGTGGTGCTTGGGAAGAGAGTGACTAAGTGCTGCTGTTCAGCTGTGGTGACTGACTCACGAATGAGAGGGTTGAAGGATGGGGACTTGGAAAGCCCACACCTCCTTGTGGGTTTCCTCTCAGTACAGCCCTGCTCTGGGGCCTGGGGCTTCCATAGAGGAGCGATGCCTAAGGGGGCTTCCTGTGACTGCCCAGCACCTGGGTGCCCTGAAGGAAACCACCTGCCTCCACCATCACTCATACTTCCTGTGCCGGCCCAAGGCCCCGGAGAGCAGCTCTGCTCCCCTGATCTCCTCTGTACCCCCTTCGCAGTGGGACAGCTGATTGTCACAGGGAATTGATGCCGGAAAGAACCTTGGGGACCGGGAGTTCCTCACTGTGCAGATATGGACACAGATGTCGCAGGAGAGTTAGCAGTGCAGTCAGAACTGGAACCCTAAGGACTGATTCCCAAGTCTGTGTTCTTTTCAGGAAACCTTGTTAAAGTGAAAGGATGAATCCGCTTGGCCTTGGTGGGAGGAGTGGGCAGAATCAGGTACAGGCGAGCGAGTCCCAGGAGCACAGCTTAGCACAGGCTGCAGCCAGCTGTCTGCTTTCACTTCCCAGCTCCTCTGTTTACTCTCTCCTCCGCGAGCTGTGAGGCTGGTGCAGCAGCCCTCCTGGGAAAGAGGCTCTGCCCAGGCTGCCCACTCATGGTCCCAGCGTCTCTCAAACGTATCCCTGTTGGAGGTACCCCCGTTCACACCATGACCTCGGCCTCAGGCAGGCCCCTGGGGGGTCCGTGGACAAGGGGCTTAGCCTCTTGGAGCCTCCGTTTCTCCTTCTGAAATCTTCTGCACTACATTAAATGAATTCATGAGAGCCAGCCCTCAGAACAGCGTCTGGCATAGAGTAGGCATCTAACGTGCAGAGTCTATTATTTGTTACTGCCTTTTATCTGTAAGATCTTCTCTCAGATTGTCTTTATTATGCCAGTGGTTCCAGATGCCTCAGAATCACCTAAGGAGCTCTGTAGATGATACAGCCTGATTTAGTAGGTTTGGGATGGGGCTGGGGACCTTTTTAAAGTTTACGAAGAAGATTCTGATGTGCGCTTGGATACGGGAACATAGCCCCCTCATTGCCCCCAATTTTCCCATCCTGAGTCTTGCTCTAGTTTTTTCACATTTTTTCATTCCCTACAACTTAAAGCCAGTTTTGTATGTGGGCTGCCCTCCGTTTTGGAAAGTTCTGACTCAGTCTCTAATATGTCTGTCCTTCTTAATGAGCTACATCCCACCAAGACATTGACGTGCAGAGAACAGGGCTCTGTTCTCTCCGGAGGCAGGAAGGAGAGCACAGGGATTGAAAACACTGGGCTTCGGAATTGGAAATCCCAGCGTTCAAATCCCAGGTCTGTCTTTTACTGACTGTGTGACCTTCGGCAAGTTGCTTTATCCCCCCAAACCAAGCCCCAGGACCACCATTTGTGAACTGCCTGTGAAGCATTTTGGGCTGCCCAGCACCTGTAATTCAGTACGTAGTATCTTTCCCCCAAACCATCAGTTCTTGGGCGTCCTGTTTCTCAGGGCCACAGTGACCTGGGCTCATCCGTGACTCGGTCGGTCCGTCCTCTCCTGCATCTTGTCCATTCTCTTTTGGAATGGGGGCACCCACCAGCACCCTCTAACTGCCTGCAGCCCGTCGCCCCGCCCCCTTCAAAGTTCTGGATGGCCCCAGATCATTGCCCCTCGGGGGCTCCTTATCAACTGTCACTTCCTTTCAACCCTTTGCCTGCAAACTTGTGCAGCAGTGGACAGACAGCAACCGGGGCCTGAGCAATCCTTTGAAAATCCTGACTCAGGTCTCCGACAGATTACTCACACGTATTAACAAGATTATTCACGAAATAACAACAGTTTCTGAGGAGAAATGCTGGAGGTTGGTATTCCGAGAAGATGCCAGCAAGTGTGTTTAATTCAGGCCAAAGGCCTGATTTGATGAAATCTGTTACGTCCTGTTGATTTTTCTTCGCATTTGGACTTGTTTGAGGTAAATACTGTGGGAGGTATGGTTTTTTACCTAAAATTGTAGTGTTGCTTTTGGGCTTAGAATCTTGTGTGTAAAGCACCAAGTCACTGTGTAAACTCTGTAACAAAGAAAAGGCCAGAAACACAGTCCCAGTGGCCTGTTTCACAGAAACCCAGGGAGAGCACCATCCATGGCATTATGGGGGCACAGGAGAGTCAGTGGGGACAAACCCACTCAGGTGTCCAGCTCAGGCCCCTGGGGTGGGAGGCATTTACAAATGCAAAGTCTGGCTGCATTTGTAAAACACTTCAACCAAATGTTTTCCGTCAGGGCCTTGTGACAGACATCCATACTTCTGCTGCTGTGTTCTTTTTCCTTTATTAATAACAGAGGTGAATCCGTGTGGCTCAGACCTTTTGTTCATATGCTATTTGCACGGCCTTGAAATCTCTTCGTCAAAGAACTCTTTGGGGAAACCCTGTACAGAAAACAGATCAAAGCAATGAAAGGTTCATCAGGGGATTTAGACCTTTATTGCAAGCCATTGTTTGTGGACCCCGTGAAGTTCCCCGGGTTCTGCAGCTCTGAGGCAAGCACCCGTGTGGGCGTTGTTCAGACGCAGTTTCCTCTTCTGCATGCTTCATACTGTCTCACTGTCGTGCTGCAGGTTTAGCAGAATTAAACCTCAGCAGTTCCAATTTAGATTGTTATTCACATCCAGCTTCAATCACAATCCCTCACACATCAAAGCTGGCTAGGGAGGCCCCTGACAGTGGTGGGTGGGTGGGTGAGAAGCCCAACCAGCAGGGTAATTTCTGTAAGCTGCCTTCTTAGGTAAGAATGATTGCTTTGCTCAGAACCTCAGACACCCCTGCCCTGTGTCCGACAGGTCTGACAACCCAGGGCATAGCAGATACTCAGGACAGTAAGAATTGACTTTAGGACTGGAGGACAGTGCAGATGGTAGCCAATATTTTTTCTAACAGAGAGGAAAACAAAAGCTTTATTTATTTACTTATTTTAACATCTTTGTTGGAGTATAATTGCTTTACAATGGTGTGTTAGTTTCTGCTTTATAACAAAGTGAATCAACTATACGTATACATACATCCCCATGTCTCCTCCCTCTGCGTCTCCCTCCCACTCTCCCTATCCCTCTAGGTGGTCACAAAGCACCGAGCTAATCACCCTGTACTATGCGGCTGTTTCGCACTAGCTAGCTATTTTACATTTGGTAGTGTATATAAGTCCATGCCACTCTCTCACTTCTTCCCAGCTTACCTTGCCCCCTCCCCGTGTCCTCAAGTCCATTCTCTATGTCTGCGTCTTTATTCCTGTCCTGCCCCTAGGTTCTTCAGAACCTTTTTTTTTTTTTTTTTAGATTCCATATATATGTGTTAGCATACAGTATTTGTTTTTCTCTTTCTGATTTACTTCACTCTGTGTGACAGACTCTAGGTCCATCCACCTCACTACAAATAACTCAGTTTTGTTTCTTTTTATGGCCGAGTAATATTCCATTGTATATATGTACCACATCTTCTTTATCCATTCATCTGTCGGTGGACACTTAGGTTGCTTCCATGTCCTGGCTATTATAAACAGTGCTGCAATGAACATTTTGGTACATGACTGTTTTTGAATTATGGTTTTCTCAGGGTATATGGCCAGTAGTGGGATTGCTGGGTCGTATGGTAGTTCTATTTTTAGTTTTTTAAGGAACCTCCATACTCTTCTCCACAATGGCTGTATCAATTTACATTCCCACCAAGAGGGTTCCCTTTTCTCCACACCCTCTCCATCATTTATTGTTTGTAGACTTTTTGATGATGACCATTCTGACTGGTGTGAGGTGATACCTCATTGTAGTTGTGATTTGAATTTCTCTAATGATTAGTGATGTTGAGCATCCTTTCATGTGTTTGTTGGCAATCTGTATATCTTCTTTGGAGAAATGTCTATTTAGGTCTTCTGCCCATTTTTGGATTAGGTTGTTTGTTTTTTTCATATTGAGTTGCATGAGCTGCTTATAAATTTTGGAGGTTAATCGTTTGTCAGTTGCTTCATTTGCAAATATTTTCTCCCATTCTGAGGGTTGTCTTTTCGTCTTGTTTATGTTTTCCTTTGCTGTGCAAAAGCTTTTAAGTTTCATTAGGCCCCATTTGTTTATTTTTGCTTTTATTTCCATTTCTCTAGGAGGTGGGTCAAAAAGGATCTTGCTGTGATTTATGTCATAGAGTGTTCTGCCTATGTTTTCCTCCAAGAGTTTTATAGTGTCTGTCCTTACATTTAGGTCTTTAATCCATTTTGAGTTTATTTTTGTGTATGTTGTTAGGGAGTGTTCTAATTTCATTCTTTTACATGTAGCTGTCCAATTTTCTTAGCACGACTTACTGAAGAGGCTGTCTTTTCTCCTTTGTATATTCTTGCCTCCTTTATCAAAGAAAAGGTGACTGTACGTGCGTGGGTTGATCTCTGGGCTTTCTATCCTGTTCCATTGATCTATATTTCTGTTTTTGTGCCAGTACCATACTATCTTGATTACTGTAGCTTTGTAGTGTAGTCTGAAGTCCAGGAGCCTGATTCCTCCAGCTATGTTTTTCTTTCTCAAGATTGCTTTGGCTATTCGGGGTCTTTTATGTTTCCTTACAAATTGTGAAATTTTTTGTTCTAGTTCTGTGAAAAATGCCATTGGTAGTTTGATAGGGATTGCATTGACTCTGTAGATTGCTTTGGGTAGTAGAGTCATTTTCACAATGTTGATTCTTCCAATCCAAGAACATGGTATATCACTCCATCTGTTGGTATCATCTTTAATTTCTTTCATCAGTGTCTTATAGTTTTCTGCATACAAGTCTTTTGTCTCCGTAGGTAGGTTTATTCCTAGGTATTTTATTCTTTTTGTTGCAGTGGTAAATGGGAGTGTTTCCTTAATTTCTCTTTCAGATTTTTCATCATTAGTGTATAGGAATGCACGAGATTTCTGTGCATTAATTTTGTATCCTGCTACTTTACCAAATTCATTGATTAGCTCTAGTAGTTTTCTGGTAGAGTCTTTAGGACTCTCTATGTATAGTATCATGTCATCTGCAAACAGTGACCGCTTTACTTCTTCTTTTCCGACATGGATTCCTTTTATTTCTTTTTCTTCTCTGATTGCTGTGGCTAAAACTTCCAAAACTATGTTGAATAATAGTGGTGAGAGTGGACAACCTTGTCTTGCTCCTGATCTTAGAGGAAATGGTTTCAGTTTTTCACCACTGAGAACGACGTTGGCTGTGGGTTTGTCATATATGGCCCTTATTATGTTGAGGTAAGGTCCCTCTATGCCTACTTTCTGGAGGGTTTTTATCATAAATCGGTGTTGAATTTTGTCGAAAGCTTTTTCTGCATCTATTGAGATGATCATATGGTTTTTATCCTTCAATTTGTTAATATGGTGTATCACATTGATTGATTTGTGTATATTGAAGAATCCTTGCTTTCCTGAGATAAACCCCACTTGATCATGGTGTATGATCCTTTTAATGTGCTGTTGGATTCTGTTTGTTAGTGTTTTGTTGAGGATTTTGCATGTATGTTCATCAGTGACATTGGCCTGTCGTTTTCTTTCTTTGTGACATCTTTGTCTGGTTTTGGTATCAGGGTGATGGTTGCCTCATAGAATGAGTTTGACAGTGTTCCTCCCTCTGCTATATTTTGGAAGAGTTTGAGAAGGATAGGTGTTAGCTCTCCTCTAAATGTTTGATAGAATTCGCCTGTGAAGCCATCTGGTCCTGGGCTTCTGTTTGTTGGAAGATTTTTAATCACAGTCTCAATTTCAGTGCTTGTGTTTGGTCTGTTCATATTTTCTATTTCTTCCTGGTTCAGTCTCAGGAAGTTGTGCTTTTGTAAGAATCTGTCCATTTCTTCCAGGTTGTCCATTTTATTGGCATAGAGTTGCTTGTAGTAATCTCTCATGATCCTTTGTATTTCTGCAGTGTCAGTTGTTACTTCTCCTTTTTCATTTCTAATTCTATTGATTTGAGTCTTCTCTCTTTCTTTCCTGATGAGTCTGCCTAATGGTTTATCAATTTTGTTTATCTTCTTAAAGAATCAGCTTTTAGTTTTATTGATCTTTGCTATTGTTTCCTTCATTTCTTTTTCATTTATTTCTGATCTGATCTTTATTATTTCTTTCCTACTGCTAACTTTGGCGTTTTTTTGTTCTTCTTTCTCTAATTGCTTTAGGTGTAAGGTTAGGTTGTTTATTTGAGATGTTTCTTGTTTCTTGAGGTAGGATTGTATTGCTATAAACTTCCCTCTTAGAACTGCTTTTGCTGCATCCCATAGGTTTTGGGTCGTTGTGTTTTCATTGTCATTTGTTTCTAGTTATTTTTTGATTTCCTCTTTGATTTCTTCAGTGATCTCTTGGTTATTAAGTAGTGTGTTTTAGCCTCCATGTGTTTGTATTTTTTACATATTTTTTCCTGTAATTGATATCTAGTCTCATAGTGTTGTGGTCTGAAAAGATACTTGATACGATTTCAGTTTTCTTAAATTTACCAAGGCTTGATTTGTGACCGAAGATATGATCTATCCTGACAAATGTTCCATGAGCACGTGAGAAGAAAGTGTATTCTGTTGTTTTTGGATGGAATGTTCTATAAATATCAATTAAGTCCATCTTGTTTAATGTAACATTTAAAGCTTGTGTTTCCTTATTTATTTTCATTTTGGATGATCTGTCCATTGGTGAAAGTGGGGTGTTAAAGTCCCCTGCTATGATTGTGTTACTGTCAATTTCCCCTTTTATGGCCGTTAGCATTTGCCTTATGTATTGAGGTGCTCCTATGTTGGGTGCATAAATATTTACAATTGTTATATCTTCTTCTTGGATTGATCCCTTGATCATTATGTAGTGTTGTTCTTTGTCTTTTGTAATAGTCTTTATTTTAAAGTCTATATTGTCTGATATGAGAATTGCTACTTCAGCTTTCTTTTGATTTCCATTTGCATGGAATATCTTTTTCCATCCCCTCACTTTCAGTCTGTATGTGTCCCTAGCTCTGAAGTGGGTCTCTTGTAGACAGTATTTATATGGGTCTTGTTTTTGTATCCATTCAGCTAGTCTATGTCTTTTGGTTGGAGCATTTAATCGATTTACATTTAAGGTAGTTATTCATATGTATGTTCCTATTACCATTTTCTTAATTGTTTAGAGTTTGTTATTGTAGGTCTTTTCATTCTCTTGTGTTTCCTGTCTAGAGAAGTTCCTTTGGCATTTGTTGTACAGCTGATTTGGTGGTGCTGAATTCTCTTAATTTTTGCTTGTCTGTAAAAGTTTTCATTTCTCCATCGAATCTGAATGAGATCCTTGCTGGGTAGAGTAATCTTGGTTGTAGGTTTTTCCCTTTCATCCCTTTAAATGTGTCCTGCCACTCCCTTCTGGCTTGCAGAGTTTCTGCTGACAGATCAGCTGTTAACCTTATGGGGATTCCCTTGTATGTTATTTGTTGCTTTTCCCTTGCTGCTTTTAATATTTTTTCATTGTATTTAATTTTTGATAATTTGATTAATATGTATCTTGGTGTGATTTTCCTTGGATTTATCCCCTATGGGACTCTCTGTGCTTCCTGGACTTGAGTAACTATTTCCTTTCCCATATTAGGGAAGTTTTCAACTATAATCTCTTCAAATATTTTCTCAGTCCCTTTCTTTTTCTCTTCTTCTTCTGGGAACCCTATAATTCGAAAGTTGGTGTGTTTAATGTTGTCTCAGAAGTCTCTGAGACTGTCCTCAATTCTTTTCATTCTTTTTTCTTTATTCTGCTCTGCAGTAGTTATTTCCAGTATTTTATCTTCCAGGTCACTTATCAGTTCTTCTGCCTCAGTTATTCTGTTATTGATTCCTTCTAGAGAATTTTTAATTTCATTTATGGTGTTGTTCATGATTGTTTGTTTGCTCTTTAGTTCTTCTAGGTCCTTGTTAAATGTTTCTTTTATTTTCTCCATTGTATTTCCAAGATTTTGGATCATCTTTACTATCATTACTCTGAATTCTTTTTCAGATAGACTGCCTACTTCCTCTTCATTTGTTTGGTCTGGTAGGTTTTTACCTTGCTCCTTCATCTGCTGTGTGTTTTTCTGTCTTCTCATTTTGCTTAACTTACTGTGTTTGGGGTCTCCTTTTCACAGGCTGCAGGTTCGTAGTTCCCGTTGTTTTTGGTGTCTGCTCCCAGTAGCTAAGGTTGGTTCAGTGGGTTGTGTAGGCTTCCTGGTGGCATGGATTGGTGCCTGTGTTCTGGTGGATGAGGCTGGATCTTGTCTTTCTGGTGGGCAGGACCGTGTCCGGTGGTGTGTTTTGGGGTGTCTGTGATCTTATTATGATTTTAGGCAGCCTCTCTGCTAATGGGTAGGGTTGTGTTCCTGTCTTGCTAGTTGTTTGGCATGGGCTGTCCAGCACTGTAGCTCGCTGGTCATTGAGTGGAGCTGTGTCTTAGCGTTGAGATGGAGATCTCTGGGAGAGCTTTCACCGTTTGATATTATGTGGAGCCAGGAGATCTCTGGTGGCCCAATGTCCTGAACTCGGCTCTCCCACCTTAGAGGCACAGACCTGACACACGGCTGGAGCACAAAGACCCTGTCAGTCACATGGCTTTTGGGAAGTCTGAGGTCTTATGCCAGCATTCAGTAGGTGTTCTGTAGGAGCTGTTCCTAATATAGATGTATTTCTGATGTATTTGTGGGGAGGAAGGTGATCTCCACATCTTACTCCTCCGCCATCTTGAAGGTCTCCCAACAAAAGCTTTAAATGGTTTATCTTCATACAGTGCCTAAGGCTCCAGTTGATGAAGGAAGTTGCAACCAGTCTAAGAATACCAGTTCCTTTAGGCAACAGGAAATCGGGTGTCCTTTATCTGTGGGGCAGTGGGTGGGGGGAGGGGAGGAGTCTTATCCAAAGCTTGACATTTGGTCAACCTTTTTTCAGCTTTAGAGAATCTCCCTCAGTTTTAAAAAACTATTTTCTAGAGTGAAAGCCTTCTTTAAGAAAACAAATAAATGAGTACAAGCCCTGCATTAGAGAAAGCCATGCTTCTGGGAATAGTCCAGCTGCTGTAAATGTTATGACAAAGGAATACAAGTTCAGGGACATGAACTCATGGTGCTAGACCTTCTCATGACCCCTGTGAGAAAGATAGTAGGGCTCCAGTTTCCAGGCTTGGGTTTTCTTTCCCCAAAAGACAGATCATCATTCAGGCCCATTGAATTCTCCGTATCACCAGTTAGCTCTTGCAGGAGCAAGGGGTATGCATGAGGCTTACGGGTTTCTCTCTACAGAGACTTTTTACTTGGGTGTGTTCATGCAGAACATCAAGGAAGGAAAGTGGACTGGCTCCATGCTTGGGCTAATCAGATGACAACCAGTCGCCTGCTTTGTTTCATATTTTTCATCCCATACTTGCCAATGAGAAATACTAGATCTAGAAGTTTCTCTCAGGTGAAGTTTCTCCTCTGTCATCATAGAGAGCTTTCTATAAGTAAGACTGTGAAAATGAGGCTCAGGAGCCCATAATTTAGTCCAAGTCCACACAGTGGAGGGGTTGGAACACTGTTCTACATGAATCCAAAGTCTGTTTTTCGAGCTCCTGTCTTGGTTACCTAACGCATTACCTGAAAAGGAGTTGGGATCCTAGTCAGGCAACCAGAACAGAAACATTATTAAAACTTCCAGGCAGGACTGATCTCTGGATCAAGGAATAAGCAGTATTTTCAAATAGTCTACAAGGGCAGGGGCAGACCCACTGTAGGACACTGGTTCGCAACCTTGAGTGCATTTTATAATTATTTGGAGAATTTTTTAAAAATACTAATGACAGGTCCCATCTCCAGAGATTCTGAAAACATTTCTCTGAGGGTATGGCCTAGGCATCAGAATTTTGTAAACCTCCCCAGGTGATTCTAATGCGCGACCAAGATTGAGAACCACTGCTTAGGAGAGACAGAAATGGTATCTTAGAAAGTGAGGCTGGAGCTGCTTGAATGTCTGCTGCACCAGCGGCAGGACCCAGAAGGCATTCTAGTGACCCCAGCAGTTCCAGGAAGAGAGATGGACATGGGGACAGGCAGTAATGCTCAGCCAAGTCTGGGAACCAAACCGTCACGCTGAGCGCCCATGGTAATCACTGTGGGAGCCAAGGGGCTGACTCTTGTGTACTGGCTGGTAATTACTTTATGTACTTAAATCTGAACTCTCCAAATGGTTTGTAAGCTCCCTTAGAGTTTCAGATGCCAGTACCCAAAAGAGGTCTACCATCTTCCCCATTAAATGCTATGCTCTGGAGGGCAGGACCTATAGTTATTCTTGACAGTCTCCCAGGCTGCAGAGCACAGCACGTGGGGACTGGACACAGAGGATGGTGTGTGGGGGGACTTTAGCTGGAGGCACGGTCATCCCTGGAAACGGTAATATTTTCACATTGATTCACTGCAGAAGCCATTCTGCTTTCATGCCTGAAATTGGGGATGTGCTTATGCAGCATGTAACTGAAGCTGCCCTTGCCTGGCAAGTGCATCGACCTCTTGCCCCAAGGTTGGCCTCCTGTGCTTTCCCTTTGGTGCAGGTACACAGGCTTCTGCTGCCAGTGAGACTGGCCTTGGCCAAAAAGCGTGAAGGAGATTCACTGGGTCCTGAGGGTTGTGATTTTGAGGGTGGTAACTAAATCCTTCAGAGTGAGGAGAGGAGGGCAGATTTCACAAGTCAGCAGAAAAGCTGCCAAGAATATGCTTGCCGAATGGCTGTGTACATGATTCTCAGAACCTTGGTAATTTCACTGTGTCTGATTGAAAATTCGTGTTTGTGGTCTTGGGCAAGACAAGAATAAAGAAATAATACACTTAATATTTGTATGCATATGGGCAGAGAAACTTTCTTTTTGTTTGTTTTTCAAATATTTATGTATGTATGTATTTATTTATTTATTTAGGCTGTGCCAGGTCTTCAGTTGCGGCATGCGGACTCTCAGTTGCCGCCTGCATGCGGGATCTAGTTCCCCGACCAGGGATCGAACCCAGGCCCCCTGCATTGGGAGCCCAGAGTCTTACCCACTGGGTGACCAGGAAGGTCCCCAGAGAAACTTTCACAGTTTGAAAAAGTTGTCCTTCCAAAGTTGAAGGTCACAAAGGGCAAGCAGATTTGCTCACAATTTTGTCAGAAAACCAGCAACAGGCCTTGTAGCCATGATACAGAAAGGGGATAGAAGTTAGAAATTGAAATTTGCCGAGCATCGATTTGATTTGTACAAGTTGTTTTGTAAAGGGTAGATCATTTGATACTTGCCACACTCTATGTTACCCAAGAAGATATTTTCAGAAACAAATATGAGACTGTAACCCATCTGCTTAAAGCCATTCAGTGGCTTTCCAGAGCTTTTTGGAATAGAAAACTGGAACCTTGACATGACCCATACGGCCTTGCATAGGCTGGTCCCACGCTACCTGTGGTCTGTCTGCTCTGCCCATGGCAGTTCTCGAGTGAGCTCTGCTCCCTCCCACTGCAGGGCACTTACAGCTGTGCTCCCCTGCCCTGGAACGCCTTCTCCCACTCTCCACTCCATAGCCTCCAGTCACCCTTTACCTCTTCCTTCAGATCCCAAGGAAAGTGTAACAGTCAGGGTCCAGGCAGGAGACTGAAACCATACTAGTTATTTGAACCAAGGGGATATAATATAATATATTATAAAATAAGTGCCGAGTTACTGACTAGTTAACAGAAAAGGTGAACTAGATAACAGAAGAGGGGTTGGAAGCTACAGCGCATGGACCAAATCCAGCTCAGGGTCCGTTTTTGTGTGACCAGTGAGCTGAGAATGGTTTTTACATTTGTAAAAGGTTGTTAAAACAAAACAAAACAAAAAAAAGCATGTGGCCCACAAAGTTTGAAATATTTACTATCTGGCCTTTACAGAAGAAGTTTGACAGCCCCTGCTGTTTGGCAGCACAGAGGTAGCAACTGTGGGACGCAGCTACCACCTCTGGGACTGCGGGAACACAAGTTGGAATTATTAAAACTTAGAAGCTTAAAGAAGGGACACAAGGGCCTGCAACCCAGACCTCTGAGGAGGGGGCACCAGCAGGTGGTGCTGCCGTCTCTGAGGTGCGTTGTGATGAAGCTGGTTCCACGAGTGGTAGCAAAACTGCACACGGGAAGGAACCACTGCTGCCCAGGTGAAGAAGCCTTGGCCTCGCACGGGTGCCACCCACGAGTACAGAAAGCCCACAGAAATCACTCAGGAGTAGACAGGAAGGAGTAGGTTCTGCCTCTCCCCTCCAGGCTTTCAGTCCCCTCCATTGGACCCTCTTGGTAGAGCCCAACATAAAGGCAAGTTGCGAAGCAAAAATGTGGTTTGCAGATGCCAGTCCTCCCAATCACAACACACACCGTAGAGGAGGAGGCTTGGAGGGTGATAATTTTTAAAAAAATTTTTTTGGAGTATAGTTGATTTATAATGTTGTGTTAGTTTCAGGTGTACAGCAAAGTGATTCAATTATACATATACATATATACATTCTTTTTAATAATTTAATAACTGGCACAGGAAGACTTCCCTGAACTCCATGATGTGCTCAGCGCCCTTCATCATATTGTTATTGTGCTATGTGTCTTTTCTCTGTAGCACTTAGCACAGTTAATGATGATAATAGATGGCACTTACTATGTGCCAGCACAGTTCTAAGATTTAACCACAGTTTCAAGATTTAATCCTCACAACAACCTTGTATAGATAGATACTCATATTATTCCCCCTTTACAGATAATGAAACTGAGGCATAGAGAAGTGCAATAACTTACTCAAGGTTACACTCAGCCAGTAGGTAGAAGAACCAGACTTTGAACTTCGACAGTTTTGTTCCAGGGTCTGGGTTCTAAACTACACGGTACTTGTCCTCGGTTTCAGCTTTGTTTGTGAATCTTGATTCAATGTGTGTCTTCCGAATTAGACTGGCTTCATGAGAGCAGGCGTTGGGTCTCTTCCTGATGACCATTGCATCCGCTGTGTCTGTCACAAGATCCGGCACACAGGAGGCTCTCAATAAATATTTCTTGAATGGATGAATAAATGGATGAGAAACTGGAGTCACAGAAAATTTAAGCCAACTGGTAACTGTCAGAGCTGGGATTCAAACCCAGGTCTGTTTGACTCTCGAGACCATATTCTTCCCAGTCATGAGCTGGTGGATGAGTGCTTGCCAGCGGGTGATACACGATGATGGCCTAGAGGCACTATAAATTCATCACTGTTCTCTGTGTTTTGAACAAATGATAGTGTTCCCTGTGGTCTTTGGGTTATCCAGAATGTGTGAATTATGTGTGTGTAATTCCCCGTTCCCTGGTCATGCTGCACGAGAGAAATCACTGTGCTCTGTAAATACAGTCCCCAAACCCAGAGAGCTGGGTCTTCTAGTAAAGCTTTTTCAGATACATACCACGTTAATTAACTATAGTTACGTCTGGTGAGACATTTAGCAGTGCGGGTAGGGGATTCTTGTACTTTTTATTCCATGTACTGTTCAAGGATTTGGATTTTTTTTTTTACAACGAGCATACTAAAGAAAATATTTTTATTTAAAATGCTGAAAAAACAGTGGTTCTTTTAGGAAATTTGAACAAAGTTGAATGGTGTTCATGACTTCAGGACAACATTCTTGCCCCTTAGCATGTCATCTTTTTTTTTTTTTAATCTCCTGACCAGGAATTGAACCCACATCCTTGGCAGTGAAAGCACGGAGAATCCTAACCACTGGACCACCAGGGAACTCCCTCTTTTGGTGGGGGGCGGGGACATGTCATCTTCTAACTCTCTCTACCCCACATAGCTCACATACTTGCCGGGCTCCACAGGCTGCATTTTCTCTTTTCTCTGTACCTTTGCAATGCCGTCCACTCGGAGTAAACCTAACATCCCCACAATAGTATGTGAAGCGCTCCGTGGTGTGCCCTCAGAGCAGCCCATGTGCCCTTTCTCTGTCTGGTGCCAGCATGGAAGCTCAGAGGAATTGGAGGGAAATAACAGAGAAAGGCAGAAGGGCAGTAGATTTCACAAACATTCATTTATCCAATTCACCTTTTAACCAATCAATAAAATGTAATCACTCAACATAATCAGCTTAGTTTTCTACATGTGCAATCTTAGTTTCCTGTACTGGTTGTTTCAGATATTCCCATGAACAGTAGCGGCTCCAGAAATTCTATATTAAACATGGTCCAGGGCAGTAATCTGGTTGGATGGGGCACTGGGAGGGGGGAAATAGGGGAGTGGTCTCAAAGCTCTTTGTATGGTAAGCATATTATTTTTATTCAGTACTTGAGTCTATGTTTATTGGGTTGGAGGGATTCATCTGAGAATCTACAGATTTTACAGCCACTGCTAGTGAAAGGTGATGCTAGATCTCTGCTAGTTAAGACAAGCAGAGAAACAAACTTGGTCTAGATTAAGAAAAATAGAGAATCGAAGGTTATGGGAGTGTCAGACAGAGCCAGTCGGTGGAATTCAGGCAGGCCCGAGGGAATACTGGAACCAGAGGCTGGGAGGTCCTCAGAATCCTCTAGCTTCTCTATTCTCTTATTGCTAATAAACCAACTTCTTCTACTTCACGGTTTCTCATTGTGGGAAACATGACTGCTCCACAGCTCCCAAGTTTATATTAAACTTCCAGCCTCAAAGACATAAAGCCATCTCTTAGTCTCAATACTAAGTTATGAGAGAAAGAATGGATCAGTCCAGCTTGAGTCAGGTGGCCAGTCAGTGACTGGAGGGAAGGATCACACTGTGCATCAGGGCTGCTGGGGAGTGAACAGGCATGTGTTGGTCAGGGGGTAATTTTGAGCTGGGCAGCATTTCAAAGATGTCTACTGTATTAAGAAAAAGGTATGTATAACCCCCAGAGGGAAACATATGTCCATGATACAGCTGGATACACAGAATGCTTGATAACTGCCTGCTGTTGAACTGGAAGAGCCCTCAGAGGTACCTGTGAAATGATCTATTGATTGAGCTGTGGATTAAGTTGTTATTTCTATAACAATGCCTTGGTTATTTGACTCTTGACTGTCTGGTAGCCTCAAACAGTATGACGTTAATAATAATGATAATAATAGCAAAGACTTACATAGCACTTTAATATACCAGACCCTGTTCTAAGCATTACTTTTTGTTAATTCATTTAAATTAATCCTCACAACAATACCATGAAGTAGATGCTATTATTAGTTCCATTTTATAGATCTGGTAACTGAGGCACAGAGAGGTGAAGTCATGTACCTAAAGTCACACTGTCAATAAGAGGTAGAGTCAGAATTTGAATCCCAGGAGTCTACTTCAGAGTCTGTGCTTCGAGGGGGTGTGGTTGGGAGTCGCTGAAAGGCTCCACAGACAAAGCTGGGAAGACATCCTGGGATGGATCAATTTACCAAGTAAAAAAGAGGCTGATCTGCGCGTCTGGAGCCTGTGCTCCGCAACAAGAGAAGCCGTGATAGTGAGAGGCCTGCGCATCGCGATGAAGAGTGGCCCCCACTTGCCGCAACTGGAGAAAGCCCTCGCACAGAAACGAAGACCCAGCACAGCCATAAATAAATAAATAAATAAAAATAAATAATTAAAAAAAAAAGTGAATGGGAAAATTCCTCTTATTAAAAAAAAAAAAAAAAAAAAAGAGGCTGATGATGGCAGCTGGAGCCAGGAGCAAGAGTAGCTGCACCAAAAAGTGAGGAGACAAGAAAACATCAAATAATATGGATGGAAGGAGAAATAAACTAGACCAAAGAGGTGGTGGGAAGGACGGAGTGAAATGGAAAACCGTAGAACAGAATAGGCAGAAGGAAAACATACCACCTCATTGTTTTTCGGATTGTGGTGTATAGACCTTCTGAGCTCTTGATAAAAATGCAGTTGCCTAGACCCCACTCCGGACTGAATCAGAAATCTACCAGGTCTACCAGAAAGCCACTTGTTTTAACAAACACTGTTAGGCATTCTTAGCTCAGGAGAGCACCAAGTGAGCGGCACACAGCCTTGTGTACCCCTACCACCCTGTAGGCATCACTGGATATGGCAGTGTCTTCCTTTAATCTATTATTGACTAAGGCAGGAAAATGTGTAATGCATTTTTAATGACTTCCATTGATAGGAGGGTCTCAAATGAGAACCCAAACTGCTAAGCTTTAATTCTGGCTCTGTCACAAACTAGCAGTTGTGACCGTTGGCAGACACTTAATTTCTCTGCAGTCTTAGATTTCTCTTTTGTCAAGGTTGTAGGTTAGACTGAGTCAATGAAAGGTATCTGGAATATGTCCTTCCACACATGTCCTTTCATATGTCCTGCAACCTTCCACATCCTCCCCTGGCCGTGGCGGACATTGTTAATCAATCATGACACTCCTGGCTGAACTCAGGTGGGACTTCCCAATATTTATCTCAGCACCCCAGGCACCCACTAACCATTGCTTGAAGTTGGCTTCCAGTTAAAACTTACTTGTTATCTCTAGACTAGATGATCTGCAAAGCCCTTGTAAATTCTTAAAATCCATAGCTTTCTTAAAGGAAAAAAGTAATTTCTTTTTTTTTTTGCTTTATTCATTTTCATTTGTATAAAAATTCATTCAACAAATATTTTAATATTTTGATTTTTTTTAAGTTTCATACAGATCTTCCCTCTCCCAGTTATTCCAATCTAGATTGTAATTATGATTTGAATGTTGCTTGTCCTGAAACCCTCTAAATCTTCATTATTAAATTATGCTAAGAGGTTGGACTAACCTGACCTTAAACATGTTTTACGTCAACTTGAATTTGAATACATCCCTATGCGCAAATACAAGTTTAAAGTTTGGGAATTTGCTATTTTATTTTTTAAAAAATGAATAAATAAGGAAAGAAAGCCCTGAATTTTAAAGTACTTTAGAAAAAAAAACAAGTAAAAACTTTCAGAAGTGATAAAACCACACCTGGCCTATTGATTACCCAAGAGAAATTCTCAGGCCAATTGTAAATAATTCAAAGTTCTGCATTTTTGTTTAAGAAATCTGAGAATCTTGCTTACAAATTAGCCAAGACTAAGGAGAAATAAAGTTTGAAAATATGATGCAGTTGACCTTTATTGTTCTTAAGTCCCATGAATTCTGTGCCAATAAAAGCATTGTTTTTCTTTCCATTGGCACTGGGTTGAAAATGGTGTTTTCGCTCCTTTTATTAACCTCAGAGAACATTGTGTCAGGATGGGAAATGAATATTTCAAGTAGGCAGACAGTCTTCCCAAAGCGATTATGGAGAAATTGGGAGTTGGCACAAATAGGTGGGTTTTGATATCTTGAGCTGGACTCAAAACAGAAACATTTTGGTTCTGGACCTTCTCTGTGAGGTCTGGAAGAGTTCCCTTGGCATCCACTGTGCCCTGGATCCTAACCCAGACCTTACTTCCGAGGAGGCCGAGTCAGGAGCTTGGACTGTGTTGCATTATTTAACCAATCACAAGGCCTGAGAAACCTCACACTCTGATGGGAAAATGTACTCAGACAAGTGGCCTTCGGTCAGATGGAGCCCATTATGTAAAACCTCAGGAAATTGGACTAAGGCCCTGGAGAGCAGAGATTGGCTGAATTAGCAAAATGTCTGAATTATAAAATATTTAACCAGAAGAAAGATGTATTATATTAAGGTACACAAGTAGCTGAATCTAACTCCCCAAAGGGCACTACCTGGTGGAGGTGCCTATAAGGTGACCCCTTCCTCTGTAATCAGCAGCATTAATGTACAAATGAATCATGTGTCAATTTCCTTAAATGATTGTTCACTTACATGTGATTGACATTCTTCCTGCAACTGTATGGCATGATAGGAAGAGGAGTGTATTTCTAATCCAAAGCTTTGACTTCAGACACTGGGTCCGAAGTCCCTTGATAAAGCCTGACATACTAGGAAAGAGAAGACCTGTATTCTAACACATTAGAAAAGAGAAGACCCCCAAAGGGAAGCAGTGTGACAACGGCTAAGAGTGATCACCGATGCCTTAAATTGATGCTTAAATTCCCTGACCTTGAGTTGGTTCATTGTAAAATGGAGCGATGGCCTCTGCCTCATCTGCCTCACCAGGGAAATCCAGTGGCCTACAAGACCCTACTTGCTGTCCCTCCACAGGCCAGTCTCTTCTCTTCCTCGTCTTCTTCTTGCCCATGCCACTCTGGTCACACTGACCTCCTTGCTATTCTCTGGCTTTATGGGCTTTTCTCTGCTTTACCCCCTGCCTGGACCCTGGTTCCTCCCAATAGCTGCTCGGCAAACTCCCTTACCTTTTTCAAGTCTCACCTCAGAGGCCAACCTTGACCAACCTTTTTAATACTGTGACCTGCTCTCCCTGCCATGTCTCTCTCCACATCTTCCATATCCCATTTGAATATTTTTTCTTAGCGTTTATTGCTAAGATATCTCTTTGCGAACTTACAATGTTTATTACTTTTTATCTGTCTCCCAAATGGAATATCCTTCAGAGTAAAGACATTTGTGCCAGTTTTTTAATTTAATGCTGCCCCTAGAACAGTGACTGGCACATAAAAAGGCACTTGATACATATTTTTTAATGATTAAATGAAAGCTGAGCCTCCAAGCAACCAGAAGGGCCCATGGAACACAACTTGTGTGGTTTATTCTGAAGGCAGCCCTAGAGTCCCTTGCAGAGAGCTTGTCGACTCTTATTTTTCGATGTCATTCCTAACAAATAGACTCTATCATTTCCCAGCTCACAACAGATTGGAAAAGAGAAGACCCTGAAAGGTGACAATATGATAACAGCTAGAGAGTACACCTTGATGAGACAGGAGATGGAAGACTTTAAAACAAGCTGGAAAAATTAAAGATCACATGTCTGCAACCACTTTATGAAGGCAGATAGCCTCAGAGGACTTGACTCACATGAGATGATGTACAGTTATTGTGTTTAGAATAATGATGGTAGCCATTAAGATAAGGTTGGATCATGTTCATTAAACATACTTAAGAAGGTAGGAATACATGTCATACACTGCAGTTTAGCAATACGTTTCTTGAACCTCTAGAAGATGCCAGGCACTGTGCTTAGTGCTAGAGAATTAAGGGAAGATATGTGTTTGTAGTCTGGAGTGTGAAACAGAAAACGTAAATAATTTTATTTTTAATTTTTGTCCAAAAATATTGAATTTTTTAGAACTTAAGAAGGTAGAATTAATTACACTGGAAAATCTACTTACATGGAAGAGCTCATTCCCTGGAGAAATGATTTGTTGCTATGAACTACTGTGAATCTCAAAGTTAGAAGAGGGTTAGTCAGCTAACTAGGCTTCCACCAAAGGGATAAATGTGCTGCCCTAATTAATGTATGATATTTAATTCAAACTCTTCCTTCTCTGCACTTCCAAAAGGTATCATGTTGACAAGTAAGGTTGAATTCAGCAGTGAAAAGGAAGCTGATGTTAGTACCATATTTTTTTTTTTATGGTGCATACTATTTTTTTAACATATAAATTTATTTATTTTTATTTATTTATTTTTGGCTGTGTTGGGTCTTTGTTGCTGCGCGTGGGCTTTCTCTAGTTGCCGTGAGCGGGGGCTACTCTTCGTTGCTGTGTGCGGGCTGCTCATTGTGGTGGCTTCTCTTGTTGTGCAGCACAGGCTCTATGTACGTGAGCTTCAGTAGTTGTGGCATGCGGGCTCAGTAGTTGTGGCATGCGGGCTCAGTAGTTGTGGCTCGCAGGCTCTAGAGCGCAGGCTCAGTAGTTGTGCCGCATAGGCTTAGTTGCTCTGCGGCATGTGGGATCTTCCCGGACCAGGGATTGAACCCATGTCCCCTGCATTGGCAGGCAGATTCTTAACCGCTGTGCCACCAGGGAAGTCCAGTACCATATTTTTAAGAATCAAATTAACACTCTGTTAATGCAGTTTCAGTATTATTCTACACTTTTTCGTATGAACAGTTTTTTCACCAACCAGACTGCAGATTCCTTGACATTAGAAACAAGGTCATAAAGGTGTGACCAGGTTAGTGCTATGCATGCATGATTTAGCTGATATTTATCCATTGTCTCCTGTATGTGAGCTCTATGCAAGGCATTTTTCACATGTTAGCTCATTTAATTCTTATATTGTCTCTTAAAGAATCTTGTGATATAGATATTATTCTCACACTTTTGGGAGTGAGGAAACTGAAGCTAGGTGATTTTTGTTAGGAAATTGATGATTCCACATCTTGTCAGTGGATTTGAATTCAGGTCCTGGACATAAGGTCCAGTTGTGTTGAATCTTGGCTTTTAGCCATGCCCATCCTTAGTCTTCTCCTGAAGTCTAATATCATCTCAGAATATTTTTTGTATCTTGGATTATTTGTTTTCCTTTTGTCATTTGGACCCTAACTTGTAGATCAAGTTTCACATCTGTTCTACAGTTTAGCACCCAAAAAAGAAGTTTTATATATGATAGAGCCAGAGTGCATTTTTCTTTATCCTTTGGTTATTTTTCCTTTCCTACTCACATAGCTTGTGGTTAAATTATTTTCCTTAGACTTTCGTACTAAAATAATTTGCCTTTGGGTAGAGGCCAAGCATGGACCATTTTCAATTCTCTACAAGACTGTTTTCTTAAGCAGTTCAAGTGAAAGAATTCCTGTGTCTTACAATGGACATTTGTAAGTTGGTTATTTTGGGCAATCAGTGCTAGAATGTAGTCTCTTTTCATAACCTTGCATCTTCTCACTTCACCTACCCTTAGGAAGCGACCCAATAACTACACAGAAAACAAAAGCAATGACCCAAAAGCGCACACCAGTTACCATTTCCAGATTCATGTAACAGTTTGTCTCCTTTGTGTTGAGTTTGCAATTTTAATGAGGCTGTTTAATTTTCCACTTTTAACATAACTGTGCATAAAAATTCCTTCTTACCTTAGAGGTAACAAAGAATTAGACAAAGAAGCCCTCAAACTAAATAAAATAATCATATGGCTTACATTTGTCAAGCACTCACCTTGTGTCAGGAATAGCTAAGTGACTTATCTGCATTATTTTAGTTAAGACCTATAACCCGCTGTGGTAAATAATTTTCTTCATACAAAATAGATGAAGCTCGCTCAAAGAAGTCATTTGTCTAAGGTCACTCAGCTGTAACAAATGCCAGATCCAGGACTCAAAAACAAATCAGACTGGCTCCAGAACCCTTGCTCTTCATCTTTTTTTTAAAAAATAAACTTCTATTTTGAAATATTTTAGATTTACAGAAAAGTACAAGGCTATTGCAGAGAGTTCATGTTTGCCTTTCACCCAGTCTTTCCTCATGTTGACATCTTACATTTCCATGGTACATTTGTCGAAGCTAAGAGACTGATGTTAGTACGTTACTATTAACTAAAGACTCTGGATTGTATTTGGATTTCACCAGGTTTTCCACTAAGGCCCATTTTCTGTTCCAGGATCCAATCCAAGGTACCACAATGCATTTGGTTACCATATCCCCATATTATGTCTGGTCTGTGACAGTTTCTTAGTCGTTCCCTATTTTTCATGACCTTGACATGACCTTGACATGGTCTTGAGAAGTCCTGGTCAGGTATTCTGTAGAATGCCCCCCAACCAGGTTTCTCTGATGTTTTCTCATGATTAGACTGGGGTTATGAGTTTTTTTCTGAAAGAATATCACAGATGTAGAACCCTTTTTCTTAACCACTTTCTGTGTCATTTTCATACGTGCATATATTATAGGTGGGCAGAGTATTTCTATTTGCCATTCTACCAAAGAATGAACTGTAGCTCTAGTGTGCTAGTGGGAGAAAAAAGGGGGTGTTCATTTAAGAATATGATATAATTAAAAGTCTCATGATGACTTGCTTATTTCTATATTGACAGTTGACAGCTTGATAATTAATGTTAACACTGAGAAATTCCTAATGAAGTGGTGTTTCAGATGAAGAGAAGTTCCAATATTTTCATGTTGGAAATCTTTCCAAGAGAAGTAAGCCTAAATATGGTAAAAGCTCTATTCAGAAAAATTTCCTTTAGTGCTATTTATGATAAAACATTTAAAAAGAGCCTACATGCCTAACAACAGAGGAATGTTCACATAAATTGTGGCATATCCCCATAATGGTATATTATACAACCTTTTAAAATGATGTCTATAAAAGGTGGTAATAGTATAGACAGTATTTAGTGGAAAAAGCAAGATACAGCACAGCATATTTGTAATAGTCACAGCTAACAATATATGAATTGTCCAAAAATGCCTAGAAGAAAATATACTAATTCACACGGGTTAGAATGGGCATCATCAGAAAATCTACAAACAACAAATGCTGGAGAGGGTATGGAGAAAAGGGAACCCTCTTGCACGGTTGGTGGGAATGTAAATTGATACAGCCACTATGGAGAACAATATGGAGGTTCCTTAAAAAACTAAAAATAGAATTACCATATGACCCAGCAATCCCACTACTGGAGACATACCCAGAGAAAACCATAATTCAAAAAGACACATGCACCCTAATGTTCATTGCAACACTATTTACAATAGCCAGGTCATGGAAGCAGCCTAAATGCCCATCGGCAGACAAATGGATAAAGAAGATGTGGTACATATATACAATGGAATATTACTCAGCCATAAAAAGGAATGAAATTGGGTCATTTGTAGAGACGTGGATGGACCTAGAGACTGTCATACAGAGTGAAGAAAGTCAGAAAGAGAAAAATAAATATTGTATATTAACGCATATACGTGGAACCTAGAAAAATGGTACAGATGAACCGGCTTGCAGGGCAGAAATTGAGACACAGATGTAGAGGACAAACGTATGGACACCAAGGAGGGAAAGCAGCGGGGGGTGGTGGTGGTGGTGTGATGAATTGGGAGATTGGAATTGACATGTATACACTGATGTGTATAAAATGGATGACTAATAAGAACCTGCTGTATAAAAAAAATAAAATAAAATTCAAAAAAAAAAATAGAGACACAGATGTAGAGAACAAACGTTTGGACACCAAGGGGGGAAAGCAGGGGCGGGACGTGGTGGTGGTGAGATGAATTGGACATTGGGATTGACATATATACACCAATATGTATAAAATAGATAACTAATAAGACCTTGCTGTATAAAAAAAATTACATTTAATTTAAAAAATATACTAAAATGTCAACAGTGATTGTCTTTGGGTGGTGGGATTATAAGTTTTACTTTCTTCTACTTCTCTATACATTCCATGCAATTAGGATGTTTACATTTTTTCTGTTTAAAAAAATATATTTTTTCAAAGGAATATACTCTTATACCACTAAAAGAATATTTTGTGACCTCAAAGAGGTGATTACACAGAAGAATCCTTGAGAGCAAGACATACGAATTAGGCTTCATTCTGTCTCTACCCCCCAAGTTATAGCACCCCTGCAGGTCGGAATGCTAACAGTCTCTGAGTATGGGGAGTTGAGAATAGAAAGGAGGTATTCCACCACTACCTACCTGACACTACCAACACCCAACACCCCCATGTACACACTCCCAGTTCCTCAACATCCCTCCAAAGGCAAAAGGCATACCTGTAGCAACTTGACTATAGACTGAGACAGAGGTGGACCCTTGCTAGCTCTGTGATCTTGAATCAAGAGATAGTGTAAAGAGGTGGTTAAGGGTAGTCCCGCTGCCTGGATTTGAACCTTGGACAGGTTATTTAACTATCGTGCCTCTGTTTCCTCATCTATAAAATGAGAATAATAACAGTATCTACTTTATGAGACTTGGGAGAGGACAAAATAAGTTAATACCTGTAAAGTGCTTAGAACAGTGCATGGCTCATAGTAGGTACTCAATGAATGGTATTTAATATGATGGCTTGTGATTGAACAGTTAATTTTTTTTTTCACCATGAATTTGAGAATCCTCTACTAGATGATTTCTCAGGTAACCTCCAGCTCTAAAATGCCATGATTCCAGTTATCCAGAGGCTATAGCTTCTCAAATTGTGACTCTGAAAAATATGTACAGTTTAAATGTGGCTAAAAGCTCACTAACATCTATTCATGTGGAAGAATAGTGTATAAACTCCTGCTTTGACTTCTAAAAGTCGGAAAAGCATGTCCCAAAAGGACCTCCGGCTGAAGACCGTAGCTCTTGGTTTTTCATGCTGGATCATATAAAAAAAAAAGAATTTGGTTCTGCCAGCGTGGATGAATTCTTACAGCCAAAAACTCTAAAAGTTCTCCTGTGGCCACGGGTGACATGATTTAACATTTTGGACATTTTATAGAGAAGTAGTTCATTAATTTATTTGAAGTGGTAAGTGCTGTGGAACTAGGAATGCCAAGCCCTCAATATTTAATACAGTATTAAGAATAATACCAGTATAAGGGAAGTGGCTTGACCTGTTCATAGGTTAGTGGATACAGAGAAGCTATTGAAAAGCTTCATCTCCAGAACACTTGATTCAGGGAAGGGTTTGGCAAGTGAAGTGAATATTTGGGTTTGAGGACTTAGCTTTGGGACGCTACCAAAAAACATCCTTAGGCACCTGGTTGGTGACCATTGCCAAGAAGCTGTGAAGACAGAGAACTGAGGTCCAAGGTGAAAGCCCCACCCTGGAGAATGGGAGATTTGGGTCCCCCAGGGATGGTTGTTCTTGCTTTGGGGAGCCCTTAGTGTCTGACCTGGCCCGCTGAGGGCTGAGACAGAAAGGAAAAAGTTCCCCAGTCTGCTCATGTGGAACAAAGCAGGTCTTGGACTCACAGCAAGAATGTAATCCAGCCTATGTGTTTTGATTTAAATTAATCCCAAATCAAGTCATTTCAAGAGAGAATGTTTTAACCCAGTTGAGATGAGTTTATAACTTCTACACGAGCAGTGGAAACATATTTGCAAAGCATTTTGCAGCTTCTAGTGCTGTAATAGTCTTTGGAGCCAGGCAGACCTGGGTTTGAATCCCAGATCCACAATTTATGAATTTAAGACTGGTGCAGATTACTTAAGCTTTCTTCTTAGAGATTGCTGGGAAGCTAATGTGAGATTCTGTTTCAAAGTGCTAAGCACAGAGCCGGGCACATAGTGAACATCAATAAATGGTGGCCAGTGGTGTATTGTCTTTGCTCCTCACAGCCACTCTTTAGGTAATTGTTGCTGTGACCCCTGTCTTACAGATGAGAAAAGTGCAGCTTAGAGAAGCTGAATACTTGTCCAAGATCAGACATACAGAAGCAGAGGAAGTGCCAACATCCAAGGCCCATCTTTAGACTTAACTTCTAGGTCTTCCCATTGCAGGACAAGGTGCATCCTTCCTTTGACTGCAACATCAACCAGATACTGATTTCTATCAGTCAAACAACAAGTGTCTTTTGAGCAGCTACTTCTTTTTTTTTTTTTTTATAAATTTATTTATTTAGTTATTTAGTTATTTATTTATTTATGGCTGAGTTGGGTCTTTGTTGCTGTGCGCGGGCTTTCTCTAGTGGCGGCAAGCGGGGGCTACTCTTCATTGCGGTGCGCAGGCTTCTCACTGCGGTGGCTTCTCTTGATGCGGAGCATGGGCTCTAGGCGCACAGGCTTCAGTAGTTGTGGCACGTGGGCTCAGTAGTTGTGGCTCGCAGTCTCTAGAGCGCAGGCTCAGTAGCTGTGGCGCACGGGCTTAGTTGCTCTGCGGCATGTGGGAACTTCCCGGACCAGGGCTCGAACCGGTGTCCCCTGCATTGGCAGGCAGATTCTTAACCACTGCGCCACCAGGGAAGCCCTTGAGCAGCTACTTTTTGAGCGTGTACTTGGGAAACCAGCTATTGCCCCCAGAGGCTCTGGCAAAATGGTCTAAGGCTCTGAGTTATGCCGTCCCAGGTTTTCTGATCCAGACCACAAGCAGTTAAAGAGCAGGTGAGAACCAGTCAGCAGTGTGGCCAGTCCCCATCGGCACAGGTGGTAGGGTGAGCAAGAGGCTGAGGCCCAGGTTCAGGATAGTGGCTAGCAAGTCCGCTTGGAGTTTGGGGCTGTCCAGACCCAGTGCCACAGCTGCCTGAAAACTGGACTGTCTGGGGTATTCCAAAGTGCCCTGGTCTTTCTGGCCAACAGTTGGTTCAGTTTTGTTCAGCAAAACACTTTTCCCTTATTGTCAGCCAGTCACTGTCTGGATTTTGAGTTGCAGCAAGTTCCCATCATTCCTCCCCAAACTCCAAAGCAGACACTCTGTTGGTCATTATTCATGCTTGTGAACAGACTTCCGCATCCAGCCAATCTGCCTTTGAGAAGCAGGCAAGCATGCCCCCTCCCACGCCATCCAAGAGAGAGCCACAGGATGCCAGCAGATTGAAGCATTTCCAGCCAGCCGGGTCACCCCTGGCAGAGAGGCTGGGGCCTCCCAGTTCCCCAGTTCTACAGCCGCAGAAAAAGGCCAAGTAAATGTTGGAACCACCAAGTCTGGAGTCTGAGTCCCTCAGGCTGGGCCTCCTGGGGCCCTCGGGATGGAAAGTGGAATGTCCTTCTAACAATCTGAATTCTCCTGCACCTCCCACCTTTGTGTCAGAGTCCTTCACTCTGCGCACGTTCTGATTTCCGCATTTGCTAGTGGTGCCCATAATGTTTAGGTCTCATGTAAATGCCCCCTTCTCCAGGCAGTATCAGGAGTCATGTTTCTTTCCTTTGAGCCCTCAAGGTATTTAGTTTCTTTTGGTTGATCTCTTTCTTTATTATGAAATAGTTCAGACATTAAAAAAAAGTATAAATATAAAGAGTATCTGTGTAACAATCATCCAGCTTGAGAAATAAAAACATAAATACATTTGATGCTTGCTCTACTCCCCTCCCTGATCATGGTTCCCTCCCTTTTACTACCCCTAATGTAATCGCTATCATAATCTTGGGATTCCTATGCATGTTTTTTTAAAAATTTTTATTTATTTATTTATTTATGGCTGTGTTGGGTCTTCGTTTCTGTGCGAGGGCTTTCTCTAGTTGCGGCAAGTGGGGGCCACTCTTCATCGCGGTGCGTGGGCCTCTCATTATCGCGGCCTCTCTTGTTGCAGAGCATAGGCTCCAGTTGCGCAGGCTCAGTAGTTGTGGCTCACGGGTCTAGTTGCTCCGTGGCATGTGGGATCTTCCCAGACCAGGGCTCGAACCCGTGTCCCCTGCATTGGCAGGCAGATTCTCAACCACTGCGCCACCAGGGAAGCCCCCGTATGCATGTTTTAATACTTTTATTACATATGGATATATTCTTATATTTGAGTCTTTTGCATATGTTTAAACATCTTAGTGTTATATCAAATGTAGGTATCCTTCAACTTCCTCATTTCTAAGATGGGTTTGGTGATAGTATCTAACCTTAAAGAGTTTTTGTGAGGACTAAATTGAGTTAATACCTGCAAAGTGTTAAATAAATGTTAGCTATTATTATCATTATTTTTTCACTTATTGTGTTTCATGAGTTATCTATATAATACATTTAGTTTTAGACCATTCGTTTTAATTACTATATGTAACATTTCATTGTATCTGTAAAGTGAAAGTTACTTCTCCATGCCTCTGTTGATGAAAATTTAGTTGTTCCTAATTTTTACTATCAGAAATAATTTTGCAGTCAACGGTCTTGTATGTCTCCTTGTACATGGGCAAGTTTTTTTCTGGCTTCGTATAAATGAAGAGTGTGGAGTTGCTGGTTTATATCTTTTATATATCTTAACTCACTTCTGGCTAGTATTATACTGGGGTGTGGGTGTGTGTGTGTGTGTGTTTGTATGCACAAATTTTATTTCTAGCAGATCGTAAGCTCTTAGAAGACAGGCAATGGCATTCAATCATTCATTGATTCATTTAACAAATGTGTACTCAGCACCCATTATAGGCAGCATACAGGTCTAGGTGACAGGATGCAAAGATTAACTGTCATGGACTATCTCCCAGGGGTCTCTGTGCTCTGGGAGACACAGGACACATGAAATCAGATTGGTGATCATTTCAGAAGGGAAGGTTTTCCTGAATATTCACAATGGACCAGGCATTGTATGTACACCCTCTCAATCAAGCCCCTCATTAATGGCACCACTGCTTGTTGGGTGCCTAAGGCTAGTCATTAATCTTGATGACTTCAGTTTCCTCCAATGAGAAAGCATTATTTTATTGTGTCTAAGAGCACAGACCAGAGTTCCAATCCCAGCATCACCACATATGAACTGCATGAACTTGTACAAAGGATTTAATTCCCATAAGTCCCTGCTTCCTGATCTGTAAATGGTGCTAATAATAGTATCTGTCTAAAAGGGGGCTTGTGAAAATTGCATGAGAAAATTCATGGAAAGTATTTAGCACAGTGCCTGACACATAAGTTGGTGGCTGTAATGATGATCGTCTTGATTACATCACCCGTGAACCAAAAGATACATGCCATTTTAGACATCAGCACATCTAGGAAATCATTAAAAATTTTTACGTTTTTCATTGTTCTGTGAACCATCAGCCTATTACCTAATTTGAAATTTTAGAATATTACCAGTTACTACCTCTTCTGTATGAATGTATATTCACAATGTATTTGATCTCAGCCTTACTTTTTTTGGAGAATGGAATTTTGTTTTGTTTTCTAATTTGTTTCAATCAATAGATTTGGCTCTAATTAAGAGAAAGGATCAGTAACTCCTTGTGTGTCTCTTGATGCTGCTCTGGGCACTGGGACAGGCTTCCAAACCCAGGAGCTCTGCTGGCAGCTGCACACTTGAACCTCTAGAGGGAGCTTAGAGGGTATTTGAGTCCATTGCTCTGCCTCTGGGCAAAACTGCATTTAAACCATGCCTGAAAACATCACTCTTGTGAGTGGATTCTCAGAGAAAAGTTCCAGGATCACTTCCCAAAATAGATTCAGACACTGCCCAGATTGTTTCCATCACATGCATACTTAATTTTACTAGAATTAGCTTTCATTTCAGAGTGGTCTCCAGCTCCCCACAGCGGCCCCGCCTAGGAATTTTTTCCAAAGTGAAGCCAGCGTGCGTGGACTCTGAGAGACACATAGCCTTATCTTTTGGCTGCCTCTTTGTTCCTCTGCAAGAGACAGGCATAACATTTCGCAAATAATGAGCTGCAGCTGAACTTCAATCTGCTAGCTCCATTGCAGAATGTTTGGAACTTTTTCTCTCTCTCTAAGAAATACCTTCTGTTATTTTAAATATTTTCTTCATTTGTAACCTTATATTTAAGAGGTGTACTGCTTATGCTTAAACTAATCAATTCTGAATACAGTGTGTGCAATATTTATGTTCCCCCCAGAAAACAACCTGGTGCCAAGCATTTGGGAAATAGCCTGACAGGTACAGTTGACAGGTACAGGGACAGTCAGGGCACGATCCTCATTCTAACATGCAGGGAAAAATGATTTTGGGACCCCAGTTTCTTTCTGAAGGACAGAAGGCAGATGAGAGCCCTCCTCAAACATCTGAAGGACCATCAAGTACAGTGAGAAGTAGACTTGCTCTGCATCTCCAGAAAGCAGAAGGGCATATGAGCAGGGTTTACTGTGAGATCAACTTTTGCTCAGTGTAAAGAAAAACTTTCCAAAACACACCGACTTCTCCATTTCTGGAAGCACTTGATTGGAAGCTGAAAAAAGCATCTATCAAGGATACTTCAGAAGGGTTTAGGAAAGACCCTCTTAGATCCCTTCCGAATCTAAGATTCTGTAAATCTCTATGGGAACAACGGGCTTTCCTAGTTTGTTTTTTTCTGATGATATTGACTTCACTTTGGGGGGATATTTTTCCCTGTAGTGAGAAAACTATGTCTTATATAACTCTTTGGTGTTAGACAGTGCTGTGGAATCAGAGAGGAAGGAATGAATAACAATGTGCATGGTGGGAAAAGGGAGAGGGGAAGGGGTTGGGGAAGGTTTCACAACCTGAGAACATTGAAGGAGAAGAAGAGTAAGGGAAGGTTGGAGGATTCAAGGCAAAGGTTTGAGAAAATAAGAGATCTTGGTTTATTTAAAGCATGATGTGTTTTCTTTTTCTTTTTTTTTTAACATCTTTATTGGAGTATAATTGCTTTACAATGTTGCGTTAGTTTCTGCTGTATAACAAAATGAATCAGCTATATGTATACATATATCCCCATATCCCCTCCTTCTTGCGTCTCCCTCCCACCCTCCCTATCCCACCCTCTAGGTGGTCACAAAGCACCGAGCTGATCTCTCTGTGCTATGCAGCTGCTTCCCACTAGCTCTTTTACATTTGGTAGTGTATGCATGATGTGTTTTCTATAATGGCTTGACTTAGTGCTGTAAAGGTAGAAGTAGAGGTTAATAAATAGAAGTAATATTCAAAATATTTAATGACCTGTGTAGCATGGATCTAAAAGAGTCAAAACAGAGGCCAGCCATTTCACAGTGCTGCTGGTATACCAGGTAAATAAGTCTGAAAAGTAATTTCGGACCAGAATATGCCCAAAAAGGAGTAGCACAATCATATTTGCAACTTAGAAAGATCACTCTGAGAGAGGGGTGGATTGCTAAAATTCTTAATGGCTGGGAATGTACATTGAATAGAATTTGTTCAGCAAGTTTCAAGAAGCAATGCTACACTAAGCTATAAACCCAGCTATGAAAAATAAGCCTGTCCCTCAGTCCAGAATAACAACAACAAAATCCACAATGTGCAAAAATGAAAATCAAGCTGCTGGTTTACAAGAAATGTAACCCTATCTCCTTTTCTTGTTGTCAGTGCCAGACTGGTTTTCAGGCAAATCCTGGTCTGGCATTGATTACTGAGTGAATTTGCTGAAAACAGCAACCTCGCATGTTTACACTTCTTCCTCCTGGTGATACTTGGATTAGAAAAAGAAATAGGAATGATTAAAACAGGAAGGGTAAACACCAGATAATCTAAAGCCAGTCAAATGACCTCCAACTCAAAACCACTCAACCAACAAAAGTCACTACACCACTCCACCGAAATCACTCCATTTTTCCTTATGGGAATAGTCGTCCGCACCAAGGACTGTCAGTTCCCATTGGGTAATGGTGGATTTTTCCATCATCCCCATGTGAGAATGTGAGGCCTGAGCAGCTTCTGGTGAACATCAGTCACTGGGGTTGTCAGGGATATTTGGGGGGACTGTCAAGCTCATGGAACACAAGGGAAGCCTGTGAGGTGGAACATGAGAGCACTGAAAGGGCCCTGAAAATAGCTTTACCAAAGACCGCCACTGACTGATTCTTTAGGATCGAAGCCAGGGTTCCATCTGAGTGGCACTTGGGTGTGTAGCTATAAGTGGGCAGAGACACCCTCTCCCCTTTTCTGTCCACAAAGAGAGCCTTAGGAAGGCATGTCCCTGAGATATTTCCCCAAACTCCAGCTTAGCCCAGGAGGGAAATGGTGTACTTGGAGCTAGGTATGTTACCATGGGCAGATGAACTCTGTGATCCTCAGTCTCCTCATCTATCAAATCAGTCCTCACTTAACTTATGGAATTGCTGTGGCAGTCTCATAAGATAATAGATAGCAAGGGATAAATTGATCTTTGTTATGTAAGGGTCCCATGATATTGCCGTTATTGTTCTTCTCAAATGAGCTCAGATAGCTTTGGGGAGCAGATCTCTGATGCATGGAGTGGACTCCCAGATCCTTCTCTGGGGGGGACGCCTGTGGGCTTTGGAAGCCCTTAGAAAATTGGTAGAGTGGAGAAATAGTCGAATGTTACTGGGCAGTTGTGGGAGGCCCATGAGGTGGGGCAGGGAGGCAAACTCAGAGAAGAGAAAATCATTGAAAGAGTCCTGGAGGAAGGGACTTGACCTGAAAAGACTATGGGCTTTGGAGTCATACTGTCTGGGTTTGAACCCTAGCTAGCTCCTCCCTTTCTGGCTGTATGATTCAGGCAAGTTACTTGTCCATTCCATCTGTCAAACAGGCATGATTTTTATATATCTATTTTTAAAAGGTTGTTACAAAGATTTTAAATAATGTAGTTTAATAGAGCCTAAATAGTAAATGTCAGTGAATAATGACTCTTATTAAGGATCACTGACTTCAGTATAATGCAACAGAAAATACTTGTTCATACAAGTACTGCATGGGATCACTTACACGTGGAATCTTTAAAAAAGTTGAATACATAGAGACAAAGAGTAGAAAGGTGGTTTTGCCAGGGGCTGGGGATGGAGCAAATATGGAGAGGTTGGTAAAGGGTACAAACTTTCAGTTATAAGGATCTGATCTAATGTATAACATGGTGACTGTAGTTGATAATACTGTATTGTATAATTGAAATTTACTAAGAGAATAGTACTTAAGTGTTCTCACACATACTCACAAAAGGGTAAATATGTCAGATGATGGATATGTTAATTAATTCAGTGCAGAGAATCCTTTCACGATGTGTATGTATATCAAATCATCATATTGTATACTTTAAATATGTTATAGTTTTATTTGTCAATTATACCTCAATAAAGCTAAAAAAATTAGTGGTCATAGAGGAAATGCCAGGTCATAGACTGAAAGGGACTCTGAGCTCACCTAAATTAATGGAAATGGAAGCTGAGGCCCCCAGAGGCTGGCCCAGAGTCAAACAGCTATTGGTGGCAGAATTGAGCTCCCAAAAAAAGTCTTCAAAGGGTAGAGTCATTTCTTCTCCGTCACATTTCTAAGACACTTCCCAGGACCGACACCTGGTTACAGGTCTCAGATTCCGTGACCCAGAGGCATATCCAGCCTTCGAACTGTGTGCTTGTGGAACAGCATGTGCAGATGCTCCAACGGTGGCAGAGGGTGGTACAGACTGGAAGCCAGGTTGGCACTGCCGGACTTAGGGGCCTGTGGCTCAGAGCCAGAGAAGAGGCCAAAGGGTCAGATCACCAAGTCTTTCTTAGAAGAGGGGGAGACCGTAGGGTTTTAGAAGACAGAGCAAGCAACTCAGTCAGAATTGTGTTTTAGAAAACTCACTCCAGCAGTGCTGTGAGGACGCCACCTGGCCTGGCCTGCCCAGGACAACACCCATGCATGGGTAACAGTTTATGAAGTACTTTTGTGTGTATGTGTTGTGGGTCGGCAAGGCTGTTCCACTGGAGTCTCTGATTCCTTGGTGCAGGTTCTCATTCTTCTCATTTGATCCTCACAACAGCCCTCAGAGGGAGGCAAAGAGGATATTATCACCCCCATCCTACAGATAAGGAAAACGGAGGGGCAGAGGTAAAGCAGCTTGTCTGAACTTGACTGAGCATGAAGCTGGGTGCTAATTCCAGTACTTTCTTTGTACATCGCACTGGATTATGTATGGTGTAACCATGTCAGTAGTAAAAGCCTTCTGCTCCAAATTAAATCAAAATACATTGAGGACAAGAGACACAGTAGATGCTTAAATACTTGTTATTTTTTTCTACTACAAACCACAAAGTTTAATAATGAATTTCTGTAACCAATTTTAACAAATGTAGTTTCCATAACAAATATTTATAGTTTCAAGGGTATAAGACAGCTGTACTTAGAAATATGAAAACAAACTTTTTAGTATCATAAGAAGTCTCTGAGTAAGCAACAGACACTGAGCTTTAAGATAAGAAGATAAGCTATAGAATGGGAGAAAATGTTTACAAGTCATATACCTGATAATGATTTAGTGTCCAGAATATATAAAGAACTCTTACAAGTCAACAACAAAAAGACAAAAACAAAACGAAACAACAGAAAAACATAAACCAAAAAGCTAACTAAAAAAATGAGCAAAGTACTTGAATAGACCTTTCTCCAAAGAAGATATACAGATGGCCCATAGTGCAGGAAAAGACGCTCAACATCATTAATCATTAAGGAAATGAATATCAAAATCGCAATGAGATACCACTTCACACCCATTAAGGATGGTTTGACCCATCCTATCATCATCCAAGACCTAGTTCTGATGGGGGAAATAGAAAACATAAAGAAAAAGGAGAGAAAGTACAGAAAAAGAAAGCAGAAGAGAGAGGCAAAGTGATATAATAAATGAACATTGCACTCAGAATGAAGTTCACGTCTAAACTCTGCCACTTCCTACACACATGATCTTGGCCACATCATGGAACCTTTCTGAAACTTCAGTTTCCTCAGCTATAATGTGAAAGAGGTAGACCAGATGATCGTTGAGGTCCCTTCCATCCCTGGCATCTTACGATTCTACATTTAGGTAAGAAACTTTCTTGAAGTCTCTCAGGCTCTTTTGAGAGTAAGAAAGAAGGAGGTCAGAGCATAAGCATGACTGGGAGGTATTATGGGATGAATTTTGAGTAGGAATTACTAGGAGTAGCCAGTCCTTCTGGTTAAACATTTTCCTGGGCTTTACTGAGTAAAGCCCGAAACCTGTACTTTCAAAATGGAGAAAGGGGAGACTTGGCTTTAAATATATTTCATTTGACTATGATGAAAGTATTAAAATTGCACAAGTAGGAAATTTATAGGGCACTTTACATTCTGCTCATTTTTGCACTAGTCAGAAGAGACTGAAATTCAGTATGTTCTCAAATTAGCTAAAGAAACCCCTTGTCAAAGAGCCCTCAATCCATCTGGTTATCATTATTAAAGCATTATGGGGTGTGTATGCTTTCCATAGGAAAAAAAATGAATAATCCCTTCAAATATGTAATTTCATAGGTTTTAAAATGTGAAGGCAACCGTTAAGGGAGCTATCAAAGCAGTCTGGGGCACAGAGTGAGTTGTCAGGGGAAAAATATAAGAGAGTTTTCAATAACTGAAGGTCCAACCATTTCTAATGCCAAGGCCCAGGATTTTATGAACACTTCTTGGAATTCTAAAGACTGTTGTTTTCATTGCATGGAGGGATCTGAACCAAAAAGATAAATTCTAAACCATCTGGACCATATTAGAATATCTGGGGCCTCAAATGTATAGAGAGGGGCTCACCCAGATCTGCCTTTGAACATGACTGCCCTCCCAAAGCACAGCACAGCTGAGCTTCTGTTCCTGTAGCTGTGGCATTTTGTTCCAAGAGCACCGTGCCCTGTGCCAGCCTCACCTCTTAGACATCAACCCAAACAAGAAAACATTTTCCCTTAAGCAAGATGTAGTAGAAACAGTGAGGGCCTGGAGTCAGACAGACCTTGAGCCAGATGCAAGCTCCCAGCCCTCGCGCTCGTGAGCTTTTGACCTTGGGCCAGCACAGTGTGTGGTTCATAGAAGGCATTCTGTAAATCCCTCTCGACCTGAACTGTTGAACCATGCTGATTACTTACTTGATTTGATCATCAGTTTCCTTCTTATAAGATAGTGTTTAAGAGCACAGGCTTTAAAGGCAGAACAACTGGGATCTGATCCTTGCTTTACAAGTGCTTAATCTCTCTACGCCTCAGTTTCTTCATCTGTCAAATGGAGATGATAGTATCTACATCATAAGCTGATTATGATGACCACAGGAGTCAAAAGTTCTTAAAACAGTGTCTGATACAGAGTAAGCACTATGTATGGATGTACTGTAAAAAGAGAATTCTGAAATTTTCTAACACATGATAAACACTCCGAAAATATTATGTATATAATATTTTCACTTTCTTTATTGATATTTCATTGACTTATTTTTATATATTTCCATACATGTTATAAGGCCCTGCCAAAGTCTTCAACATCCTCCAAAGGCCTCCATGAAAAAGAATAAAACTCCTTTCTACTGCTCAGTGCTTTGTAGCTTACCAAGTGCTTTGGTGACAGACTCCCATTTGATCCTGACCCTAACTCCTACCTGTAGGGATCCCACCTGGCTTGTTCTGGCTGATCCCCCAAAGAAGTCTGGCCTTTGGCTGGAGAAACTCACTGCTGACTTTTCTCCCAGACACATCAAGCCCTAACAGAACACGGATTTGTCATCATTATTTCTGGCTACCTTGCAAAGTATAGGAGGTGATTCCACTGTTGCCATCCCTGAATTGGGGCTGGGATTGTTTTCCCACTGGAGGGAAAAAAACAACTTTGAAACTTACCATTTGGATGGGAATTTAAATGTCTCTTCAGTTTACTTGTGTTTTGTGAGGTGGTGAATAAATGGGGGAGAGAGTGAAGGGGAAATGTCCTTAAGGAATGCAACATAGCTATGAACTGTTATGAAACTGTCAAAAAATTTTTGAACCAGAATACTCAGTGCTGGTGATCATGCAGTAAGACAGCTACTGATGTACTGCTAGTGGGATTGTAAGTTGCTCCAGCCTTTCAGAAGGTGATTTGGCAATATGCCTAAGGAGACTTAAAAATGTTTATATCTCTCTAGAACATAAGATTCTTGAAGGCAGGGGTTTTTGTCTGTCTTTAAATTTTTTGCTTATTACTGCATTACCAATTTTGAATGTTGTCCAGCACCTAGTGGGTGCTCATTAAATATTTGTTGAATGAATGAATGAATGAAAAAGTCATCAATCTCTTAAGTCCAGTAGTTCAACCTAAAGAAAAATCAGAAATACAAACAAAGTTTTAAGTGTGCTCATCACAGCATAATTTATAATAGTGAAAGTTTGGAAACAATTATATTATATAAAGCAGGGGAATTATTAGATAATCAGTTGGAGTTGTTTTTCAATTTTTAAGTGATGTTTTAGGTTGAAGTTTTAGTATGTGGGAAAATGCTTGTCTTATCATTTTAAGAGGAAAAAATTCATATATATATATATATATATATATATATATATATATATATATATGAAATTTTATGTATAATATAATCTCAACTTTGTTTAAACCAAGGCTTTTTTTTTTAAGCACAGAAAAAATAAAGGAAGGAAATAGAGCAAAACAATGCAGTGGTTATCTCTGAGTGATGATATTAGGTGTGATTTTTATTTAATTTTTCTTAACTTTTCAGTGTACAATAAGCATATATTACTTTTAAACTTTAAAAAAAAAAAAATACGTTACAAAATTCCTATTGAAGTTAGAGTCAGATGGAGACCAGGCTTGTGACCCAGCTCTACAACCTGCTGGGTGTGTGCTGATGTTCCAAAGACTTTATGTGGTTCACGTGATATATGTAAAAGTGTTGTCTTACAAAATGCTAAGCATAAAACTAATGTATGAAATGATAGCTGTTGTTCTTACGACCGTTGTAGCAAAGTAGCATCTTTTGAGAAAGGTGTCCAGAGCGTTGTAATATCCTTTTGTGACCAGTGTTAAAATTCCCAGCAGGTTGGGAAAGGCATCGTCAGTTCCTAGAGTGGAGGAGACACCATCTGTTTTGTATGTTATGGTGCCTGGCAATTTAGGTGCCGGCTGACTTCTACCGTGTGAATAAAGAAAGGTTGAGGAATTGCTGACCTGCCGCGTTAACTTGTCAGGGTAACAGTGACCTGTACTCTTGTGTACACAAGTGAGTCATTTTCCTGGATGTGAGCCTAGCCCACCATCATCATCTCCATGCAGCTTCTTTGTTCTCTTTTCACACACAGTCACGCTGAATCCTCGTAATAACCGTGTGCAGAGGGGTCTGTATCATGCCAGGTTTATAGATGAGAAAGCTGAGGCCAATGGAAGGGTAAACAGGCTGCCCAAGGTCACAGACTTAGCCATCCATGTAACCAGGATTCAAATGCAGGTCTCTTTGGCTCATAAGTTCTGTACTCTTCCCCCTCCTGGACTTCCTTCCAGAGGAGTGACTAGAAAGTATATTCTCCAGGTCGTACTGAACTGGGGGGACTTCCTTGGACATTCCAGATAGCACTGCTCTAACCTTCTCTGTTTTGTTGCTAGCCAGAAATGGAGAGAACCCGACATCTCCAAATCTGGAGAGGAACTGCATAAAATGCTCCTTTGTTACCGGTTTCAGTAGCAACCCTTAGATACATGGCTTACGTCAGATGTCTGGGCTGAGCTAGCCACATCCAGCAATTGTCTAGCAAAACCGTGTCACCCCATCAGTCACAGTAAAATGCCCTGTGTTTGCCTGCTGAAGGCCACAGGCCTCCCACTTCTCTCTCCTCGGATGTAGTGAGGAAGTCACCGCAGTTGGGGAAGTGCTCCTTGACCTCTACCAGAGCCTTTACCTCTTGAGGATGGAGTCCATTTACGTTGTTCTTCCAAGTGGTATTTGTTCGACAAAGCTCAATAGTCATCCTGGTATAAGTGGAATATTCTCCCTCCTAATGCCTGAGAAGCCAGGTCTGAGCATATGCTGAGCGCTGGGTTATTGTGAGCTTTGCGATCCAATCCACTGGCTCTTTAGAGAAAAGCAGCAGTCCCCTGCGGGTCATAACCCAGTGCCATTCTTGCTCGAGTGACCGAATTCCCTGGACTCACCTGCCCACCCATTGTCATGGTGACTGTAATAAAGGGATGGGCCAGTGAAGAAGCTGGACTGGCTGGAGAAATAAAAAGAGGGAACGTGGTCCCAGGTCCTGCCCAGGTGGGTTCAGGCAGGCTTGGACCCTGGGTGAGATTTTGTTCACAGGAGGTGTATTAGTTTGCCGGAGCTGCCATAACAAAGTACCACAGACTGGATGCCTTAAACAACAGAAATTTATTTTCTCACAGTTCTGAAGAGTAGAAGTCCAAGGTCAAGGTGTCGGCAGATTTGATTTCTTCTGAGGTCTCTCTTCTTGGCTTGCATGGGGCCGTCTTCTCCCTGTGTCTGCATATGGACTCTCTCTTCTGAGTCTGTGTCCTATTTGCCTCTTCTTTAAGGACACCAGTCAGAGTGGATTAAGGTGCACCAAAACGACCCCATTTTAACTTAATTACCTCTTTAGAAACCCTAGCTCCAAATACAGCCATATTCTGAAGTATAGGGGTTAGCTCTCCAACATATGAATTTTGGAGGACACAACATAACAGGGGGCCAGCAGAAAATTGGAATAGAACAACCAGAACTGAGCAGTCACTTAGCACATTCCGAGCCACAAGGGCTGATGTCAACAACTCTGATGCTGGAGTGGCTCATCACACCCCAGGGACAGAGCAGCATCGTAATGACTGTAAGGACCCAGGCCTCATGGATGCCCACGTGGCGCTGAGCAACAGACATGGGGGCTGGCCCCAGTCTCCCAGGCCTGGGGAAGGTCTTCTACCTTTCCCCGCATGGCTCCGTACACTGGGAGGCTCCCGTCTTGCCTCCTCTCCTTCTGAAATGTACCTGGACACTATCCCTTCTCTTCCACTTCGTTTCCTCCGCTCTGCTTGGTATAGAGCACCTTCCTTCTTCACATGGACCACGGCCTCAGCCTATCACTGCCTCGAGCCTCCAGCCTCTGCCCCTCCCCAGCCCTCCACTCAGCTGCCAGAGGGCTCTTCACTGTGAAGGTTGGGTCGGTACTCGCGGGCTTGCCTTCCCCATCGCCTACAGGATAATTAGCATTCCTTAACAGGGCACATGAGACCATGCTTGAAAGCCCTCAGTGGCTCCTCACCGCCCACAGAGTAATACAATTAGCAAAGCTTGCGAACCCCATTTCAGTCTGGTCAACTCTATCCCTCCAGCCTGACTGCCTCTCAGTCCCACCCCCCATAGGGTCCAGCACCCCACATCTGCTCCTCTTCCCTCAGGTGCTCCATGCCTGCCCTGCTTCCATCTCCTGCCTCCAGGCTTGAAGAACTGTCCAAAGTCAAGGTCTAATTCAAATGTTGCTTTTCAGTGACGCCTTCCCCACAGCTCCCACAGCCCTCAAGGAGAATTGTTCTCTCCCGGTTCTGTAATCCCTTAGCACTTGGTACATTTCTGTGTCTGTGCTTAACATCTTGAATTGTTTCATTTTCTTTACTTTGTCTCCATTATTAGGATGGGAGCTCCTTAACAAAAGGACTTTCTCGTATCCATCCCTATATCCCCACAGCCCCGCACATAGTAGGTGCTCTATAGACCCTTGCTAGTGAGTAAATAGATGAAGTTGTAGAGTGTGTGTGTGGGGTGTCTCTCTATGACCTTATGATGGTCCGGGCTTGTCAGGTTCTCTGATGATGTCCTTTTCAAACTTGAGTGACGAGCTCTTCCAAGACAGTGTCCATGACCATCCCGTCTGCAGCAGCACTTCTGTCCTCTGGGGGCTGGGTTCCCTCCCCATTTGGGACAGTCAGCAGAAGTGCTATGAAGTGCAGTGTAAGTTATGTTAAAATTAGGTGGGAGAAAACGGAGCTGGAGATAAAGGCTGCAAACACCACTCACCTCGAGAGCCCCATCACTGCGATGTGATGTGTAAGGAGAACCAGGACGTGTGGGGACCAGCGGCAGCAGCTTAGCTGTTGGAGCTTTGGCCCAAGTAGAACACAGTGTGAGTACTTGGCAAGTGAATGCCCTCATCCGTGTCATTCCTCCTGCCTTCCAAGAATAAGATGCAGGAGAATGTCCTACCAGTGGTCAGAAGCAGAAGAGATACAAGTACTTGCCTTGTCACGGAAAAGAGCAAAGCAGGAAGAGATGTAAGGGAGAAAAATTTAGCCCAGTATTCTTTTCAAACAATTTTCTTAGCCACAGAACCTTTTATTCACACAAAATCTCAAATGAGGAAGCTCAATGAATATCATAAAAGCTGAGTTAAGCTGCATGGGAGAAGCAAGACAGACACCTATTCTCATGACACTCCCCACTCAAGACCTCTATGGAACCTCTGAGGACCCACTAGGGTCTTCAAAGTCCAGACTGGCATCTCCTAATCTAGTTGTCCCAACTCGGAGACTAATTTTTATTCATTCATCCATTCGCGTGCTCTCTCTCTCTCTCCCCTTTCTTTCTCCAAACGTTTATTCAGCTCCTACTACAAGCCAAGCACTAAGGTAAAAATAAGTAGGACACAGTACCTGCCATAAGGAAACCTAGGCATCTAAACGGGGAGACAGACTTGTAAACAAACACCTGCAGCAAATTGACAAATATTTTTAGAGCTCCAGGACAGTGCAGGGGACAGCGAGGTTTCCAAGAAAGGAGAGAGCAATTGATCTCCAGTCAGTGCCCAAAATAAGGTTGCCTGAATTACCAAGCCAATGAGATTTATTCCCTACCCCGCTGCCGCTAAAGGAATAAAAGAGGAAGCTTTTCTGTTAAGAGCCTGTGCACTGCCCCCGGGCCGCCCAGCTCAGCACCATCGGTGCAGAGAGCACAGGGCAGGCGCTGGGAGGGGAGGGAGGGCAGGAGGAGGAAATCTCTCTCCAGCCTCAGGACCCACAGCTGCTGCTTCACAATGAGCAGGGCCAGTGCCTGGGTCCTGGTTCTTTTGTCCCAGGCCACTGGGGAGTTAGGAAAGCCATTGTGCCCAGAGATCTTTAAATAACATTGTCACTCACGAGTAAACCTTAGGGAAGCCCAGGCTTTCTTTCACCAGAAATGAATTGAGCCCATTAGTAGAGGAAAGGGCCCTGCCCTCCCCTTCATATTTTAGTGCCTGGTCGGGCTGTGGAGAGGGCCAGGCCTTCACATTCAGAGCGGCCAGTTTTGCCTGCACACAGCCCGAGTCCCAGGACGCTGCTCACCCTGGCGCTTGATGTGTTTGCACTTTCTGTTCTGCTGAGCCACAGGTTTTGAGGATGAGATATGTGACTTCATGTGGTCATTTTCTACTGGTCTCCTATGATTTAGGAGCCTGGAGAGGACACGAACTTAGTCACCTGGGGTTTCCTCGGCAACCCATCTATGTTTATGTGGGACTGAGATAGTACCTACTTATAGTGGGAGCCCCTGAAAATTTCGGAAATAAATAATTAGTATATACTAGCAAGCAGCACTTGTTAGATTATTTTGAGAGAAGTTAAGAAAGGGAGGGAGTTACGTAATGTGTATGAAGGGTGCATTCTGAGCCAGGCACCGAGCGGCGTGCCAGGCTCCCTAGATTATTACACTAGCAATTACTGAGATATTATTTATGCAATGTTTCTCTCTCTCCCTGTGATCTGCAAGCTCCAGGAGGGCAAGGACTGTGCCCGTCTTGTGTACTGCCACAGTCCAGCTCCTAGCACAGCGCCTGGAACACAGTAAGGCATGCAAGACATAGGTTGAACGAATACACGAATGATCTTATATAATCTTCTGATGATCTTGTGGAATTGGTATTATTATTAACCCCTTTTACAGATTAATAAACTGAGAGTCTAAGAAGTTGAGTAACTTGCTTAAGGTCACACAGTCATTAACTCTGACAGTATTAACCCAGGGCTTTCAAACTGAGCCCTTGTCTATACTTGAACCTGAAAGTACTCACTTTTTTTTTTTTTTTGGATCGGAAAACAGAAAAGAGAAGGAATCCTTTTTTCCAGTGCTCTAGGAACGACTCTTGTTCTGCCTTCTTTCTAGAAGAGAGAGACAGGTTACTCTCTCATAATTATTATTTTATGTCTTACCAGGTCTTTCTCTAAATGGGTGAGGAGGTCACTTGCTAACACAAATGGTGAAAGGTGGCCTTTTCCACTGCCTTTCTTTTGGGGTATGATTCTGACTATAACAATGGAAACATTCGTGGAAAAGGAGGAAGGTGTGGACTGGAGTAGTCATGAAAGGCTTTATTCCAGGGCTAAGACTTGAGTTAGTTCTCAGGGATGAGTAGGATTTACCCAGAGGGTTGAGGCTGGACTCTCCATGAACAATATGAGCCAAAGCATGGAGGGGGCAATGAGGAGAGCGAAGAGACCCACTTGTCTGGAACAGACGTAACCAGGGATCATGCCTTGTCCCCACTTAAAAGCCTGCAGGAGCTCCCTAAGTCACAGGGCCCTCAGCTGGACCCCAAAGCCCTCCATGACCTGGGCCTGCCTGCCTTGTGCCTGCCCAGGTCTCTGGCCTGATCTGCACCACTACTCTGCCCAGCAGCCCCACTGAAGCAAGCTGCACCGGCCCTGAGCAGCACACCTCCCAGGCCTCTGCATCTTTGCGCATGCTGATTCTCTTACCTGGAGTACCTCCCCTCCCCTTGCCCATCGGCAGAACTTCTACGTGATCTCAACTAGACATGACCTCCTTTGCAAAGCCCTCCTGTCTACCTCCTTTGTAACCCCAAGCGATTAGCCCCCTTCTCCTCACACTCCCAGCTGCTCCTTTATTTGCGTCTCTTTCTCTGTCAAACTGTCATGTCTGTACATCCTTGCCCCTGACCCAGCTTTCCATTCTCCACGCCATACCCTTCCACTTGGATTTCAGGAATAATGACCTTCTCTTACACCTTCAGTCCCTTCCAGGACGTTATCTCCACCTCCATCTATTAACTTAAACCTACCCCCAACCTGAGTTGACTGTTTCTCCCAAACCCTTCTCATGCTACTTTCACACTCCTCAACCTTCCAAGTCAGGACAAAGGTAGGTAACCTTTTATTCCTCAAGAATAAAAACTTTTAGAACTGCCCTTTCCCATCCTCTTATTTAAACAAATAACTTCCACAGCAACAAAAACCGCTTCTCTGTGCCTTTTCTAAGAGTTGCGCTATTTAGAGAGACTGACCTTTTCTCCTTTTCATCACTGTCGTTTACCACCTTCCATTCATTGAGGACCTTGGCACCAGCTTATAGACTTTCTCCACCCCAATCCTGCCATCATCTTGGATGACTTCAGCATCAAAGGGCTGGTTCCTCCAAACCCCAGGCCTCTCCCAACTGGAATACCTTCCCTCTGCATTTCCCCTCAGCCATTCCCACAGTCACACCCTGGACCTTGGCATCATGTGAAATTCCTCTCTGTGAATCACTGAAATCATAGAATCATAGAAATCAGTGATTCTGGGCTTCCCTGGTGGTGCAGTGGTTGAGAATCCGCCTGCCAGTGCAGGGGATGCAGGTTCAAGCCCTGGTCCGGGAAGATCCCACATGCCGCGGAGGAACTAGGCCTGTGCGCCACAGCTACTGAGCCTGCGTCCTAGAGCCCACGAGCCACAACTACTGAGCCTGCATGCCACAACTACTGAAGCCCGGGCGCCTGGAGCCCGTGCTCCGCAACAAGAGAAGCCACTGCAATGAGAGGCCCGCGCACTGCAATGAGGAGTAGCCCCCACTCGCTGCAACTAGAGAAAGCCCGCGCACAGCAACGAAGACCCAACATAGCCAAAAATAAATAAATAAATTTATTCAAAAAAAAAAAAAAAGAAATCAGTGATCCTAACAACACTCTCTGACCAGAGATGCTGCCTGGTCAGCCACGCCCTCTGAACTCACCGCAGTCTCCAGGCCACTCAGCCCTCTGCCTATGTCGGTCATCGCTCTTGCCCACGGACCTAGTCCAGTCCTGCTTCAAGTCCATGGTCCATCATTCTTGCTCTTCCGACAGTACCCTCAACTTTTTGCCTCTATATCTTTTCATTGAACTCTTTTGAGAAAAATCACAACCCTCGATAACATAGCATGGCGTGGAGAAAGCAAACAATTCAGTTTTCCTTTCTCCATGCCATGCTAGAGGAAAACACGCAGCAGGAAAAAGTGTTCAACTGTATATTTATGGTCACCAACCTCAGCTGAGCCCTTTTCAGTGCTCAGAAGTCTTGTGTTTCTCTGACCACCTTGCTCTCACCCTCTCACAACTTTTCTTTCAAAACTTCCCTACTCCAAAATCTCCAACCCTCACTCCCGGCAGATAATTTCCCCATTGAGCCTGTAAGCACACAGCACCTTCACGTGTCCATCCCTCCTTCCCTTCTGCTACAGCTGCTGAGGTGGCCTCCTCTGTCTACGGCCAGTCCCCGCCGGCCGGGCTGCGGGTCCCATTCTCTCCCTTCTTGAGGAATCCACCCCATCAGCATCTAAACATGCTCACGTCTCTCCACCATAAACCACTCTTCATTAGTAGCTGACCTTCTTGTAAGAATTGTGTGCATTTGCTGATTCCCTTTCCTACCGTCCTGCTCTCTCTTCAAACCACAGAAGTCCAACTGCAGCCGACCTTCACTGGCTTACAGGGAACCTCCACTTGGCTAAATCCAGCAGACAGTTTTCAGTCCTCGTATTACTTGACCTCTCAGAGAAATTCAGCAGAGTTGACCACTCCTGCCTTCCTGAAACGCTGTTCTCTTGGGCCATCTTGTGACAACCCATCTTCTGGTTCCCCTTCTACCTTTCGGCTGCTTCTTCTCAGTCTGCTCCCCTGGCTTACCCTCCTTTACCCAGCCTTCAAATGCTGGAGTTTCTCAAAGCTTAGACCTAGGATTCTTTCTCACTCTGAACTCTCTCCATAGAGGAATATATCCCCGCTGTGGTTTCAGATACCACCGATTTGCTAACAATTTTCAAATTCAGTCTCTAGTCCACTCTCCAAGACCCAGATTTCCAGATACCCAGCTGACTGCCTGACATTTCCAGATGGATGTTTCAAAGGTTGTCAAACTCATTGTGTATCAAGTTCAATTTGAGATGCGTTCCTTTCCTTCCAGCCCCTCCTCCACCCCAAAATCCTCATTGCTTAGCATGCCATCTCCCAGCCACCACAGTCACCCACCCGGTTACCATGGCAGTGATATCGCCCCAATTCTCTTCGCTGTAGCCATAGTGATCTTCCCCCGACACACAGACACACACACACACACAGAGCAAATTATGTCTCTTCTGTTTAAAACCTTTCTGCTCTTGAGGCTGAAAACCTAAGTCCTTAGCAAAGTTGCCCACACACTGTACCATCTTGGTCCTGCCTCCTCTTTCTGAGCCTTGAACATGCTGTTTCTTCTCCATTTAGGATGTTTCTCTGCTCAACTCTATCCTGGCACTTGGCCTAATTAACTCTTTGTTTGTCTTTCATCTCACATCTCGAAGGTTGCTTCCTTAGGGAAGGCTCTCCTAGTCACCCTTCCCCCAAAGGAAACTACATCAGGGCTCCCAGTTCCCTCCATGCTTTCACAGCATCCTCTGCATCTGCTCTGTAGTATTTCTTATCATGAAATAATTACGTGGTAATTATTTATTGACTACTTGTCTTCCCTATGGGGATGGGAACGTCTCTCTCACACAGCTGCATCCCCACGCCTAGCACATTACCTTGCACAAAGTAGCTACTTAACAAAATTTTGTCAAATGAATGGCACCCCCTCGTTTTGTTACTTTGAATGAATGATGAATCACTTTGTCTTGTGTCATCTGTGTTAATTTTCCCTACTGGAAGGTGAGATGGGCTTTGCCATCTCTCACCTGCGCCTAGAATTATGTACGTCACACAGTACCTGCTAGTTGAATGAGTGAATGATGGTTCGGTTGAGTAAGAAGGGTGGACCACGTGGTGGACAGCTCAGCAGAGGCAGCCGTGAGAAAAGCTTCCTAAGGTCCTTATCTGCAAGCCTCAGGTTATCTGGTTTGCGTTAACTTTCATCCACAAAAATGCTTCAGAGATTTGTTCCCTATAAAAGCCAGTCACTGGTTTTGATTGCTCACCAATGTTTAATGATCTTGATTTCTCACCAATGTTTAACTGCCCAGAATGCCCAGATACTTAACTTGAAGCTTCTGTTCTCTCTCTCTCTCTCCCTTTCTTTCTTTCTTTTTTTCTTACTAGGGAAAATAACGGAGAAATGCCTTTGATTCAGACCCAGTGGAAAGAACTCGGCTCCTGTCTTCTGCATAGGTGTGGCAGCCGATTTTCTCTCTGTTATAAACTTACCCAGTGCCAGGACTCTCGTCGGGGTTTTCCAGTAGGGACAAAGAGAGACCTTGCTAGACAACAGTGTGTGGTGATTAGTGCCATCGTTGTGCTTTGGCCGTATACAGTCTTCGTATTTTCAGGCAATAACATTAACAGGTAATTCTATTAAATAGCAGCATTTTCCTTCTTGTCATTGCTGCTCATCCCGAAAGATAAATCTTTACTAATAAGTCAGCATCCTACCCACCTCACCCCTACCTCCTTCAGAAATTCTCCTGACTGCCTTTCTATTGAGATATTTCCCCAGGACAATATACTCACCTCTACTCCTGAATTCGTGTGCGGTGGATTAGAATTTGGGCAAAACTTTTGTCTCCTCTTCTGGGGCAGTTCCTCATTATCACCGGGGGTGCAGGTGAAAAGCCCTGACTCTGCAGGAATCAGCATTCACAGGTACAGGCCTAGGACTTGAATTTTAAACCAGCACCCCAGGTGCCCCCCAGGTACACTGAATTTTGAGAATTGTAAGTTTAAGTCAATAACCTTTCATCCTTCTATGCACTAGAGTGATTAGCGGACAGGCATAGGAGAGCGTGCTCAGCAGAGGAACCAGCACACAGGCATGAAAATGCCCACTTCCTCTGGGAGTGGTGGAGGAGTTTGCTATGTTGAGGGCTTCTCATGGAGGTTGGCAGGAGATGAAGCCAAGGATGATGCACGGCTTATGAAAAGCGCTGCAGGCTTTGATAAAGATTTTTTATTGAGGTATAGTTGATTTACAATATTTCATGTGTACAGCAAAGTGATTCAGTTACACACACACACACACACACACACATATATTCTTTCTCAGACTCTTTTCCCTTATAGGTTATTTTTTTTAATATATAAATTTATTTTATTTATTTATTTTTGGCTGCATTGTGTCTTTGTTGCCGCGAGCGGGCTTTCTCTAGTTGTGGCGAGTGGGAGCTACTGTTTGTTGCGGTGCGCGGGCTTCTCATTGCGGTGGCTTCCCTTGTTGCGGAGCACGGGCTCTAGGCGCGTGGGCTTCAGTAGTTGTGGCACGTGGGGTCAGTAGTTGTGGCTCACGGGTTCTAGAGCTCAGGCTCAGTAGTTGTGGCGCACGGGCTTAGTCGCTCCACGGCATGTGGGATCTTCCCGGACCAGGGCTCGAACCCGTGACCCCTGCATTGGCAGGCGGATTCTCAACCACTGCGTCACCAGGGAAGTCCCTCCCTTATAGGTTATTACGATATATTGAATATAGTTCCCTATGCTATGCAGTAGGCTCTTGTTGTTTCTCTATTTTATATATAGTATTGTGTTACCTGTGAGTCCCAGATTCCTAATTCATCCCACCCCCCTTTCCCTTTTGGTAACCATAAGTTTGTTTTCTATGTCTGTGAGTCTATTTCTGTTTTTTAAATAAGTTCATATCATTTTTTTAGATTCCACATATAAGTCCTATCATATATTTGTCTTTGTTTTACTTAACGTCACTTAGTATTGAATATGATAATCTCTAGGTCAGATAAAGATGTTTTAAGTTAGAGAGTGAAATTATCAAATTTGCTTTTTGGAAACTGTCAGTCTGGCAGAAGTTCTGAAAGCTGTATTCCAGGGGTGGGACAATGAGAGCGAGGAATGGGAGGGGTTGAGACTGGAGGCCAGGACTTGCAGAACCATTCGTTTATGAGCAGACCGGGGATGATGTCGATCTTAAAAAAAGGAGGATGAGAATGAGGAAGGTGGATAAAAGAGGAATCTCAAACTATTCAGGAGATAGAATATCACCTAGATTTGGTAATGACTGCAAATTTGGGCTGAGTTGTGAGGAATCCAGGATGACTCAAATTTCTAATGAGCTACCGGGTGATACCATTGCTGAGTAGAGAGTGTGGGAGGGAGGTTTGGCCTGGAAGATGAGTTTGATTTGCAACATGTGGTGTCTGACAGGCCTATGAGACATGTAGGTCGGGATGCCCAGGAAGCAGATGGATGTCTGTGTCTGGAATTGAAATGACTCTGGAGACATAATGCAAAGCATTGCTTTTGCCAACAAATTATCACCCAACCTGCTTTGTTTGAAATAACGATAGCTGACATTTACTTAGTGAGTCCTTACTAAGCATCAGATACCCTGCTACATGTGACACACATTATGAAGTGCATACTGTTATCAGCCCGGTTTTACAGAGGAGGAACCTGAAACCTGAAAAGTTAGATAACGTACCCAGGTGCGTCTAGTAAGGGTCAGAGCTGGTATTCACTCTTTTGCAGTCAGACTCCATTACTCGTAATCATTATCCTGTGCTACGGTGTTTCTCAAAACGTTTAAACCACAACCTTCAGTTAAAAATACACTTTACATCACAAGCCAGTACACAGATACACAATATACACGCGCACACACGTGCACACACATACACTTGAAATTAAGCAAAAGTTTAGCAAAACAAGACTTGTCCATGCTAAATGTGATACAACCTGGTATTTTCTGCTCAAGTGTACATCATTTTTTAAATATTGGTTGCTCCCTATTAAATTGATTTCACAGTCAGAGCTGGTTTGATAAACTCAGCCGTATTTATTTCTCCTGGGGTGAATATTTCCCTTCTATTCCCAGCCCTTGTCATTCTCCCACCTTTGGGGAAAGAACACTAAATGTTGCTGAATGCTTTTCCCCTTTCCCTCTAGAGAAGGTATTAAAGGTAATAGGCTGGGGTCTAGTGGGATAAGGCCAGCCAAGAAAGTCTCACTTTAGTAGACTGACCAAACTGTCTTTAATGTGGCTGACAAACGTTATTGCAAAATGTTCAAATCACAACAAAGGATGCAAAACAATGTGTGCAAAATAGTGATTACAAGTATGGACTTTAGTGGCACACAGACCTGAGTCCGTATTCCAGCTCCACAGCTTATTAACTGTATAACCTTGGGCAGATATTTTACTTCATATGGGTATTGTAGAAGGATAAAATTCAAATAGTGCATTGGTTCATTCAGTATCTACACAGCCTGTCCTTTAGTAGGCACTAAAAAATGGTACTAAAATCTTTATTAATGTAATAGAAGTTATAAAATATAAACCAACCCACAAACTGAATATTCATCTGTAAAAGCAAATTAAATTTCCAGACTATTCAACAATGACCCAGTCAGTCATTCAGTGGTGTATTTAGTCAATCAGCATAAATTTAGAATAAGCTGTTCATTTGTCCTTTAAAGGAGACTTTAAATATTGACTGTACTTATCACAGGATAGAGGTATTACAAGAGCTTGGTAGCTAATGGCACTAAATATAGCCTTGGGCATAGAGCTGTTTATTTTGAGACATTTGGAGGAGAGGTCACCCTGCAGTTCTCTGTGAATGTCAACATCGCTTCCTTCAGAGGACACAATGTCACTCTAGAATAGCCGAGCCACAATTGTAGGAATTCCAAGGACCTTTTAGGAAATCACCAATGGAAAAGAACGATTTGATTAAGTACCTGTGGACCCTAAGCACAGAGGTCCCAGAGCTGATCATGTTTCTGAGCTGAGAAATTTTTTAAGAGACTCTCAAATTCATTAAGTGCAAGGATTAGACCCTATCTCAGGAGAGAATAATGAAACCATTTAATGTTGATGATGTAAACTAAGCACTGGTAAGAAGAAAAACTCACATGCTTTGAGGTTCTACATTTCTCCTTTCCCTTTCTTTTAATATAAATCTAATTTAAAAATGGAAATACAGTTCAGAAAGCATTCCCAGTACTTCAGCTTTTAACTTTCAGCCCCGCCCCCTGCTGTCACCACGGAGAAGGAGACTGGTTACCCTGATCCCCTGTATGCACATCGGTCATCTGTCTCCTGGGCAGAATGACCTCCTCCCTGGTTCACCTGATGGGGGGGCGGAGTTGAGGTCAAGGCCCAGGAGGAGGAGGAATTGGTTAACATCAGGGCTGGAACAGGTTAACAGCGATCTGCTGGACAGTTGCCCTGTAAGATGAACTTGTCCTTGGTCAGCCTCACGTTCAGTGCTGGCACCCCCATCCACTTGACGGCATGCACCAGGCATGCACGCACAGTGCCTGTTCGGTGTCTGTTTGCTTTATTCCTCCTGGCCATAGTTCACCTTTTGACCCAGTCCTCCCAGGCTGGGCCCGTCAAGGAGCCGTCTAGCTGTTGGAGGAAGGAAGCGGTACTCCCCTGTCCTCAGCGGCTCCCCTGCCCATCACCTTCCTGTGCCATTACCCTGTGGAGGTTCAGATGAGTTAGAGGGCCATCAGGGTGCCAAGAACAATATTATTTCAATTTTAAATCATAGCCTCTTGGGAAGAGAGGGTCATGAAGCATTCAAACTGCCGCAGGGAATTTTGCCAACAGAATGATTCATAAGCCTTCCAACTAGCCACCTCTGTTCCCTTGTTCAGTTAGGACAAAATCCTAGAGTCACCAAGGATTTCAGGAGCAGACTCCTGCATTTCTCTTCCACGTTGGTCCTGATCCAACAACTTTGTGTAAACTAGTCTTCCAATGGCAAAACAATGGAAAGAGCCGTTATTCTCACATGCTTTTGATTGGCTTGTACTAGCCACACGCCCTCAGCATGACATTGACCCACCTGGGCCTCAATTGCCTCTTCTATAAATGGGGATAATAACACCTGCCCTGTTTGGGGTCAAATGACGTAAACCACGTGAGGCCATTGTAGAAACAATAAAGCAGTAAAAATATGCAAGACGTGCTGGGCAGAGGGGCACACAATTCATTAGACATCGTCCCTGCCCGCAAACATCTTATTGTCTTGCAGGGAAAACAGACAAGAAAGGAAATAAATACCATAAAGTGCAATTGCTAAATTGCTTAGTCGCAGCCTTTTAAAATCTTTTTGCCACATCTTTGAATTTACAAAGAGATGCCAGCATCTCAATGTTCTTACTCGACTGACACAACCACCCAGTGAATGCAGCAGACTCAGAGAGGTGAAGCCACTTTCTCCAGAATCACACAGCCAGAAAGTAGAGGGACTGAATGTAGAGCTTTTTCCTTATGGTTCCCTTTCCCCAAAAGGGCTACGGAAGGGCAGCCCCTCTGCATCCTGCTCGTTATCCCATGGAAGGAAAATGGAAGTGTAATCCCACTAGAACAGAACTGTGCACATCATAGGTGGAACGGTTACAGGCAGCCTCTGTACATTTGCAGCACCAAAGCCCAGTCTTTGAGCCCAAAACTTGTTTCGGGTTGGTTCTGGGCAGGAAGGAGTAGCGTATCGTCCACTCTTCTTTCGGGAATTTACGGTGTGTTTCTGGATCTGTAATTTTGCACCTGATCACAGAAGTATGTGATCTGGGAGGAAGGCCATTCTCAGGGCTGTGTCTGCCAAGACTTCCCGATGCCTGTGTTTCTAAGACCCCCATATATCCATCCCAGAAGTGTGCTTAGGGGCCCCCATAAACCTGGGGTTCAGTCAGAGAACAGCAGCCTCAGTAATCCCACTTCCTGTCTCCAACTGGAGTCCACGTCACCCTAACTCATAAAAGTCCCAAACATTGAGTCCTGAATTACTGTGCAGAAGGAGGAGGAGATGCCTTCCGGTCCCCTAACAGCTGGTCAGCTTCCATTGTACAGTTTCGGAGCTGACTGCCCCCCAGCTCTGTCCCGGCAGCGGCTCCTCTCTGCTGTTGCTGATGGAAGAAGCTGGCCAGCTGTAGCATAAGCAGTCAGCTCAGAGCATGACGTAACGGTGCTGGAACAGAAACCTTTACTGGTACACGTGTGCCTGCTGACCCTTCCTTCCAGTACCGACGCTGCTGTGAGGAAACATGGCTACGTGTATGTCATGGGCCAAGTACATAATCGCAGATGTACAAACACTCCTGTTTGCAGATAGGCTGACCAGCCTGGTGCTAATACAGAGGAGCACTTAGCAGTGGCTGAACCATTAAGGTAACTGGCTCCATTTGCAGAAGCAGAATTATTCTATCTCCAGTCAAATCAAAGCCAGCTCAGTCAACAACCTGTTTAATCTGTCCACTCTCAGCAGCAGCTGATTAGCACAGAGGAAAGAGTGTGAACTTTGGAAGCACATGGATCTGGGTTCTACTCCTGGCTTTCCCATCGACCTACTGTGTGACCTTGGGCAAGTTACCCCTCTGGCCTCAGTTTCCTAGTCCATAAAATGGGGATAATAATCCTCGGATTGTTAACTCAGGGTTGCCATGAGGGTTAAATGAGATGACCAGTATGAAGTGCCTGACCCAACCCAGTGGATGCTCAGTGAAAGTTAACGGTTGCTCTTGTTATTGGTGATGATATTTTTGTGCTACAGCCTGTGTTGCTTCAGTGTCTGCTTCCCATTACCTCAAGTTTATTATCTGGTCATTAACAGTCAAGAAATCAAACAGGAAATGCCCTTCATGTGCTAAACTGTATGACACTGACTCTGAGAGAAGATGGAGAGCTGCATGAGATGGGGCATCAGGGAAGGCCTCCTGGAGGGGCAGCCTCTACTGGGGATCGGAAGATGGATGGAGGGGGGAAGCGGTCAGAGCAAGGTGGACAGGGGTCCTGACGTGAGTCAGAGCATGGCAGCCAGAGTGAGTGTGCCTGTTGGGTGGAGTGGAGGACGGGGTGAGTGCGTGGAGCCTTGCCTGGGCCGTCGGACAAGCGGTTACGCTGGATGTGGTGACGTCACTTCAGCCCCTGTTCCTCCAGCCCCCTTCTGCAGGATGAGCCCCTGACCACCCTTCAGGGCTTATCTCGTGCATTGCTAATGAGCTCTCTTGTGTCACCCTGCCCCATGAACAAATAGTAATAGTAATAAGGAGAACAGTTGGCGTTCACTGAGCACTTCCTGTGTGCCAGTACCCGTGCTGAGCATTTCACTCACATTATTTCATTTAATCCCACAGACATGAAACAGGCAGCATTCCACTTCATAGGCTGGAGAAGTGGCCTGCCCGAGGCGGAGGCCCAGGATCACCAGTACATGTTAGTCCACGTGTCTTTGCCAGTTGACTCAGGAGCATAGTCACCGGCTCCTATTCCTTTCAGGACTCCCTAGTGCCTAACAGGGTACACCTAGCACAAAGCAGGAACTCATAAATGTTTGAAGAATGAATGAGAAGAGATTGTCAAGCGTACAGCAAGGCTCTGGATCCAGAGGCAATAGGCAGATCACCAAGAGGGGCTTGGGAGACCTCAGGTTGGGAAAGGTCAGTTTTTGAGGAGCACTGGGAAGCCTGGGTCTCTGGACAGCAGGAGGCTGATGGGCTCACTGCCTTTGACCCCTGCCATTTGATGGTGGGATCTATTCAAATATCTTCTCTCTGATGCCAGTAAGTTTTGTCCTGGGTTGAGCCCGCGGGTCGAATTTAGTGGCTGAGCCAGAGATGCTCATTCAGGGAAGATGATAAAATAGGTTGATGGTTAAAAGATTAACACTGGTACAGCGTAGGCACTGACCAATCAAAACAGTCCCAGGCCTTTAGTGCTGGTGCAGGATCTTGAAGCCACCTGCTTTGCCAAACATTAACCCATTGGTTGTTGGATCTTGGGGAGGTGCCAGAGGTTCCCTGGGAGAAGCCAGAGCAGGTTGGGAGGGGCACTTGACTGGGGGGAGTAGTCAGAGCAGTGGCTCTGTAGCGATTCAAATATTTCAAAAGAGTCATAACTAGTAGGTCCTTACTGGTGTGTCCTGGCTGAACACCACAAGGTTGCTGTCTGCTAAGAAAGTCAGCCATTTTTTAAAAGCCATTTGTCCTATTTTGAGGACTTTGTTAAAACTAGGTAATATGACCCCAAACTCTGTTTAACTAGGCATACAGAAACTGTAGATTCTCAATGTAGTAAGAATGAATAAGGACCCCCACTGTCAACTCCTCCAAGTTGTACAAACCCTACTCTTACCGTAGGACTTCTGGTATACCTTATGGGAATTGTGACTTTTTGACATACAGACCAAGAGCCTGAGTGCCAATTAGTAAAGTTTATTTCTTTCGTAGAGAAATGTAAGTTCTAATACTTTTCCCTTACACCCTAGTGAATCGTCTTGTGCCTATCCTATTTTGGAAGCCATGGTAAAGCTAAAGTGCCTGCATTTCTGCTTTGCAAACTTGTAAATCTGAAGTTGCCTTAACATTAGCTTCAGGATGAAAAGAAGCTTCTAGAAGTATTTTTTTTAATCCCTGCAATTACCAGTTGCTAAACAGTCATACTGTTTCCTGAAATACAAAAGAAGTTGGTGGCAGTCAGACAAGAGAAACACTTAGCCTTGTAGAAAGAAGTGGACTCTTATTAAAAGCCACAGTGGTCATAAACAAAGATGATGTCATAATTAAATGCCCGGGCCTGCCTGGGATCCTACAGCCAAGGAGAGACAAACCCAGTCTTTACTAAGCCAGTGAAGACTCACCTGCTTGATGGTGTTTAGTGAGAGTGCCCAGTCTCCAGGGCAAGCTGTTTCCTGCAAAAGGATCAGGGACCTAGGTGTCATACCATGCTTGCAAAGCTGGTAGCCAGCACAGGGAATTTATGAACTGGTGACTTTGGGCTTTGATGAAGAAAACGTTGGGAATTTTATGTGTGGAGAGTACTTTGCAGAGGCTCCATGAGTCATACTTTCAAAGAGAGTGGAGCATATCCTGATAGGCCTTTCTAACAGTTCCAGCAGTTCTTCTGAGAGGAGGAACAATTCCTCAGGATTTTCATAAGCTGAGTCATCGTTATTACTTTATAAAAGCATAATAGGAGCCAGAATTCATAGTTTCAGATATGCCGAGATTACAAAACAAAAATGAAGAGGAAATAGGGAATAGCCAATATTCGCTTTTTTCACTCTATTTCTCTTTTTTCCACTCCTCTTTCACCCCTCACCGTCCCAACTCAACGTTCTCTGAGGTCCGTCTCACCAAGGTCCTGGCAGGGTGTATACTATATAAGTGGCAAAAATGGAGCCTGTGATCAAATGTTGACTGTCCCTTACCTCTAGTCAAAGAAATCATCAGGAAAAAGATTATCACACCGAACGGACTTACTGATTATAAGATGCATTCTGGTTTAGCAAGCAATAAAATATGGGGTAATGACTATGCAACTTCAGGCGCATCATATAACCTCCCGTGCTCAGCCGTCTTATCTGTGCAGTAGAGGCTGCAAAACCTCCTCACAAGGTGATTGTTAGGGATGGAGTGAGATTGGGTATTTATTAGTCCTTTTCTTAGAGCTGATGATAGCAACAGCTAGGTGGGGATGATCAATATATGGGCTTGAATCGCCCTGTCATTGTTAAACTCCCTGTAAAAGCACTTGTAATAATTGTAGATGAGGTATCTTTCAGCTGGTGGAGGAATGAGCGGAGCTGATACTCCCTACCTTTTCAAGCTTCCCCTCCCCATAGGAGTCTGGGGAAGCTAGACAGCCATCAGCGTCATTTAGTTCTCACTTATCACCCACACAGCCTTCACTTCTAGGAGGAACCTTGCGTTACTTGGGGCTCATTATGAATAGGGAACTTAAATTAAACAGGGTTGCCCCAGGTATCATCAGCCTTGACTACATTGGGGGTCATAATAACAGTATTAATTAATGAATTAGTTAATTAAAAACTGTTCTCAGCCCCCTACACAATCCCCCCATGGGGATTCTGGTCCCTTCCTTGTTGATGTCTGCCACCTGTGGAGCCACTCTGGGGCTTGCCACTGTGGCCATTGCCACAGTGAGAAGGTTGGGGAAGCTGAGGAAGCCTCGACCAGGAGCTTCTAGGCAGTGCTAGGGCAGCCCTCATTCAGCAGAGCCGCCCAGAGTTCTACACGGAAAAGGTGTCTCTTTTTCACAGTGTGTTGCACATTATCATTTCAGGATAAAGGCAGGGCAGCTGGGGTCCGCATGTCCCTCGGTATCCCTTATGAGAACAGGTCCTGCAACTTCTGCCAGCAGACACTGTCTCCAGAGGGCTTAACTGGGCCAGGGAGCAGACTCCATGACGTCCTACGTGTCCCCCATCTCTCCCTGCCAGTGCCCAAACCAGAAAATGCTGTTCAGTGAAAGACACCAGTCAGAGAATGAAAAGACAAGCCACGTACTGGAAGAAATATTTACAAAACACATGTCTGATTCAGGACTTGTATCCAAAATATGCAAAGAATTCTTTTAAAACAGCTTTATTGAGTTATAATTCACATACCACACAATTCACTCATTTAAAGTATACAATTCAGTGGTTTTGGAGATAATCCATTATTAACTTTTTAAGTTGTGGTAAAGTATATATATATATATATATATATATACACAACAAAATTTGGTTAAACAATTAAGTGTCATTAAGTACATTCATAATGTTGTGCACCCATCACTACGGTCCATTTCTGAAACTTTTTCATTGCCCTAAATAGAAACTCTGTAACCATTAAGTAATAACTCACCCACCACTTCCCCACGGCTCAGCCTTTAGTAATCCTAATCTACTTTCTGCCTCTATGAATTTGCCTATTCTAGATATTTCATGTAAGTGGAATCATATATATTTTCCTTTTGTATCTGTCCTTTTGTATCATAATGTTTTCAAGGTTCATCCATGAAGTAGCATGTATCAGAATTCATTCTCTTTTATGTTTGAATAAATTTTATTGTACGTATATACCTTTTGTTTATCTGTTCACATAGTGGTCACCTGGGTTGATTCCACCTTTTGGCTATTGTGAATAATACTGCAATGAACATTGGGGTACAAGTAACTGTTCAAGTCCTTGCTTTCAGTTCCTTTGGGCATATACTAGGAGTAGAATTTCTGGGGTCATATGGTAATTCTGTGTTTAGCTTTTTGAAGAAATGCTAAACCATTTTTCCATAGGGGCTGCCACACTTTACATTCCTACCAGCAATGTACAAAGGTTTCAGTTTCTCCACATCCTCACCAGCACTTGTTATTTACTGGGGGTTTTTTGGTTTTTTGTTTTGTTTTCTATTTTTTTTTTTTTTTTTGGATTTTTGGTTTATAGTTACAGCCATCCTAGTGGGTGTGAAACGGTATCTCACTGTAGTTTTGATTTGACTTTCCCTAATGACTAATGATGCTGAATATTTTTTCATATGCTATTGGCCATTTGTATATCTTCTTTGGAGAAATGTCTGTTCAAGCCATTTGCCCATTTTTTTACTTGGGTTGTTTTTGTTGTGTTGTAGCAGTTACTTAGAGACTGGATATTAAACTGTTATCAGACCTACGATTGCCAAATATTTTCTGTCATTTTGTATGTTGTCTTTTTTTATATATAAATTTAATTAATTAATTTTATTTTTGGCTGCGTTGGGTCTTCGTTGCTGTGTGTGGGCTTTCTCTCGTTGCGGCGAGCGGGGGCTACTCTTCATTGCAGAGAACGAAGCCATCTCATTGCGGTGGCTTCTCTTGTTGTGGAGCACGGGCTCTATCTGCACGGGCTTCAGTAGTTGTGACTCGTGGGCTCAGTAGTTGTTGCTCGTGGGCTCTAGAGCACAGGCTCAGTAGTTGTGGCGCACAGGCTTAGTTGCTCTGTGGCATGTGGGATTTTCCCGAACCGGGGCTCGAACCCACGTCCCCTGCATTGGCAGAAGGATTCTTAACCACTGAGCCCCCAGGGAAGCCCCTGTACATTGTCTTTTCACTATCTTGATAGTGTCCCTTTATGCACAGAAGTTTTTAGATGAAGTCGATTTATCTAATTTTTTCTTTGCTGCTGGTGCTGTTGGTGTCATATCTAAGAATCCATAGTCAAACCCAGGGTCATGAAGACTTACCCCTATGTTTTCTTCTAAGAGTTTTATGATTTTAGCTCTTATATGTAGGCTATTGATCTATTTTGAGTTAATTAGGAGTCCAGCTTCATTCTTTTGCATGTGGAAATCCAGTTGGCCCAGCTGCATCTCTTGAAGAAACTATCCTTTCCCCACTGAATGGAATTGGCATCCTTGTCAAGAATCAACTTGCCACAGATGTATGGGTTTATTTCTGGACTCTTATTTCTGATTCTATTCTGTTGATCTATATGTACTTATGCCAGTACCACACTGGTTTTTTTTCCTTTTTTTAAAGCACCACACTATTTTGATTGCCACAGTTTTATGTTAAGTTTTGAAATCTTTTTTTTAAAAAAATGGTTTAGGTTGTTCAGCAAGGAACCCCTTGCTATTCTGTATGAATTTGAGGATTGGCTTTCCTATTTCTGCAAAAGAGGCCATTCAAATTTTGATAGGGATTGCATTAAAACTGTAGATCAAAGGACTATTAAAACTCAACAATAAGAAAAAAACAATTAAAAAACAGGTGAAAGATCTGAACGGTACCTTACCAAGAAGATATACGGGTGAAAAATAAGCATATAAAAAAATGCTCAACATAATATGTCAATAGGGAGTTACGAATTAAAACAATAATAACATGCCACTACATATCTATTACAATGACTGAAATTTTTTAAACTGATAATACCAATTGCTAGAGAGAACGTGGAGCAACAGAAACTCATTCGCTGCTGGTGGGAATGCAAAGTGATACAGCCACTTTGGAAAACAGTTTGGCAGTTTCTTAAAAAGCTACATGTAATCTTACCATATGATCCAGCAATTGCACTTCTGTGTATTTACTCAACTGTTTTTAAAATTTATGTTCACGCGAAAACCTGCACATGAATGTTTATAGTAACTTTATTTATTCACCAAAAACTGAAAGCAACCAAGGTGTCCTTTAGGTAAATGGAGAAACAAGCTGTGGTACAACCAAACAATGGAATGCCATTCAATGATAAAAAAAAAAAAATGAGTGATCAAGCCACAAAAATGCATGGATGAACCTTATGTGCTTATTGCCAAGTGAAAGGAAGCCAGTCTGAAAAGGCTACATAATGTATGATTCCAATTGTATGATGTTCTAGAAAAGGCAAACCTGTAGAGACAGTAAAAAAAAAAACAAAAGAAAAAATCAGTACTTGCCAAAATTCAGGGAGTGGAAGGAGGGATGAATAGGTAAAACACATGGGATTTTAGAGCACTGAAACTGCATAGTATTGTACTATAGTACAATACTATCATGATGGATACATGATATTATGCCTTTGTCAAAACTCATGGAACTTTACAGTACAAACAATGGACCTTAATGTATTCAGATTTTTAAAAAAATATTTAATAGGTTGGAGGATCCCAGGAAGGAATGCGGACTGTGATAAGAGAACCTAACCGTATTACAAATATGTGATACCTCAGTGAAGGGGGTTCAAGGAAAAGTGCTGATCTAAGTGACTTCGGAAATGAGTGGAGTTTATAAAAGTAAAGGCAAAAACAATGACACATAAGCACTATACTCCAGCTCATAAAGTTGTTTCCCACTGTAGTACAGGTTAACAGTGTTGATACTACTATATGTCAATAGGGAGTTGCAAATTAAAACAATAATAACATACCGCTACATATATATTACAGTACTGAGTAATTAAGCATATAGATGGCAGGTGATGGGAGCTAAGTCTCTCACTGTTGGAATCAGAATTCACAGACCAGCAAGGTGATGAGGCTAGAATGATCCATGTGGTAACGGGTTAGAGTTAGAGACGTTAGTATGAACTGATATTTAGCTTAGTATAGATTCATTTCCTTACTCTGTCAGCTGAGAGGGACTGAAAACAAAGAAACTCCAGTAGCAAGGAGCACAAGGAATAAGTAGAACCCAGATTGTGGTTTCTAATACCATGCTCCAAAAAGGAATCCAGCCTCTTTGGAAAAAATGGCTGATTCTAGGACTTGGGCAGGCAAGGTACAAGATGAGCCTGGAGCATCTTGTAGTGCCAGAAAATAAGAAGTACTAATGAAAAAGAGAAAGGGAGGAAAGGAAAGGAAAGGAAAGGAAAGGAAAGGAACAAGCAAAATTATAGGAGTTAAAGGGAGACAGAGCCAACTGAAAGAGTTTCCAATGACCAAAGCTAGAACAATTTGAGCAAAACAAAATACATAAGACAGTACTGGATTATAACCCAGAGTATAAAACAAATACCCATGAGTTCATTCTAATATAAATTAATGATTGAACAAACAAATGAGACAAATATCCCATGCGGAATTCCAAGTAACTTTACAGTGGAGAGACCTGACAAGCACTACTTCAGCCAAGTGATCATGGTCAACATCGACAGCGGTGAGTCATGTTGCTAGTATGTGCCTTGATCTGATGGGGTGAAAATGGCACTTCACCTCTGTGGTCTTCCTCCTCAAAACCCATTACCCCACTGCAGTCATGAGAGAAACATCAGACAAATTCCAGTAGGGGCATAGTGTACAAAATACCTGACCAGTCCTCTTCAAAATGCTCCCAGGTCATCAAAACCAAGGAAAGTCAGAGCCAAGAGGAGCCTAAGGAGACATGATGACTCCATGAAATGTGGGATCCTGGATGGGATCCTGGAATAACAAAAAAAGGGCATTAGGTGAAAACTAAGGAAATCTGAATAAACCATGGACTTTACTTAATAATAATGTATTGGGGCTTCCCTGGTGGTGCAGTGGTTGAGAATATGCCTGCCAATGCAGGGGACACGGGTTCGAGCCCTGGTCTGGGAAGATCCCACATGCCGCGGAGCAACTAGGCCCGTGAGCCACAACTACTGAGCCTACGCGTCTGGAGCCTGTGCTCCGCAACAAGAGAGGCCACGATAGTGAGAGGCCCGCGCAGCGCGATGAAGAGTGGCCCCCACTCGCCACAGCTGGAGAGGGCCCTCGCACAGAAACGAAGACCCAACACAGCCGTAAATAAATAAATAAATAAATAAATAAATAAATAAACCCAAAGTTTAAAATAATAATAATGTATCACTGTTGATTCATTAACTCTAACGAGTGTACCATACTGATGGACGATATTAATAATAGGGGAAACTGGGTGAGGAGATATATGGGAACTCTCTGTACTATCTTCTCAATTTTTCTGTAAATCTAAAACTGTTCTAAAAATAAAATACATTTAAAACAAATAAACAAAAATAAACCAAAAGAACCCCTGATGATATAGATATTTTCCATGTTTTTCTAAGAGGAAGCTGGAGCCCAGAAGAGTCAAGATAACTGGCACAGATTGCCCAGCTACTTAAATGGCAGAGGTGGGATTTGAGTCCAGGGTCCTTGCTGTTGAGTCACAGTGACTTTGGCCTGTCTGTGGGTGGAACTCTTCTGTTCCTTGGTTTCCTGCATATCCATTTATGTGTGTGTGTTTCTTTCTTGTTCTCGCCAGGGCATGGCCTTTACCCTTGAGGAAAGGCTGCAGCTTGGGATCCATGGCCTAATACCTCCCTGCTTCCTGAGCCAGGACGTCCAGCTCCTCCGGATCATGAGATACTACGAGCGGCAGCAGAGTGACCTGGACAAGTTAGTACCTAAAGTCTGTTCTCTCTCCCCAGAGCCTCGGGCTTAACTGTCTGTTTCCTGTGGTCCACAGAGGGTTTTCTGGATACTCTCTAGCCAGGAAAGGCTGAGAGCCCTGAGAGATCCCAGATCCAGCCCTGCCTTCCATAGGGTGATGGTCTCCTTGAGGACCAGGGCTTGTTATGATCAAGGCACAGTCAGTGTGTCCTGGGAGGACTGGGAAGGGAGCCTGAATTCCAACCAGTGAAATCTGGTTGGGCCTCCGGGAAGTGATGGAATCAGGGTCAGCCCAGGAAGCACCAGTAGGACTTCAGCATTCAGCAGTGGGGTTCACGGAAGGCATTTTACTCAGCGGGAAGAAGTGGGGCAAAAATGTAGGGACAGGTATGTTAAGGAAGTGGTACGTGGCCCAGGTTCCTGGAATAAGGGGAATGCGGTGGAGAAGAGGGGAAATGGACAGGGGCACCTTGGGAAGGACCTGGGATGTCGTATGTTGGAGGTTTAGGGGGAGTAGTTAACAACCCTGCCGCCCCTCTGGTTCCTCCCCAGTGGGGATGTAGACATGAAGAGCCAATGGGAGATCACAGGGTCAACTTTATCAGTCTTACTAAAGAAGGTAGTGACCTCACAGGTCACATGGCTATGAATTGGCACAGCCAGGATTTGAACACAGGTAATTAGCTCCAGAGTCCATGCTTTCAACCTCTCTGCTACACCGTAGCTAAGAGGCGTTGAAGTTTAGTGGCTACAAGACTAGACTCTAGTACTAGACTGAGTTCAAATCCTCATTTTACCACTTAACAGCAAAAGTTCTTTAGCCTCTCTGGGTCATTCCCCATCTGTACATTGAGTATATCAGTGGTGTCTAATTCATAGGGTTATGATGAGGATTAAATACATTAGTATTTGTGACGTGCTTAGAACAGTGCCTAGCCCATAGTCGGCAGTATGTGAGAGCTTGTTAAATAAATGTGTCATCTTCCCATGGGCTCCAGCAGAAATGTAGGGAGAAGATAAGTGTTCCCCTTACATATCCATAGAGCTTAATGGCCAAGACTTTGGGTCCTTGAGAGTGTGGCTATCCCCCTAGGGGCTGAGCACAGCAGCTTGTCAGGATCTTCCCATGCCCCGCCAATACCATCCATCACTTCTGAGCGGTAGTGAGTAAGGAAGCCTCTGCCCCCTCCCCCCTCCCCCCTCCCCCCTCCCCCTCCCCTGCAGCACTAACCTCTATGGTCATTACTCACATTAACTCCAAGGCCATACTGCAGCCCAAGCCAAACATTCTCTCCCTCTTGTTTATTCCACTCAGATTGGGTCTAGCCTCGTCACCCTGAAGAGCAAACCAGGAAGTACACATTGATTCCAGCTAACAATATTAGGCGTGCCCTAACTTTGAACAATCCGAACTTCTCTCGTCTGTTAAATTTGCAAGGAAGAATTAAAGTCCAAAGTGAAATCCTCTTTCCTAAAGATATTAAGCCCTAAAAATCAAAACCCAAAATCTTTCCCTTTCCGGTTCTTTCCAGCTAGATGGGCCTCACTCACATGCCTGGGAAGATGTGCCAGGCTCAGGGGGCAGAGGCCTGATGCTGGGAGTGCTAGGGGGTTTGCTCCGGACACTCGCCCTGTTGACTACTCTGACCCACTCATTCCTGGAGTCCCTCATTTCAGCAGGTGCTTAGGGGGAAATGCTAAGGACGCGCCCCAGCTTCTTATGGGTAAGGACAGTGGTGTGCTGGTAAATGTTTAAGAACTGGCTCTGGGGCCGGTGGGTGGGCATTTAGAGCATTTGCCAGTTTCCATGGTGTAAATGCTCCCACCATGGCCAATTGCAACTTACCAACTTGACATCACTGAATGCAGAATTGAGAAGTGATGTGTACAAATGGCTACTGAGTAAGGGAATCCTTACACTAGTGCTGAGCTGAGATCCTGGCTATTCTAAGCATAAATCCTCCCTTCCTAAAAGTGCCTCCTAAAACACGTTTTTTAGTTCTGAACCAGTGTCTTCGGTGAAGAAGAAGAGGCTGACGCCCCAAGAAGTCACAAGACTTCCTCACAGTCACACAGCTAGTGAAGAGCAGAGCTCTTCAGGGATCATTCCCCTGTCAGAGCATCTCTGTCATCCCACTCCATGCCAGGACCTCACGTGCCTTCATTATCTCTCCCAAACTGTTGTCCCGAAAAGTTGCAATATCAGCAGTCACTTACACCTCATTGGGAATTTCAATCCCTTGGTTTTTTCTCCCAGACTTTTTTGCATTTTTAGGAGTGTGAATGAAAGGCTCTTTTCCTGGCTTAGTGATTTCAGGCTTCAGGAACTAAGTAAGAGAGAGATTTTTTGGGGAACATGCTTCCTAAGATCACTTGGTTACTCAACCACTGGTGAACGCTGCTTGTGACCGGAACCAGCCCTGTGTGGTAGAAAAGGCCAGTTCATATATCACTGGTCCGCCCAGTATTTTCCTTGACCCTCCCCCATCCCCAGAATGCCGTTATTCTGTTGTCATGCATTAATGTCCACATAATAATAGTATAACTAACCACCTTGCATCATGGTTGAGAGCGCAGATTCTGGAGTCAGATTGCTTAGGTTCAGATCCCTTGGGTGAATTATTTCATTTCTCTGTGCCTTGATCTCCTTGTCTCTAAAAATAGTCAGAATTATAGTACCCACCTTCCAAGTCATTGGGAGGCATGTTCCCCATGTTAAATGAGTTAATGAAAAATATTTAGAATAGCACCTGCACCATGTGTAGTAATAAGCACCATAAGGCAGGTACTATTCTCCACATTTCATAGATGATGAGACACATGCTTAGAGGAGATGGTGACTTGCCCATGAAGGTGCCATTGAAAGTAGCTGAGTGGGAGCCCTGGGTCTTTGCATCAGGGGCCTTCCGTGCTGCCACAGATGGTGCTCACGTGATCAGCTTGGTTCTTGTCTTGCCTCCCGAGGTACATCATCCTCATGACGCTCCAAGACCGGAACGAGAAGCTCTTCTACCGAGTGCTGACGTCGGACGTGGAGAAATTCTTGCCCATCGTGTACACGCCCACCGTGGGGCTGGCCTGTCAGCACTACGGCCTGACCTTCCGCAGGCCCCGGTGAGCGGTCCTGGGGCAAGGGCTCGGGGAAGGGCTGTCTCACGGAGGGGAATCAATCTTCCCGCTGGCCCTGCTTGTTGGGACTCCAGAGGCGCTTTCTGATTGGGGCAGCGGCCCAACGAGACATTTGTTTTTAAGCAGTTGCTCAGTGAAATGACCCCATGTGCAGAGAAATGAGCTGAGAGAGTATCTAGCAAGGGGATAGTGGAACTTCTTCACCTCAGAATAATAAATGCCCGACATGTTGTTCAGAGTTGGCCTGAGAGGTATTTCAGATTGTTTTTCTCTCCTTATCTACCTCCAACTTCCTCCCTCCCTCTCTCCCTCCAAACCCTGCTTTCCTGGTCATCTCCAATGTGCCAACAGCTCTCCGGCCAATTCAGGCCCATGAATAATGGAGTGTTGGATGCCAGAGACTGAATTCTTTTGCTGATTCAAAGAACCAGTATTCCTTCATTTGGGTTTGACTCAGATTCCACTCAAATCGTCATTTTATTAGGCAAAAATTCGGCACTGCGTTTTCTTTCAGAGCCAAAGAGTTTGGGGGCAGTTTTCTAAAGAGATCACCTGGGTTTTTTTGCGGTGAGTTCAGCATATACATTTTTTAAAAATTAAAAAGGAAAAACTGGGAGGATTTTCAAGTCTTCGGTGCAAGGTAATTGTCAACACATAGTTCTAGCACTGATGATTAAAGAGCTCCTGGGTTTATTATATGTCATGGAACATTGTTTCGGTCTGTGTTAAAATATGTAAATTTACAACATACTGTGCACAGATGTGTAATTTACGTTTACATAGAATTTATAAATCTGTGTTTATAAATCATGCACTATGTGGGGAACATGTAATCGTGGATCCAGAACATCTTTTGTTAATTTGGAAAAACAGTCTTCCGGTCCTGAAGGCAGCATTTGGGATGAGCATTGTAGGCTGAGCCCGGGGAGTCCCCAGTGTTACCCTTGGCAGAGGGCAGCGTGTCACACCTCGTCTGGGGGAGGGTATCCGGCTGTTGCAGCAGACTCGTCCTCATCACTCAGAGCAGCCACGCTTCTGCCATTCTGGGGCGTGGGGTAGGGGTGGTGTGTGGCGAGCGAGGCAGTGCACCAAGGCCCCGTAGCAGTTCTGGTCTTTGACCTGCCTCTTTCAACAGGAAAAAGACTCCTGTTCTCTTATTCTCATCCCTAAAACCAACACTGGCAGAGACCTTGGAAGCTGATGGTACATATCTGAAGGATGCAGGACCCTATTTACCTCCCAGTTCCTACTCAGAGATGGTCCTTGCAGGTCCTTCCTCTTGCACAGTGCAGCTCAGCTCATGTCATTTCCCTCCTCTGAGGCTGTCAGCAGCCACCTGGGGCTTAAAGAAACAAGTCGAACACTTTGACAGAACTAAGCCTGGCACAGCCCAGATCGTCCTCAAAAATCCCATGTTCTGGCTCCCCTGATCTAGGCTCCTTGCCCAAGTATGCCTGGCATTCTCTGCATGCCTTTGCACATGTAGTCCCCTCTGCCTCAGACTCCTGCATTCTCTCCTTTCCTCATTCTCTACCCGTCAAAATTCAAGTTATCCTGCACCGCCCCCCTTCCAAGAGTCTCTGTGGAGCCCTCCCTGATCCACGCCGGCCTGAACTGACCACTCTGCTCTCAACCTCCCACACAATCCATTACACATCTTTCTATTCCATAGTTCTATTGTTGGTGCTTTATGTTTTTAATTATTTGTGTATCAGCCTCCTCTACTGGAACACAAATTTCTGGAGGGGGCAGGAAATGCATCAGATCCATTTCTCGAGTAATCGACCCTCAGATGGGAAGGTAGCATTGCGTACTGAGTGAGAAGAAAGAGCTAGGTATTCGCAGTCAGCCCCATGGTTTAGTCTCCTTGACCTTGGGCAAGTTTCTTAACTTCTCTCAGCCTTAATGTCCACATTTATCAAATGGAGGTAATAGTGCTGCCTACCTCAAATAATCATTGTGAGGGTACAATGTGATAGTGTGGTCAGGTACCTGGCATAAATGTTAGGGTCTGTTTCCTTCAGTAACTACTGGGAGGAAGGAAGGACTGATAAATGTAGAGTTCTACTGTATGTCTGCATTTTAAAATTTTTGCAAAGAAAATTGAGTCGTTGAACATGTAATGAACAAACATGTGTAACTACAGATGCGATTTGGCTCTTCCAGACTCATTGTTTCCTGAAGAGGTCCTTTAATCCTTAAGGCATGTCTCACTGCTGCCACTGGCTTGCAGCTGAGATCGCATGGAAATACACGGCCATCCCACTCCCCTCTCCCACTCCCAGGCTGTGTGGGAGCCCTTCTCCATAGGCGCTATGGGCTAGATTGTGAATTCAGCTGTTGGCTTCAGATAAACTAGTATCAGGCTGGTGATGGTAGAGTTCGCCTCCAGGGTCCACTCCAGAATCCAGGAAACACGCAAGACTGAATTTGAGTTAATGAGCAATTCTGGAGCAGTTACTAGGTGCTGAGCATCATGTTACACACTATGAAGTGACCCCCAAAGAACAAAATACAGTTCTTGACCTCAAGCAATAATAATGTAAATTGAATACAATAAAAGTTAAAAGGAAATAACAGATTTAATAGGGACAAAGGATTACAGGAGCACAAGGGAGAGGAATATTTCTTTTCCCTGAGGGCAGCAGGAATGCTTCACCTCGAAGGCTGAATAGGAATTCCATGGGTGGAGGAGGAGGGAACGGCCATTCCAGGAAAGGGCTTGGTTTTATCAGCTTTGTAGACAGCGGGGCAGTCAGCTCCCTTGGGTATCTCCCCACCGCCTCTGCCTGGCAAGGAGGGCAATGGGAGGGGACCTAAGCCTTTACATCCATTGGCTTATAATGGATCTTCCCAAAGTCCTGGAAGGTTAGTTTGTAAACAGTGTCATTCATTTCACAAATGAGGAAACTGGGGTGGCCAAAGCAAAGGAACTGGTCTGAGATCACATTTGGCAAGCAATTTATAAAGTGACACTTCTGACAGTGGGAATCAGGGGAAAGCCACACCAAGGAGATGACATTTGATCTGGGCCATGAAAGATGAGTGCAAAGAATTGAGACAAAAAGTCTTTGTCACTCTCAGATAGCCTCATCCACCAGAGGGCAGACAGCAGAAGCAAGAACTACAATTCTGCAGCCTGTGGAGGAAGACCACATTCACAGAAAGACAGACAAAATGAAAAGGCAGAGGACTTTGTACCAGATGAAGGAACAAGATAAAACCCCAGAAAAACAACTAAATGAAGTGGAGATAGGCAAGCTTCCAGAAAAAGAATTCAGAATAATGATAGTGAAGATGATCCAGGGCCTCGGAAAAAGAATGGAGGCAAAGATCAAGAAGATACAAGAAATGTTTAACAAAGACGTAGAAGAATTACAGAACAAACAGAGATAAACAGTACAATAACTAAAATGAAAAATACACTAGAAGGAATCAATAGCAGAATAATGGAGGCAGAAGAACGGATAAGTGACCTGGAAGACAGAATGGTGGAATTCACTGCTGTGGAACAGAATAAAGCAAAAAGAATGAAAAGAAATGAAGACAGCCTAAGAGACCTCTGGGACAACCTTAAATGCGACAACATTCGCATTATAGGGGTCCCAGAAGGAGAAGAGAGAGAGAAAGGACCCGAGAAAATATTTGAAGAGATTATAGTCGAAAACTTCCCTAACATGGGAAAGGAAATAGCCACCCAAGTCCAGGAAGCACAGAGAGTCCCAGGCAGGATAAACCCAAGGAGAAACATGCCGAGACACATAGTAATCAAATTGACAAAAATTAAAGACAAAGAAAACTTATTGAAATCAACAAGGGAAAAATGACAAATAACATACAAGGGAACTCCCATAAGGTTAACAGCTGATTTTGCAGCAGAAACTTTACAAGCCAGAAGGGAGTGGCACAATATATTTAAAGTGATGAAAGGGAAGAACCTACAACCAAGATTACTCTACCCAGCAAGGATCTCATTCAGATTCGATGGAGAAATCAAAAGCTTTACAGACAAGCAAAAGCTAAGAGAATTCAGCACCACCAAACCAGCTCTCCAACAAATGCTAAAGGAACTTCTCTAAGTGGGAAACACAAGAGAAGAAAAGGACCTACAAAAACAAACCCAAAACAATTAAGAAAATGATAATAGGAACATACATATCGATAATTACCTTAAACGTGAATGGATTAAATGCTCCAACCAAAAGACACAGGCTCTCTGAATGGATACAGAAACAAGACCCATATATATGCTGTCTACAAGAGACCCACTTGAGACCTAGGGACACATACAGACTGAAAGTGAGGGGATGGAAAAAGATATTCCATGCAAATGGAAATCAAAAGAAAGCTGGAGTAGCAATACTCATATCAGATAAAATAGACTTTAAAATAAAGGATGTTTTACAAGAGACAAGGAAGGACACTATGTAATGATCAAGGGATCAATCCAAGAAGAAGACATAACAATTATAAATATATATGCACCCAACATAGGAGCACCTCAATACATAAGGCAACTGCTAACAGCTCTAAAAGAGGAAATCGACAGTAACACAGTAATAGTGGGGGACTTTAAAACCTCACTTACACCAATGGACAGATCATTCAGACAGAAAATTAATAAGGAAACACAAGCTTTAAATGACACAATAGACCAGATAGATTTAAATGATATTTATAGGACATTCCATCCAAAAACAGCAGACTACACTTTCTTCTCAAGTGCACACAGAACATTCTCCAGGACTGATCACATCTTGAGACACAAATCAAGCCTTGGTAAATTTAAGAAAATTGAAATCATATCAAGCATCCTTTCCGACCACAATGCTATGAGATTAGAAACCAATTACAGGGGAAAAAAACGTAAAAACCACAAACACATGGACGCTAAACAATACGTTACTAAATAACCAAGAGATCACTGAAGAAATCAAAGAGGAAATCCAAAAATACCTTGAGATAAATTACAATGAAAACACGACGATCCAAAACCTACGGGATGCAGCAAAAGCAGTTCTAAGAGGGAAGTTTATAGCAATACAAGCCTACCTCAAGAAATCAGAAAAAAATCTCAAACAATCTAACCTTACACCTAAAGGAAGTAGAGAAAGAAGAACAAACAAACCCAAAGTTAGTAGAAGGAAAGAAATCGTAAAGATCAGAGCAGAAATAAATGAAATAGAAACAAAGAAAACAATAGCAAAGATCAATAAAACTAAAATCTGGTTCTTTGAGAAGATAAACAAAACTGATAAATCTTTAGCCAGACTCATCAAGAAAAAGAGGGAGAGGACTCAAATCAATAAAATTAGAATTGAAAAAGGAGAAGTTACAACGGACACCACAGAAATACAAAGCATCCTAAGAGACTACTATAAGCAACTCTATGCCAATAAAATGGACAACCTGGAAGAAATGGACAAATTCTTAGAAAGGTATAACCTTCCAAGACTGAACCAGGAAGAAGCAGAAAATATGAACAGACCAATCACAAGTAATGAAATTGAAACTGTGATTAAAAATCTTCCAACAAACAAAAGTCCAGGACCAGATGGCTTCACAGGTGAATTCTCTCAAACATTTAGAGAAGAGCTAACACCTATCCTTCTCAAACTCTTCCAAACAATTGCAGAGGAAGGAACACTCCCAAACTCATTCTATGAGGCCACCATCACCCTGATACCAAAACCAGACAAAGATACTACAAAAAAAGAAAGTTACAGACCAATATCACTGATGAATATAGATGCAAAAATCCTCAACAAAATACTAGCAAACAGAATGCAACAACACATTAAAAGGATCATACACCACGATCAAGTGGGATTTATCCCAGGGATGCAAGGATTCTTCAATATATGCAAATCAATCAATGTGATACACCATATTAACAAATTGAAGAATAAAAACCATATGATCATCTCAATAGATGCAGGAAAAGCTTTTGACAAAATTCAACACCCATTTATGATAAAAACTCTCCAGAAAGTGGGCATAGAGGGGACCTACCTCAACATAATGAAGGCCATATACGACAAACCCACAGCAAACATCATTCTCAATGGTGAAAAACTGAGAGCATTTCCTCTAAGATCAGGAACAAGACAAGGATGTCCACTCTCGCCACTATTATTCAACATAGTTTTGGAAGTCCTAGCCACGGCAATCAGAGAAGAAAAAGAGATAAAAGAAATACAATTTGGAAAAGAAGAAGTAAAACTGTCACTGTTTGCAGATGACATGATACTGTACATAGAGAATCCTAAAGATGCCACCAGAGAACAACTAGAGCTAATCACTGAATCTGGTAAAGTTGCAGGATACAAAATTAATGCACAGAAATCTCTTGCATTCTTATACACTAACAATGAAAGATCAGAAAGAGAAATTAAGGAAACAGTCCCATTCAGCATTGCAACAAAAAGAATAAAATACCTAGGAATAAACCTACCTAAGGAGGTACATGACCTGTACTCAGAAAACTGTAAGACACTGATGAAGTAAATCAAAGATGACACAAACAGATGGAGAGATATACCATGTTCTTGGATTGGAAGAATCAATATTGTGAAAATGACTATACTACCCAAAGCAATCTACAGATTCAATGCGATCCCTATCAAATTACCAGTGGCATTTTTTACAGAACTAGAACAAAAAATCTTAAAATTTATATGGAGACACAAAAGACCCCGAATAGCCAAAGCATTCTTGAGGGAAAAAATGGAGCTGGAGGAATCAGACTCCCTGACTTCAGACTATACTACAAAGCTACAGTAATCAAGACAATATGGTACTGGCACAAAAACAGAAATATAGATCAATGGAACAGGATGGAAAGCCCAGAGATAAACCCACACACCTATGGTCAACTAATCTATGACAAAGGAGGCAAGGATATACAATGGAGAAAAGACAGTCCCTTCAATAAGTGGTGCTGGGAAAACTGGACAGCTACATGTAAAAGAATGAAATTAGAACACTCCCTAACACCATACAGAAAGATAAACTCAAAATGGATTAGAGACCTAAATGTAAGACCAGACGCTATAAAACTCTTAGAGGAAAACATAAGAAGAACACTCTTTGACATAAATCACAGCAAGATCTTTTTTTATCCACCTCCTAGAGTAATGGAAATAAAAACAAAAATCAACAAGTGGGACCTAATGAAACTTAAAAGCCTTTGCACAGCAAAGGAAACTACAAACAAGACAAAAAGAGAACCCTCAGAACGGGAGAAAATATTTGCAAACGAATCAACGGACAAAGGATTAATCTCCAAAATATATAAACAGCTCATACAGCTCAATATTAAGAAAACAACCCAATCAAAAAATGGGCCGAAGACCTAAATAGACATTTCTCCAAAAAAGACATAAAGATGGCCAAGAAGCACATGAAAAGCTGCTCAACATCACTATTAGAGAAATGCAAATCAAAACCACAATGAGATATCACCTCACACCAATTAGAATGGGCATCATCAGAAAATCTACAAACAACAAATGCTGGAGAGGGTGTGGAGAAAAGGGAACCCTCTTGCACTGTTGGTGGGAATGTAAATTGATACAGCCACTGTGGAGAACAGTATGGAGGTTCCTTAAAAAACTACAAATAGAATTACCATATGACCCAGCAATCCCACTACTGGGTATATACCCAGAGAAAACCATAATTCAAAAAGACACATGCACCCCAATGTTCATTGCAGCACTATTTACAATAGCCAGGTCACGGAAGCAACCTAAATGCCCATCAACAGACGAATGGATAAAGAAGATGTGGTACATATATACAATGGAATATTACTCAGCCATAAAAAGGAACGAAATTGGGTCATTTGTAGAGACATGGATGGAGCTAGAGACTGTCATGCAGAGTGAAGTAAGTCAGAAAGAGAAAAATAAATATCGTATATTAACGCATGTATGTGGAACCTGGAAATATGGTACAGAGGAACTGGTTTGCAAGGCAAAAATAGAGACACAGATGTAGAGAACAAACGTATGGACACCAAGGGGGGACAGTGGTGGGGGGTGGGGCGGGGGGATGAATTGGGAGATTGGGATTGACATATATACACTAATATGTATCAAATAGATAACTAATAAGAACCTGCTGTATAAAAAAATAAATACAATTGAAAAAAAGAAGTCTTTGTCTACAGTGACCCAAGCACACCCACCTCCCCCCTGCTAGAATGCAAGGCCTCTGGGACCTCATGGAGGGTGGAACAGGAGACTAGAGGGGCTGGGTAGGAGAATTGACCAGTGGTTCTGCCCAATACTTGGTCTCCTCCCCGCCGCCCAATGGGGTTGGATTAATGGGGAGCTGTTTCACCCTCTGGTCCTGGACTCACTGGTGGTTCTCCAGTGGGTCCGCAATGGAGAGGGTCTTGACAGCAGAGTGGAGGTTCATGTGGGTGGAAACAGGGCCCTGCCACCCACCTGATCCCAGAGAGCCAGGTCATCCCTGAGTGGGTGTAGAGAGGGTGCTGTAGAAGCTGGACACGTAGCATGGAAAACAGATGTGTGATGGTCCCGGCAGGAGACCTGCAGTTGTACTAGAACCAGGAGAAAAGCATCATCATAATAACTGCTCGCTAAAGGCCAGGTGCTATCCTAAAATCTTTATATAGATTACCCGTTTAATTATCACAGACCCCCTAAGAGATAGGTACTATTATCATCGTATTTGTAGATGGGAAAACTGAGACACAAAGAAAACTTGCCCAGAGTCACACAGCTCATAACCAGCAAAGCCAGGACCTAAACCCACGCAGTCTGAACCAGAGTGTGGACAGATAACCTCCACACCACGTTGCTTGCTAGAGTTTGGGGCTGTGCACATTTGGTGGGTATTCGGGATGGGGCGCCCTTGCAGCTCCTGGAATTTGATTGCCCGGGGGTCTGAGGTGAGGGTTACTATATACTGTTTCCAGAGCCTCTCCTGGGAGGGAATGAACCCCTCGATCAGGACCACTGGGTGGGGCTGAGGCAGGCACCCGCAGACTGGACCGTCCTCTTGGATTCGTCCCTCATGCTCTTGGTACAGACTTCACTTCTTCAGGTGATTACCCAATTAAGTTATCTGACACGTGACATTCTGAGCTGTTGCTCCAGGTGTCCATCTGGCTGCTTTCCTGGTGTTGACTGCATACCTGCCTTGCTCCTTAGGGAAAGGAGAGTTTGGGCTCCACCCCAGCCCTGAGCTTCATCTGAGGCCTGGCTGGGAATGGCTTTGTGGATTAAGATCCAAAGGGAGGGCAGCCCCAGGGCCAAGAGGGAGAGAGCCAGCTCCTTCTCAGTTTCTGAAACGATAAACATTCCTGCCAGGTTCTTGGGAACAATGGAGTCCTCTGTGAAAGGGCCTGGCCCCCAACCTAAGCTAATTAGATCTAGCTGAGGCTAAAATTGACCCTTCGACACCCCTGGGGCTCTGCATCGCCTCACAACCCTGAGGGAGATGCCAGAGTATCTCAAGGACGCCTGAATACCCCTGGGCAGATGAGACACAGCAGAAGGTTCTGGGCTCTGTGAAGCCTCCTCTGTCCCTTCCTGCGTCTCCCCGGACACACCCCCTGCGTGTGCCTACATGGGCCTTGGGTCCTGGCTAGCCTAGCTTGAAGGAATGCACCCAAGGTCATTAGTGTATGACTCGGAAGAGGTGGACGCCAGAGGAGAGGCCAGGCGAGAGGAACACAGTTCAGCCACGGAGCAGGTGTGGAGAGGAAGCCAGTATGGTGTGGTTTTGCTGTCCAGCGTGAGCGAATGTTCCCCCATCAGGAGGCCGCCTCCCGTGCACCAGCCCGGTCCTCACCCTACTCGTCCTCTCGAGCTCCAAGTGCTCTGCACACGCATACCTGTACACCTAACACTTCCCGGCCCCCATGGGGTCCCAGCTGTGTGGGTGATGAGGGCTGGGTTGCAGGTAGTGGAAGGAGCACGGCCTTTGAAGCCAGGCAGACTCGACCTTGAATCCCAGTTCAAAAAGATGATTTCTGACAATTAAGTTAGCACCCCCTCAGCCTCCTCATGTATAAAATGGGAATAATGCCCATTCACGTGGCTGCTTGTGAGGACCGGGTGAGATGCCACACGTAAAGGGCGCTTGTCAGTGCTCGGCAGCTGTGATCCGCCCGACCCATCTCCGCTAGGATCTGTCATCTGACACAGTCACCCCACCCAAGAGTCTCAACTGCAGGCCTCGAAATGCCACCCACTCTGTTGTTTGATTCAGCCCTGCGTGATCTGTACTTGTGCTTAACTGGCAAATCCACCAGCAAGTACTTGTGCAGAATTACGGGGCCATGATGAGTTAGAAAGGTGAGGGTAGGAAGTGGGACTTGGTTTCCCCAGTCGAGGCTCTGTGGCAGATACCTGAGGACAAATTCGCATTTGGACAAAGCCAGCAGCCCCTGGCCCTGCGCCAGGCTCTTGTCTCTCTTATCTGCAGGTAGATGGGCTTCTGTACACAGGCCAGTAACAGGTACACGGGATAGTAACAGCTACTGTTTATTGAATTTTACCAGGCTCCTCGAGAGCCCAGGTTAGGTCCTTTGTGTACTTGATCTCTGAGCCCTACCACAACCCTGCAAGGTGCTTGTTACTTTACCCAGATGAAAACTAAGTCGTCTAAGACGTCACAGCGGACCCAGAGCCAATTCCCTGTATTTTTCCTGTGTTCATAGTCCGGCTTCTTGTGGCCCTGGTAAACATGACGCCTCACAGACAAACACTTGCATTCTTGAGGGACACACGTGAGGGGGACACACACACACACCCGGAGGGCAGGATACCATGGTGGTCAGAGCACCGGAGCTGGAGTCTAGAAAGAGGGGGTCAGCGCCCCCAGTGACAACCGTGTGGCCTTGAAGCCCGGCTGCTCCCGGTCCTTTAGCCTGGATCACAGGCACCGTGCACCTCGTGGGGGTGTCGTGCAGGTCCGATGAGCTAAATGTGTGTGAAGGTGCTTTATCAATTGCAAAGCTCCTCCAAAGCTGGAAGGGGGTTTATTTTTTCATCTCTTCCTCTCCCTCCCCAACCCCCATAAAAGGATGTGATTAAAGCTCACACTCACCCCCTTGGGGTTTCCTGCCTGCCACCCTCAATGTCTGGCGAGCCCTGGCCTCATTTTTTTTACACTGGGACCCTTTTATCTTCAACCACCTCTACTGTCTACATACACACACACACACACACACACACACACACCTCTCTGCTTCTTAAATGCCTACTGAAGCCATTTTCTAGCCACATACAAGACTGATGTTGCCGACACCTTGACCAAAGCCACTCTGGAAAACAAAGACAACTTTATCTCAGCCAAAGTCAGAAGACCGCTGACACCCAGGACACCGTCTTGGATCACGTTGCAATCTGGACTCCAGCCCATCTGTCAGTTCATCAGGAACACACACACACACACACACACACACACCACACACACACACACACACTCCCAGCATAATTGGGAGGCAGGCAGAAAGCAAGGATTAGCCTCATCAGACCAGCTGTCTCCTCCCCATCCTCAGGGCACCCAAGTGCTGATTCCTTTGCCAGAGCCCGCTCCACGTCCAGTTATGCCCAGGTTCCTCTGCCAGACTCTCCCAGCTGTGACGCTGGAAAGGCCCCCTGGAGCAGAGCAAGCACAGGGCTGGCTGCAGCTGGTTCTGCTTCACTTCCCATCTGGCCCTTTTAGTCCCCCAGCCTTGGTGTTCTGAGCAGAGCACGGGGTTAGGCGTCAGGACACCTGGGTTCTAGCCCTTGCTACCCTCTTTCTGGCCACGACTCCTTAGGCAAGTCACTTAGCTCCTTAGGCTCAAGCAAAGGTGGTGGCGTTGGATTGTATGGCTTCTGTGATCTCTTCCAGCTCTAACCATGTAGGATCTAATAACTCAAACTCTATAACCAGGTTACAAGTGAGATCTTCAAGTGAGCCATGGTCGCATTATGGAGCTGAGCTGAAGTTTCTCCACCTGTAAAATGAAGAGGTCAAGTTACAGCAGTAGTTCTCAGTGGCAGCTGTGACTAAAAGCATCTGCATTGGTTTAAATCAGAATCCCAGAGGTGGGGCCCCGGCAGCTTTAGTTTTCAGGAGCTCCCCAGGGATTCTCTTGGAGACTTGCTGAGCAGGGTGATCTCCAAAGTTCCTTCCAGCTTAGATCTTCTCTGACTTGTCAGGAGTCGATAACCTGCAGCCCGTATCTTCCAGGCCACCCCAGCCTGGCAGTGTACTGACGGTTAGGGTCATGATAATGTAACAGAAACTTTATCTCCAGCTCAACCCTCAGCAACCAAACTGTTGAACCTCACTGCCAAGTTCCCTCATGTCTCATTCACCCGGTTAGTGGAGGGGGGCGTAGTCTCACATGTGTTTCCCCCGCCCCCCAATTTCCTCCTGAAGCCTCTATCACTGCACAGAAGTCACCCGTCTCCCAAGCTGCAATTCATCCTATGTCAATAGTTCATTAGACAGGAAAAAGCATCGGACCAAAGGTGACTGATCATTTGGAGGAGGGTGTGATTCAGGGTAGCCTGGCTCAAAAGAGGAAATGGGCCAATTGGAGTCCTTTCCAGGAATTTGAACTGACAAATGGGAAAAGTTATATGGAGAGAATTTTCCAGTTAGGAAGGGAAATTAGGGCAAATAAGCTGCTATGGTTTAGATTTTAGAGTTGGGTCATGGTAGGTCAAAGGCAAATGCCAGCTATGATGGGGCAGAAAAAAAAAAAGAATAGGGAGTAAAGGATCAGATCTGTGTAGAGAGAACAGGGCAGATGGGAAAGAAAGAGGGAAAAATAGGCAGAGCGAGTGACGGTCCCCAGAGCTGCCTCAGTTCATGATCATTTTCCACTCCAGTTCCTGTTCACGAATTTACAATGAACTCTGTTTCTCCAGAGGTAACTTAAGTGAGCCTCTGCTTTAGGTCACTGGAAGAGCCAGACTGAAAAAGAGCTGTGAAATTAGATGGATCTGATTAGTGCCCCAATCCCCTTGTTAACTGGGTGGATGGAGCTCACAGATTAAAGGAGGGCGTCTCAAACTTTAGGGTGCACTAAAATAACCTGGAGGGCTTGTGAAAACAGACTCAGAGAGTTGACTTAGCCACCAAGATCCAGGCGCTACTAGAGCTGCTGGTTCAGGGACCACACTTTGAAAACCACTGAATTAAAGGCTGGTGAAAAGTCACTCACTGAGAAATGAATCGAGACTATCTGAGGGAAGCAGCAGAAGTAGATATTTCCAGGCCCCACTGTGCCTTAGCAGAAAAAGCTGGGAGTCCTGAGATGGAGGTGCCGGTCCCAGTTTTAGCAGTGTGCCCTTCGGTAAATCCCTCCCCCTTTCTAGGCCTCAATTTCCTCATCTATAAAGGAGAGCATTTTATTAGGGGATCTAGGGGGCTCCTTCCAACCCTTATAGTCTGTCATTTTTGAGCAGATTAGAGCACTGTGGCTGTAAATCTGCCTCTAAAGTTCCTGGCATTTAAGGCAGATAAATGCAAAAGGAGATGAAAACACATGGCTTTCATTTTCTGACAAGAAAAAGCTTGCAGGCTTATCTGCAGAAGTGTCATTTTGATGAGAGTTCTGACTCACATGTGGGCATCTTCCCAGACAGACCAGCTGGGCAGTCCAGGGTCTGTCGTGGATTGCTTGGTGCCAGTGATTGGGAATTGATGCTGGAATGGATCTGAGGAAGGTGGCACGGGAGTCCTTCCAGAGCGTGAGGTTGTTCAGCTGTCATTTGACGTGAATGTCATGTGGTGTAAGTTAAATTGTATCTGGATCCCACATCGCAGAAACACTTTTGAGACACAGAGACGGGGGAGAGAAGGATCTTTTTTTTTTTTAATTTTTTTTTTTAGTAAAGACTTTGTTTTTTTAGGAGCAGTTTTAGGTTCACAGCAAAATTGAAGGGAAGGTACAGAGACTTCTCATAGACCCCCTGCTCCCACACATGCACAGCCTGCCCATAATCAACATCCCTCACCAGGGTGCTACATCTGTCGCGATTGATGAACCTACAGTGACACATCATTATCACCCAGAGTCCATAGTTTACATGAGGGTTCATTCTTGGTGCTGTACATTCTATGGGTTTGGACAAATGTATAATATAGTATCATACAGAGTATATTCACTGCCCTAAAAACCCTGTGCTCTGCCTATTCATCTCTCCCTCCCCTACTCCACTCCTGGAAACCGCTGAGGGTCGTTTATTTTTGTGTCTGAATTACATGGGTTTCAATCACTGAGGGAAGTGGCTTCTTTTTTAGAGGAAGTTTAAAGATTTACAGAAGAAAAAGTGAGTTTGTACTTCAATGCACGTGACCTGCCTTTAGCATTCAGAAGGAGCAGCTTGCTGTGTGGGGAGGATAGAGAACCCTCACCCGCAACTGTCACCCATGAATCTGGGTGTAGGGGGCTCAGAGTGAAGGTAGAAAAGGTTGAGCGGCCTCACACAGATGCAAAGATTTTATTTTTCTGTTCAAGCTGGAAGCAGGTGAGCTTTATTAACTAGAACAGGATGTTCTGAGTTTGACTTCCTTTAGCCGAAGGCAGATTTCCCTGGCAGTTTAAACAAACTGATTTTTGTTTCTTTTTTGTCTGACTCTGTACTCTTCCTCCTTTGTCTCTGGCAATCCCAGCCATGGTGATCAAAAGAATAGGTGTGGGAGAATTTCCTTACTGAGAAGGAAATCCGTACATACAGTCAGGAGTTGAGTAGACCTTTCCGCAAATAACCTTGATCTCTCGTTAACCTGTAAAATGCACTAAAGCTTGTGTTTGCTCACAGAAACAGACTCACAGATACAGAGAACAAACTAGTGGTTACCAGTAGGGAGAAGGAAGGGGGAAGGGATGAGATAGGGGTATAGGATTAAGAGATATGAACTACTATGTATAAAATAGATAAGCAACAGGGATATCTTGTACAGCACAGGTAAATGTAGCCATTATCTTTAATAACTTTAAATGGAATATAATCTATAAAAATATTGTATCACTATGTTGTACACCTGAAACTAATGTAATATTGTAAATCAACTATACTTCAATAAAAATAAAAGCTTGTGCTTGCTCAAGCTATGTTTAGTCCCCAAAGAGCAGCTTCTTAAGAGATGCTGCAAATAGTGCAAATATTTTGAAAGGTTCTAGACTAGAGGAGGAGTAAAAGATCATTGTCGTAGAATTTCTTGAAGAAAAGTGAAGGCTGTCTTGCCGGAAAAGAACCCACCACCAGCTGGCCAACCCCCAAAATCCAGTATTATATGTCCTTGCACCCACAGGAATCCCCCAAATTCCTCACGTGCCCTGGATGGGTAACATTGAAAACTTGAAAACTTTATCTATAAACTAGTTTCTTAGAGACTAATATTAAACCAACATTCCCCTAGATCATAGGGACCGGGACTTAGGAAGGAGAGGTTTTGTGTGAATGGGAAGAGGAACGAGAAGGAACAGATCAGGAAGAGTGTGTCTGGGGTGCTGGAGATGGGAACAAGGCTCAGGCAGGGTGCCCCAGTGTGGCATCAGCAGTGTCCAGAAGGTTACTGGAGGCGAGCAAGTGAAAAAGCTAAAAGGACAAAAAGTAAAGTGAATGGTAGAAGATGGACCTCTCCAACTTCACACAGTTTCTCATATGAGTTCCTCTCCTGCACCACAAGCTTCAGGGGGGAGATCAGCTGTGTTTTGTTTTGCCCTGTGTCTCCCATGGCGCCAAGCATGGTACCTTTGGGTACCTACCAGAGAGAGCACTTAAAAAGACCGTCTTTTGATTTGGTTCCATTCAACAAGCATTGATTAAGTGCCATCTTTATGGTCGGCCACCATAAGTACATGGAAGATCCAAATGGAATAAGACAGTTCACTTATGGTCCCTAACCTTCAGGAGTTTACAGCCCACGTGAGGTGAGGAGCAGCTCTAAGGTGATACAAGCCAGTTACTAAAGTGTGGCCTGGATTGTCTAGTTTATTTTGAAAGTATGGTGGTAATTCATTATGGTAAGAAATCCCTCCACTGAATTGTTGGCTCTTGATCTAAACCTTGAGAACAGGATTTTGATTCATGGTGGGAAGATGGCCCAGCATAGTCACTGACATGCAAAGATTTATTGGGTGAGTTCCAAGCAGGAGGAATTGCATAAGCAAGAGGCGTGGCTAGAACAAGCAAGAATCACAGACTCTCAGGACTGGGAATGTAGGAGACACTTCTTCCTTCTTAACAAAACCCCCAGGTTTCTTTCCAGTTCTTTCTTCCCCCAGAGGGCCATGTGCTTTGACAAGCCTTGGCCCTTCCCAACACCAAGCAGTGGGTCCTAATTAATCCCAGCCAGTCACAGAGAAGTTCCCTTACCAGTGACAATTCTGCTTGAAGAGCTGTGAGGGCAATCTGCCCAAGGATTCCGGGCAAGGTTTTCTCATCACAGGAGAGCTCCTTGTTTCCCGGATGTTCTCATGTCTGCCTGGGAACTGTGACGATCATCCTACAGTCGTGAGGAAAACAGTGCAGGGACAGAGCTGTAACGCCAAGGATGGTCATGGAGGGAGCCTGCGTCCTTGGTGACATTTTGAGCCAGTAAATAAACAAATCCCAAGTCACCTTCCCCTGGACTTCTTATTATGTGAAATAAATTTCCTCTTTCCAGCCAGTTGAGTCAGAGTTTTCTGTTACCTACAGCTGCAATCAATGCCCCTTCCTGATGGGATGTTTGAATCACTTCTGTCATACAACAGTGGCTCATATTTATTTATTCAGAGCTTGCAATGCACGAGGCACTCTCCTAGGTGCTTGACTCAGACCCACAACACCTCTTTCAGTTTTGTGATGTTAGGCCCATTTTCATGAAGAGAAAACTGAGGCACTCTCCTAGGTGCTTGACTCAGACCCACAACACCTCTTTCAGTTTTGTGCTGTTAGGCCCATTTTCATGAAGAGGAAACTGAGGCACTGAGATTTAAATAACCTGAAAACAGTTACATATCTATTACACAGTCAAGCCGCGATTCGAACCCAGGCTCCAAAGCACACACCCTTGGCTACTGCCCATCATGTCCTTCTGAGCCTCTTCTCCCTGGTGATGGAGCTTCTCCAGGACCGAGGACTCACCAGCACCGTGTGCACAGCATGTGTGAGGAGATCCACTCCATCAAGTGGGTGGGGAAGGTAAGGCCAATGTGAGGCCAAGTGAGGACTTTGGATTCGCTCATCAGGGATCACAGTACACTTCTGAGAGGGGGTGCTACACCGAAAGCATTTTCCAAGGAGGATAGTTCTTGGAGGACTAAAGAGGAGCGTCCACAGAGCACTGCTGTGTTAGCTGAAGGACAATGAGACAAGAGCCTGACAGAGTTTGAGATGCAGAAATGAAGAGTGAAAATGCAGGACACTGAGAAAGAGGAGCCTGCAGGACGTGAAGACTAGTTGGATGTGAAGGTGAAAGAGAGAAGAAGAAACGTCAGATGTGAACTGCATCGCAGTGCAGTGACAGGCATGGAAAGTTGAGCTTGGGCTCCAGAACTGGAACAGTGAGCTGGATCAGAACAACAGCTGCCACTGCCTTCTGTTGAGGGGTCAGGACCACGATAGTCACGTGACCTTTATTCTTTGAGTCTCACAACAGCCCTGAGAAATCAGAATATGTTACTATCCCCATGTCACAGAGGAGAGGTTCAGAGGTGATGGGACACTTGCCTGGAGCCAAAGGGCTAGTAAGTGGCAGGATTCAAACCCGAGTCTATTCTGTTCCAGGGCCTCTCCCTCCTTCCACATTGGAACTCCCTCTAGTCCTGCATTGCTCAGCATTTCTGAGTCATGTGTCCCACACATATGTCCTCCTCAAATTGACAGCTACGGGACTTCCCTGGTGGCGCAGTGGTTAAGGATCTGCCTGCCAATTTAGGGGACACGCGTTCCAGCCCTGGTCCAGGAAGATCCCACGTGCAGTGGAGCAACTAAGCCCGCGAGCCACAACTACTGAGCCCGTGAGCCACAACTACTGAGCCCGCGTGCCACAACTACTGAAGCCCGCGGGCCTAGAGCCCGCGCTCCGCAACAAGAGAAGCCACCGCAGTGAGAAGCCCGTGCACCGCAACGAAGAGTAGCCCCCGCTCGATGCAACTAGAGAAAGCCGGCGCTCAGCAACGAAGACCCAACGCAGCCAAAAATAAATAAGTACACTTATAAAAGAAAAAAAATGACAGCTAAGCAAACACGTTCCTTAGACTGAATGAAATTAGCCACAGGGACCTGCAGGAGCCCGCGTGCATCAGTCTCGGCTGGAGTCCCCTGCGGGGAGACGGAGGACATGGGGCTGTGTCAGGGTGCCCGGTTAGAGAGCCACGGGAAGAGAGCCAGGGTTTGCACCTTGGCAGGATCTTCACACCTGCACAGGCAGAGCCCTTCAGGCACATAGCAAGGACACGCCAAGCACTTCATGGATCCTGCTCCCATGATACGTCCTTGAGTTGGTATCGGGTTATTCGATGGCTCCACGTTTAAGCCCGCCCCCTGCACAGCCAACACAAATGCTACCTGTGTGCCCCCGGCAGCGCCCTTCCCACAGCTCCCAGACAGCTCCCTGCTCCACGTTCCAAGACAGGCTGAGACGTTTGCCTCCTAAGAGGACTTTGAGAAGAGTCACATCTCTCCAGGAAGTCTTAGGTGAGGCCTTGTCTGTAAAGAGATGGAATCGATTAGCTCTTAAGAGACCCTTGAACTCAGCATTTCTGTCGGTTTGCCTCTCTTTGCATCCTACGGTGACAGGATCATGGAGCTCAAACCAAGGCCAAGAGGGGACATGACACCCTCCCCACCGGGGGTACAAATCAGTGGAAACAGTAGGACTAGAACTTAGGTGTTCTGACTCTTTATTCCCTTACTACTGTGCAGAGAGATAGGTAGGTGTTCCCCCACCACTTGAATCAAGCTTAATTCATAATTATTATTTACATTTATATAACACTTTGAAGTTTGAAGGTGAATTCAAATATAATCCTGCCAACTGCTCTGTGAAACACAGGGCAGCCCCTTTCACGTGACGAAATGGGGGATCCAGAGGTTGACTCCCCCAGGCTGTACAAATAGTAAGAGAGAGAACTGCACCTAGAGTTGGCAGCTTTCTATTTGTCATTCAGGACTCTTTCCACTGCTGGACTGACTATAAATTTCCAACTGGCAGGAGCCATATTTGTTTAGCTCATCATTGGATACCCAGCACCCAGCACAGAGCCTGGGTACACTACTTGTTAGATGGAAGGAAGGATGGATGGAAGGATCAGTAGATAGAAGAATAGGATCAATGGATAGAAGAATAGGATCAATGGATAGAAGAAACTTAGAGTCTTATTTTCCTGATGACTTCTAATAGATCTTTGAGGAGTGAGCTTCTATTATTAATGGCTCCTTACTTAAAAACAAAGAGCTTTAACTCTGTAAGTTTGTTTAAAATTCATTATGTCCTAATTTTTTTTAATGTTAGTGTAAATTACATTTGATTCCTTTAAGAATCTTCAGCAGGAAGACTTGCCTAGGACTTGGGACATAGTAGGCATTCGATAACTGTTTCTGGAATTTAACTGAATTTAAAAGTGTGGCTGGAGAGGTAAAAGTAATTGCAAAGAGTCTCTATGTTACTGGTATAATTAAAGAACAGACTATCTATTATTTGCAAAATAACTTTATCCCCAAATCCAGGCCTATCAATTGGGAAGAAATGAACAGCGAGAATGGAATGAGATCATGACCTGCATTTCCAGAATCTTTGGTTCCAAAGGATTAATAATGATGTCCAGTCCTCACCACAAATAGGTGCAATAGATTGCCCTTGCCTGCCGGTGTAGGATGGACCCTGCGTGAGCCAGCGGTGCTTCTTGTGTGCAACCAAGTGGAGGGACGTGGATGTGAGGTTGTCATGGTAACTTTTTCACTGACTGGAAGAATAGATGAAGCTAGAGTGAACCGCCTTGGCTCATATGGGGGTGGGAATTGGGTAACCAGTAGTGAGGAGCAGAGAAACTTCTCTCTCTCTCTCTAGACAAAGACGGTGCAGGAAATTTGAATTCATGTAATAGTAGAGCAAAATCAGGTAAAGTGCTGGCTAGAATTAGGGTAGATAGGTAATTAAACGATTTTGATGATCAAACCAGAAATGGGGGGGTGGTGTTTGAGAGTAAACCTCTACCCAGGCCAGTGGTTTTAAACTTTCATAAGAGTCCACTTTAAAAAATTACAGACTCCAGCTCCCTTTCCCAAGATTCTGTTTCATTGTGTCAGGAGTGGGGCACAAGAATCTCCATTTTAAAACTACCCAAACTCATTATCCTGCAGGAAATTTATGGACTATATTGGTAGCACATGGACCATAATTTCATAAACTCTCCTCTGGGTAAGCAGAGCATCAGAAATCAAACTCAAGCTGGAGCTGACAGCTGTTCTCATCTGATGGGAAAACTTAGGGGAAAATAAAAGCTGTTTTCTACTTAGTCCTAGTTTTAAAACAAAACAAAAACCAGAGTTTAATTATTCCATGATTGATAACAGTTGAGTTTCTGAAATAAGCTACTTTAGTTTATACATTATACTTTCTTTTAAACTTACATTCTACCAAATGCTTCCCTCATTGACAGAAACCAGCAGATGTTCGCTTTGCCTGATGGCCTTTCCCCATCTTACCCAATGACAAATTCCCACGTACCATTTAAAATCATCCCAAATGTCTTCATCTCTTGCCACCTCCTTAGTCTCTGTACCCACACTCTTGCTTGCAGAATATTTTGATCCTTCTTCTATGTCTGTCCACAGTGGCCTCTGCTAATACTCTACTAGTGAACTTACTACATTGTTATCCAGTAGTTATTTACAGATCTGCTCCATCACTCTCTCCTCTATCTGACGGAGCTTATCAGACAGTGTGTCTCATTCATCTTTGTAACTTTGCCCTTTCCCTTTCTTTAACTCCTAGTATGGCAGTTCCCATATACTAGAATGAATGAATGAATGAATATATGTTCCATAAGGGCAGAGATCTTTGTCTGTTTTGTTAACTGACGTGAATGTTCCAAGTGCCTAGAACAGGTCTTGTCACAAAGAGGGGTCTAATAAGTAATTGTTGAAATAATTCATGAATGAGTGCTTAGCTTGCACAGCCAATAGAAAAGGAAGACTGGACCTGCTGTGTTTCTCAGCATAACAGTAAAAATTTTTCATAGTGGCACAGTCTCATGAACAGGTCGTGATTGAGCTCCCCATTTGATATTTCTGGCATCTAATATTTTGGGGTTTAGCTATATAGACCCAAGGTATTCTAATAGAGAAACAGAAGTAATATTGCAAGCATATAGCTCATACCTACATAATCGGATCAAGTCAACTTTTTTCAGCCTTCCTCATTACATTCTGCTACTAATGGTAAGCCTCGGATACCAATGATTCTCTAGGAGAGTTTACATGGAGTAATAGTAAAAATAGCTTCTATTTATTGAGCACTTTCTAAATGTGCCAGGCATTGTACTAACTGCTTTCCATATATTATCTCTTTTCATCGTTTCAGGGAACTTGATTAGAAATGTTTTATTATCCCTATTTAACAGATGAAGAAACTGAGGCTCAGATGTAATCAGTTGCCAAGGTCACTCAGCTACTAACCAGAAGACATGAGATTTGAGCCTAAGTCTGTCTGAGCTTCTGCTCTTGAGCTTCACAATAACTCTGGTGTTTTGAATTCAGTGGGTCCAATTGGAACACATGTCGTTTCCCAGTCATTTCAGAGCAAATACTTTCTTGGCCTTAACCTTCCTGATCTTGAGTTTTCTGAGACTTCTTCCTTTAAAGAGATTTATAGTTTGGAGGCTAAACTCAGTCAAAATGACAAATTAAATCAAATGACCCACACCCACCTTACCCCAGCTTAATTATACCTGATGAGTAGCCCTTTCATACATTTGGTTCCAGGCACTTAGCTGTCTCTTGCATTTGTTTCCAGTGATCAGGGTCCCTGAGGTTTGCACGTATGTTTTCCCAGTGAACTTTTGTCCTCTCTGAAAACTGCATTCTGTTCTTTTTTTATTAAATTCCAGCTTTCATGACTAATATATGGTGATAGCTCCAGAAATGTTTATACGATAAATTAAAGTGGGCAGAATCTTCCGCTTACAATTGCTTCAAGATAGGGCTCACATGTCTACCCATAGAATCGTCTCATAAATGCTAGCGTAAAATTGATCCGAGCTTTTACAACTTCAGCTTGCCCTTGGCTTAGGGGCCTATTGTTTCAGTGGGTCTCGACAGGGTCCTGTGCTCCTAACCTGTTTCTCAAGCTGAGGCTACAAGGATTTATGACTCAGTTGGAAAAAGTATGTGGGACTACTTCTCAAACCTGCTTCAGGAAAACAGGATGTTTCTCTCTCCCGATCTTGCACATACCTGTAAACAAATGACTCATTGGCAGGGCCTCTGAGTCAGAGGTATAGCATTTTCAGTCTCTCAGGTTTGACGATTATTTGCTTGGATAAATCAGAAGTTCATGTTAGAACAGAGCCACGTTCCAAAAACTTATTGCCCAGAGACCCAGATTAACTAGAGACCTTCTAGACGGCAGGAAGGTGTGTGTTTGTTTTATAAAGTGGAGGCATGTGTGGGTCTGTGCCATGTTCACAGCCATAAAAGAAAGTGAAGAGTGTTAAGTGTGACTTCTCAGGGAAAACGGGGCCTGAAGCCTCTGTGATTATTATTGTTGGAGGAGTAAATATTTCAGTAGAAAAAGAAACTCCTTTGTACCATCTCTGCCTGAGTTTTCTTGGCATGTTTTAATATTTTCAAGTAGCAGCTGAAACCACACTTACCTTCCCTGTTCTAATTGGAAGCATCTGTGAGTTGCAAAATTAGAATTTTCAGATTCTGAAGTGATTTGCTATTTGGACAGGGGTGTCAGTTTCAGCTGAAATTTTCATCTATGCGGCCTTTTTTTTTTCCTCCCAATTATAAATTGTTCAGTCAGCTAATGATGTGATGGTAACCAGGGCACTCTTCATCAGCTTTCCATGTATGGACGCTTTCTTAAAAATGAAAACCACACTTTCTTCTACAGCTGTTTGTACACCTTATCAGGCTCCTTCTTATTCGAGGAGAACAGATGGAAAAATTCCCCCAACCCTTGGAATTCGACTCGAACAATTTTCTCCTGCCAAAAGGCATCTCATAATCAAAAACACTAGAGCAACAAGTGATATTTGCAAATTCCAGGAAGAAAAAAAATAGTTGAAACAATTAGAAACCTGTTCCAGGTTTTCTCTATGTTAGTAGGAGCCTGTCTTCTGAAGGACTTTAGTGTTTTACAGGTATCTCCCGAAACTTCAACAAGAGAGACGTGAGGGCTCGGTGGCTTCTCACCTGCTTGCCTGTACTTACTACTTACACTCCTTCCTGTCTCAGCGCTGCTACCTCATGCAGCCTCAGTTCTCCCGGGTGTAAATGAGAATTTCCTAGCTTCCTAGACTCGTGGTGATGAGTAAATGGTGTAGCATTTGTAACATGCTCCCAGTGGGAGCTTTCTTAGTCCATTCTGGCTGCTATAACAAAATACCACAGACTGGGTGGCTTATAAACAACAGAAATGTATTTCTCCAGTTCTGGAAGCTGGAAGTCCGAGATCAGGGCAGTGGCATGGTGGGATGAGGGCTCATTTTTGGTGGCAGACTTGTCCTCGTACCCTCACATGGCAGAAGGGGTTAGGGAACTCTCCAGGGCCTCTTCTTTTTTTTTTTTTTTTTTAATTTTATTTATTTATTTGTTTATTTATGGCTGTGTTGGGTCTTCGTTTCTGTGCGAGGGCTTTCTCTAGTTGTGGCAAGCGGGGGCCACTCTTCATCGCGGTGCACGGGCCTCTCACTATCGCGGCCTCTCTTGTTGCGGAGCACAGGCTCCAGACGCGCAGGCTCAGTAGTTGTGGTTCACGGGCCTAGTTGCTCCGCGGCATGCGGGATCTTCCCAGACCAGGGCTCGAACCCGTGTCCCCTGCATTGGCAGGCAGATTCTCAACCACTGCGCCACCAGGGAAGCCCAGGGCCTCTTTGATAAGGGCAGTGATCCCATTCATGAGGGCTCCACCCAAAGGCCCCTCCCAAAGGCCCCACCTCCTAATACCATCACATTGGACATTAGGATTTCAACATATGAATTTTGGAGGGACACATTCAGACCATAGCAGGAGCTAAACAAACGTTGGCGTCTCCTCTTTCTCTCTTTCCTACATTTTACTTGTCGCAACTGAGGTAAAAATGACATGACTTGCTTGAGGCCAAAGATCAGGCCCTCAAGGAGCCAAGACAAGCCTGAAATTTACAGGTCTAGAATCTTCAAGGCTCCATCCTCTGTCTGGGTTCAACACCAGCTCTACAGAATTTGGCACAGGGTACGTTGTAGACTGTTCCAAAAAGTCATAGAGAGCAAAAGACTGTGGGTGCTACAAGCCACTTCACAGATACTTTGTTGTGGCAAGTAGGATTAAAATTAATGACTACACAGGGCAAGGGTTCAAAATGATGCCACCAAAAAGATGACCCTGGCTTTCCATACTAGGCTCCCAATAAACGTTTGCAGTATTAAATTTAATAGGCTGGACCTGCAGATCAGTAAGTTTTTGAGAGTGAAAAAGAAAAACAAATAACAGTTGTGTCAAGACACAGGCAAACCAGAATATGTAGTCACCCTACCTGGGAACCACAGCATGAATTTCTGTGTCTCTTGGAGGGAAACCGCCATTCATTCCTTTGAGAAATACATCTTATGTTCCAACTTAAGATTTTTGAAGAGGCTACTTGTGACCAACATTGTGTTATTTTACTTAACGCTCACACCAGCTTAGTGAGATGGATTTAATTATTAAATTAACTATTAATTTGTGCCCCATTTTAGTAATGAGCAACTGACACTCAGTGAGGTTAGTAATTTGTTAAGGTTGCTCAGCAAATAAGGGTAGGATTTGGGATTTGAGCCCAGGTCTGTCTAGCTGTAAATTCATGCTCTTGCAACTGTTCTAGGTCTAGTCTGCAGGTCTTGCTAGATTATGTCATAGGATCATAGATTTTTAGAGGTTATCTGACCTGCCTTCTACATTTTTCAGATGGGGAAACAAGCTCAGAGAGGTCTGACAGCTTTTTCAAACTCACATAGCTGGATATAGTAGCAGAAATTTTCTAGTGCCCTTTTCCCAACCACTCCATTCGCACACAGGGAAGGAGAGAAAGGAATCTATTCAGAGATTCCCTTCTGAAGTGGACACGATGTTTATAGGGCTGTACTGGGGACCCATGGAAATCAGTGGAGGTGGAGCTGCTCTTAAGATGCTTCAGGTCTTCTTGGGGAAAACTGTCCAACGGCAGCAAGAGGAGGGAGGGTGAGAGGGAAGGGCCAAAGTGCCCTAGAGTGGAGGCTCCAGGCCCAGCTCTGCTGCTCTTTCACTGTGATTTAGCCATCCTTACTACTTGTTCCATGGTTCTCCCCATCCTCCAATCATGTCTCCATTATACCCCATTATACTGTTGTTTTTTTTTTTTCCAGTCTGCCTAGAACAAAAAACTCCACTGGATCAGAGGTAAAGTCCTATGCTTCCTTGTTTCCCATGTGCCCAGCACAGTGCTGGATGCCTAAAGCAGGATGCAAGAAGCCCGAGCAGGGAACAAGGCAGTCAGTACTCTCAAGGAAGCCCCGCCCACTCTGAGGCCCCGATGCGGGAGTCACGTGGGCGGAACCACCGTCCTCTCCTTTACGTCTCACTCCAGAGACAGGCACGCTCGACCTCAGTGTCATCTGGGAGGGTCGGAAGGAAAGGGGGCCTCCTCGGGGTGGGAGGGGCCACGTGCCCACCTAAGAGGGAGACAGAATGGGAAGCAGGAGGGGCCGTCCGAGGTCCAGGAAATTAGCTATGGTCCAGTGGGTTAAAAATAATCAAAATGTCCCTCAAGATAGAAACTAAAACCAAAGAAGGATTGTGAGAGACCTACCACTAACAGGTGCCTGCCCCGCTTTATTCACATTCCCCTGAGGACATTTCACAGAACCAGGGGAGAACGTGATTCCTAATTTCTCCCAGGCACGATGGCTACCTCGCTGTATCCTCAGGCTCTGCCTTCCCAGGTGCTGGGCAGCCAGGCCCTGGGACTTCTCAGACCTACTTTCTCCTGCTGTGCTGTTGAGTCCCGGAGGCTGCTCCTGGGTTTTAAATATAGCCTCTTGCCTGTTTTCAGAGGACAGGTCCCCTGGCTGCCAAAAATGTGCAGAATGGTGGTTCCGTGGCAACAGCGAGCCTTTGTTCCGAAGTTGAAAGTTCACGTCCCTCCTCCTGAGCCCGGCCTCGGTGGTTTGCCTGATGTCACTGACCCTGTTTTAATTAAGTCCTCCTTTTTTGTTCGACTTGGTGCCAAGAAGCTTGAATGAATCTTGTGTTGTTGAGTGGGTTTTGTTGGGGGTTTTTTCTCACTTCTATTCTAGGAAACTTCTAAGGGTCCCTCCTCTGCAGGCGGAGATAAGGGTTAAGAGTCTTTTTCTCAAGAAATAACGTTCTCCTAAGTGAACGTTATCTTTGTTTTTCTTTCTCTCTCGTGTAACTGAATTCTAAAATTCAAGAGGGTTTTCTGGCTCCTGATGGAAACTGGAGATAGTATGTAATTTACAGGCCTCTGTGGGAGGGAGGATACTTCACCAGGGCTTGTCCTTCTGAAATTCCAACAGACTGAGTTTTAAGACAGGTTCAGGGAAGGAATCGTGATCACCACTGCTCATGGCCACAGCACACAAATTGGATGTTGGTGTACTAGCTTCCTAGTGTTGCTGTAACAAAATACCGCAAACAGGGTGGCTTAGAACAGCAGAAGTTTATTGTCTTACAGTTCTGGAGGCTGCAAGTCTGAAATCTAGGTGTCGACAGAGTTGAGGTCTCTCTGAGATCTGTAGGGGAGAACACTTCCTCGCCTCTTGTAACTCCTGTTGTTTGGCAGCGGTCCTTGACATTCCTTGCCTTATAGATGCCTCACTCCAGTCTCCGCCTCCATCACCTCGTGGCCATCTTCTCCCTGTGTGTCTCTGTCTTCACCTCTTCTCATAAAGACACCAGTCATTTTGAGATCTTCTTTTTTTTTTTTTTAAGTTAATTAATTTATTTATTTTTATATTTATTTTTGGCTGTGTTGGGTCTTCGTTTCTGTGCGAGGGCTTTCTCTAGTTGCGGCAAGTGGGGGCCCTCTTCATCGCAGTGCGTGGGCCTCTCACTATCGCGGCCTCTCTTGTTGCGGAGCACAGGCTCCAGACACGCAGGCTCAGTAGTTGTGGCTCACGGGCCTAGTTGCTCCGTGGCATGTGGGATCTTCCCAGACCAGGGCTTGAACCCATGTCCCCTGCATTGGCAGGCAGATTCTCAACCACTGCGCCACCAGGGAAGCCCCACCAGTCATTTTGGATGAAAGCCCTCCCTGATGACCTCACCTTAATGACATCTGCAAAGACCCTATTTCCAAAGAAGGTCACAGGTAGCAGGGGTTAAGATTTCAGTGTATCTTTTGAGGGGGACACAATTCAATTCAGAGTTGTTTCATTTTCTTGGCTTGGAATTTTCTGTCACCCAGAAAATATTTGGATATGTAATTGCTCTCTAGCATAAGTAACCAATGTCAGCTACCACTTACAGAGCATTTACCACACGCCAAGCACTATGCCAGGTACCTGATCTATTATTTCATTGAATCCTCACAGAAGCACGTTGAGGTAGGTGTTATTATATGCCCAGTTTATAACTGAAAACATAAAGGCTCAGCTGTGTCTCATTTCAGCACCCACGTTCTGCACCACTCAGCATACCCAGCATGTATGTTGCTTCTAGAGCACCTGTTGTGTGCTTGGTGCTATGCTGGACCCCAAGGTTACAGCAGTGAACAAGACAGATGTCGTCCTGCCCTCATAGGACATATAGTCTAGTAGGAGGAGCTATGCATTAAAGATATACTTTTCTAAATAACAGTCACTAACCCGCAGTGCTATAGCACCGTCTCCAATCAGGAATTCTTTTCCTCTGCTGTCATTGCCTGAGGTCCGTTGTAGGAACAGTGACTACTGAGATGAAGAGTAGTGAGAAGACCTTCCAAGAAGGAAGGCTCTCACCTCTGCTTTAACCAGAGCACCAATATCTCATTTAACATAATGGGCATCTCTGAAAGGTTTTGTGGAACAGAGTGTACCATGGCTACATGGTGCTATGGAACAAACATCCCTTAAAGCTTATTCTGTGCTTCTGCATCATGTCCCGTGGGTCAGCTGGGGGCTGTGCTCAGCGTCTTCCTCACTCTAGAACCAGGTCCTGAGGCAGCCTCGTCTGGAACAGTACAGGTGGCGGCAGCAAAGGAAAAAGAGAAGATGGTGAATCACATACTGGCCTTTAAACGCTTCCAGCCCAATGTGTCAGGTCAGCCCTGTTGCAGGATGAACAGCCTGTAACAAATATGTCTTTTAGGCCAAATGAGTTACGTATGGGAAAGAATAAAGTAGGTGTTTAGTTTTTGTTAAGCATGAAGCCGTTCCCTTCCCTGGCCACACATTTACCCCAAAACTCCATGTGAGAGGGGACTGCCCCCTTCTCTGGTCCCTCCTTCTCAGGGCCTGATGTCCAAGCATCAGCTGAGAAGGAACCTAGGTTCTGTTTCTAGAAACCAAAATAGGAAAGTCCAAATTTGTGAAAGCCATAAATCGGGGGACAGTGATTTATGTTCCTGAACAATTTCCTGCAGCCTCCCTTTAAACAGCAACCTCCCGAGTACACATACGGTATTATTTTAGGTATATTTTATTAACTCACAACTTTTCAGGAATGTTCTGTAAAGCAGGGAATACATTCATTTAAGCCCTGGTTCCATAGGTTGGCAGCTTGTCATATTTACTATATATTTTTTTTCTTCCCTCAAGTTCCAAAATTGCTTCCCTGAAGTAAACAGGAAAAACTTGGGGGAAGGTGTCAGTAGCTACAGTTATTTCTGGTTTTTTGTTTTTTGTTTTTTCCTGTTCCAGTTAACGGCTATTAACAATGAGAGATTCCCACCACAGCCTCTCACCCAGAGGCCCATCTTCACAGCACCACGAGCGCCAGGGGCGTTCCATTCTAATTACTCAGAGGATACATTAGCCTGGATGAGTGCTCAGGTTATGTTAGCTCACTGCAGGCTGCTCAGTGCTTCGGGATCCCCCGGGGCAGCCTATAATTGACTCGGAAGCTGGAAATGCTTCCACGTCTCAGCGAAGCCAGGCCCAGCACTTCCTGGAGCTTCCCATCTTCCTGCCTCCTTTTGTGCCTCAGGACGGGGTGGTGGAACATGACACCAGCTGTCAGAGCCAATGTCTCACAGAGCAGCCTTCATTTTGGGGGTGGGGGGGAAGGGTCTGACTCCTTCTCCTGGAGAAAAGATGAAAACAGACCCAGATGTGGAATACAGAGAGCTCCTCGGCACCCAAATTACTACCCCATTCACCCAGAAAGGGCCGTCAGGAAATCAGAGAGACTGGCACACTCAACACCCCCTCTCAGACTTACCATATTGGTCAAGGTCAGATAGATATGAAGATTCACATGTCTACAGGGCTTTACAGTGTGCAGAGTGTGTGTGAACTTGCCTTGCTTCCTCCTCACAGCCACTCCATAATGGAGAAGCCATTGTGCCCATTTTACTGAAGAGAAAACTAAGACACCGAGAATTGAAGAGACTTGTCCCAAATCCCACACCTAAAGGAGCCACATTTCCATGCTCCAAGAGACGTGTGTTTAAATCTCACCTCTACCTTCACACCTCTTCCGTCTTAATCTCATCTATAGAATGGGGATGATGCCTGTCTGAGAGTGTTGCATGAGAATTAAGGTAACGTGCGTAAAGGGGCAAACAGGGTTCCTGAGATATTCAAAAGCCCGATGGATGGATGGATGGATGGATGGATGGGTGGATGGGTGGATGGATGGATGGATGAGTGAGTGAGTGAGTGAATATTGACCTTTTGTGACTTGTATTCCCTTTCAGGCTGCCCTTGATCTCACCCTATTGAATACTAGCTCTTGCAGGGAACGTGGAAAACTACTAGTCCCAACTGTACATCACCAAAGAACTCTATTTTGCCCTCACTCAGTGACCCTCATACTGCAAGATTTTCTACCAAACTTTGACTGCCTTCCTGTTTCACCAAAAGCACATATAACTGTAAATCCTAGTTCCTGACAAACATGCACATTAACTTGGTATAAGTCTTGGTATAAAATACAAATTAATAATTAGCTACTAGTGTTTACTGAGCACCTACTATAAGCCAGGTTCCTCACTGGACATTTTGCTAGCATTTGGGCCCAGGCGGTCTGACTGCCGGGCCTGCACTCCTAACCACGAACTACACTAACTCAGCAACGCTAAGAGCTGCCATTTGTTGGGCACTAACTACATGCCAGCAGGCACCACAGTGAACTCTTTAAATATGCATTGTCTTAGTTGATCCTTATAAGGAAGGCATGAAGCAACTGGTGTCAAGTTCTCCATTTTACAGATGAGGAACTGAAGCTTGAAGAAGGGGTAACCTGTCCACAGCCACACAGCCAGCGAGGAGCTAAGGCAGGCTTTGAACCCAGTGCTGTGGCTGCAAAGCACGTACATTTAACCCCCAGTCTATGCTACCTTCCCTCTGCCGCTTCTCTAAAACTTCACTTGAGTCACTTGCAGCTTTATCACTTTCAGTGATCTGTTTTATTGGAAGTAGTCCCTGAAAATCCCCACGCCAGCCTCAGGGACTCCTGTGGGCCTGAGGTCTCTGGTGAGACTAAGCAGGTGTGGGTAGCTGCGCCTCCCATGGCACCTAGATATTCTTCCTGAAGCTGCTAAGAAGGAATACAAAGGAGTGAGTGTCTGCATTTCTCACTTGAGAAATGAGAAAGTGAGATAAGAACCAACCATGGCAGCAGAGATAAGAACCAACCCCATCACCATGTATTGCTGGAGAAAATAGCAATAGCACTCTTCGAGTGGAAGTGGTTAAACCTGAAAGTAGATTGCTGAGGGCATCTAAGAAGTTTTCTTCCCTGGAAGTATCTTCTTTTTTTTTTTTTTTAATTAATTTATTTATTTATTTATTTTTGGCTGTTTTGGGTCTTCGTTTCTATGCGAGGCCTTTCTCTAGTTGCGGCAAGCGGGGGCCACTCTTCATCGCGGAGTATCTTCTTTTTGAGCTGGTCTAGATACAGTTCCACCAGGAAATTTGGCAAGCGACCCCCTAGGATCCTACTGGAACCTGCAGTCCATTTGTTTATCATCATAATCCCTCACTCTGCACATTTTACTTCCTCACCAACATGCATCAGAGAAAAATATTTCATTAGTGGCCCCAGTGCGCATCTCTGGTACATTTCAGTCCATATCCCTAGCTGTCTGTTGGGAACTAGATCCATGGAGAGAACAGGCAGTCTGGGTCAGTAGAGAGAGCCCTGGACTCAGGACCTTGGTTCAAGCAGGTTCTGCTGCTTATGAGCTGTGTGACCTCAAAGAAGTCACTTCACCTCTCTGGACTTCAATGTCTTTGTTTATAAAGTGAGGTCTTTGGACTAGATATCTCAGAATCCTCATCCAGGGCAATCCTTTTGGGATGATTTGTAGCTGCAAGTTATGTAATAGATGGAAGTGCACTTTGAGAAGTGATTAAAAGCTGTTAATACATTTCAAAAGGTTTTATTTTTGCAGTATGATCTCTTCAGAGAATAAAATTATATATGCAAAAAAGAAAGGAGTCTTGAAATTTTAATAGCTCAAATTTAACTGTAAAAATATTCATTTGAAGCGTCCCTCTGCCTTCTTCTTATCTTCAACAAAGAGAGCCTATTTTAATGTACCAGATTATTTCCACAATCACACTTTTCCTGTGTTTAGAATTAACTGCATCAGAGCTTTGCTAAGGTCTAAAATCGTGCCTGTGTCTTACCCCTTAACGTGAGCTTTTTGCTGAATATCATTACTAAGCCTCTATCTGGTAAAGGCAAAGTTGAGAACAGGAGTTGTTTGGCTGAGGGACATTTCCAAAACAGGTCAAGGTCAAGAGCTGCTAAAGGCCAGGAATGCGTCATTGGGATTAATTAATGTGGGTAAATGACTTCCCCAAGGTCACTCGATGAGTCATCAGTGAGCCTTGGGCTGAGACCTGGTTTTTCCAGCTGGGAAGAATTGGCCTCTTTGTTAACATTGTTGTTCCATGTGACTAGCTCTGGATGACCTGAGGGGAGGTTGCTTATGAATATGAGAGCTGCAGCTGAGCTGTGGAAAAATAGAAGCTGGTGAAGAGTCACAGCCCTAACAAGACCTTCTCAGGCCACACCTCAGAGCAGCAGCTGGTTTGGAGGTAGAGGAGGTGGTTCTTTGAAAGGGTCCAGATGTATAGGCTCACCTTGGCCCACTTACCCTTCTACCGACACCAAGACAGGTACCACTATTTAAACTTCAGGATGGCTTGAAGCATCCTGAACTTCAGTCCTTGGAGTTCATTATTATCAACACAGTGTGATTTTTTCCAAACTCAAACTGCCTAGAGATGATCCTTAGCGACAAGTTCCAAAAAGCCAATCCGATACTTGGTTTTGTCTTGATTGATACAACTGAGTGCCCCATGATCATTTCAGAATGGCACAACAAACTCCTGGAACTTTTTCTCAAACCTAATGAATAAGTTAATTCAAAGACCCACACCGCCCCCAATCAACATGCTGGGAAGAGCCCAGCAACTCCCAAGTCTTAGGCTCTGGGGTTTTCCTCCCCACTGGCCTGTCCACTGCCTTCATACATGCATTTCCCCACTCTAAGCCACAGGCACAGCCCAGCACCACCCAGCCCAGCACACTGTTACAACATAACACACATTAAAGTTTCCTTCGCTCCAACTTTATTCAGCACCTTTCATCTTCATCCCTCAGCCTTCAACCATTCTCATACTTCGCTTACTCACTTCTCCACTTATTCAGAAATTATGTATGAGCGTCCATTATGGACTAAGTCTGGGCATACAGTGGTCAACAACAACAGAATAAATGTTCACCTTGCCCTGATGAAGCTTATAGACTAACGGGGGAAAGATATTAACCAAATAGCCACACAAATAACTGTAATAGGTTTGTGTATGTAGGTATGGGGTACTTTGAGAATATATAACAAGGAGCCCCAGCTTTGACTTGGAAGTCATCAGAAGAATAAGTAGAAATTAACTAAACGTAGAGTGAAGAGAGGCAGGGGGTACCAGGCAGAGGAAACAGTAGGTGAACTTGCCCTAGAGTAAGAAAATCATGGCACATGGAGGAATGGAAAGAAGGCCAGTGCAGCCGATGACTGGAGAATGAAATCAGGATGAAGAAGTTGACAAACGCCAGGCCACACGGGGCCTTGCAGGTAGACCATGCTAAGGACTTGGGTCTTCATTACAAGAACCATGGAAAGACATGAAGGATATTTATCACAAGGGATAACACAGTAAGGTTTTGGAGTTCCCTGGTGGTCCAGTGGTTGCAACTCAGCACTTTCACTGCTGTAGCGCAGGTTCAATCCCTGGTCAGGGAACTAAGATCCCACAAGCCACGGCCAAAAAAATCACACGGTAAGGCTTTGATTTCAAGAACATCACTCTTTCTACTGTGTAGAAAATAGATTAGATAGAGACAAGAGAGGATGTTACAAAGTTATTTTGATGCTTTAAGGAAGAGCTATTGGGAGCCTGGACCAGGTAGGTGGTGTCATGGATGAAATAAAGTATATGAACCAGTAGGTAATTACAGAGTAGAAAGGAAGGACTTGGCAAGGGGTTGTATAAAAGGGGAGAGGACAGTGTCAAGGATGCTTCCAGGGGTCTGGGGTTGTTAAACTAGATGTATGGGGGTAATAGTCACTGAGAAAGGGAGCAAGAGAAGAGAATCAAGTTTGTCTTGGGTTTTCGTTTTGTCTTGTCTTTGAGTCAGAGTGATGCAAGTTTAGATCATAAATTTGGTTTTGGACAGGTTAAGTTTGAACTGCCTTTGAGACATACAAATGGAGATGTCAAGCAAGCTGTTAAATATAAAGGTCTAGAACAATGGCTCTAAAGACAGGGTCACGTTTGCTCCCCAGGAGACATTTACCAATGTCTGGAGACATTTTTGGTTGTCACAACAGGGCGTGGGGTGCAACTGGCATCTATTGGGTAGAGACCAGGACGCTGCCAAACATTCTACAGCACACAGGACATCCCCACCCCTTGCAGCAAAGGGTTATCCAACCCAAAATGTCAACAGTGCCCAAGGTGAGAATCTCTGGTCTACAGATATTTGAGAGTTACTGGCCAAAAGCCTTGGGCACCGATGAGATTATACAGAGAAAGAATAAGAGTAAGGAGGAGAATGGGATAGTGCAAGTTTTTGAGGAACTGTAACACCTGATAGGGGGATGACCCAGCATGAGGGACTAAGAAGAAACGGCCTGAGAGGCAGAAGAAAACTCAACAGAGAGTGGAGTCGCAGAAGCCAGAGGTTGGGTGGGGAGTGCTTTAAAGTGTCAGATGCTGATGAGAAGCCAAAGGACGTGGGGACTAGAAAGCTGCTGCCATTTAGGGACGTGGACGTCATCGGTGGCCTTGGCAAGAGCAGTGTTGGCAGCACGATATTAAGAAAAGACATGTTTCAGTGGAAGATGAAAAAATGGAGGCGGCTAGTGTAGACAATACTTTCAAGAAGTTTGGCTATGGAAGGAAGGAGAGAGAAAGAACAGTCTTGGCAAGGAACGTGAAAGTCAAGAGTACTTTGGGCTTTGGTGGTGTTTTTCTTGTTTTGTTTAAATTTTTTATTGTGGAAAATGTCTTAACATGTATAAAGTAAGCAAGACTATTATAATGGACCTCGCTGTACCCTAGATTCTGTGAACTCTGGATTATTTTGTTCCTCAGAAGAGTAAGTTTTGTTCTAGGAAGGAATTCACTTGGCCAGACTCAAATTCCAAACTCTGTCCCTACTGGTCTGCAGCAACGGAAGTCTCTGCTGGGTTCTTTCAGTGTTCAGCTGCAGCTTTTTTTTTCTTTTTTTTGCCAGGCCCTTGGGTATGCATAGCTGAGTGGTCAACCAGTGATTTGGGCAGGTTGTACACACAGACTTGGAAGTTCATCCTCTCTGCATCTCCTTCCCTTCCAGAACTTTCCCCTTCACTTCCTGACTGCTCTTCCAGCTCCAACTCACTTCTCTGACACCTCAAGCTAGTAAGACTTTGGCTTTCTGCTGCCCCAAGTTGCTTGCAGATTAGACTGCTCTCAGGCAAAAGCTGCAAATTTGCAGATCTCAAAGGATATAATTTCCTGCTTTCGAAGGTAGATTCCCGTCCAGTGTCTGCCTGTTTTTGGCCAACTTCCATTGCCTTAATTTAAAATAATTTTGTAACATAACAATAACATAAATTGTTTAACAATTAACCATCTCATCATTGTTATCTGCAGAAATGTTATTCTGTCCAAGTGACTCTGTCACTACCAGAAGCCAGAAATTTTTAATTTGATAGACTTGGGCATATTTTAGGGCTAATGGAAAATCTAGTAGAGTGAGAGATTGAGAGAGACAGAGAGAGGGAGGAGGGATAATCAAGGATGTGAGGCTCTGTAATTTTCACTGGAACAAGAGGAATAAAGAGGTTGGCTGTGGATGCATTCGTTTGTAGATTCGCTGGTGGGAAACTGACAGAGATGCTTCCTGTGACATCAGAGACAAGGTCACTAGGGCAGTGGGGGGGAAAGGTGAGGCAGTTGGAGGTTTGAGAACAGAGGATTTTGAAACAGTCTGTGCAAAGAGTGAAAAGAGTGAATTTGACCAGAGGAACTCTGTAGGCACAGAGGCTGGTCAGTACTGAGAGTCTATGTGGGTTGACAAGGATGAGTGGATGGTGGCGCCGATCAGTCTGCCCTGTAGTAAGATTGTTTCCATCTGCCTTCGGCTGCCTGGGTGGAGATGCACAGGGAGCGGAAAGTGGGTTTCCTCAAGGGGTGAGAGTTTTACAAGACTGATGAGACCAAAGAGCAGGGCCATGGGTGTTTACAGTATTGACGAGGGCATGACTTAAATAATGAGTCACAAAATTCAAGCACCTCTTAAAGCCATGACAAGCGTTTTTTGGAAGTGCTCTCTGATTTAGCCAAGGCAAGTAGAATGGGGAACTGTTCTCCCACACCTCCCCAACCTACTCACACTGGCAAAAACAGACCGAGTATTTGGCCCTGGGCACTTCACATGTCAAAGGAGTCTCTCTCTTGGGTGCGTTGGACGAGAAAAGGAAAAGAAGGAAGTGGTACAAGCTACTTGCCATCCTCTGCACCATTCCCCACCTCCCCTCCCCAGGTGCATATTCTCTCACCACTGATCCCAGGACAGAAGATTCAGATCCACAGACTTAGGTCTAAACCTTAAAAGTTCTAAGTCAGGCTAATAAACTGTTGAGTAAAATATGTCTCATCCTCCTACCCTTACATATATACCTTCATGATGGTCTGGAAGGCCAAGTTTGAATTTAGAATTCTCAGACTCTAAAACTGGCTCAAGGCTGGCAGCCCACCCCTCTTCCTATCCCCAGCTCCATCCCCCACTGCAAGAGGCCATGTGTACGTGTGTCTGGACATCACAACCCACACGGCCAAGTACCAGTCATAGCCCCAGGCTTAGGGATCCACCCACTGCAGTGTAGTCTGTACTTGGAAGGAGGGACCCAGAGAAAAGGCTCACAGAGTCCCTAAAAGCAGCCTTGAGACCACTCAATCAGAGAATTCTGGGGTCCTGTGTGCCTGATCTAGAGAGAGGAAGGAAGGTACAGGCTCTGTGAACACAGGCTCCAGGTGGGTACATCCCTCGGCCCCATGGACCTCTTTGCCCTCTGGAGAGGAAGAGTTGGAGGAAAACCAGAGCAGGGCTCTCTACATTGCTGGGGCTTTGGGCAGGGACCCCTTTTGCCCAGGTCTATGGTTAAAATGAACTGATGCAACGATACACAGTACTTGTGGTCTTTGCTCTGTTCCTAGTCTGACCGGTTTCTCTGTGTGTATGTGTTTTTCTTTTCCCAGTGGGCTGTTTATCACCATTCATGACAAGGGCCATCTTGCAACAATGCTGAACTCTTGGCCAGAAGATAATATTAAGGTATGGCCCTGTTTTCTTTGGTATTGCTCTATTGTTGGATGAATCCTTTCAGCCTGGGCTAGAGTCATTCTCAGCTATGAAATGGGCCATTACAACATACTGAAGGCAAGACACTGCATCCCTTCCCCAGGCCCAGACCATAGACCAGTTACAGCCAAGCACAAACGCACCACGGAGTAAAGGCTTGCATTAACCAAGCATCCATGTGAAAATGTCTATTATTATTATTATTAATAGTAGTAGTAGTGCATGTATTGAGTACCCGCTGAACATACACTGCCAGTTTCCATGGTGGATTCAGGGAAAAATCCAACATAGACCCTCTTCTCAAGTGGCTGACTTTTCATGAGGAAAGTAAGACAGAGCCACCAAAGATTAACAGGTGGAAGCTGACCAGAGATAAACAAGGCACACTGAAGAGCTGGGGGTGTTCAAGGAGGCCGAGATTACTTTTAGCCTGAAGGGGATCTGGGAAGACTTAGTGGAAGAGGTGACATTGGAGCAAGGCCTTGAGTTGAGGGGTAGAGTTTGGACGGTCAGGCGTTGGAGGGACTAAGATGGAGGGCAGGGACATTCTGCACCAAGAGAAAAGGTTTATGATGAGCGATGTCTTCACACGTGGCTGTACACCGCAGTGTATGTGTTGGGTGGGGGGGAAGGGACGCATATGCAGAGTGACATAATGAACCTGGCACTGTTTCCTGGAGCATCAATTTTACTTGAAACATTTAAGGAAACTTTTTTATATGTAACAAACAGGATGTAATATAGAATGCAAAATTGGTGAAGCTTTGTAGAAACATGTTAGCCTCTGGCTGTGTCCCCAGATCTCCTCCTGTCATGGGGACTTCTATGGAAGAGTTTCAGGGACTCTGGATTCTAAGATCATTGTCACTTCTGCAAACAAATGGGTGAAGCAAAATTACAGAACATCTGCTGGCTGCTTGTGAGGGCATCTCTGGCACTCGAGCAGGGGAGGGGTTGGACCTGACCAAGCCCAGTATATGTACCTCTTGGGGCAATGCTGGAAGGCTGAGAGTTGTTTGCTCTCAGGCCCTCCCTCCCTCCGTCCCTGCCCCTTCCCTGGGCCACCTCCCTCCACCAGGCACTGAGTACAGCTTCTCTTTACCTACCTCTCCTTGTGTCCCACCCACTTCTGGCCCTCTCGGGGGTGTGGCGACATTCAGAACCAGAGCCAGTAGGGCAAGACCTTGGCTCTCAGGAGCCAGGCCTGAGCCACAGCTGAGGCCCTTGGACTCCAGTCCTGGACTAGGTGAAGAGCTCAATTCGTACGTCTCTGTCTGGGTGTGATGTGCCCTGTGTTCTTCTTCCCTGCCTATCTGCTTAGACTCTGGTTACGTGCAGGCCTTGGCCCTGCAAGTTTTGGTCCCAATCCCAGAAGAAGCAAGTTTCCAAGATGTGTTTAGGATGAATCTATAATAAAATCTTGAGCACATTAAGGGAAACCAGCTCACTCGATGGGAAGTTAACTCCAGCCTTCCCTGTGTGTGGACATGCTCTGAGGTCCTACAGACTAATCTTTCCTCCTTCCTGGATGGTTCAGCCGTGGTGAAACTTGTCCACAGTAGGCACTCAGTAGATGCTTGCTGAGTTGAATGAACTCAGTAGATGGACATGATGAACATCTTCCAGGTACCAGGCCCTGTGCCAGGAGCAGGGAGATGGGGTCTGCACTAACATCTATGGTGCCTCTGTGCAAGCTATGAGGAATTAAAAAATAAGATGAAAAGGCACCCCCTTTTAACCAGTAAGAGAAAAGCGCCGCTTCCTCCAGCCTGCCACAGGGCCTTGGTGAGGGGCTCATGGGCTGGATTTCAGGTCCCCATCACTTCTCTTGTCAGGGTGTAACTTTACAAAACTGCACCCAGGGCTCTGCTTTGAGGAGTGTAGAATGAGAAAAACACAGACCCCGACCCCAAATTGCTTCACTCTGACTGGGAAATCAAGATATGAATTCAAAATAGAACCTCGGCTGCTAAGTATCCATGGACTTCAACCAACATATTCTGAGAACCTTCTAAGTGTCTCCAGAGAGATGGAGATGCACTTGTTGTGATTTTAGAGAAAGAGAAATGAGGGCTATGGGGTCACCCTGGGAGAGGTGGAACTTGGCAGGCCTCAAACAAGGAGAAGCATCCAGAGCCTCTAGGAAAAGCATAAGTTACACGAGTAGATATCTGGGCCAGTGCATCTAATTCGGTTGCATTCAACAGCCATTTAGTAACATCTGTTCTGTAAGAGTTCCCTGGGGGTTCAGGGATAAAGAAGGTGCACAGGCCCAACCTCAAGGACCTTGCAGGCTAGTTAGAGAGACTGACCTGGAAACAATTACAGTAGACTGTCTGTGCTGCCGAAGACAGGAGCCCGAGGATGAGGAGCAAACAGGGTGACTTGTTGGCCACTCACCCTGCAGTACCCCAGAGTGGACGGGTGAATGCCTGGGGCCACCTCTCCCCCTCCACCCTATACTCATGTTTCACTTTGGAGGAGCCCAGAAGTCAGTCTCAGAAACTAACTATGTAGAAGAGTCAGCTCTGGCTTTGCAACCAGGCAGACCTGAGTTCTGGTCTTGAATCTTCCATTTACCTGCTGTGTGTGCGGATAACCTCTCTGATCTCACAACAGGAAATTGTGAGGATTAACTATGATAAAGTCTGTACAACACTGAAGGGCACTTGAATGGACACTGTCATTGCTGGAGGTGGACAAGGCGGCTGTAGCACACACAGCAGTGCAGGGAAGAGACTGCAGACGCCTCAGGGTGGCCGAGGAGGGGGTCCCCTTACCAGGGAACCACAGACCACAAAAGGGCAGCCAGTCGATTTGGTCCCTAGAGATGTTTGATTTAAAGTGACTTTTGAAAATTTTGAATTCGTGGCCAACATTTTAAAATTAAGAGACTTCTGGGGCTTCCCTGGTGGCGCAGTGGTTGAGAATCTGCCTGCCAATGCAGGGGACACGGGTTTGAACCCTGGTCTGGGAAGATCCCACATGCCGCGGAGCAACTAGGCCCATGAGCCACAATTACTGAGCCTGCGCGTCTGGAGCCTGTGCTCCGCAACAAGAGAGGCCGCGATAGTGAGAGGCCCGTGCACTGCGATGAAGAGTGGCCCCCACTTGCCACAACTAGAGAAAGCCCTCGCACAGAAACGAAGACCCAACACAGCCATAAAAATAAATAAATTTTTTAAAAAAAGACTTTCTCTCTATAAAATTAAGAGACTTCATTTGAAAAAAAAATTTTTTTTAAACCCTGGATTTCTGACTTCTCTAGAAAAACCAGGAGCTCTGAATATTGGGCCCATAGTTTGGCATGTGTACAAGTCAAATAGGACTGATCAGGTTACCCCTAGTCCCTACCCTGCCCCATCACCGGCCTTTTTCTGGACGGTCCTTCCCTCTCACTCCAGGGCTGCCCTTTCAAAGGTTCAGAATGTTCTAAGCCACAGTTTTTCTTGTTTATTGGTGTGTTTTCTCCAGTTACCTTTAAAAGAGGAGATGGAGAACTCCTTCCCGAAGTAGGGAATCTCTGCTCGTTATCCCTTTCATGGTACTTTGGTGCTAACGGAGACTCCCCTTCAGTATTTCATTTGATTTTCACACTGTGATCAGAGTGGAGTAAGGAGTGCTTCTGAAACCCCCCAGGGGGGTCTTGAAGAAGGGGTAGGGTAGGGACGTGACTTTTCTCAGATGAGCAAGCTGGTGTTAAGTGGTACCCACAGTCATCCACAAGTAAGAGATGATGTCACCCAGAGCCCTGCTGCTGAGCCATTGCTTCCCCAGCTTCTGAGTAGGGCAGGCAGGCAGAGCTTTTCAAGGCACAGGTATCTCTGGACCCTGATGTTGTTGGCTGGAGGGGAGGGGTGGTTCAGAGAAGCTTCTGAAACAACTCAGAAGATAAAAGCTGAGTTTCTGTGGCTTCCCAGCCAGAAAGCGGAACTGCAAACTGAGATGTAATAGGAGTAGGCTGTGAGGGAAGTGAGGCCAAAGCTCAGGTCTTGGGGACCATGAAGTTTTGTGGGCCCCTCTTGCTCAGGGAGGACGGGCCAGCCTGGCCCACCCAGAGCTTTCCAGCATAAATCACAAAGGGGAGTGAGAACTGCTTTTCTGACTCTTTCCCACAGAGGCCATTTCCCCGAGCCAGGAGGAATGCTCAGCTCAGAAAAGCCCTCCTCCCCAAGAGCTTTCCCAAGATCCTAAATCTCTCCTTCATCCCAGTCCCAGCAGCTCTGGGGAGGAGGTGCTGGGAGGTGGCCGAGTACTGGAGCCAAAGGAGCATCCCCTGCCTCTGGGCACCAGCCACTTGGGCCTTTAAACTTGGACCAGACGTTAATGCTGAGTGCCTGACTGTCATGCACACGCCCACCATGGGTTAAACCCCACTCGGTGTCAGCAGTTGGATTTCCCGGGAAACATTCTCTGAGATGGAGATTGGCATATTAGGGAGTGCTCTTGGGATCAACACCTCTAGAAGGAAAGGAAGCAGGACAGGGAAGAGGGAGAGAGGTTGGGCTAAGTGGGAGCCCCCGGAAGACCCAGCTGAGTGCACGAGGAAGCTCATGAGCAGGGATGGTCCTTCAGAGTCATCCTGAGTTGGGCCAAGGGACCTGGGCCTTGGTACATACCCCTGCATCCATCATTCATTGGTTGTGGGCTGCTGCCCTGGGAATGGGGTCAAGGTGGCTCTCTTCAGTCGAGGAAAATCCCAGAATAGGCTCATAGCTGAGGGTACCACTGGGGGGAATAACCCCTTCATTCCTAAAAGGGGAATCTGGGCGGCACAGCACCCTATCCACCTCACCAGCATTCTGCTAAGTGCTCTACACAGACTAACTCACTGACTTCTCCCAGTGACCCTCCAAGAGGCAGGGGTTGTTATCCTCCCCATCTTATAGACAAGGAAGCTGAGAGGTTAGCTCAGCTTTGCTCATGAGGGATGGAACCAAGATTTGAGACCACGGACTGTGCATTATTTATGTTGTGGAGAGAGAGAAAAAAAGGAGGAAGAGGAGGAGGAAAGGGAAGGATAAGCGGGAAGGAAGGAACAGCAGGAGGAAGGAGAGGACCTCACACACAGTGCTATGGGCAGCCCATTCCCAAAGCTCCAAGTCCAGGGAAACCAGAGCCAGAGCAAGCAAGGAAGCATGATCCTCCGATCAGTCCTGGGTCAGCCCCATTGGGTCCACCGAGGCTGAGGGAGGCGGCGGTAAGTCAGAAGCTAGGCAGACAGAGAAAGAATGGGCCGCACCATCCGTCAGTCGTCTGAATCTCCTCCTCGCCATCTGAAATACTACAGAGGGGTTATGAGTTGTAAAAGCCATCCTAACAAGGAAACTGTGATCCAGTCCACTGGTAGCTATTGCTGGGCTCTAAAACCCCAGGATGCTGCTCAAGTTTGCCCTCAGCCTTTTGACCCCGACTTCTCCAGTGACCCACAGCTCTAGCTCCACTGACGTCACGATAAACAGGATACAGCATCTTCTCTCTGAACTTGTTCATCTACTCCAGTTCTGAATTCAGTCCCATGGAGAAGAGCCTTTGCTCTCTGTGTTGGATCTATGACATTGTCCGTCGGTTACTGAGTTCATATCACATTGCAGGCCCCAAGCTAAGTGCTAAAGAATCAAAGAGGACAAGACCCTTTACTTGCCCTTAAAGAGTTGCTATGAAAGACAAGGAAATATATATAACTATGATACAAGGAAGAAAGGGATAGGTGCTGTGGGAGAGGAAAATGCTATAGGAATGCAGAGTTGGGAGTGATAACTTCCAGAAGGGAAGCTTCATGGACGGAAGTGCCTTTTGAATTGTTCCTTGAAACATGCAAGGATGGTAGGGTTTGGATCAAGGAGATATAGGGATTGAGGTGTAAAATGGCGTGTAGTCAAGAAAACACACACTTTATAAAGATTAACAGCATTTCAGTTTGGATGCAGCATGGAGTGGATAGAGGGGAAATTCAAAGAGCAGATTGGGCGTAGACCACAGAAGGCCTCAAATGTCAGTTGAGGATGTATGAGCTTTATTTTGTAGGCATCAGGAGCCATTGGAGGTTTGGGAGCAAGAACGTGACAGATCTGGGTGTGCTTTGGAAAAATGAAATGGAGTAGGGAGGATCCAAGAATAGAAAGACCAATCAGGGGACCACTAAAGTGGTCAAGTGAGACACGGATGGGCTGGTCTGAGGTAAGCAATAGGGATGAAGATCATGAAACAGATGACAAAAATTGAAGCAGGTCAAATCAGCAGAACTTGGTGACCAATTGACTGTGGTTGACTGATGACAGAAGAAGTCAAAGCAGATTGGCCAGTTTTGAGCCTGGGAGATAGGAGGTAACAGAGTGAGGGAGGACAGCAGAAGTAGAAAGTTGAAAAGGAGAAAAAGGGAAGAGCAGATTCATTTGGTAAAGGACTTGGAGGATTGGAGAGAACTATTGGACATCCAAGTGGCAATCTCTGGCAGATGGTGAGCTGTAAGTATTTGCTTAGAGATGACAGTATTTGCCATTGGAATGAATGACAATGTCAAGGTTAGAATGCTGTTGAGTTTCTCATGGCCAGACTTTCTTAAAAGCTGCCAAGGTCTCCCCTTGGTTTCCTTTTCATTCACTCATTTAACAGATATAATTGTTTCATGGCCTTTCTATGGTGAGGCTGAACTAAAGAGAGATGAAACAATTAAAATTCTACTATGTAATCTTTGCCCCAAATAATAACCATCAATATAATCATACAAGCAGTGACCATTTGCCAATCACTTACAAGGCACAAGGCACCTGGTTAAAATGAGACACTTATTATTTCATTTCATCTTTACAACAAGCTGACGAGTTGGACATTATTATTGTTCCCATTTTATGGAAAATTAAAACTCAGAAAAGTTATCTGATGACCCAAGATTACATATTGGTGGGTTATCAAGGAACCTAGATCCACATACTGGTTATCAGATGCCAAAACCCCTGCCATTAACCTTTAGGCTGTTTGGTGAGATTAAATGTACATTTTTAAAAATGTTAAATAAGAACCCAAATGCTATCACCATCAGATTTTTAAATCGCACCTATGCAGGGCTTGGCAAGCAGTAGGTACTTAATAAATGTTTGCAGAAGGCAGGCAGGCAGACAGGAAGGTTGAGCAGGCCAGGTGCGTGGTAGATACAGCAAGTGCCAGGAGAAATCACACTGGGTTGTAACGGGCAGGATTTGCACTGCTGGAGAAAGAGCGGGAAGAGACAGGAGTATAGAGGGTGAGAGGCTAGAGATTGTTGGTGAATTCAGAGTGTGTCTGATGGGAGTGAGGCCAGTTCTGCTAGAGGGGGCAATTGTGTGTAGAGTTTCAGAAGGTATGTTGGGTTCCTGTCATTAAAGAGATAAGCCTTTTGAACTCTATTTTATGGACAGTTAGAAGTCACTAAAGGCCTTTGAGCCTGGTTGTGAAGCTGTTGCAGTAATCCAGCCATTAGCACTACAGGATGGAGAGTGGATGACAGGTGGAGGTGAGACTTTCCCTCGGAGGAGTCAGGCATGTAGTCAAGCACCTTTGGACATCCCCAGGCTGGGAGGGTGGCCCTGCAGAGCCCCGCTACCATGTTTCTTTTTTTTTTTTTTTGGCCACACTGTGCGGCATGCGGGATCTTAGTTCCCCAACCAGGGATCAAACCCATGCCCCCTGCATTGGGAGCGTGGAGTTTTAACCACCAAACTGCCAGGGAAGTCCCCCCGCTACCATCTTGAAAGGCCCCAGAGTTATAAGGAGAACACCCTGGAGTCGTAGCTGATTTCTTCTGTTGAACTCCGTGTCACTCACTGCCCCTCAGCAGAGAGAAATCTAAGAGAATAGGAAGCAGAATAAGGAGGCTTTGATTAGGAGAGACGGTAGATAAATGCCCAGAGTTTGGGCACTGAGGGGCAGCATGAAAGCACAGGCTCCACTGGGGAGAGCTGCCAGCAGGGGGTCAGAGGCTGCAGAGAGGGTGGCACCAAGACAGGACAGGACTTTGACAAGAGCACAGGTGCTTTTTCCCAGCCCAGCGGGGTTGTAGAAAGAGCCCTGAACCAGGTACCCGAAGCCTGATTAGAATCTCGACTTGCCACATACACAAGCAAGGTGCCCTTGGTAAGTCATCTAATATTTCTAAGATAACTGATGTGGAAACATCCAGCGCAGTGCCTGGCGGTTGGCTGATACTTAACAAATATGTACAGAACGTGAAGGTCCAGGAGCTTCAGTTTGTTCACCTGTGAAACACAGATAACTATCCCAGACGGGCCTCCCTGCCAGGGCAGGGGAGGAGCAAGTGAGATGCAGGACGGGGACACTCGCCCTCGAGGCAGGAGACCAAGCTAAGGGGGACAGCACGACCTTCATGGGTCCGCTGCTCTCTCCGGAGCCCCCTTTCCAGCAGTGACGTGTGGTTTTACGAGTCTCTACACCTGTTTCTACCAAAAGGCAGCACAGCCCTGTGTGCTCTCACCCTGGGAGAGAGAAGATTCCACGGAGCCTGTGGGTGCTGGATCATAAACCCTCCCCAGTAGGAGTGGGTCTTCGTCTCTTTATCCCCGGTGCCCACCACTGTACCTGCGTGGAGTAAACTGACCTCTACGGTGCTCATGGCACCATGCTTGGGGCCAACCAGGACATCCACAGCTCAGAGCTGGTCCTAAGTCCTGACCCAAAGCTGGTTCCAGTGGAGGGCTGGGTGGCCCCATAAACTCCACTCATTTAGAGATGGAGGGAACCAGTGCTGCAGAGCCAGTTGGGATGACCTATAAACAACTTCACTGTCACCCTGGTGGGTTCTTCTTGGCCTGACATTCAGGGCCCCTCGCAGTTTGACTTTCCATTCTCTCCTTTCGTGGGACCTGAACCCACACACACAGCCTACATTCCCCCCACTTCTACCCTGAAACTTAATTTCCTTTTTTTTTTTTTTAAAAGATTTTTTTGATGTGGACCATTTTAAAATTTATTTATTTACTTATTTATGGCTGTGTTGGGTCTTCGTTTCTGTGCGAGGGCTTTCTCTAGTTGCGGCAAGTGGGGGCCACTCTTCATCGCGGTGCGCGGGCCTCTCACTATCGCGGCCTCTCTTGTTGCGGAGCACAGGCTCCAGACGCGCAGGCTCAGTAATTGTGGCTCACAGGCCCAGTTGCTCCACGGCATGTGGGATCTTTCCCAGACCAGGGCTCGAACCCGTGTCCCCTGCATTGGCAGGCAGATTCTCAACCACTGCGCCACCAGGGAAGCCCCCTTAATTTCCTTTTGCATCAAATAGCTTTCTCCCCAGCTGCACCCCTAATGGATAATCTCCACCTGTCCAAGGTGTGGCACGTGTGTCCCCTCATCTAAGAAGGGTTATCCTACAGGAAGTACCTCTCCCTTTTCTCAATCTCTGCTGCCCTTGAGCTGTTCCGCTGCCCTCACACTTTCCCCCCAGAGTCAGTATAACTATACATGTTCCATCTCTCTTTTGCCCATTAGTCCTTTAGAGGGCTGGGTCCACGCATTCTTGTTTTTATAGATGAGCAAACTGAACCTCCGTCCCCCAGGATTTGGCACACTGTCTTTTACAAAGTAGGTGTTTCATAAAGATGTATTGAATGAATGAATGAGGGAATGAATAGCCATCATTATCATATGATTATTTCTGTCATCACTCTCAGCTCCATCAGCATCTGTTAATTCACAGTAGGTAAGCCTGGAACTAGTACTATGTCTAGTACCTACTATGCCTTCGGTGATTTTTTGCCAAAACACAAAGATAATCCCAGTACAGCTTGAGAACCCTCCTGGTTTCACGTGGAATAGTGACCCTAGCAGATGTCACAAGGAGCTCTGTTTTTTTGCAGATTGGATTTATTATACCCCGGAACAGGGCGGAGAGCACATATATGGGTCTCTAAACCCTGGGGCTAGAGTAGCAGCATAAACACTTGTTTTATTATCTCCTTTCATTCTGCCTTCCCTCCCTGTCCCCAACCCCAGATCTCAAGCTGAGAGAGTCTGCTTAATTTCTTTGAGGGAGAATGACTCGGTGTGGGTTCCCTCCAGCTGTTCCTGCAGGAACAGAACCTCGGAATGCAGGCCGGTGTCTTTCCATCATCTCACCTCGGTGGGGTTTCTCTCCAGCCCTGCCAGAAAGGGGAGGGGATGGGGGAAGGACCCGCCACCTACAGTTGAAAGAATCCTTTGGCTGTATCCCAGAGAAGCTGTTTTCATCCCGCAGCAGAGGCAGTGGGCGTCCAATCGGCAGGCCTGCCATGCTGTACAAACGAGCACTTCGTCACAGGAGGTGCTGTCCCGGATTGATGGCGTCCTGCTTTGTCTTTCAGGCTGTGGTGGTGACTGATGGGGAGCGCATCCTGGGCCTGGGAGACCTGGGCTGCTACGGCATGGGCATCCCCGTGGGCAAGCTGGCCCTGTACACGGCGTGCGGAGGCGTCAACCCGCAGCAGTGCCTCCCTGTCCTGCTGGACGTGGGTACCAACAACGAGGTAATGCGCTGCCTGGGCCGGGAGCCAGAGGGTGGCAGCTGGGATGGCGTGGGGCGCACCTCTGTGTGGTGGTTCTGTTTACAAAGCATCAGGCCGTTTCATTCTGGGGTCCCCGCTGCCAGGACACCTCCCCTACATGGCTGTGACGCCAGGACCTCTCTCCTCCCTGGTTGCCCACCCCACTCTCCCAGTCCCATCCTCAGCCACTGCTGGGTCTTCTTGCTCCCCTACCTCCTGCCAAGGTACCCCCTACGCGGGCTTTCTGTGCTTCCTTGTCCCGTGTCCCTAGGCAGCTTCCATTGCCCTCATGGCCTCTCTCTGATCCATTAGTGAAGAAAGCCGCTGAGGCGAGAGTGGCTGCTGGGCTGTGTTTTTTCAGCATTTTAGAGGCCAGCTACCCCTGTAAAAGGATTAAAACTCAAAGCACCAGGACCAAGGGCTGAAATGTCTGGATCAGGCAGATGAGCATCCTGCAAGCCCAGGGAGAGAAACTGACCCGAGCTGTGGCTGAGGGCCACCTGCAGGCTTCCAGGAGGTTTAGGATTTAAGGAGCTCAAACCCCAGCCAAGAGTTTGTCTGCTCTGGGTACCACCACGCTGGGTCACGGTGTTTGTGCATGTCTGCAGTTCTCAGCTCTGTGTCTCTGTATCATGAACATAAAAGAACTTCTTCTTGATGATATTTATCTCTGGGTTTAAAATCAGTGCATGTCCATCTGAGAAAAACGTTTTCTCATGTTCATTGAGAAAACTCCAGTGAAGTATTAAAAATATTAGTCACACAGCCAGTAATAATCATTGTTTACAATTTGGGATATTTCTTTCCAGCCTTATCCCTCTGAAACGTTTATAAAAAGGAAATTAAGTTTATATTGCATACACAGTTTTGTATCCTGCTTTTTTTTTTTTTTAATTTTATTTATTTATGGCTGTGTTGGGTCTTCGTTTCTGTGTGAGGGCTTTCTCTAGTTGCGGCAAGCGGGAGCCACTCCTCATCGCGGTGCGCGGGACTCTCACTATCGCGGCCTCTCTTGTTGCGGAGCACAGGCTCCAGACGCGCAGGCTCAGTAATTGTGGCTCACGGGCCCAGTTGCTCCGCGGCATGTGGGGTCTTCCCAGACCAGGGCTCGAACCCGTGTCCCCTGCATTGGCAGGCAGATTCTCAACCACTGCGCCACCAGGGAAGCCCTGTATCCTGCTTTTTAAAGTGTAATGCATGTCATGAGTTTTCTCCCAGGTCACTAGCCATTATTCCACAATGTCATTTTCATAGCTGCCTGGCGTATCGCAATTCACGTAAGAAACCCTCCACTCTTGGACATTTAGGTTGTTTCTGGTCTTCTTGCAAATATAATTGTGCTCTGATACCTGTTTTTGCAGATCAGTCTTTCCATCTCTGATGATTTCCCAAGGATAAATTCCTAGAAAAGGAAATATTGAAGCAAAGGGAATGGTCATTTTTTAGATTCTCGATTCATATTGTCAAAAAGCTTATACTTATTTGCATTCTGAGTTGATCTTTCTCTAGAAAACTTGTTGTGACTCTGCATGGCCTCCTTCCTCCCTGGATGCCACACAACATCCTCATTTCTAAGCAAGAACAAGCACTGTAGCCTCTAATGAGAAGTGATGCTTATTCAGGCTTCATCCACAGATCCGGTCAAATGAAGGAGCAGCAGACAGACTTTGCTTCAGAGCTGAGAACTCACGGGGGTGGGAGGAGGATGAGGGAGGACAAGGGGAGCACAAGAAATGCTGGCCCAGGAAGCAGGGACCCTGGTCCCGGTACCCCTGACAGCCGGCTGAGTCCTTGTACCTGTCTAGATACCATCCCCTTCTGGTACAATTAGGACCTGGATCAGAAAGTTACTAGGTGTTCTCCCACCGCTAAATCTCTCCTCCATATGCCTCCCCGCCAGCCTAGGAGAAGGGAGACTGCATGGTGGCACAGCCTTATGGCTGCTCATCAAGACCCATCTTCAAGGTCTGCCCTGCACTGTGGTTCCCCTCCCCAGCCACACGCCTGGGTTTTGCTGAAATTGTCCCTCAGCCGCAAAGGACATGTGTGGAACCGCACAAACGTGGATGAGTATAGCAAACTTTGTGTTAGTTACTATTCCCATCCATCACCTCCTGCCGTGTTCCAACTGGATTTGTTTGAGACCTTCTCTCTCTCTCTCTCCAAAAAGCTGGCTCTAGGCAAGAAGTGGAACGGCTTGAGACTGATTCTGAGGCCACTGCATCCCTTGGAAGGGTGTTGGTTGCCTCTAGCAGATGCCTTAGATCCTTTATCACTGAAGGTCCAGCACTCAGCAATGATGTGCTAAAGTTTAGAGTTAGTGCCAACTTGTAGCAAACCCACCAGAAAAGATGGTGAGAAACTATGAGTAATCAGGGCCAGGCCCTTTTCACAGACCACCCTGTTTAAGCCTGACAATAACCCTGTGAGTGGAGCTCAGTTATTACCCTCTTTTTACAGCTGAGGAAACTGAGGCCCAGAGAGATTAATTGGCCCAAGAAGATCTGCTAGAAGTGGCAGGAGTGGGGTCCTAATGCACATGAGTGTTCCTCTCCCCACACCATACCACACTGCCTGCCCGGGTTTTTGGTGCTTTATGAGTAAAGATTATGTCTTGACTTTTAGAATTTTTATTACTAAAGTAACTTTAAAACATTATTCAAAATTTTAAGAGGAGAAGGAAATGGCATTTCTCCCACTATGCTACGTTTGCGCTCCTGTCCGATGTTTCTCTGTGCGTATACATAGATGTAGTTACAGTATTACCTAATTAATCATACTGTGCCCCTAATTTTGTTCTGATTTCTTCAATGAAGATTATTTTGTGGGCACTTTCTCTTTACTTTTTTTTTTAAAGTTTATGAAGTGTTTAGTAGGTGTCAGGCATTCTGTTAGGCTGAGGGAGATAAATGAGAGCCAGGCGTGGGTGGAATCCTTTAGTTGTCAGTGTTTCAACACTGTCACCTAATTGATCATTTTAATGGCTCATGTGTTACGTCTCCTCAAAGTGTCTGCTTCTCCCCACCCTGGGGCTTTCGGCCTCTGCCTCAGCTCTCCCTCCTGGGTGTGGAAGGGAGAGAGTTGTGGAAGGACCAGAGGATTCCCCAGCTGAGGGGACAGGGCACAGCCTGATCTGCCATGCAACACCACAGATGCGAGAGAAAGCAGTTCTCACCACGTCCAGTAAGACCTATGCTAGCACCTGCAATGGCCAGGCATAGTTCTGGGCCCTTGTATATTTCAATCTCATTTCATTCTCTCTCTTTTTCTTTTTATATTTATTTATTTTATTTATTTATTTATTTAATTTTTTTAGCTGCGTCGGGTCTTAGTTGGGGCACGCAGGATCTTCGTTAAGGCAGGCGGGATCTTTATTGTTGAGGTGCATGGGCTCTTTATTGCGGCGCTCAGGCTTCTCTCCAGTTGTGGCGTGCGTGTTTTCTCTCTCTAGTTGTGACACGTGGGCTTAGTTGCCCGACCAGGGATCGTACCCGCCTCCCCTGCATTGGAAGATGGATTCATTACCACTGGACCGCCGGGGAAGTGCCTCAATCTCATTTCGTTCTCACACCAACTGTATGAGATACTGTTCTCCCCTTTTTAAGATGAGGGAACTGAGATTGACACACATTAACTACTTACTTCAGCTCACACGGCTCTAAGTGTTGGAGCTGGGATTTGAACCCAGGTCTCTCTGGCACCAGAGTGGCCTTGTCTACTGTGGCACACTGCTCCAAGATGTCAAGTATTTGTGTCACAGACTGGGTAATGAAGACTGAGAAAGTAGGTGTTTCACACACTCTGTGTTCCATGGACACTCAGGATCAAACTAGGGCACACCGATGCCATTTTCACAGCCCTCCCCCACAAAGAAAGGTGAACTCCCGCCAGACCTTCTTCAAGAAAGTTACAAAGAGGCCAACATTGGGAAGACGGAAGACAATGATTTCTCTCTTCTCAAAGGCATTGACTATGTGATCTCCCACACTAGAGTTCTTTTTTAAAAATAATCAGATTGCAAGATTTTTCCCCTGGAAGTCTGGGGGCACGTCTCTCACCCAGAGCAAGCCACAGCAACAGGAGAGGGAAGCTCCGCCTCGCAGCTTCCGTCTCTCATGGCAGTGCAGGGAGGGTGCTGCTGTGAAGGCTTTGGTTTCAGAACAACTAGACCATCTGTGTGTGTGTCTCTATAAAAAACTCCTGAGGCAAAAGGAGCTTTAATCAGAGTCAAAGAAAACACCCCTCCAGGTTTCCTGTTGAAGGAAAACATCTGCTATCTACAGCCCTGAAACTCTGAGTCACTTTTACCTGCCGACGCCAGGAGGTTTGGAAAAATAAATATGTGAGACATGATCCCATGAAGGAGGGACATCCCGTGATGAAGTTCCAAAGGGCCAGGGGGAGCGAGCCCTGCCCAGTTAGACAGGGCACCTGCTCCGGCCCTCCCTCCCTTGTGTCTGTGTGTGGATTGGTTTGTACATCTTGTTTCATACACACACAGCAGAGTCACAGACTGTTCACATTAGATATCATACTTACCAGATATTACATATAAATACTTGTCACTCAACCCCCTCGTTTCACATGGGAAAAGGGGCCCCAGGGCAGAAATGGCTTCCCCCCAGGTTTGAGTCCAAGCCTAGTGCTTGTCCCACTCTGTGCTAAAGGTTCTGTGGGACAACCCAGGGCTTGGCTTCTCCTGCGGAAGTCTTGATCCTCAGTGGAATTTTCCTCTCAAGGAGATGCTGCGAAAGTCTCTGTGAAAATGACTAAAGAGGGGGATGGAGGGGACAGATTATCAACAGAGCCTGGTAGACTGTGCCTTGGGTGTTACTGGTTGCTGAGGCAGCGTGGGATCGCCCACAGTGCTGGGTATGGAAGGATTCCTTCCACCTGGCAAGATTGTCTTTATTGCAGCTCATAAGTAGTCAGCATTCACCCGTGGTGCCATCGGGCGCAGGCTCTCTGTGCACATGTGACCAGTGAAGGGGCCCTTCCTAGGATCTTTGTAGCTTACCCTTGGGCTTAACTGAGCATCCAGAGAAATACATGGTGGGCATAACTGTCACCCAGAGGGGGAAAGTGCACCGTGTCCACACTGTGAACCCAATCCCATGACCTCCCCAGACCCCCAGATGCTCTCTGAGTAACATCTTCATGTGCCCGTTGCTTTGCAAGATAAATATTTTTCCAGACCAAGAGGTTCGTCTCTCTTCCAGCTTATACCCAGTGCTCAATGATATGGCAAGTGAAGACGAGCCAGCCATTTTGCTTTCCATGACGTTTAGTCTGCAAGATTTTTCACCTTAGAAAGAGCCAGGCACACAGCCATGGAGGGTATATTCAACTCACACAGCAGAGGAGGAAACTCTGGTTCATCTGCTTTGGATAGAGCCTTAACCTGAAGGCTTACTTAGTGCCAACGGGAACTTGGCAACTACCTAGCAGAAGGGAAGCAGCAGGCTCAGAGGTGAGGAAGCTGATCCCACCTGGGAAGACCCCTGCTCTAGAAGCTGTCATTTCCACCCTGTTGCTTCCACCAAATTCGTTTTGTGACCTTAGGCAGTTCATTTAACCTTTCTGGGTCTCAAAAACTCATTTGGAGGAAGCCGAACCAAGTGATTTCTAAGACTTTCCTAGTTCTTAATTCAGCATCTCCTTAGCCCAGTCCTAGAATAAATGCAACTCACATCAGTAAACACTTTTTAATGGCCTGCGCTGCGCCAGCACTGTAAAACATCACTAGGGAGATGCACATGAATAAGGACCCTTTCCCCAAAGAGCTTGCATTATGCAATAGAGATCATTACTATCCCTATTGGACAGAGAAGTAAAATGAAGCAGGGACAAGTACCCCAAGTCACAGGGCTAGTTAAGTGACAGAGCCTGAATTCTAACCCAGGTGTGTACGATTCCAAAGCCCAGAGCCCCTTCTGAGTCTAAAACCACGCTGTCCTGAGGGTGCTCCGGGAGAGCATCTGACCAGGGCCACTGGGCCAGGCAATGCCCTGTCCTCTGCGGCACACTGCCTCCCAGCTTCAAGACTCCTTCTGCCTCTCTTGATGGGGTTACCAGATTTAGCAAAGAAAAATACAGGATGCAAGTTAAGTTTAAATTTCGGATAAATAGCTAATCATTTTTTAACCTAAGTATGTTCCATGCAAAACTTGGGGCATATTTATACTAAATATATATATATATCTCCTATCTGAAATTCACATTTAACTGGGTGTCCTGTATTTTATCTGGCAATACTGCCTTCTGAAAACTTCTCTTTTTAACATTTATGTGAGAAAGTCCAGGATAGAGGAGGGCTGCCAGGGGAGGGTCCAGGCCAGTTCATAGTCCCACACCTTGCTGGCAGTCATTCTTGTAACCAATCACTTGGTGGGACACAGGGCAGAATGTGGATTTCTTGTTCCATGTGGTACCAAGACAGTGTGGAAGCTCCACCCTCTGCTGTTTTTGAGAAGTCATTTTCCCGCCTGCCAAAGGAAAGCCAGCTGGCTGGAGATGTGGACACGGTCTTTCCCCAGACCCCATTCAGGCTGTCACTGCTCCCCAACGTGGTCTACAGGACCAGCTGGACCTTCCAGCCACTACTGGACTCTTCCAGGAGGACCAGGAGGGTCAGGAGCCGAACCCACATTCCCTGGTCCCCACAATGTCAAATGATGGGGTGGAAAGGGCGCTGTCACGAGACCCAGTCAAAGCAAGGCTCAGTTTCAGCTTAGATACTTTCTGGCTGTGTGAGTTTGGGCAATTTATTTAAACTCTTGAACTCCACCTTCCTCATCTGTAAAATGGGCATGAGAGTATGTAAGACAGAAGGATCAAACTACTTTTGATTCATAAGGAGTGAATTACCAGAAAGTTCTGTACAAGTATAAGAAGCTATATTTTCGTGTCATCTCCATATAGAAACTTTCTTCCCAATTTTTTGGAGTACTTAGTTTTGAAGTATTTCAGACATAAAACATTTTATTATAAATAAAATAAATATTATAAAATATCAGGACTTTTTTTTAAAGCTTCTTATAGTCACCTTTACATCTCAGTAGAACCTGATTAGTGTTGACCTTTCATCTTAAGTGCAGATATACTGAGAAATTTTTGGAAAATCCTAAAATTCTTCAGTACCACTGGAGAATTGGACCTGCCCCAGAAACTGTGTATGCAGCCCTGAGAAATCCACTCTTGGCAGCCTAATGCACTACTGAACCAATCTGTGATTTGGAAACATTACAGATTATAATTTACCGTGGACCCGTTCACCTCTATAAGAACTAAAAAGTGAATATTTTCTGCAAGTGCCAAGAGTTAGACTATTTTTATCATTCATGTGTATGCCCTTTGCAGGCTGTTCGTATGTTTCAGACAGTTGAAATTGTGATATCTGTGCAATTTTGTATCCTGCTTTTTTCATTTTGAATAATCGCATACACATTTGTCCAGGTGGCTGCATAGTCTTAAAAGCCACCAATTTCAATGGCTGCCTAGTTGTCCATCTAGTTGTTACATCATCATTTACTTCCTTGATCCCCCTTGGCTGGATGTTTGCTGCCTCTAAGTGGCTTTTAGATGATCACTTTGAAAGTGGCCTGTGGAAGGGTAGGCACCATATATGTCCCACTCTAATCCTTTGGTCACACACACACACACACACACACACACACACAACTGCCAGGGCAGGGTCCTAAACAATCTCAAGGATGCATAACCCAGGAGGCAAAGAGATTGAGAAAAGAAGTTTAGACCTCACTGTCTTTCTGATGTAGCCGTGTGGTTCCTTGGAGAAAGCGCTAAACCCACCTCAGATTCTGTGGACCCAGGATTGGGGGTGAGGGGTTGAGAAGGCAGATATTTCCTGGTCTTTTCTGTCCACTATACCTTTGCCCTACCACCTCCTACAAGACAATATGGAGCTAGAATGGTGTCCTAAACAAGAATAAGCCACCTAAGCAGCCTGGCTCCGTGGTTAAGACCATGGGCTCTGGAGCTGGCAGCCGTGAGTTTGAATCCGGATTCCTCCACTTACTAGCCCAAGAAAGAGGCAGCTGTTTAACCTTGCTGTGGCTTCCCCTCCCTCAGCAGTACCTGACACATTAGCAAACGCTGTGAAAGTTAAATCTGCTGCCATTACTTTACAGCATATGTTATGATTCACAAAGCTCTTTCACGTGTATTATTTCATTTCCTCATCACGATCACCCTGTACAGCTGGTATTTTATCCCCATTTGACAGATGAGAGGAAGGCTGTGAGAGGTCACGTAATTTGCCTGAGGTCACACAGCTTGTCAGTGGTGGAGGTGAGACTTGACTCTGAGCCCCCTTGAGGGCAGGACCCATGATATCCTTGCCTCTGAATCCTGCAGGAGCAGTCCAGATGGAGATGACGATAACACAAAACCTTGACCCCAGGGAGCTCATATTTGTGGCGGCGGGGACACAAAAATAGATAATTTCCAAATACCCAAAAACATAAAATTACTTCCTGTTTCTTAAACGCACCAGGTCACCAGGTACTTCTTCCTCCTTCTACCTCCAGCCCCCAACCTTTCTTTGTGCTGATTTCTAAGCCTGGAGAGCCCAGCCCACCTGGCAACATCTGCCCATCTTTTAAAGCCTGACCATTTCTTCCATGTCACCATCCCCACCCGTCCCCCGGCGGGAATTACTCCACTCCTTCTCTGTGCTGCCAGGTGCCATGCTTTGTGCCGAAGAAATGTTTCTACTCTGTAATAGAGTTTGCTTACTCATCAACCACCTGCATTAGGCCATGAGCACCTCAGAGGCAGCGACCATCCCTTACCTACAAATTCCCCGTCAGGCCTGATGGCAGCAGGCGTAGAGGGTCAGTAAATGTGTCGTGCACGAATGAGCCCGCTGATTTCTGCGTAGGGGTGTGTGTGAGGGGTACAGAAGAGGCGGGAGTGGTCATCAGACCAGGGCAGACAGAGAGGATGACCAAACAGCGTGTGAAAGCTGTGACAAGAGAGCTGCAGGAGGTGGAGTGGGGGGTCACCTAACACAGGCCGGCGTTAAGGTGGGCCTCTCTCTTGAATGGAAAGTTCTGGTTGTATCAGTCTGTCCTTGTATCCCCAGGGACCAACACAGTGCCAGGCACATGCTAGGTATTCAGTAAGCTTTCACGGAAGGAAAGGAGGGAGGGAGGGAATGTTTTCTAATTTGAGTCTAGATCAGTGACTTTGGACAAGACCCAATACCTCAATCCAGATGTTGCCTGGGGTGATTCTCAGCACAGGTCGTTTTGTCCCCCAGGGAGACATTTGGTAAAGTCTACAGATCTTTTTTACTGTCACAACTGGGGGTGCTACTGACTTCAAGTGGGAAGAACCCAGAGACACTGCTAAGTATTCTGTCAATACAGTATGCGGGTCAGCCTTCCCATCAAAGAACTGTCCAGGCCAAAAATGTCCATAGTATCACTGTTGAGAAACCCTGAAATGAACCCAGAGCTGCAGCCAGAGGTTGGAAGACTGTATCAGAGAGTTTTGCTTGTTCAAAGCATCCTTGATTCCTAAAGTGTGGACCCCTGGGGGTCTACCCTCCATCAGTGGCTTGGCTTCCAGACCCTTCCAGAGACAGCACCTGGGGAGTGGGAGTGGGGAGCTGCCTCCTCCCTCCCCCCCTCCCCCCTCCTTCCCGCTAACCCAGGACACTTGACGAGACGGATGCTGTCCGTTGCAGGAGCTGCTCAGGGACCCTCTGTACATCGGCCTGAAGCACCGGCGCGTGCGTGGGCAGGAGTACGACGACCTTCTGGACGAGTTCATGCAGGCCGTGACGGACAAGTAAGTGGGTCAGTCTGTCCCTTGTGAAAGAGGACTGTTAAAAGATAGCATGACTAAGTCCACGCGGGTTTTGGCAGAGATGCGTGCTTTTCCGGATGGTCCGAAAATTCCAACTTGACGCCATGTACTCAGAAATCTCAAAGCCAAATGGTCTCATTCCCTGGGAGAATCTTTGGGAGCAGAGAAGGGAGGGGAGGGGATGACGGCTAGTTAAGTATCTGCTGTCCCGGGAGGAAAACCCCCTCGGCTGAGCTCTTCTGGGTTCCCGGCAGGAATATGGATGCTGTTAGCAGTGGGGGAGAGAAGTGTGCCCTTCTGACGCAATGGCTTGGAAGGCAGCTGGCCACCTTAGTTGTCATTTTCCAGCTCCAAGGACCAGGCAGCATTAATGGACCACCACCGCAGGCCACACGGGCTGGGCCTGCGAGATTTACGAGGTGTCGTCTCTGCACGGGGGTGCACCACGCTGGCAGCTCCTGCCCCCCTGGCCCGCCCCATCTGTTTGCCATCATTGCCCCCCGCTCTCCCACGCTGAGTCTGACGGGCAAGTCAGTCAAGACTGTCTCAGCAGCTCAGCAGGCCCCTGCAGACCCAGCAGGTCCCCTTCTCGCTTGAAAACCTCCAGCCTTTCTTGCTATCCCAAGAGTGCCCAGGTAGGCAGAGCTGGTCTGGATGTCCTTGGCAAAGTACTTCCTTGTCTGAGTTCAGCCACTTGAACCAGAGCGGTGGGCTGGAGAGAGAGCTGCTGTGGCCTCTGCAGCCCAGGAAGCCTCATCTGGTTGGGCTTTGGGGGTGGGCAAACCAACCCCACACTTCCTGGTCATTGACCTTGGGCAGGTTACTAAACTTTGAAGTCTCCTTACCTGGATTCCTTATCTGGGGATAAGAAGAAAGCATTCGATTGTTGTTGTGTTTTTTGTTTTCATTCGTTAAGGTGAGGGAAAGTAATACTGAAGTTATATGGGATGGGGATGATCCTAGAGGGAAGATGAAATTGGTAATGGAGTGTGGGGTGTGGAGGTAGGCATGCTGATAAGCAAGTGGCCAAGAGTCCAGTGCACACCTGGGAGCTTCGTCTTAGGTGGGAGCACAGAGCCCATCCACACAGAGGGAAGGCCACGCCCTGGGCACAGATGCCGGCAGGTGGGTAGATGTTAAGGGGGTGTGTGTGCGAGCCCCATTGGAGGACAAGGTCATCTGCTGAGAGCGAGGATGGGGACAGATGTTGTGGAGGTTTAAGGTGCAGGAGGTAAGAACTGGCACGTCCAAACTAGGGAACTAGAGGCTGGTTGCTGGGCGGCTCCATGGACCTCCTTGAGGTTACTGATCATGAATTTAACTTAGGTCAATTAAACCTTTTCTGTGATTTTCTCTAGCCAGTTTCCACTGTCTGGATGCAGGGCAGGAGGAGACAGAGAGGAGGATTTAATCAGGGTTGGGATTTTGCCAGGCAAGAGAGAAAAAGAGAGAGAAAGGAATTGAGAGTGTATTCAAGGGGATGATTATAATGATGCATCATGAGGCCTAGGCCGGGTAAGAAGGGACAGATAAGGCCCTGCTGGAGAGGAGGGGTGAGGAACAGTGGTATGAGCAATGGACAGTAGGTCCTGATGAGGCCTGAGAATTATTGAGTTGGGTACCAGATGGAATAAGCTGGAAAGAAAAGAGGTAATCAGAAAGTCAGGGGTTGGAAGCTGAGACTGTGAAGGAAGGGCTGCTATTGAGACATGACCACCAAAACAGCCAATTCGAGGGTCGGCTACGTGAACAGAGGCGTATCATCTAGAACACGAGAGGTGACTGTCCTGCTTAATTCTCCCCCTTTTAGATCATCCTGAATATGACATTCAGTTCCAGACAAGATACCTTGAGGCTGGTAAATTACCTAAAGTGCCTTTGGAGAACAATAGCCACGGCAGTGACAGGAGCCAAAGGCTCAGCCTAGTGGGGAGAAGACACAGGGACTGCTCTGTGGGTACTGGGGGTGCGGTCCTCCCTCCAGAAGTCTGAAAGCTGTTCTTCCAGAGGAGGCATTGGACTTGTTTCTGTATACCCAGCCGGAGAAGAACCCATTGATAGAATGCTAAAGGAGGAGGCTTTCTGCTCAAAGTAAATCCGAGCTATCCCACAATGCAGGGGACTCTGTGAGAACAAGTTCAAGTTCAGGTTGAGTGGCTTCTGGGGGGCACTTTCACAGGAGAAAATGTAAGCATCAGTTGTCCTTTAAGATGCCTCCCTGCCCCAGTGTTCTCTTCAGACCTCTTAAGATCCCTGCGTGGCTGGCAGGATAGGTTTTATTATTCCCATTTTGTAGAAGAGGAATCTGAGGCTCTGAGAAGCCAAGGAACCTGTCCCAGGTCCCGCAGCTTCCGACAGGACTGCAAATTGACCCTGAGTCTGCTGACTCCAAGGCCAGACTGCTTTCTACAATTACCTGTGGATGACAAGAGAAGGGAATGAATTTGGCTTTGAGAGCCGGTTTTTTCCTTCCTGTTTCCAGGGCTCGTTGCGTATCTAGTGAGTCAGTAGTCATTCCGTGATTCCCCACAGAGAAGCCTTGCTATTCGTGTGAGAAGGTTAAATAAACTAGGATGTAAGAGGCTCTTCAAATCATCATTAAAATCAGTTCACAGTCTCACAGACACACTCACAGAATCCAGGGGTGAACCCTTGGGCAGGGGTGTGCGTCAGCCAAGAGGAATGTGTCCTTAGGTGGAAAAGACAAGGGGTTGACCCTTGGTTGTTTTAACTTACTAATAAGCTAAAGCAGATGTTTCTGTGGATACTGTAGTTGGGGAGTGAGCCAGTCTCCCAGGCTCTCTTGGGAATACAGTAGCCCCGTGATGGAATGCCCGGCCTGGGCAGCGCTGGGTGAGTCAGCAACCTGAGGCCAAACACGATGTGTTTTAAGAAAGAACCCTGGGAAACGTTGACTCCTGCCTTCAACATCCTCTTTCCAAATGTCCTGCAAATAAAAGCTCCGCCTTCTTGCCCCTACCTGCTAATCGGGTGTTATCTTAAGATTTTTGGGGCCTGAAAAGAAGAGTCACTGTAGCTCAGTTACTACCCTGGAGTTTGGCCACTGGGGAGAACCCACCGAGGCAAAAGGAATCTCCAGGTGCACCTGTGAACCACAGCAGTAAGTGTGTGTGTCCAGCTCAAAGCTAAGACACAGCCTGATGTTCCCGTGGCGAAGACCAGTCATTCCATGCTTCCTGCTCTTTCCCTGCCATACAGTGGGACCTGGAGCATTGCACCTGAGGGACAAGTTTTCCCTGATGGTTTCCACGTATAGTTTTCATTTCTATTACTTACAGCAGAATGGATGGGAATGGTTCATTTTAAGTTTGCACCTGGAGCCCCAGCTCTGTCTGATGCTTGGCCTGGGCTGGACAGAAGTTCGACGTCAGCAAACTTTAGGCAGGCCATGAGAGGAAGCCACCCCCTTTCTCTGGTTCACCAAACCCTAAATATAGAGATTGCTAAGCTCCTGATATGAGTGATAAACAAGAAGGGAGATAATAGTTTTTTTAAAACCTGACTTTTAAAAAAAGCATCTGCATTTTAGCTCCAGGAAAATTTCTTTTTGAGTCTCTCCATCTTTCTCTCTGATTTTCTCTCTCTTTCTCTCTCTCTCTCTCTTACACACACACACACACACACACACTCACGCACACAGACACACCATCCTACACCAGTTACCTGAGGTTTATGCCATAGTGGAACTGGCATAGTACAATTTCATCACATTCTGGTGGTTAAGGCAAATCAGAGGTGCATACCAGATTCCAAGAGAGAAGATAACACAAGGGTCGAAACGCCAGGAGGCATGGTTCATTGGGGAGCCACCAAGGTAACAGACTACCACACACCATCCAGCCTGGGAGGGGTAAGGAATGGGGCAGCCAGCATTACAGGAGGATGTGCTCTGAAAATGCAAGAAGGGCAGAGAAAACAATAGCATCATTACACATGGAAACAGGGAGATGCATCAAATACAATTGATAGTTATTGAGTATCTGCTGATATATAAGGCACTGTGTCAAATGTAGGTGGCAACCCACAGAGAAATCAACAGTCCAGCTCTCGAGCTATTCATTCAGAGACATTTTTTATCTACCTACTGGAGTTCAGACCCGACCTCTAAGCTTTCTTAGCCTCGGAGTCTCTTTGAGAAGAATTCTAGGGAGAAAACATAAAGTTGGGAGTTACCAGTTCACAGATGGTAGGTAAGGTCAAGGGCATGGTGGGGTTCACCTAGGGAAAGAGAGTAGAGAAAGAAGAGAGAATGGCTCACCACCGCTTTTGGAACCATGCCCTGTGAATAACTGCAACTTAAAGTGCTCAACAAAATTTAGGATTAGACTAGGATATTGTTGGTAGCAATGGCAAGGAGGGTGAAAGGTTTCGTTCCTCATACCAGCTCTGATTACTAGGATCCTAAGGCCTCTCTAGGTGCAACAGGAAATGATGATTGATTAGCAATGTCTGCCCTGCAGGGGAGTGAAGTGTGGCAGCATGTGTGCTATGCTTTAGCCATCCTGGATCTGTGAAGAGCCTATGGCCTAAGCATCTGCAACTTCATGAGCCCTCACACTCGCTGGTCCTTCTGCAACTCCTACAGTCAGCAGAAACTCAGAGGCCAAAGGAACCTGAATCCTGAAGATTTCTCATATCTAGGTGTTCAGGATATTTCAAGAGCTATACCAAGCCTGTCTGTTGGGTCCACATGAAACTGCATCTCCTTCTTCTGAGTTACAGAAACATGCAGGTATATGCTCCCATGGGTACACTCCACCCTCACGCCCACCCCAGTCCACTCTGGAACAAAGCAGTGGATCAAATAAACATAAGCATATGAATACTGACCTGTGGTTCCCAAACATGGCTTGATATTGGACTCATCCGGGGAGTTATCAAGAATATAGACTCCAGCCTCCTATGCCATAGTAGGCCTGGGCTGAGGCCTGGGCATCTCTGTTTTTGAAGCTTTCTTGATGCTTCTGTTAGAGCCACACAAAGGTTGAGATCTAGAAAGCTCAGATGGACTACATTCCCAGTAGAGGCATGTTTCGAGCAGCCCCAGCTCCCCCTACTTTCAGAGTCAGACTGGAGCCTGAGGCAAGGGTTAAGGACCAATACACATCGTATACAATTGATAGTCAGTATTGAGAGTCTTTCCACACATCTTCCCACCAGGGACCTGCATGAAGAAAGGCCCAGCACATGCTCTGGGCTCACCCTGCCAGGCAGTCTATCTTGACAACACACCTGCAGCTCTACCAGTTTCCTTCTGGTCTGAAAACCTCCAAAGCCGGGCTGTGCCTCCTGCTTCTGCTGGTATCCCCTTCGCCCTGGAGGAACTTGAGCTGCTTTCAGGCCTGACGTGATTGCATTTCCACATATGGGGAAAGCACACACACACATCTGGGCACCCCTTCCCAGAAGACTCGTCATGGGGAGGAATCAGGCCCGCCTTTCCCCACCAACTAGGTGCAAGCTAAAGCCTGATCCCCAGGCCTCAAGCCTTGACTCTGTGAGGGCTGATGAGCGTGGAAGGGGGAGATGGCAAATGCACTGGTAAGGTAAAGGCAGTCATGACTGTCTCATTCAGGGGATTTCTTACAAAATGCTTCCCATGGAAATACAGAAAGTCACATCACCCTCCCAACAAATATGTCTATTTTTTTTTTTTGGAACTTGACTTTTCAAACTCGTTCCATGAGGGAATATATTTTTCTGGCAAAGAGATAGGAGCAGCAGGTACTGCATCGAGTGCTCCTGGGAAATGAGCTTTATTTCACCACTGAGGTGAGAAAACTCATTCTAGAAGCTCATTCTAGCAGCTCCAAGCTGCTAAGAGCAGCACAAACAAACAATGTATCTAGTCATGCTTTTCCAGGGCTTTTCCAGGGCTTTTGAGTAAGGACTACATGCCCAGCACTCTACTAAGCCCTGTAATGAGATTCAAAAGAAATAAAAGACATGCGCTGTGTCCTCATGAATCTTACAGACCTTCCAAAAACACAACATTTTGAACAAGGACTAATTAGAGAAGTGTTAAGTACTCAACTGTTTGGTATTGACTTTCAGTTCAGTGGAAATTCAGAGAAAGAAGCAATCAGGGATCACTGGGAAGAGATGGAAAGTAAACAGATTCAGGACCAAATGTGAGTAAGCAACAGGAGAAAGAGCACATTCCATATGGATGATACATCATGAGAAAAGCAAGGACACAGCAAAGACAAGGAGTACGCAGAAGCCTCTGGAAGACTGGCCCCACTAGAGGTGAATGTTTATTGGTTCCAAAAAAGGTTAAGTAGGAATAGAGCAGGCTATATGATAGGCCTTGAAACGCAGGCAGAAGGTTGTAATTATTAGAGCTCAAAAATGGAAAGGGCTTCAGTTATCTAATCCAGTGGTTTTAAACCAAGTTTCCCCGAACCCCAGGCATTTACAGAGGTGCATCAGGAGTGCTAGAAATGAATATTTTCCACCAACCATACAAGATTGAAACCACTCGAAGAAAAACATCATTTTTAATCGCTTTCTGTATCAGTGTTCTGCTCAAGATTTCATTAATTAAAAAATTCTTCTACTAAAAATGTTTGAAAACTATCAATCCACACAAAACCTTATTTGGGACTTGATTCAGAGAACAATAGGGAACCATGGTAGGTTCTTGAACAACAAAGTATTGAAATTGACAGGACGTGGGAGAAGATTAGAACAGCAGCCATAGCAATGCCCCAACTCAAATTCTGCCCTCCCCAGAGAGGTCTGCCCTGACCAGCCTGGCCTGAAACTCTTTTCCTGTTTGTAGTCATAGCATAACTTATTGGCTGTATAATTCCTTTGCTAATTAATCATGCACTGCATCATGGCATCTTTTCTATAATGGTCTAGAGCTTTTCTTTAAAGCTTTTTTGGTCTTTTAACTTTTCATCATCAGAGCAGAGATTGGGCAGAGATGTGCCTGGACTATTGTAGAGGGGTTCAAGTATCAGCCTGGCCCAGACTAGATGGACTTTGAAGAACATTCCTTCCTCAGGTCCTGTAACTCTATAACATCTCTACCAGACTGGTAGTTCCTGGGGGGCAGGGAGCATGATTTTACTCATGGTGGACCCACCGTAAATAGTAAGGGTGGGAGTTGGACGGTTGGTTGGTTGGTTGGGTTGGTTGGCTGAGGGATTGAAAGCCTTCACCAGGCTAGCTATCAGTTAGAATGTACTGAAGGTTATGAATTTGATGGCATCTGAGGAAGCTCAGAGGAAGGAATGTTGGGACCCATTCTAGCTTGTCTGGCCTCTGAAAAAACAGATCAGCTTCCCAGTCTCAGCCTGACGTGGCTAATTGTTGACAGTCCAGCTCCTACATGTTCCCGTCAGAATAGGAGCCAGATGCTGCCAAATGACAGTCTCTCAAGCCTGTGAAGACTCTGTCTTGGGTCACAGAAAGGGCTGGAAGGCTTTAGAAAAACACAAACCAGCACCCAACTCTCTAGGACCTATTTGTTCCCATCGTGACCAAGCAGACTGAATAATTGAGAGGCCAAAATGTGATGGAGGAAGTTCACTAACTGGGGAGATGGATTCAGTGATGCCAGCTGGCTACTTCCATTTCATTTTTCCCCAAGAGGAAGATTGTATCACCTGGTATCAGAGTAGGAACAAAATCATGCCCAGACCTGAAAGTTTCATATTATAGCAGAGGAGAGGAAGGAATAGAAGGGTTTTTTCCCCTGATTTTTCTCAGTGGATTAGTAATAATAATAATAACAACAACTCTTTTTTACTTAATTGCCTGCTATGCACAGACTCTAATATAAGCGCTTCATACAGTATTAATTCACTTAATTCTCACAGCAACCCTGTGGGATGGGTACTATTATTAGCTTCATTTTAAGGGATGAGGAAACTGAAGCTTATAAAGTGTAAGTAACCCCCCTAAGAACGAGAACCCTATTAAGACCCCACCCACTACCAACAGTTGTTAAAAGCACAAACTCTAGAGCTACACTGCCTGAGTTTGAACCTCTCACCTGCCACTTATTAACAAGCTATTTAATTTTCTTTGCCTCGGTGTCCTCATTTCCAAGATGCGTTTTTAATATTTAACTTGTAGAACGCTTCTGCTGAATAAATGAGACAATCCATGTAAAATGCGTACCATTATACCTGGGTTATAGTAAACATGAATGTTTGCTATTATTAATAATAATAATAACTTAGGCAGTTTCCAAAGCCACTGTCCTTTAAGCAGTGCTTTAGTACTTCCTCCATTCATGCAATCAGTTAAATTAGCCATTACTATATTGATCTTTTCCTTCCATAGTCCCCCACTCCTCCATCCCTGCCATTCCAACAATAGCTTCCTTCTCTTGCCCAATTCTTCTTCCCTGGTGCTAATCTGAAGAAATAAAAAGAACAGTTCTGGAAGCACTGGGTGTGATCCATCTGCATGTTCAGATCCCGGGTATGTACAATTAGTAAATGTTTGGTCCTTGCCCTCTACCCCTATTCAGTTAAATTCCGCCCACCACCACCCTCCCCCAAGTGGAGAGGCATTGTGTGTATCCGTGTATACATGCGTGGGTGAGATCTCATATTTTCTGTAGTTGTTTCAGCTGAGCGTTATTCGGGCCTTACAGACCCGCCGTTCTGAGGGCTAAGAAGCTAATTTCCCAAGTGAAGAAATGAGTATAAAAGTGTCCCCTACCAGTGACATGGCTGGAGAGCCTGGCAGAGGGAAAACTGAAACTCCTCTATAGGGTCACACCCACAACCCATGCCGTGTGGAATTCCTTGAAGGGAAAAGCAGTTCCCCAATGGAAATAAATTCATGATTCACAGTAACCCACACAGAAACAGTCCACAATGTGGGAAAATTAGAAACTAATAGAAGAATTAGAACCCCAAGGAAAAGGAACATTCTGAGAGAGACTATAAAGCAGTTATACTTAGATGTATTAAAGAGCTATTTTTTATAAGAATGAAGTAATAAGGAAAGTACCTAACACTTTAAAAAACAAAAGTAGCAGGCAGATTTGATAAAGAAACAGATAACACTTCTGAAAATGAAAAACAGAGTCATGGACATTCAGCAGAGTGTACTAATGTTAACTCAAGACACTGTCAGAAAACCCAACTCCTTAAAAATCACTGCCTGCGGGCATTTCAGAGACCCTCCAGTCCTACTGCTGATGATCCAGAAAGAACTGGGACACCAGGTGTTTTAATCAGGAAAGATTTCTCTGAGCTGCTTGTGAAAAAGAGCATTTCTCTCAAGGGAAAGAAAGGATGGATAAGACCGCAGCCCCCAAATCCAAGCCTCATCATTCCATGCCAGAGAGGATGTAGCAATTCCAGGCAACCCCATGGCACATTTACTCTCATTTTCTCTTTGTCTCTCTTTCTCTGTGTCTCACTCATTCATACACACATATTATGCAGTCTCTTCTTATTCTACTGCATTCATTGTATTAGGCTCAAGCACATTGTTTTTTAATGTGCTTGACCCTAATAAAATGGAGAAAAAAATCCTAAAAGCAAATGATTCTGTCAAGATAAGTTACGTAAAGAAAAAATGTCTGGATGTATATACACCACGCCGTTAACAGTGATTCCAGTTAAGGCATGAGATTGCTGGGATTTTTGCTTTCCAAGCCAAGTCATTCCTATAATGTTTGATTGTTTGTATGCAGGCATTTCTTTTGTAATTAGAAAAAAACAATGGATTTTTAAAAATAATGAGTTAGGCAGCAGTTCCTTTCCCAGAGACAGTTCCTTGCATTTTTTTTTAAACCCACTAAAGATACAAAGAAGCAAGCAAGCATCCCAGGCTTCACCCTCTGGTGAATTGAGTACTGGTCTAACCTAGGCTCCTACAGACAATAAAGTAATTCACATCCATCCACTCATGTAATACTCACAATAATCCTATTAAGTAGATACAATTATTGTCCCATCCCACTAAAATATAAGTTCCAGGGAGAGATCTTTGTCTCTTCTGTTCACTGCTGTATCTCAAGCGCTCAGAACAATGCCTAATGGCAGCATGGATTCTCAATAAACATTTATTGAATGAATGCACACTTTACAGATGAAACTGAGGCACAGAGAGCTTAGGGATCTTGTCCCAGGTCACACCATTAGCAATGGTGGATCCAGGCTTTGAACTCAGGTGGTCGAACTCCAGAACCCACCTTCTAACTTGGATGCTCTCTATTTCTTTTCTTCTACATGAAAGAAAAGACAGTCCAACATACTCCAGACACCTTTTTGATGCAGCAGGCAAGGAGAACAAATGGCAGGAAGGTCTTATGGAAACTATTCTACTTCACATACTCGTGTCTCCTCTCTCCAGCTTGTTCTAGGGCGGGGTTAGTGACCCACCAGTCCTCACCACTAGGGAGGCTATGGAGGGACCAGCCATCAACTCCCATTTTCAAAACTCTCTAGCCTTTCTCAGCGAGGGACGCATCCTCTTTTTTATTTTTTTATTTTTATTGAAGTGTAATTGACATATATCATTGTGTAAGTTTAAGGTGTACAACGTGTCGATTTGACACATTAATTTTTTTTAATAGATCTTTATTGGAGTATAATGGCTTCACAATACCCTGTTAGTTTCTGTTGCACAACAAAGCGAATCAGCCATATGCATACACATGTCCCCATATCCCCTCCCTCTTGAGCCTCCCTCTCATCCTCCCTATCCCACCCCTCTAGGTCATCGCAAGCACCGAGCCGATCCCCCTGTGCTATGCTGCTACTTCCCACCAGCCAGCTATTTTACATTCGGTAGTATATATATGTTGATGCTACTCTCACTTCGCTCCAGCTTCGCCCTCCCACCCCATGTCATCAAGTCCATTCTCTATGTCTTCCTCTTCCTGCCCTGCTACTAGGTTCATCAGTACCATTTTTTTTTTTTTTAGATTCCATATACATGCGTTAGCATACGGTACACATTAATATAATGCAATATGATTACCACCACCGCGTTAGCTAAGCCTTCTATCACATCGCATAGTTATCATTTCCCTTTTTTGTGGTGGGAAAATTCCCCAGCATCTGAGTCAGTTGGCACTTGGTTCTTCCTTCTTAACTACCTAACAGTGGTCCAGTTGCCCCATCATTCACCAGAGCTGGGCGCCCCCTGCAGGCCTCTCCACAAACTGCAAACCCAGCCAGTGTTACCGAGCCCCAGGGGAAAAGCTGAGGCTCATTGGCTCCAAGCTTCTCCTGGTGGTTTTAAACAATACAAACAAAGGAAAAGCCCTAAGCTTATGGCATCCAGACTACAAGGCAAGTTTCAAGATTTTATTTTAATTTCGAAAGATTGTAAAGAGTGTAACCATTAGCTCTAAATCTTGATTGTAATGTTTCACAGGAGCAATCACACGCTGAGTCCCTCTCAGCAGAGACAGTCACTGCTCAGTATTTTCATATACACTGAATTTTAGGAATGCCTTTTGCAGTTCAGCCTGTGTCTTACTTTATTTTCCCACCTGCCCCTCCCTAGGACTGTAAGCACACAATCTTAGAATACCTGAACAAGAAACAACCTGCCCATTGATCCAACTCCATCACTTTATAGGTGGGGAAACTGAGACCCAGAAAGAAAGTTCTTTCCCCAGAGTCAGATAATGATAAAAAGCAGTGGGAAATTTAGGGGAACTTATCCAGTTGTTTGCTCCCATTCACATAATTCATGAAATCTCTTCCAAGCTTCCGTTTAGCCTGTTTTTATCATATGCTTTCTCTGGGCCCCAGAGTGTGGCCAATACAAAAAGACCTGTCCTAGAGTTCAGTTCTCCCTTGAGCTTGTAATATGGACACATAAAATAATCAGAAAATAGTTCAAGGCAGCATTCAATTATTCTTTTATCTGTTTATTCTTGTGTTCACCCATACTTTAATTCATTCAATGGACAGATATTTATTGAACATAGCAATAAGTCAGAAATAGACTTTGCTCTCAAGAAGCTTATAATTGACTGGGAAAAATTTAAATATGCTTAAATAATTACTGCTGAGTTTGTGTAGATTTAATGTCTACTTAGTTAATGGCCCTGCCTGCAGCCTCAGTCGAGGCTGATGGGGGAATACAGTGGTCAAAGGCCACTTACAGAGGTCAAAGTCATGGCCTCCTTCCCAGGAAAGAGCTAGCAATTCACTTTTACAAAGAACTTACTCTGTGCTGGGTGCTTTACTTTTAATTATCACAGCAGCCCTTAGGGATAAATAAACTGCAGTTCAGAAAGGTTAAGTAACTCGTCCAAAATCACCCAGTTAGAAATGGAAGAGTCTGGGCGGCTCACCCCAAATCCATCTGACTTCAAAATCAGAGGTGCTTTCCTACAGCCTCTGCTGCCTGCTCTCCCAGCCTAGCTGGAAACCCTTCCCTGCTTGCGGCCTCATTTGTGTTGATTCCTCAGGGTAAAGGAAAGGGACTGAGCTATTGTGATACAAAGATACTTTGCAGCAGTGGCCTCTAGAAGAGGACAGTGGGGCTTCCAGGGGACGGGGACGTCACGTGGGCTGTGTGTGACTGGTCACCCCTATAGAAGGACTGTGCTCTGGCAGGCATTCATTCCTGCTTCCGTTTGTTCACCAATGCTGGTCGAGCTGGGCAAGCACAGGGCCTTGGGCATACGGCAGCAGGTTGGTTTGGTCTTCTAACTTGGGTGTCTGAAGCAGATTTGTCCAGAGCAGGGGGCAGGAGAGGGGGTCAGTTAAAACTCCTTCTTCAGCTGTCGTGCCCCACATGGTGAGTGAGGGTCCCCTGCCCTCAAGGACCCTGCCTAGTGCCTGCTTTGACCTAGTCTGTCCCCTAACCTGGCTTAGTCTTTCCTTTCTTCCCCTCCCTGACTTTGACTCACTTTGGTCCTGAAAGGCCACAAACACAGACTGCGATTTCCAGCCTTATTGTCTTTCACCTGAATGTCAACATTCAAGGTGGAATTTAGCCAGTTGCACGAGAGAGGGACAGTTTAGATGCTGAGGAAGTCCAAGGTACAATTGTATGACAGACTGTATGGTACAAATACTACAGTAGCACACCTGAATAGAGAGATCAGAATAGGCCAAACTAATCAGAGAACATGTCACCTCATGACAGCTAAAACGTACAATCTGTGGGCAAATCAGAGCTGGTGTAAATGCCAATGCCCCACGTCAGCCAGTGGGTTGGAGGCTAGGAAAAGCGCCCAGGCTTTCAGAGCTGAAGGTTGGGGTGTGAGCTGCTGTGACCTAGAGGAAAAACTCAGTACTGGCCTCTGACCTTTGAGAGGTCGAGAGGTCGGCAGATCAGCCACCATCCTCTTCCCAGCACTGGGATTTCTGGCGCCATTTGCGTGTTTGCCCAGGAAGTCAGACAAACGGGGAAATTGAGGAGGAAATACATACTGTTCCTGGAGTGTTTTCTGTCTGGCCTGGGATTGCCGTCAGAGCAGTGACTGAGGAATGGCCACATTATTCTGGTACTTTTGCTTAGAAGTTCCTGCTTCCTGTGACTGTCTTGTTACACGATGGGAGTTTTCCCCCATTAGGCCGGAATGGCAGCCCCAGGAGCCCGCCAGTCTGGCTGCCAGAGCCGGCACACCAGGGGAATCTCCCAGCGTGGGACCTGGGAAGGGAAGGGCCTCAGAGGTCCATACACCACGTCCACCGTGGCTGGAATCCTTTCCACAACGTCAATGCCAAGTGAGGTTCTGGGGACCCTGGAATCACTGCCAGTGACAGCCTCTTCCATCCAGCGTTCGAGATCTCTGCTTTATATGGCACAGAAATCCCTGTCCTTCTGACTGCCACCTGTTGGCTCTGCTTTTCTCTTAAGGCCACATAAGATCAGTCTACCTTAATTCCCTGTCCACGGAACGGTCCTTCGTGTCTTTGAAGATAATCTTTACGCCTCATTCCACTGAGATTTCTTTTTCAGGCACAGTATTCCCGCGTTCCCCAATCCGTGGTTTCCGGTTTCCTCACCCACAGAAGAGTTTCCCTGTCATCCTTGTGAGTCCCTTCCCAAGCACCCCTCCCGCCCCCCGCAGAGTGAGTCACTCCCTCTACATATGTGTGGTGTGAAGGCTGCACATCTGTCCCTCCGCTAGGCTGTGACGTCCCAGAAGGAGGAACCATGTCTTCTTCACATTCCATCTGGACTTTGGCTCCTGCCTGCTCCCATCTCCCTAGGACCTCAATCCCCCATCATCACTCCTCGCATCTCCCCTCCTTACTGGCTTCTCTATCTCATACACACACCTCCCATCAAAAACGAATCCATCCTTCAGTCCCACATCCGCCACCAGCTGTCTCCCTACCCTTGTTTCATAGCCAAGCCTCTTCTTTAATACCCCGCAGAACGGTTCCCTCCCCACGACTCCACCGAAAGTGCTCTGGCAAAGTTCACAAATGATCTTCTGACCGTCAATTCCCCGCCCCCCGCCAATACTTCCAGATCCCTGTTTCAGTTGACATCTCAGCAGCATCTGACACTGCCCACAGCCTGTCCTGCGGCTCCTGTGGCAGCTGCCACCGTCCACCTCACCGGTCCCCCTGCTCACTTTCCTTCTCTAGACTCTCTTCCTCCGCCCCTTGCTGCACCCTGGACACAGGTGTGCGCGAGGTTTGTCCTTGGCCTTGCTCCCTGCTCGGTGCACACGCTCTGCCCGAGACCCTCACAACACCCTGAACTCCCTGTTCCTCTCTGCTGAGCCTCATGTAGCGTCTGCTCTTCGTGAACACGTCCACTTGGATGTCCCAGCACCTCAGACTCAGCACGGGCCAAGCCTGTCTTGTGGAGTGAGTCTACCTGTCCCTCCCTGTCCCCAGCCTTGGGGACCAACAGATGCCACCACCCCCATCCTGGGCTCCTCCTCCTCCTGCAGCTTCCACATCCTGCCCGTGATTAAATCCTGCCCTTAAGAACCATCGCCTGCATGGACTCAGTGCCTACCACGTGCCAGGCTTTTTATTTACATTATCTCATTTAATTCTCACAGCAGGACTGCAAGAGGTACTATCATCCCGCTCTCTTATCAGCAAAGACTGAAATTTGGATTAAATAACTCGCCTGAGGTCACACGTTTAGTAAGTGATGGCTCCAGACCTGCTCAGCCCCAAAGCTCCCTCCACTCCCCAACCTTTGCCTTCACATCCGTCACCCCCGCCCTCCTCTCACTCGTGGTCCCTGTTGCCTCCCCCCAGCACTTCACGATCTCTCACCGGGGCTCCGTGCCTCCAGGGTGTCCTCCCAGCTAGCCCATCCCATCACCCACTCTGCTGCAGAGTGGACGTCCTAAAACACAGGCCACTTTCCTGCCCAAAGCCCCTCGGTGGGTCCCCATCGTCCCCCGACTGTGCAGGCTCTTTTTTTAAATTTTATTTAATTAATTTATTTATTTATTTATTTATGGCTGTGCTGGGTCTTCGTTTCTGTGCGAGGGCTTTCTCTAGTTGTGGCGAGCGGGGGCCACTCTTCATCGCGGTGCGCGGGCCTCTCACTGTCGCGGCCTCTCTCGTTGCGGAGCACAGGCTCCAGACGTGCAGGCTCAGCAGTTGTGGCTCACGGGCCTAGTTGCTCCGCGGTATGTGGGATCTTCCCAGATCAGGGCTCGAACCCGTGTCCCCTGCATTGGCAGGCAGATTCTCAACCACTGCGCCAGCAGGGAAGCCCTGTGTAGGCTCTTTTACACAGGCATGTAAAGGGGTGGCCCCTGGAATCCGCCTAGCCTCAGCTCTCCCCACATCTCCCCTTCTTCACCCCTCTCCCAGCTCTGGTTATTTTCCTGCAGCTCCAGGAAGGCCCCCCATTCTCATTCCAGAGGCATGTGCCGTTCCCTCTGCCTGAGGCGCCCTTCTCCCTCCCCGCCCCGCCCCTGCACAGTCTGCCCCTGAACCTCTGCTCTCCCTCAGGCCGAGCCTCGGTCTCCTGCTCTGTGGAGCCCTCAGTGCCTCTCCCAGAAGAGCTGATTGCCCCCTTGGAGGCCTCCCACATGCCTAGGGCATACCTTCATTATTACCCTTGTCACAATATGTTGCAACTGCTTTTTTCATTTTCCTGTGTCCCCATCAGACTTGAAATTCTTGAACTTGCCATTGTAATCTAGCAGGGAAGACAGTCCCTTGTTCGCAGTGGACACTTAGAAATGTTTGCTGAATTGAACATTTATGTCATACCTAGGAGAGTTTCTGGCACAAAGGGGATACCCTGCCCGATACATTTCTTTAATAATTAAAACAGAAATGTCAACAAATAATTGTGATGCAATGTGATGTATCCTAACAGAGATATGCCCAGAGTAGCAAGGCAGCCCAGAGAAGAGAAGAATTACTGTTACCCTGGGTAAGGAAATCGATGGGTCAGGGAAGCCTTCCTAGAAGACGTGACATTTCAGCAGGGCCTTACCGTTTAAGTAGGAGTTGGCCAGGGTAAAAGGAGGCCCTCTGGGCACCTGAGCAAAGACATGGAGCAGTGCAAGGGCCCACAGTGGTTGGGAAGCAGCAAGATATGCCCAGGGCGACAGAAGACATGAGAAGGGGGTGAGCATTAAGGTTGGGGCCATCTAAGGAGTCTGAACACAACCCCAAAGGCAGTGGGAGCCCTGTAAGGATTTTAAGAAAAGAACTTGCACAGATTTGTGTTTAGAAAGATACAGTGGATGGATTGGGGGAAGGGAAATAAAGCTGGAGGAGGTGAGATCCGTTATTATAGGATCCTGGCCAGAAGTAACAATTGCAGGAATCCCAGGGAGAGATGGCCTTGCCCTGAGTCCACCCAGCCCCTGCAAAGTTCTTTCTGCAGAGAGCTGTGTCTGTCAAACTGTGCTCTATCATATAAACGGAGAGGGTGGGACACAGAAGGGTGAGGTCTCTAGTCAAATAAGTTTAGAAAATGCTGAGTTAAACAGGTTTCTTAATACAGGACTTTTCAGAATCGTTCGTATATACATTGTATATGTTATATGAACGTTCAGAGTTTCCCAAATGGTTTGAGCCATGGAACGTCTTCCTGAGAGCATCTCAAGGGACTAGAGTTTAATGGAATGTGTAAAATGAAACCAAAGACCTAGAGCTTTCAGGATTCTGTCAGCTCTAATTCCTGGAAGGACAAAATAAACAAAAGAACTAGCTTTCCACTAGGTGTAACTGATGTCCTCACCATGCACTCTGCTGGGGAGTCTTGTGTGCGTGTGTTTTGTTGGGGGCATGGAGTGGGCTGCCATGGAAATATGAGTGGTAGGTTTTTGTTGTTCTGTTTGGAGGCAGGCTGAGCAAATTCACCTGCTCTTCCCAGGTGCCCTGTGTTTGTTCAGGCCTGAAAGAGGTCAGATCCAGGTGTTTGAAAGAATGGCAGGTCCTGACCTTCAGAACAAAGAAACCAGGTCTGCAGCCCATGGAATGTTCTGGTCTCACCACATCTCTCACGCAGCCTTTGGTCAGCTTGCTGGGGGGAAGGGCAGAGCAACCATCTCAGAATCTCTTTACCCTGGGGAGGCTGCAGCCCAGGTGGCAGGTACCCGGCTCCGTGGGTCCTGGCTTGGTCTCATCACATTGTCACACACAGTTCCCTAGGGCTCCCAGGCACAAGTCGCCATTTTCAGGCTTCCTCTTGCCTGAGGGCTGGAAGAAAAAAACTTTTAACATCCACCCATCGGCCTTGTGTCTTTAAGTGAGGCCCGGCCTTAGAATGCCTCCTGTGGCAGCGCCAAGGCCATTTCCCAGCGGAGTCCCCAGGGTGGAGGAGTCTGGGCAGCTCCGTGTGCAGCCTGGGAGGGTGCCTCTTTCTCCATTGCAGGAATTCTCCCCTGAGAAGCAGCAGATAGTCCCCAGCCCCTGCCAGGAGTTCAGGGTGAAGAGTTCAAAAGTGCAGAAGGGGACAGACAAGCAGGAGCTGCCCCGGTGAGGGGCAGCTTCTGGCAGGATGGAGGGTCAGCGATGAACTGCCGGCACTTGAAATCAGGAAACTGCCCGGAGCCCTGAGTAGGGGGCCTGAGCGGGGCCCCTCTGGAGGGGCTGCTGCTCTAGCTGTACGACCTGGACAATGGCCGCCTCGGCCCTGCTCGCTCAGCCAGTCTGCTCTGGCTCAGCTCACAAAGGACTCGAAAATACTGATGTTCCTGTCACATGTTGCTCTTACCAGGAATGGTCAGACATCCTACTTTGGACTTATATCTCAGTGAAGCTCCTAGTGTATCTATTCCAACCCTACGTTAAGGAGCTCCTGCTTCTCCCCTAAGGCTCTCAGATCAGGAACTAAGACCCAGAGAGAAAGGGGACTCACCGAAGACTCAGAGCTTATTATCAGAGGCAGAAGGAGGATACGATTTTCCTGTCCCCCAGTTCAGCGTTTTCTTCACCACATGGCACCGTCTCTCTCGTTGGAGAAAGAAACCTAACTTTAACATCGACTTCACTTTATGTTTTACAAAATCATATTGTTGTTAAACCTAAACTAAGTTCTGGCGTCAGATAGCGCTGGATTCAGATTCCAGCTCCACCACTTTCCAACTGCAGGAGAATAAATAACCCCGGGGGCAAATAACTGAACGTCCTGTAGCTCAGGATTCCTTCTCTGAAATGGCACCTACCTACTTCATAAGGTCATGGGAAGATTAGTTGAGATAATTCATGCAAAGAACTCAGCCTGATGCCCAGCACCATCGATAACCATTAGCTGTTTTTGTTACTGTTGTCATTCGTAGAAGTATTTTCATGAATACGTAAGGCAGTTATAATTAACATTTAAATTGGTGTTATGATGCAAGTCCAACATCCTGTATTTGGATATACATGGATGAATTGAGAAAAGGTTTTTTTGTAACCTAAGCTTTTAAAATTTTCATTTTGAAATTTTTGTTGTTCTTAATTGGCTTTTTTTTTAAAATTATTATTTATTTATTTATTTATTTATTTATTTTGGCTCTGTTGGGTCTTTGTTTCTGTGTGAGGGCTTTCTCTAGTTGCGGCGAGCGGGGGCCACTCTTCATCGCGGTGCGCGGGCCTCTCACTATCGTGGCCTCTCTTGTTGCGGAGCACAGGCTCCAGACGCGCAGGCTCAGTAGTTGTGGCTCACGGGCCTAGTTGCTCCGCGGCATGTGGGATTTCCCCCCCCCCCAGACCAGGGCTCGAACCCGTGTCCTCTGCATTAGCAGGCAGATTCTCAACCACTGCGCCACCAGGGAAGCCCCTTAATTGGCTTTTAATTAGTTTAACAAGTTGGCAGAAAAACTCACACTAAATTTCCACCAACTCCTTCATGTACCCAGCTCTTCCTAAAGCATTTACTGAACAACTGCAGTATTGGCTTATCATAGGTGCTCAGTAGCTGCTTTTGGATGGATGGATGGACCAGCAGATGGATGGGCAGAGGGAACGGATGGATGGATGGATGGATGGATGGATGATGCAAATAGAGCAATTGAAGTAACCACCCTTGGTTCAGACTGGATAGTTAGTGGTGTGGTTTCGTGAAAAGCCATAAGTCAGGAGCCAAGGGACCAGGAAAAAATGGTAAAGGGCCCAAAGGTCTCACTGGAGACGAAGAAGAGGTATAGTGGAAGTAAGGGAGGTGGAAGGAGAGGCTGTGGTCAGAGACTGAAATGCACAGTGTGAATTTTTAGTAGGAGTGGCTCCTGGTGACGATAGGTCCAGGGAGCAGCCATGGGGAGGGCATCCAAGGTGGGTAGGGGTCCTGGAGGTCATTAAATACAAGGAGGTCAAGAAACTCTGAGTCTAGGTTATTGGATGGGAGATTCACATAGCCTTTTATCCAATTCCAAGTTAGGATTAAAGTGACTTGAATGAATGAGATTTTACTCTGTATCTCATCAAATTGCTCCCTGGGAAGGTTCTCTTATGTGAAACTGAATTTGACATGAAAGAATAATAGTGCACTGAACAAAGGTATTTATTTATAATCCTTGCCTTATTTTTTAACCTAAGAGTGGTGTTGCTTAAAGGTCAAGTGTGTGTGTGTGTGTGTGTGTGTGTGTGTGTAAGAGACAGAGACAGTGAGAGAAACGAGAAACAATGTGCATCACAGTGTTTTGCCGTCTGACCTTTTCAGCATTTTAGCTCCAGGCCAGTGCGGGAGCGACACTGGGAGTCTTGTGAGGATTCTGTATATCAAAATGTCACCAACAACCAAAGACATTCTGTTCCTCCCTCCCCATCCAAATACTTGAAATTCACACCCTGAACAAAAATTCACAGTAAATGTTGGTTTGGTGAACATAGCATTATAATTGTGCACTGAAGGGTTTGTTTTTTTTTTTTAACCATTTCTACAAGGAGTACAAGGAGAAGAGGGCTGGATGGTGGGTCAGGAGACACTGCAAGCTCCCTACACCTACCCCCACCAGCACTTGCTCTGTGACTGGGAATAAGAATTGTGGCCAGGATGACACGTGTTTAGCACTTTACTATTTAAAAATCACCCCCAGCTTTTAATCCTCACCACAGCCGCAAAGTTGGCCAGGCAAATATTGTGCCCATTGACAGATGGAAAACTGAGGCAGAATAGAGAAGTGAAGTGACACTCGCTTGCAGTGGCAGAGCCAGGTCAGGCCCACGAGCCTCCTGACCCAAGCCCAGAGCTCAACACTGGACTGAGGCAAGTTGCTGCCTCTCCATTTCGGCCCCTGTGACATGAACCTGTCTCCAAATCCCCCCACCAACGGCTCCAACTGGAAGGACCATGGTAGGAGCAAATATTTGCCTGCCCACTGGCACTTCTACTGTACTTTTTTTGCTTCCTCCTTTTTCTGGTGGTGCGCTTGCTTTTACAACAAACCTCTATAAACAGTTTCTGAGAATTACTGAGCTATGTTTGCAATGCAGATGTACTCAGGGAGTAGTATGTAAAGTAATCATTTTAACAAAAGGAATAGATATTTAAAATTTAATACTAACTACGGGAAAAGTGTCCATTGTGTAAAACATAGTTTATCTTTGGATTCAATGTTTGTCTTTGGTTTTACAAAGTAGTTTGTATTTTCAGTATTTTCTACATAATATAGTCAAATGCAGAGCAGTTGCAATGCATCCAAAAAATGGGTAAATTTTCTGAAAAGAAAAAAAGGATATGCCATGCACAAAATTCAGAGGTTGGAAAAAATGTGTTCTGGGCCACTTCAGGGCTACTCACCCCCTCACAGCCACCAGCCTCATCAGACAGATGCCCCGACAGCACAGGAAGCCCACCACACATGGGCCGCAGCCACTTTTTCCAACAAGGTCGTACATCTTTCTTTCCACAGCTGGTCCCAAGCTGGTCCCAGGCCTCCAGTTCACACAGTTGGGAATGGCAGGCACTTCTCCCTACCACATGCCCAGACACTCCGTGCTGATCAATCAGGGCATTTTTTTCTCAATGAACGTGACCGCAGATACTGTGGGTCACAAATTGGTCCATGAGATGAAATCCTTTTTCTGCCCATGGATTAAGTAATTTTTAATAATTCACATCACACTTGCTTCCAGAAAGACTCCAATAAGAGACACAGTACAACCCACAAAAGCAGGATCAAAGAGCCGGAATCGAGTCAGGGGAGGGTGCGTGCAGAGAGCCTCGGCTGAGGGAACCTACCGTTAAAGGGCAGAAGACAGCTCTCAGCTTCCTGACGCCCAGTGTTAACAGGAAACGCAGGTTACCAATCCAGTCATTTTTGAGGAAACACAAACTTTTTCCTGACTTTGAAATCTAGAAGGCAACTCTACTGTAGATTTTAAATAGGACAACTCAAGCCGCTTAATGGGCCTTGTCTTTACCCACCAAGGCAGTGTTTCTGAGTTCTCCAGACAGGATCAGAACGATCTGAGGTGCTCACTGAAAATGCATTGTACAGCATGGTGACCAAAGTTAATAATTAATACTGTATCAGGTACTTGAAGTTTGCTAAGACAGTAGATCTTAAACGTCCTCACCACTCAAAAAAAAAAAATGGTAACAGTGTGAGGTGATGTGTGTGTTAATTAGCTTGATATTGTGGTAACCATTTCAAATGTATACGTGTATCAAAACATCCTGTTGTGTTCCTTAAATACATACAATTTTTATTTGTCAAGTATACCTCAGTAAAGATGGAGGAAAAAATACAGATTCCGGAGCCCCACCCCTAAACTCACCGAGTGACCCTTTGGGAGATGGGCCTGGTGATCTGCATTTTGAACCAGCTTAGCAACTGATCCTGCTCTGCCTGCACATGGAGAACGCCCTCACCAAGGTGTTAGTGGATGACAGTGGCTTCATGCATGTGGCCTTTCCCAACCTTCCCTGTATCTTATCAGGGAATAATGCCTGAACCCAGAAGAGTCTCTGGTGGAGGGACTCGAGACTTCAGGATCCACCAAGGGAGATATTTGGAGGCTGCAGAGGCTCCCCAAGCCTGAGTGGCAGAGGAGCCGGGCTCTCTGCACGCACTTGCGTTTGGAGTGAGCTTTCTGCTGGGATTTCAGACGGCCACAGGCCACAGAGAGGCGGGGCCCCATCTCAGCCCTTCCAGCACCCCTGGGGTCTGCCATCCAGAGCCCATGGGAGCCACCAGCCCACATTAGAGACAATGATGTGGGCTTGGCTGACCACCAGGCTCCGTACCCCTACTCTCTGCCCCATCCTCGTCCATAATGGGGCAGGCAATTTGCAGCAATGTGGATGCAACTAGAGATCATCATACTAAGTGAAGTAAGTCAGAAAGAGAAAGACAAATACCATATGATATCACTCATATGTGGAATCTAAAATACGGCACAAATGAACCTAGGTATGAAACAGAAACAGACTCACAGACATAGAGAACAGACTTGTGGTTGCCAAGGGGGAGAGGGTTGGGAGAGGGATGGACTGGGAGTTTGGGGTTAGTAGATGCAAACTATTACATTTAGAATGGATAAACAACAGGGTCCTACTGTATAGCACAGGGAACTATATCCAATCTCCTAGGATAAACCTTAATGGAAAAGAATATAAAAAAGAACGTATGGGACTTCCCTGGTGGCGCAGAGGTTAAGAATCCACCTGCCAACGCAGGGGACACGGGTTCAAGCCCTGGTGCCGGAAGATCCCACATGCCACCGAGCAACTAAGCCCGTGCACCACAACTACTGAGCCTGCGCTCTAGAGCCCGTGCTCTAGAGCCCGTGAGCCACAACTACTGAGCCCGCGTGCCACAACTACTGGAGCCGGCACGCCTAGAGCCCGTGCTCTGCAACAAGAGAAGCCACCGCAATGAGAAGCCCATGCACCGCAACAAAGAGTAGCCCCCGCTCGCCGCCACTAGAGAAAGCCCGTGCGCAGCAACGAAGACCCAACACAGCTATAAATAAATAAATAAATAAATATATATATATGTATTCTTTTTTAATTACATGGGAAGTATTGTCAAATGAGTAATAAATCTTCAAAAAATCAAAGAATGTATGTATGTGTCACTGAGTCACTCTGCTGTACAGCAGAAATTAACACAACATTGTAAATCAGCTCTACTTCAATTAAAAATAAATAACTAAATCATAATGGGGCAGGCAGAGCCAAGAGTCCAGAAGCCAGCCAGGTGGCATAAACCCCAGTGAATGAGCCGTGCCACACCCACACCCACCCCTGGCCTGCACCTCCCTGCTCCCCAGTTCAGGCTGGGACCTGCCAGGCATCATCTCGGGGAGGCAATCACGTGCTCTTTCCTCTCCCTCTCCACAGGTTTGGAATAAATTGCCTCATCCAGTTTGAAGACTTTGCCAATGCCAATGCCTTCCGCCTTCTCAACAAATACCGCAACAAGTACTGCATGTTCAACGATGACATCCAAGGTAAGTTTCCACCCCTCCTGACAAAGCCCCTGAGGACTAATGCCTTCTCACAAAGGCTCACCTGGGTGCCCAGGTGGGGAGGGGCCACCTCATAGCCGGTTTGCTGCCAGCAGCTGTTGAAGAAAGAGCAGTAAATCCAGATTCACTTTGCTAATTCTCAGCTCTGTGACCTTGGACATGTCCCATAACTTTGCTAAGTCTCAGTTTCTTCACCTATAAAATGGAGATGATTACTGCTTCAGAGGAAAGTAAGAATTTGGTGATTAGATATATGATAGAAATTTTAAACAATGCTGTGATTTACTAGCTGGTTGAACATGGGCAGATCACATCTCTGAGCCACAGTTTCATCATCTATTCATTGGGAATGATAGTAACTACCTTGGAAGATTATTGTGAAAATTTAAGGAGCTAATATATGGAAAGTACCAGCACATAGGACTCATCAGACCAAAGCATCAATCACCATAAAAGTGGCCTTCGCCAGCCACAATAGCTCACTCTTGGATTTTCCAAACACAAGGCATATCACTGTCAGGGAATCAGGAGAAGGCCTTCTCTTAACTTGGCTGGAATGAGTGCTGCTCACAATGATAACCAAGGCCCCAGAACTTCCAAAAGTCAATGGGAAGCATCTTCTAGTTCAGGGTCAACTTGGCTCCCTGTTCTGTGGACCAGAAATACCTAAAGGCACTTGCTTCTTGCTGTGGAGATGCCAGCATGTGACACTGGAGTAGGCGGGGTGGTTCCTCAGCGATTATCTCACCTGATCCAGGAGTTCTCAGTAAGGAGCATTGCCAGTTATTCCTAGTATTTTATAAAGCCCAAGGGAAACCTTGATGACATGTAGGTTATTATTTAACAAATGAAGTTTGGCAAGCAAGATCTTTTCAAATCAAGGAACCATGTCATGTAAAAAAGAACAGGTTGGTAGGGGACAGGTATTGGTCCCTGGGAGTTAAAGATGGGCCAACATTTTGCAGATGAGGCCCAAAGAGGTCACAGTTTTCATCAAGTGAGTAAGATAGACCTAGGAGGATTCAAGCCCAGGTTAACAATAGCTAAGGTTTAGAGCTGAATACTTGTTATTCATCAGGCACGGTTCTAAGCACTTCACAGGTTAATCCTACCAGATAGTACCAACCCTGTCTTATTTGTACTCCTATGACCTCCCTCTGGGTCAGTTCCCTCTGCACGTGAAAGCTCTGCTTCTCAGCTTGGGACACTCTTCCCCATCATCTTTGGCTCAGTAACTCCTACTCACCCTTCAAGGCTCAGCTCCAGGGTCTCCTGTCCCAGGGAAGGGACAGCCTGACTTGGATGCACACCGGGTGCCTCCACAGCCTCCTGTACCCCCCTCTGTCAACTTTCTTACCACACTGTACCCCACATGCCTGCATTGAGTTGTCTGTCTCCCCAGGAGACAATAAGCTCCCAGAGGCAGGAACCACATCTTTTCTCTTCTCACTTCCCAGCCCCAGCACAAGTGCCTGGCGCACTGTAGATGCTTCGTTAATGTTTGAAGAATGAACGAACGAGGTCCACCTGCACAAATTGAGAGTCTCATAAGCACCCACCTGTTCATGTGGGTGTGTCTACACTGGACACCTGCCCCCGAAGCCTCTCTCTTGTCCAGGTCGTCACACATATACTCACCCAGAAATGCACCCCACATGTGCTCACACGCAGACATATATACATCTTCACATGTGTACACCCTCATGTATACACACACAAAACTTCTCAAATTAAATCAATTTGTTAGTTTTTATGTCCTGCTGATACCCAGTTCCAGTAGAGTCTGTTTCACTCCCAGGCAAAGCCAGATGGAATGGTTTTCTGGGTCCCACGGCAAACAGAGGAGGAATTTCCCATTCTTTTCTCAGAAATGAGACTAAAGTCATTAAACTAAAATGCATGAGGAGAGCTGGCAAATCGTACTAGAATGGCAGGAGCCCTGTAATATCGAGTCTTTGATCGGGACAACCTGACCATTAGGCGTGGCCGTGTGATTAACAGCACCGCCCAGATCTTCCTTCAAGAAAGGACTTGTTGCCCCAGCTGGCGGTGGGGCTGGCTGGAGCATCAAGCAGAGCCGCAGCTGCAGACAGCCGTCTCGCCCACGGTCCTGCCCTGCCAGGACGGCATCACCAGGTGATCAGGGAATCTAGAAGCTCAACCATTTTGGCCCAGTGCAGGACAACTCTGAGGGGACATGTAACTCCAGAGCTCCCCACGGGGTTGGCTGAGGCCCTGGGGACCGCATCGCATCTCAGCTTCCCCATCCTCAGCCCCATCCTGCTTCCACTCCCTCCCTAGCACAGGTGTGCTGATCCCCAGGGCACTTCTTGATAACATCCTGAACACTTCACATCTCTCTGAATCTGCTTCCCAGGGAACCCAAACTGTGCCAAGTAATCCAGTTGGCATGAACACAGAGCTTTAGGCTAGAAAAGTGTTTTCCATCCACACTATTTCACAGCTTCCTTGCCTCACCCCCTCCGCCTGTGGGGAGGACGGACATTGCTGTTCATGTCACCGATGAGGCAACTGAAGTTCAAGGACTTAAGTTTTGCTCCACGTCCCACAGCCTAACAGGCATAAAGCTGGGGCTAGAACCTAGTTATTTCTAACTCGGAATTCACTGTCTGTCCAGGACGTCAGGCTGCCCATGCTTCCTCGTGGGTGAGGTGGTGCCGTGAGTCTCCTTGGTGAGGATTAAATTCCAGACCCCACATAAGTGTGGGTGTCACCGCTCTCCTCACCCCTCTCATCCTCTCCTCTAACTCCCACAGTTCATAGAACCACCCCCCCCCCCAGATGAGGCCTGGGGACGGGGAGGGGCTGGCCCACAGTCGCCAGCTGGTTAGTGATGGGTCCAGAACCAGAAGCCTATGATGTGTACTCTCAGTGCTGGGTGGGCAATTAGCAGGCTGGTGAGGAATTCCGGGATGAATGGGGCAACGTGGAAGATTAAGCTCATGCTAGAATTGACCCCCTTACCTCCAAACACAAGGTAAAGAGAAGAGGAAAAAGAAACATGAAACTACATAGCCACGCTCAAAAATAGAAAGGAACGCCTGCATGCACAGAATTGGAGAGAGTTGGGAGAAGGGGGAGGGTGGGAGGAATCATAGTGGTAAAACAGAAACCAAAACCAAGCCACATGTGGTTGCTGGGGACAGGCCCGGTCCACCCCAGCAGGACTCGTGGTCAGAATCTTCTGGAACACCCCAGAATGGTGGGGGATGGAACCAGGCTGCCTGCATGAAATGAACACCAGCGCAGGCTCACGTCCTCAGTGGAATAAGGAAAGATATGACTAAAGGCCTCAGGGTCCCCACCAGACTGAGCTCCGTGAGGGCCGTGCCATGCCTGGTGCTGAGCAGGAGCTCGGGCACAAGATTTGAACCCCAGCCAGTCCTGCTGCACCACACTCCTGGGAATCACCAACCCCACGTGGCCGACCACAGGGTAGGGTTGGCCCCAGCACTGGCAGGGTAAAGAGCTCCCCAGGGCTGCCATGGTCTCCTCCGCGCGCCCCCCGCCCCGGCCCCGGCCCCACTCCCAGCTCAGACCAGTGCAAAGCCTCAGCCTCCCCAGGCTGGTTCTCGGTGAGCAGGGCTGCCCGTGCACTGACTCGTCGCTGGAAGCCTCTTCAGGAGTTTTGGAAAAGGCAGAGGCTCAGGTGACTTTTGTTGTTTCAGCTGGGATCACAGAAGCATCCCGGCTCTTAGCGGAGGAGAGAGAGACCTGGAAGGGGAACAGCGCTAGGAATGGTCCTCCTGGAGGACTGGCCAGCTGTGTCCTTCCCAGGAAGCCAGGTCCAGGATACTGCTGGCCTGGTGAGCACAGGCCCCCGGGCTCCGCGGCTAGCTGCCCGCAGTGTGGCTGGGGACAGCAAAGGCCAGCTGGCCTGTCAGCTCCAGGGTGTCCTCCCACCCCACCAGGCCTCCCCGGACCTGCACTGCCCTCAAGTCCGGCCACATTCCCGAGAGCAGACGGCCAGTCAGGGTGCCTGTGTGGTATGTCAGGCCATGGTCACCCCTCATACTTTCAAGTTTTCATCTGTGAGCCAGAGTGCTTAGCAGTCAGATGTTGGACTGAGACAAGCCTAGGTCTGAATCCCCACTTTTCTGCTTTGGGGCTTTGGCCAAGCGGCTTAAATCCTCCCAGTCTTCTTTTCCTGGTCTGTAAAATGGACATGATGGTATTCACAGCCATGAGGGATCCTCAGCCAGTACTGCCAGAAAGATCAGGACGCCTTCGTAAGGCCAGCATCGATCCTGGCTGGACGCGGACTGTGCTAGCTCATCGTTAAGCGTTCTCATCGTCACCCTTGCTTATGGCACCAGGTAGTTGTAAGGGCTGCAGTGACGTAGAGCAGGAACAGGCATGTAACCGTACTCAGCTCTGGTACCGGGTACTGATACCTCTGGTGCACAGGAAGCTCCCAACACAAGTCCCAGAGGGAGGGAGGAAGTGTTGAGACCCAAAACAGAGAGGCTTTGGTGGAGGTGAGGAGAGGGACCGGTGTGAGCGCAGGCCTGGGAAAGCCCGAGAAGGGAGGCAGGGGCCCACCTCACCTCTTTTCCTCTTTCCACATCCAGCCTATTCTTCCAGCCCATTGCATGAGTCAGTTCTGTGAGTTTTCTGCCGATTCTGATTCTGAATGTGCTGGTCCCTCTGCCTAGAACTCTCTTCTGCTCTCGGCTAATTTCTCTTTGTCCTTAACGACTCAAACCTCACCTCCCCCAGGATACCGCACCCAGGGCCAAACCTGTTCCTCAGGCCCCAGGACGATCCCACCCTTCCCCAGGGCCTGGGAGTGACACTGGGCAGTGGTCACCCGCTTTGCAGAATATTTCAAAATACCCCGGGGCTCAGATGCCACGGTAGGAAAGGGGCAGATGGGGAGGAATGGCTCAGCTCTGAAGTCTGTCCAGCTGGTTTGTCCTGTTTACAAGACACCAGGGGTTATTTCCAGCTGTCAGCGCTCTGCTTCTCCTTCCCATACCACACACACTGAGCAGCAGTTCCTGGCCTTTCCCGTCTCTCTCTCCCACAGTGAAACCTCCCCCGGCCGCTTCAACCTCATCTCTCCCCAGTCCCCAGAACCTTCCTTTTCACTAAGTCCTGTGTTCTGAGGCTGTTCTTCCCGGACAGGGTTTTCCCAGCCCTGAGATTCTCGTGGGTCTCTTCGTACATCTAATCCCGGCAGCTCTGAGACCTCCCCCTTAGCCTGTTGGATCAGTTAAATCCCCAAAGAAGCCAAGAAGACGGTAATTATTCCCTCCGGTGGCAGAATAGTCTAACCCTGCCTCCTTCATGGGCCGGGAACTGCCTTCTTGAGAGTCCAAGGGCTCCAGAAAATTCCCTTCATGACACAGAAACAGGGTTGAAGTCATCTAGAAGGCCTTTGCTTGGTTTCCAGTAAGGGGAACTTGAATTTTCTGAACAGTTATGCTGCTAACCCCTGTGGTCAAGACTGTTGTATTCGTCTTCATAAATCTAAGGCTTCATATACCCATATACCCAGTGGAGCCCCAGAACAGGCTCTCAGTACACGCTCATGAACAAATGAAAGGCGGCCGCTGGCTGCCGTGGGAAGGTAATTCTGCGGATCATGAAAGTGGGCCAACCTAATCCTAGAGGATGCCCAATCCCCCATGGTCCCAGGCCTCCAAAGCCACCTTGGCCGGACCCTGCCGAGCCTAACTCCCTGTCCTTCTTGCTGCCTAAGACAGCAGCCTTGTCTCACCTGAGAAACAGCTAGTTTTTTCCGTTTTCTCTGATAATGTGTGGTTTAGAATGGAAACTTCTTTAACCTTGTCAAATGTGACTATGAAAAGCAGAATAGAAACTACATTTTCAGTCCTTTTGTGCTATTTCCTGAACCTACAACCTCCAGTACTCAGTTTGCAGGAAATGCAAGTATGGAAAGCTCCCTCTGAAAAGGAAAATTTGTTTTTCTTTCATCATGAATGAGGAACAAACAGTCATGCTTTCAGCTGCCCTCAGCATTTACGGGCACGTGTTCTAACACATCCCTAGACCCCCGGGCTTCTCCAGGTGGTTACCTCCAGAAAGCTCTGCAGCTTCCTTCCTATTTTTAAATCCCTAATACATTACCCAAGACCCTCCTCCTCAAAATGAAAGTTAATGATGGGGATAACTTTCTTTGCCAAACTTTATAATATGGGATTTAAGAACTGCTGTGTTCCCTCTTGAGTTCTGGACTGTGAATAGGGCAACTTGCCACTTCAGAGGATGGCCTCAGAGAAAGATCCCAGAAAGGAGAATGAGAAGTAACCAGCAAGGTAGCCAGTGAGCATGGGGTTCCAGAAGCCACATGCAGAGCTTCCCAAAGGCAGGAATGAACACCAGTATCAAATGCTGATGAAAGGTCAAGGAAGAGGAGGGGCTGAGGACTGACCACTGAACTTGGCAAGATGGAGGTGCTGGGGAGGTTGACAAGAGGTGGGGCAGTCGCTTGATGGGACTGGGTTTCAGGGAGACCAAGAAGAAAGGAAATAGAGGCAATGAGTATATTCAGCTCTTTAGAAGAAGTTGGCTATAAAGGGAAGTAAGAAATAGGGTGGGAATGACATAGGGTCAAGAGGAGGCTTTTTTTTTTTTTTTTTAACCTTTTATTTATTTATTTATTTATGGCTGTGTTGGGTCTTCGTTTCTGTGCGAGGGCTTTCTCTATTTCGGCGAGCGGGGGCCACTCTTCATCGCGGTGCGCGGGCCTCTCGTTATCGCGGCCTCTCTTGTTGCGGAGCACAGGCTCCAGACGCGCAGGCTCAGTAATTGTGGCTCACGGGCCTAGTTGCTCCGCAGCATGTGGGATCTTCCCAGACCAGGGCTCGAACCCGTGACCTCTGCATTGGCAGGCAGACTCCCAACCACTGCGCCACCAGGGAAGCCCCGAAGAGGAGGCTTTTTAAGGATGGGAACTTGATGACATACTTGTAGGCTGATGGCAGTGATCCACTAGAGAGGGAGCAGTTGAGGATGCAGAATAAAAAGGGAGAGAATTACAAAACAAATTTCTTGAGTAGGTAGACATGGTGGGATCCAGCACACAGCTGGAGGTGGCTTTAGCTAAGAGCAGGGACCATTCATCCACGTAACAGGAGAAATGGCAAAGTATATGGACCGGAGGCAGAGGTTTTATAGAGTTGGTGGTGACAGGATTCACTTCTCTCCTGGCTGTTTCTACTTTCTTTGAACTTCACTTTCCACTTCTGAAAGGGGAAAAAATGTGAGCTCAGTAGTACCTATTTCCTAGAGTTGCTGTAAAGATTAAATGAGCAAATAAATGCAGGCAAGTGCATACATAGCATGGAGCCAAGGTCACGGGGAGAGCAATCAACAAGTGGCAGTTGTTGTTGTATCCTTTTGAAATTTTCAACTCTTTTCTATCAGATTTCCCAATGCTTTGTGTTTTCCACCCCTTCCAGAGTCACAACTGAACAATTACTTCCACCACCTAAGTTCACTTTCCTCCACCTCCACTACCACCCGCTCCTCAGGTCTCCCCCAGGGAAACACCATAAGGCCACTCCTGCTGCCTTCAACTCCAGAGTCAGGAAACGCTGTCTGAGCTGCATAGACCAGGAAGGGGTGGAAGCAGCAACCCAGGTTTACCTGCTTTACTTCTAACTTGGTGACTAACAGGCGGAAGCCACTGCCTCTCTCTGGCCTCAGTTTCCTCATCTGTATAGTTGTTGGATGTCACGCTCTCCATCCAGCACTGAATTTCTGCAGGTAAGCTGTGATTCAGCTTGTAGGTTCTAACCACAAAAGATACTTGACATCCAAGAAGGAAAAGACCCATCAAGAATGCAGTGTCTTTGGGAGGTTCTCTGATGAAATATCTTTGGCGCCACCTGGTGTCCTATGCTTTGTACAGCTCTTTTCAGGAGGCAGAAGGCTGTCGTGAAATACAATAGAATCAGGTGAGCGGAAAACGTGCTCCCTGTCCAATGGAAAACTGGAAACAGAAAAGGGAAAGTTCACTCCTGCTCCCACCCTGCAACCATTAGTATTTTGTAGCTCCTTCCAGATTCTGTGTGTATATTTTGTTACAATTAGAATCATAGTATGTAGACTGTTGAATGTTCTCTTCCTTCCAACTAACTCAGTGAAGCATGATTTAGGGGTTAAGAGCACATGCCCTAGAGCCCGATTCCCTGAGTTCAAAGCCTCACTCTGTTGTGTGATCTTGGACAACTCAGCAAACTGCTCCGTACCTCATTTTCCCAATCTGTAAAATGGGGATGATGATAGGATTAAATAAATGTCTTTACATTAAGACATATAAAGCACTTAGAACAATATGTGATGTTAGTTACTAACTTCATAGCATTTTCTGTGTTGCTACACCATCTTCATAATGAATATTTTTAATAGCTTCAGTATCTTACTGAGTGCCTACACTAGCTCATTTACTTAACCATTACTCTTTTGTTAGGTGTTTGTTATTTCCAGTCATTCTACGTTATAAATAACACTGTCATAAATATCCTACCACATACCTTTTGGATTTTTTCATACATAGATTCCCAGAAATAGAAGCATGAGGTCAAAGGGCAAAAACATTTTATGCCTTTGGTCTATATTGGGAAATAGTTTTCCAAAAAGGGTTGTAGCTCTTTAAAAATGGAATGTGTACTGAACTTTGCCCTTTTCATTGCTCCCTCACCAGCCATAGATGACATCAGTTTCTTTGATTTGCACAATTTTAATGACCATAAACAGTCACACTTTAATTTCCTTTTCTTTGACCATCATAGAGGCTTAGCGTTGCCAGTTGCGATTACTTTATTGTGACTCTGTCAGGGTCCACACCAGTCGTTTTAACAGAGAAAACTCGACATAAAGAATTGTGAATTCTGCATTAAAGAACTGAAAAGCCAGAAAGAAACACTAAGGATCTGCTACCACCCCTGAGGCTGGGGGAACACAGGGAAGACGAGGCGACAGCTGGGTAGCGTTCATGCCTCTGAGGGGCGCACGCTGCGAGGCTAGTTCTGTAAGTGACGGACAAACAGCAAACTGGATTCAACTGCTGCTTGTGGAACAAACTGCTGCTGTAAGATTAAAAAACCAAGGCTGTGGAGTTGCCAGATTTAGCAAAAACAAAATGCAGATGATCAGCTAAATTTGAATTTCAGACAAATAACAGTTTTTAGAATATTTATGCTAATATTGCATGGAACACACACTAGAAAATTATTTCTTGTTTATCTAAAATTCAAATTTAGCTGAATGTCCTACATTTTACCCAGCAATCTTACAAAGCAGGAATGATGCTGGAAAAACTGTTCTCTCCCTGCCCATCTAGTCTTTCAGTCGCCCTCTGGCGCCCCCTATTGGCAGAGCCCACCATAGAGCCAATTGGTAAAGCTGAAAAGTGGTTTGCAGACAAAGGAGAAACGATTACCCAATAATCGGCACAGTCCACCCTTTTGGCTGTTCAGCATCCATACATACCGTCCTGCACATTGGTACTTCCAGACAACAACAACAAACTCTAACAAAATGCCTAATAAAATGCAACTATCTTTCCAACAAATGAAGACATTCTCACCTTCTCCCTGAAATGAGGAGAGGCAAAGTTTCTACAGTTATTTGCCAACTAAAGAATGTCGCTCATCATCTGGTTCTACAAGAATGAAGTCGCTAGCCACTGCAGTCACCGACCTTCAACACACCCTGAAAGGAGTTCAAGGCAGAGATCAGGCATGAGGCACTCTGTGCTCTGGGAAAAACTGGCGGAACAGGCCTTCAGATACATAGATATTTTCAGAAGATTCTATGAGCCCAGTTTCTTGCATCTTCTCATATCTAGGAAAACACTAAACTCATTAACGGAGACATCCACTCCTCGTGACGAGCAACAACCTTCTTGTAACCAGCAGCAACCTTCTGCCAAAATGTGTGCTTGATTGCACGTACCCCCTTCACCAAAATCACATATACACTGACACCCACACCCCTCTTCAGAGCAGTTCCTCAGAGCTATCTGAGGGGCTGTCTCCTGGGCTATAGTTCTCATTGTGCCCCAAATAAAACTTAACTCACAACTGTCACACTGTGCATTTTTTTTTTTTTTACACTGTGCATTTTTTTGACATATTTATCTCTGGAAGATAGTCACACCACCCATCTCTGGGCAGGACTAACTACTCTTAAATTTGAAAACATTAAACATTTAATGAAAACATTAAAATTTGAAAACATTAAAACATTTCACATTTGAAAACTCTGTTATCTAAAGGCTAAATTGTAGAATTAACCTCCAACAAAACTTATATAAAATAATAAGAGGGAGGAGAAGGGAGAATAAATTAGCAATACAAACCATCATCTGTAATCACCATGTTGGGAATCCTAATGGAAGCATTTGTCTCTTGGGAACCAAGACCTCCAATCCAGAGAGCACAGAATTGAAGAGACAGGAAGCAAAAACCCTGCAAGTGATTCATTAGGTGAAATGGTGAGAGGAGCCATTCTCACTTCAACACTTTGATTTCCAGACCCAAGTATTCTGGCTGTGGAGAAAGAGCACAAGGTATTGCTTGCTAAGTCAAATCACATATTGCATCCTATAAGATAGAACGTCACCATCTCCTCAACTAAGTCTTAAGTCTTCAGGAGCCCATCCTACTGATCTCTTAGGTCATCTGCTTCTGGGTGGTAGAGTACATGTTAAGGCCACTGAGTTCCGTGGGTGTGCGCCTATTGCTGCACTTCTATTACTATGAAATGAATTCCTTGATTAGAAGCCTTGTTGCCTGGAATATATCAGGATGGTGACTAGGCATTCCAAACATGCACAGATGATGGCACTGGCAGAACATTATAGACAGGGAAAGTCAAGCCATATCCAGAAACTATGTTTATTCCAGTGAGGACACATCTCTTCCCTGTCGCTAATGGAAGGAGTCCAGTGTAATCAAACTCCTGCCGGGTGGATAGTCCTCCCAGAGAATGGTGCCATAGCAGGAGCTCCACATTGGTCTCCGCCATTGACAGGTCATTCATTCAGCAGTAGCAGTAGCAGGCAGCCTCCGTGAGAGGAAGTCCATGCAGAGCCTCCATCCTTGCCACCATGGCTACTCTATATGGAAACTGAGCAAACCCTAGATGGCGTGGGAAAGATGCTGACTGACATGCACAAGCCATGCCATTTTGTCCACCTGATTACTGAGAAACTATTCTCATTCTGCCCTTTGGTGAGCTTTCACATGGGGCATAAATATCTTCACACCCTGTACCTATTCAGAGAAGTCCATTCGCAAACCCTTCCCTAGACTTCCTCATCACCAGTCTTACTATTTTGTTCTTTCTAAGTCCCTGACCATCTAGCTAAACCATTAGCAACTGCCCACGAATCAATGTAGGTCTAGCCATCTCTTGGACCAAAGTGGACAACAAAATTTACAACGGGAGGTCATGTCCATTGGGAAGATTCACTTCACTATTTCCCTTTAGGGTGACCTTTTACTGGGGCTGTGAAACTGCAACCGTACGCTTCTAGTTGATGCCAGCATACTGTTAAGAATAATCTGTAAACCAAGCCTGCTTTTTCCTCCTTGGTCAGCTGGTCATAGGAATTCCTAGTGAGGCCTTAGGCGTGGATTGAGGGAGAGGAAGAATAGTTGTCAAACTAGTCTGAGCCACCTGCTTGTGCAGCTTACCTGTACCTTCAGATGTATTCAAGCCATTTGATGCTGGTTATGCTACTGGGCACACCCAACCTTATGACTTGCTGGATAAGACAAGCAGCTCAGGTCACATGGTCATGCAATGTTTCATGGTTAGTTTGTGGCCTCATTTTTAATCTGTTTTTATCCATTTACCCCTTAAACAAATCATTCTATGAGGCTCACAATTCTTTTTGGCTTCCCTTGTATTTGTCCTTGTTGTTTCATTTATGAATGATGGTGGTAGCAGCACCTGACCCTCTGATCCTCTCTCCCAGGGTAACAATCCAGGAGCTATTTCTCAAACTAACAGTTATCTGCAAAAGAGTGCATGGAAAAGAGTATCATGCAAAAGAGGGTTGCTCGACAACCTGCATGCCTACAGGGCTGACCTCTGTAAGGGCGAGGGAAAGTTGCCTGTTCCATCACAGGTTCTAGGTGTGGGGAACTCTGCCAAGGGTCTTGGGGGTGGGAGCCGGTGGCCAGGGGCTTATCTCAGTCCACTCTGTTGCAGGCACAGCCTCCGTCGCCGTGGCAGGGATCCTTGCCGCTCTGCGAATCACCAAGAACAAGCTCTCCAATCACGTGTTTGTTTTCCAAGGTGCTGGTGAAGTAAGTGCCATGGGGGGCTCTCTGCTGTTGTTCCAGTAGGAGAATAAGAATGGGTGGAGGAGCCGCAAGGAGGAGCGGTGCTCTGGGCTTCTGAGGAGAGGAAACAGCACAGATGCGTTGTGATCACTGCAGCTGCCTGGGCCCCAACATTTGGGTGTCTCAAGGCAGGGACTTAACTGAGCCTCCTGGGAGTAGTGGGGGAAGATCATCTTGGTGAAGCATCTGATAAAATCCTGAGCAGCTTTTGCCTTTTGTCTAAACACCCACCTCGCAGGCAGCCATGGGCATCGCCCACCTCCTTGTCATGGCCCTAGAGAAAGAAGGCGTACCCAAGGCAGAGGCCACAAGGAAGATCTGGATGGTGGACTCAAAGGGGCTCATTGTCAAGGTACTGTCGGTCTGGAGACCTGGAGGTTACCTGATACCTACAGCTATTAGAACTGGACTGGAAGAGATCTCAAGGGGTAAACTGCTCAGACAGAGGAGAGAGCACAAGGAGGGTAGTGTCCTAACCCCCAAAGCAAAAGATTCATCCCAAAGTAGCCTGAATTGCTCTTGTCCAAAAGCTTTGAATCACGTCCTGCCTTGTACTCACCTCTAGCCATATTGAATCATAGCTGTCCAAAAGTAACATGCTCTCTCTCTTCTACATCTTTGCATATTTTGTTCCTCTGCCTGGAATGCCCTCCTCTTTTTCCACACGCCCACTCACAGCCCTCAGCCCCATCTCTTTCCTCCCTGTCTTCTGTTACCTCCTTCAAGCAGCTCCCCTGAGCATCTGGGTCTCAATTAGTTCCCTGTGTTTATGCTCATGTAGCCTTCCGCCCTTCGTATATTACATTTATCCCATGATAGGGCTGTTGCCCCTTTACTTGCCTCCCTCCCCGTGAGGCTCTATAGTCTTGATGTCAAGGTCCTGCATGTGATAAGTACATAATTGATGTTTGAGGTATGAATGAAGGAATGAATGAGAGAGACAGTCCAGCTTCTGACTGCAGTGTGGTGAGGGGCACAGTTGGATGACCTCCTCCCTCAGGACTTCACTCAGAGCTCCGTGTTTTAATCCTGAGATTCCACTAACATAGACTGTGACAGTGAGAGACTAAAAAAAGACAGAGATAGGAACGTGAGGCTCTCAACCAAGAATAATGGAGACCCCCCTCAGAAGCAACAGACCTTCCTATTGTTCCCTATAAGGGCAGATTCCCACCGGAAAGAACTGGGACCTGGAGGTTCCTCCTTCTGCCCCAGATCATTCCAGAGCATGGTCCAGGCACAGGTGGAGGCTGCCACACTTGCCTCTTTCCCACATTTCAACATCACCTTTGCTCACCCCATTGAGCTCACCCCTCCTCAAAGATCTCTCAAAGCTGGTGTTTTCACTCTGCTTCTCATGAGGCCAGCTGACCCAAAGGAGTCATCAGAAACGTTGACCAGCCTGTCACCCACTGACTCCTATTTGAAGAAATGGAAGGAATCTGGACCCCATTGGGAGCAGCCAGCCATTACAAGCCTGTCCTGGATCTCAGCTTATTATTATTTATCGGGAGGTTAATGGCTCTTGTCAAATACATTCAAATTAGCGCCCTGACCCTGGGTGACTCAGACCCCCATCCCTCAACTGGGCCTCTGTGCTATATGTCTTGGGGCCAAGAGTCTTGGTCCAGACTCAGGCATTTCCTCAGAGCCTTTCTGTCCTGGCCCAGGAAGCCATGCCCCCAGCAGCTCAAAGAAAGGCCTTATGGGTTCTCCATATGTGGTTTGGATTAAAGAAAGAAATACACACACACACACACATTTAAAATTCTTAGGTTGCATCGTAGATTTTGATCAAAAGGACAGGGCCCAAGGTTCTGACAGCTCAGACCAAAGCACAGGGCTCTGCAGGGAATGCTCTCAGAGTACACAAATGCATCCAGGCACTGCCCAGCGGTTCTCATCACCACAGCTGTATCATGTTCTTCCTTCCCCTGCAGGGGAGGAGACACCTGAACCATGAGAAGGAGATGTTTGCCCAGGACCATCCTGAAGTGAACTCCCTGGAGGAGGTGGTGAGGCTGGTGAAGCCCACGGCCATCATAGGTAGGAGGAGGGGGCGACCCACTGCCCAGCCCAGCTAATCCCCTTGACTTGCACGTGAAGACTGAGGCTCAGCGAGGAGGCATAAGCAACCCTTGGAAACACAGCTCTTTCCCCTCATTTCCAATTCAATGCTACAAACTTTTATTGAGTTACTACTGTATAAGAACCGTAGAACTAAGGCACCAAGCTGGGCTGCGTGATGCAGAATTATACAGTAAAGTGGAAAAACACAGGCTGGACTCTCTAACCAGGATGACATGAGCGCTCCTCCCCCAAGGAGGGGACCCTGGCATCACTCCCTGTCCTGCGGGAGCAGTCCACTCTAAAGGACAGTGGCCAGGCATGCTTCACAGGTGCATCTTAACTGGGCTGGGGCCTGAAGTGGACCAGTGGAATTAACAGGGGGTCTCAGCCAACTCAAGCAGGGAGACCCTTTTCTCCTATCCTCCCTCATCCCTATGGCGGATGCCATCCTCAAGACTCCTGAGTCTTCTGTGTTGTACCTAGTTCCACCACCACCACCAGGAGAGGAATGGGGTGTATATAAAGAGTAGGCACCCCACTACCTCCCCCTTTTCCCCATAGGTGTTGCCGCCATCGCGGGAGCCTTCACGGAGCAGATTCTGAGGGACATGGCCTCCTTCCACGAGCGCCCCATCATCTTTGCCCTGAGCAACCCCACCAGCAAGGCCGAGTGCACGGCTGAGAAGTGCTACCAGGTCACCGAGGTCAGCGGGGAGTCCTTCCTTCCCCGGGCTGAGAGGACATAGTAACAGTAACCATGAGCAACCCTACGAGGGTGAAAAAATTCCCCACATTGCTGATAAGCAAACTGAGTTTCAGAAAGATGAAGTAACTTGCCCAAGGTCACAGAGCTAAAAAGGAGTGGAGCTGGCCCTCAAACCCAGGTCCGGCTCCGAAGCCCAGGCTCTTACCAGTAGGCTTTACTGCTCAGGGTTCCTCTGAAGTAGAGCTCTGACCAGAACTCGAGACGCTTGTGGACTCTAGGCCATTTGCATACCTGGCCTGCCCCTGCAGGGAGGTGACAGGTTAAAAGGTACACCTTCCCCGTTCCGTGGTTTTGTGGCTGCCAGGTAACTCAGTGGGAGCTGAGCTTTCGGTCAGATGAACAGGTGTGCTTTCAGCACCTGCAATGTCCTCAGCACAATGCTGAGCATTTAGCAGAAGATGAGGAAGGGGTCAACTTTCGGGAGGTAAGACTAGGTCACCATGACCCTGAAACCTAGCTCCAAGCTCTGTCTCTGGTTTTCTTCCTGCCCCCAGGGCCGAGGGATCTTTGCCAGTGGAAGTCCCTTTAAAGGCGTGACTCTGGAAGATGGCAGGACCTTCATTCCCGGGCAGGGAAACAACGCCTACGTGTTCCCTGGAGTGGCTCTGGGAGTCATCGCAGGCGGGGTCCGACACATCCCAGACGGGCTCTTCCTCCTGACAGCAGAGGTATTGCTGTCCCCGCTGCCCCGAATACACCCCAGAGGGCCTGTGAGCTCCACCAGCTCCTACACCGGGTCCCCAAAGATTCCTTCTCTTGTTTCTTCTACCTACCTGCCCCAATCCTTCAGTGGTTCCCCAGAGCACTTGAATGTCAAGCTTCTCTCAAGATCACCTGGAGGCTTGAACTTCTCTGAAAACACACACACAGCTTTTTAAGGCAGGGGCGGCGGGGGAAGGAATAGTCAGTGGGAGGGGTGTTGGCAGGAGGCGCTGGCAGTGAGGGAACATACCTTGTACTGCACCCTGCCTCCCAGCAGAACCCGTATGCATGCCAAGGATGGAGATGCCATCAAAACCACCTGAAACCGTGGGCTCAGCGACCATGACAAGCAATAGGTTTTTCCAGCCATGGGTCTTGGCCACGTTACTGGGTAACTGGTAGCAAAATAAGCCCCGCTAGGGCAGATTTCTGTAAGGAAGGGAATGGGTTGCACGTCAGGTTTGCCTGCTCTGAGTACCCATGTCTTGAGCACAGATAGGGGGTTGTGGGTGTGCACCTGCTCCAGGTATCTTATCAGAAAAGCTCCCACAAGGGTTCTTTACTGGGCATGGTGAATTGAAAACAAGGAAAGAATTTGTTAAGGATGACAGCCCACATTCATAATAATGGTTGTTAATAATAACAGTTACAGTGGCTGCCATTTAACAAGCGCTTACCAAGTGCCAGGCACTTCACATTTATCTTCACTCTGAGGAACCCAGGTGTAGAAATGTTTCTGTTGAGAAGTTAAGCTAATCAAAACTATAAACAAATATTAAACATATTTATCCCCAGCGGGCTGCAAAGGCTCTCCTGTGAGTTCTGACATGTGTCTGCATTTCCCCCTCACCACGGCACTGGTGAGAGCCCCAAACCAGCAAAGCCGCAAGAAGGGCTTCCACGCAGCCGTACCCAGCCCTGCTTCTCTGAGTCCCACAAGGAACTAACTGCCTCATGCACCAACTTCCTTCTTCCTATGTCTGCTGAAGTTTTGTCAGCCTCCCCCAAGCCTTGTGCACACTAGCTCTGGCTTCATGCTGTAGTCCTCTGTCCCTCTTGCTTGAGTATTCTGTGTTTGATTGGTGGTGGTGGTGTCCTGTGGCCACGGGCGGAGCTGTCTGAAACCCCCATTGGATGGGAAGAGTCACTTCCTGCTTGGAGTTGACCTGAAAGCAAATTCCCCTGTTGTGCAGAAACAAGGTTGCTAAAGCCTTCCTACGCAGCCCCCAGAAACATCTGCATGACCCACAGCCTCTGCTATGGGACATTTCAGCTCCCTCTTTTCATGAACCGTGTCCATGAATTAAACAGGAACCTCTCCTCGAGCTACTTCTCAGTCACTTGCTCTGAGCAGCATAAGGCCCCTCCCCTCCAGGAGCTGACAGTCTGGTCTTCAAAGGCCTGGCAGGTTATATTTCTGAACAGGGTGTTTGGTTTGGTTTGGCTGTTTTTTGTTTTTTTATTTATTTTTGGCTGCGTCGGGTCTTAGCTGTGGTGCGCGGGCTCTGCATTGTGGTGCACGGGCTTCTCTCTAGTTGTGGCGTGCAGGTTTTCTCTCTCTAGTTGTGGCACGTGGGCTCTGTAGTTTGTGGCGCGCGGGCTCTAGTCGAGGCACGCGATCTCGGTAGTTGTGGCACGCGGGCTAAGTTGTCCCGGGGCATGTGGGATCTTAGTTCCCTGACCAGGAATCGAACCTGCGTCCCCTGCATTGGAAGGCGGATTCTTTACCACTGGATCACCAGGGAAGTCCCTGAAAAGGGTGTTTTTAAATTAAGATAATTTAAGTTGAAACTGATTTTCCTGTGGAAAAAGTAATGTAAGTTTTAGGAGATGTACATGCACTATCTCATTTCACCTTGACAACCCTGTAAAATATAGTGATCATCCCTATGTTACAGACAAGGAAACTGAGGCACAGAGAGTTTAAGAAGTTACTTGCCCAAGGTCACCCGGCTTGTGAGGGATGCGCCAGGATGGCCCCAGGCCATTTGACTCAGAGACACAGCAGAGCATTAGCAGTGCCCAGCGTCTCAGAAGTGACCACACATACCATAACTCGTCACTCTGCAGGAGAGCCTTTCTAGCTGCAGATCTAGCCATGGAAATTCTGCTTCCCTCTAGTCAGTTCACCTTCTATACCTCCACAAAGAGAGTCCCTTAAAGCCCGGAACAGGCCATCTCTCTCCTAATTTCAGACCTTTTATGGCTCGTTGGTGCTCCCAGGAAAGGCCAAACTCCTTCACATGGTTTCCATAGAAGGCACTTCATCCAGGGCCCTCCTTTCCTCTCCAGCCTTTTAGCCTCCCCCTGCCGTCAACCTATCCCGCCTTCTTTTTACAGTCGTGCTTTCTCTTCCCTCTAAGAATTTGCATGTGCTATTCCTTCTCCTCTCTTCAAGTAATTCACACTTTGTCCTTCAGGTCGTAGCTTCTGTCTTTTCTTCTGGGAAGCCTTTCCTGTACATGGCAGACTGGGCCCTGCCTTCCTCTGTGCCCATATGTCCCCCCTCCTCGAAATCACTATAATCGTTACTATTCTTTGTTCATTGTCCACTGACACCAGTCTCCAGGAAGGAAAAGACTGTGGCTTCTCCACCATGGCTCTTCAGCACCTAGCACAGAGCCCGGCATATCGCAGAGCTCAGTGGATGTCTGACTGAATGAACAGAAAGGAGAGAGAGGAATTTGAGAACGAGGTAGCAGAGGGGGGAGCCCAGGTTCCTAATGTCTGCCAAACTCTGAGGCGAGACCAGCTCCTTTCCCTGTCCGTCCCGGGACACAGAGCTCTCAGAGGGCACTGTGGCTTTTCCCAGATTTCAATTTGACACGAGAAGACTGGGTGGGAGTGCATTCCGAGCCCCGTTAAAGAGGTTGTTCTGCAAGGCTGGCTGAGCACCAGTGCCTGAGGCTGCAGGATGAGGCTGGCTGCGGAGAGCTGGCCCTTAGAGACGGGCTCTGAAGCAGGGAGGGAAGCTGTAGGAGAGGCTGTTCCCGGGCCGAAAGTGCTTTTAGGGCAGTTATTCAGGTACCGCATAAGGCCCATTCGTGGTGTCCCTGGAGAAGCAGCCTTTCTTTCCTCACTGGGGCCAGGGCCGGAAAGGAGAGCCCAAGGAGCCCTGAATACAGAGACACGAGATGGCCTAGGGGGACAGCCGGGATGCTCCCAAGCATGTGGGAGAGGCTGGAACCCGGGAAGCGAGGGACTCGGGGATCCCCATACAACAGACTAGGTCAGCCGGGGCGGGGGAGTCCCCAGAGTCTGCTTTGCGAGTCACAGGTTTATTCATCTTGGCCTTAGTGATTCTCCTTTAGAATTCAGACAGCTTCATGTTGTTTTAAGCCTCGGCCAGTCTCACGGGACAGAAAGGATGTGTCCTTGCTTAAGCCCAAGCATTAAGCGCCCCTGGGGCCACAAGGTGGCAGAGACAGGAGTAGAAACTGCACTTACGGGCCACGTATGAGGGGCGAGGTGAGTTTCTGGTGCACTGGGTTGGGCTTGTTCCGGGAAGGCGGAAACTCAGCTTGTTCCTCTCTGTCCTCTCTCCCCAGCAAATCGCCCAAGAGGTCTCTGAGCAGCATCTGTCACAGGGGAGACTGTACCCCCCACTCAGCACCATCCGAGACGTGTCTCTGAGAATCGCCATCAAAGTAAGGGACGTCTTACCCCCTTACTATGGGGAGTGGGGCTCATCAGCTTTCTCTCTGTGTGACTTTAGGAGGACGAAGAGGGTGGCAGCTACGGAGACAGGCTGAGCTCCCTGGGCTGCACTGCATGCACCCCCGAGGCTGCGTGACACTCTTGCCTGTAGCTCGAGCCCCACCTCAACCCCACTCAGGGCAGTTCTGGGAAAGCTCCTGGATTTCCCCTCAAACACCAGGCAGAAAGGTCACCAAAGGCCCTAGTTTTGTGGACCAGAATGCGGGTGGAATTTAAAAATGAATCATAAGTGCCCATTTACACAGAAAGGTCAACTTGTAAAGCTCATCACGAAAAGAGCTCAGGCTGCGGGGTCCTAGCTCTGCCAATCAGCGGCAGAGTTGCCTGAGCCCAATCACTTCACTTCCCTGAGCCTCAGCAGTTTCCTTCTTCTACAAAGAAGCCAGTAATTCCTCTCTCCCAGAGTTTTGGAGGACATTAAAAGAGAACAGTGGAAAAGCTCTACACTTGGCACCTTTCTGGCCAGAGGAGAGGCTCATGCCTCCCCTTTCTCTCAGAATGGCTGGGCCATGGGTGATCAAGTTCAGGGGATATTCTACGTAAAAATGTCACCCAATAGACGATGCAGAGATGATGGGTTTTCAAAGAACCAGAACATGGGGCAGTAAAGACTGGCCTGACATTGATAATTGTTCATCTGGATGATGAATTCATGAGGGTTTATTATATTGTTATTTCTATTAACATATATTTTACATTTTCTCTAAGTTTGAAGAATAATTTCAGAAAACGCACTGCACAAGAGCATGCACTGCCCATGAGCTGTCCGGTGCGGGACCCGGAATCAGCCCTCAGGACCAGCAGCGCAGCTTAGGGACCACGTCCACCCTATCCAGTTCCTTCCTTTTGGGGATATTTAGATTCATGCTCTTCTGAAGCCAAATCTAATACCCAGAGAACAATGTCCAATTCAAGCTATGTTTAAGACAGAAAAAAATATCAGATACTGAACACTTATACCTGCTACCTAATTTTATCCTCACACCATGCCAGAGAAAGCTCTCATGACCCCCACTTTACAGATGAGGAAACTGAGGCTCAGCAAGGATGATATCACTGCTGAGGACCTACAGGCAGTTGGAAGCAGAGGCAGACTTTGAGGCCTCTTGACCCTGGCCCAGTGTCTGTTCCACGGTGTCACAGCTTCCTTACTAGGCAGAAAGCTCAAGATCCTTCCTCTCCAGTGGCTTCCTGGGCCTCAGCTCATGAGAGGAGCACATCTGCTGCTTCAGGGTATATTCCCCTTCCACAAGCTCCCAAGCAAGGGCCTTTAGACAGGTTCCTCCTTAGATCCAGTTCCTCAGTCAAACGTGTTTTTCCCTAGGTCCTCGACTTCGCCTACAAACACAACCTGGCCTCCTACTACCCAGAGCCCAAGGACAAGGAGGCTTTTGTAAGATCCCTGGTCTATACTCCAGACTATGACTCCTTTACGCTGGACAGCTACACTTGGCCCAAGGAAGCCATGAATGTTCAGAATGTCTGATGCAATCTCAGAGGCTGGTGTGGGGCTGAATGAAGCCCAGAGTAACACTGACAATATAAACGGGTTCCAAAATGGCCATCCTTGTCACTGTGTTTTTCCTTTGAACTTTCTGGTGTGAGGCGAGATGCCCAGGCATATGGTGAATGAGAGCCTTGTCCCTGAAGGCCTTGAGTTCACTTTTCTGTAACCCTCCTCAGGCTTCCTTCCCAAGAATTTCTTCATCTATGAATTGCCAACTATTGGCTAGACTTTGTGGAAATCTAGAGTCCTGCCTGGAACTCTGCCTTTACAGGGTCCGGGGTCTAGTAGAGGAGATGAGATATGCACACAATTCATTTTGCCACAAGGGAAAAAGTAGTAAGTCCATGGAAGAACTGCAGAAAAAGGTCAAGGGTACTCAGAGAAGGGAGAGGATACTTCCTATGAGGACATAAAAGAAGGCTTCTTGAGGGGCAGTGTTTGCAGTGAGTCCAAGAGTGAAGAAATGAGGAATGTAAGGGCAGCCACTGGCCAGAAAGCATGGCCCACCCATCAAGGATTTCAGTCCCCATTGGAGGAATACACACCCTTTAAGACTCAGATGGGCATGAGGACTGAGTGGCTGGAGGCAACTCACAAGTCAGAAAGGGTCGCTGCCCTGTGGGCTGTTGAGTGTTAGGCATTCCTTTGTGGTCACTGCTAAATGGAAAACCAGAGAAGTGTGGGTGGAGAGGGTCAGCAAACCCAGAGGAAAGAGGAAGAGAGGCTGTGAGGGGAAGAGCACCCGGGGGAGTTCTAGGGAAGACTTGATTTCATGTTCCTGGCTCTAGAACACTCTCTCTCTTCCACCCTTCACTCTCTGAAGTAATAAAGCAAACTGGAGCAGTTTTCTTACAGAATGATGTCAGTCTGTCCTGAGAGTTTCTTAGACCAAGTTCAGTCGTAGCCTTCACCTCCCTCATGTCCAGCGAGCCCACACCATGGGGCTGGGGAGGGGGGAGACGAGCCTGCAGCTCTCACAATCAAAGACCCTGCTAAATTGCTAACATCTGCTGGCATGGCAGCATCCAGCCTCTAATTTCATTGTATAACACAAGAAACAACAATCCATGCCCAGAGACCTACCACTGCCCACCCCTGCTGCCAGCTCAGCCTCAGGTTCTGCACTGCCCACAATCAATAGGTCCTATACAACCACCTCAGTGACAGGCTAGGTGGATGACTGGGACCCTAGAAGAGTAATTAGCAGAGACATCAGTCACCCCTTGCCTAGGTCTTATTCTTCCAACATCTGCGTCCTTGGTGCTGGTGCTCAGCCAAGAATATCCTGAGGAAGCATCCCTGTTCTGTAAATCCGTGGACTCACGGATAATGAGAACCTCTTCAGAAGAGGGCTTGAAGAGTGAAGCTGGAATCTGAACACCAGGGAGCCTTTTACATGATCTTTTCTACGTCCTGTCCCACAACTTCCTCTGTACCCCAACTATACCTCCTTTATACTCAATGTAACAGAAAAGAAAAATAGTAGAGAAAATTAATGAAACCAAAACAGGTTGATGAGATCAACTGAATTAACAAGCTTTATCTGTACTGACTGACAAAGACGAAAAGAAAAGATAAAAATTACATTTCCTTTGTTCCAAGCGCAATGAACATCTTGCTGGCACTTACACAGGCCCTTACACATGCTTGGTCTCTACCTGGAAAGCCCTTCCCTCTGCTTCTCTGCTCTTTACCAATTTAATTTCAGTTCACCCCAGCTTTCTGCCTGGAGACATCATTCATCATTGGAGTTCAAATGCACTTGGCTCCAGGAAGTCTTCTTGGACAGAGTTAATAATTAAATTAGAAATCAACAACAGTAAAAGAGAAAATGGGAAATTTCCAACTCTTTGGAAATTAAACAATATATTTCTAAGTAAGTCATGGTTCAAAGAAGAAATCACAAGATAAATTATATATGTTGAGTTGAATAAAGAAAAATCAAAATTAATGAGCTGTAGCTAAAGTAGTGCTTAGAGGGAAATTTTATAGCTTTAAATGCCAATATCAGGGGGAAAAAAAGAATAAAAGGTCTCAAGGCAATAACATAAACTTTCTCCTTAAGAAACTAGGAAAGAAAACTAAAAATAGAATTACCATATGACCCAGCAATCCCACTACTGGGCATATACCCAGAGAAAACCATAATTCAAAAAGACACATGCACCCCAATGTTCACTGCAGCACTATTTACAATAGCCAGGTCATGGAAGCAACCTAAATGCCCATTGACTGATGAATGGATAAAGAAGATGTGGTACATATATACAATGGAATATTACTCAGCCATAAAAAAGGAATGAAACTGGGTCATTTGTAGAGATGTGGATGGACCTAGAGACTGTCATACAGAGTGAAGTAAGTCAGAAAGAGCAAAACAAATATTGTATATTAATGCATATATGTGGAATCTAGAAAAATGGTACAGATGAACCGGTTTGCAAGGCAGAAATACAGACACAGATGTAGAGAACAAACGTATGGACACCAAGGGGGGAAAGCGGGGGGTGGAGGGTGGTGGGATGAATTGGGAGATTGGGATTGACATATATACACTAATATGTATAAAATAGATAACTAATAAGAGCCTGCTGTATAAAAAAATAATAAAATTCCAAAAAAAAGAAGAAACTAGGAAAGGAAAAGCAAACAAAATTCAAAGTAAGCAAAGATTAGAGTAGAATTCAATAGACCTATAACATATAAAGAAATTGAATTAGTAATTAAAAATCTTCCCACTAAGAAAAGCCCAGGCCCAGAATTCTTCATGGGTGAATTTTATCAAATATTTAAAATATAAATAATACCAATCCTTCACAAACTCTTTCAGAAAATAGAGGAGGGAACACTTCCAAAATCATTCCATGATACTGGTATTACCCTGATATCAAAACCAGATTAAAAAAACAACACAAGAAAACTAAAGACCAATATCCTTCATGAATATAGATGCAAAATTCTAAACAAAATATTAGCGAGCCAAATCCATCAACATAAAAGAATTAAACACAATGAACAAGTGGAATTTATCCCAGGAATGCAAGGTTGTTTCAACATTTAAAAATTGATCATCGTAGTACCTGATATTACTAGAATGAAGGACACAAACCACAGGATCAATGGATGTGGAAAAAGCATTTTAAAATACCCAACACCCATTTGTGATAAAACTTTCAACAAACTAAGAATAGAAGAGAATGTCCTCAACCTGATGAAGAACCAACAGCTAACATCATACTTAATGGTGAAAGAATGAATACTTTCTCCCTAAGATCTGGAAGTTGTTTTCACCACTCCTGGTCAACATGGAGGGTCTAGCCAGTTCAATAAAGAAAGAAAAGTAAAGTAAAGGCATCCAGACTGGGGGGGAGAAAAAAAGAGTAAAACTGCCTTTAGTCACAGATAACATAATCCTGTAAGCAGAAAATGCCAAAGAATAGAATAGCACTTGCACTGCTCTCACTCTCACCCTCCCTCCCTATCTCTCTTTCTCTCTCTCCTAACAAATGAGTTTAGAAAGGTCATAGAAAGTAAGGTAAATATACAAAAATCAGTTGTATTTCTATAGACTAGCAAGCAGCAAACGATCTAGAAATAAATTTAAGAAAACATTCCATTCACAATAGCATCAAAAAGAAAAAATAAGCAATTCAAGAGGTGCAAGTCTTATACAATGAAAACTGCAAATCACTGATGATAGAAACTGAAGATAATTAAACACATGGAGAAATGTTCCATGTTCATGGAATTGAAGACTCAATATTGTCAAGGCGGCAGTTCTCTCCAAATTATCTATAAATTCAACACTATACCTATTAAAATCCCTGCAGGCTTTTTTTTTTTTTTTGTAGAAATTGACAGGATGATCCTAAAATTTATATGTAAATGCAAGGGACTTAGAATAGCCAAAATTTTTGAAAAAGAATGAAGTACATGATCCAATTTCAAAGCTTACTATAAAGCTACAATGATCAAGATAGTGTGCTCATATAGATCAATGGAACAGAGTTGAGAATTCACAAATAAGTCCTTATATTCATGGTAAATTGATCTTTCAACTACCAAGATAATTCAGTGGAGGAAAGAATTGTCTTTTGAACAAATGATGCTGGGACATCTGGATATCCACATGCAAAAAAAAAAAAAAAATATATATATAGACATTTACCTCACACCATATACAAAAATTAACTCAAAATGAACCACAGATCTAAATGTAAGAGCTAAAACTATACAATTTCTAGGAGAAAATATAGCAGAAAAATCTTTGTGACTGATTGAGGAGAGTTCTTAGATACAATTTAAAAGCGTGATTCATAAAAGAGAAAATTGATAAATTGTACTTCACCAAATTTTTTAACTTTTGCACTTGAAACACACCAATAAGGAAAAAAATGACAAGTAACAGACTGAGAGAAAGTATTTGCAAATTATATATCTGATAAAGGCATTGGATCCAGAATATATAAAGAACTTTTACAATTCAGTAAGATGACAAAAAAACCCAACTGAAAAAATGGGCAAAATATTTGAATCGACATAGTACTAACAAAGATATGTGAGAGAATGTACACTAAAAGATGTTTAACAACATTAGTTGTATTAAAATTAAAACTACAATGGGGGCTTCCCTGGTGGTGCAGTGGTTGAGAATCTGCCTGCCAATGCAGGGGACACGGGTTCGAGCCCTGGTCTGGGAAGATCCCACATGCCGCGGAGCAACTAGGCCTGTGAGCCACAACTACTGAGCCTGCGCGTCTGGAGCCTGTGCTCCGCAACAAGAGAGGCCACGATAGTGAGAGGACCGCGCACCGCGATGAAGAGTGACCCCCGCTTGCCGCAACTAGAGAAAGCCCTAGCACAGAAACGAAGACCCAACATAGCAATCAATCAATCAATAAATAAAATAAATAAATAAATCTTAAAAAAAAAAAAAAACAAAACTACAATGGGGGGCTTCCCTGGTGGCGCAGTGGTTGAGAATCTGCCTGCCAGTGCAGGGGACGCGGGTTCGGGCCCTGGTCTGGGAAGATCCCACATGCCGCGGAGCAACTAGGCCCGTGAGCCACAATTACTGAGCCTGCGCATATGGAGCCTGTGCTCGGCAACGAGAGGGGCCGCGATAGTGAGAGGCCCGCGCACCGCGATGAAGAGTGGCCCCCGCACCGCGATGAAGAGTGGCCCCCGCTTGCCACAACTAGAGAAAGCCCTCGCACAGAAACGAAGACCCAACAAAGCCATACATACATACATACATACATAAATTTAAAAAATGTAAGCAGACAAGAATAGCATTAAAAAAAAAATTTTAAAAAAAAACTACAATGGGATAGCACTCCCCATTCACCAGAATCGCTGTGATAAAAAAGACAGACAGTAAGTGTTGGGGAGAATTAAAACCTCTTCTAGCAGGGCTTTGTCTCCTAAGCACTATGAGGTTAAGGGAAATTTCCCTCTGTCTTTTAAAAGTCTTCATTCTAACTCCCCAGCCTCTTGTACATAGTCCCAGAACTCAGCAAGTGTCATTTAGTATAGTGGATGCTGTGGTTGTACCACCCAGATCCCTCTAAAGGTCTGAAACACTTATTCAGGGCCAGCTGCCCGTAGTATTATCAGCTGAAGGCTCACAGTTGCATCCCCCGCTGGGAGTTGCAGTTGACTGAAGGAAGATGCTTCATCCAAGGTTATGCCCTCATCCCCAGGGACAGCCTGCATCCAATGACTGGTTGATTCGAGTCCAAAGGTCCAACCCCCTTGCCACAATTGCAGACATCTCTAAATGGCCATCCCAGCTTCAGAGCTCCCTGGGAGATTGGCTGAGGTCACTGTTGAAACTGTATGTATCACCATTCAACTTCTGCAGCATCCTTGTTCTCTTGCTCCCTCTCAAGTGTTGTTGAGATGACTCCCCAGTAAGCTTCCAAAGGCAAATCTCAGATTCAGTACCTGTTTCCTGAGGAACTCAACTTGCAACATGAAACTAGCCAAGCTTCTCAATTTTCCAATCTGTTGCACCAGCCTCACATGACCATCTCATCTAAAGCCTTGCTGGGTTTCTCCTTCCCTCAGTAGAGACCCTCTGCAAGAACAAAGCCAGATCCTTAGTCTATGTCCAGAATCGGTAAATACCCCCAGCAAACAAAAAGGCCACTCACCTCAGGAGAGCTCCTTCCTCTCTGGAATTTCTATTCATCTAGTCCTTGCTGCTTTCACAGCTCTCATATGTCTTTAAACATATGATTTTTGTAATTTATCCATATTTTTCTGGATGTTGCAGGGAGGGTGTTGGGCTGCCATGACCTACTACATCCTATCTAGAAGTGGAAGTCTCTAGACACAGATTTTCAAAATTCCAAATGATACTAACTTTTTTTCCCTAACTTAATTGTAGTCAGAAAACTTACTTGTGTTATTCAAATATTTTAGAATTTTGATGAAATTATTTATGATCTAATATATAGTCAAATTTAATAAAATATTTCATGTACTCTTAAAAAAATATGGATTCTCACTGTTGGATGCAATGCCCTCTTATGTTCATGGGATCAAACTTGTTAATTGTTTTGTTCAAATCTATAGCCTTACTGATTTTTGTCTACTTCATCTGCTTCTGGAAGAAAAATAGTAAAACTTAACACTATGGTAAACTTGTCTATTTTCCTTGTAGTTCTCTCCATATTTGCTTTATGGATTTTGAACCAATGTTATTTGATACATAAAATTTAGAATTGTTATAACTTCCTGGTGAATTGAAACTTTTGAAACTTTAAGTAATGATTTTCTTTATCTCTAGTAACGCCTTTGCTTCTACTTTTACTAATATTAAAACAGCTATACCATCTTGCTTAGTTTGTCTCTGTCTCTCTCCTATAATTCATTATTTAGATGTTTAAGTTCTTGTACTAGTTGGAGAATGGTGAACACTGACAAATTATTTCTCCCAGAGAACTACATTCCCAGACACTATGAATATATGGTTGAACTAACACAAATACATACCACCATTTTATCAATTACATAATAAAACAAAGTATCAAATATCCAACTATTAAGTTACACAGTTCAAAATCATATAAAATATTAGATGTCTGATCAGTTCATTAGTAGAAATCCTCTTCTGTTTTGGTTGGAAAGACAAAGAAAAAAATATCACACTTAAAACAAAAATAATAGTTAATAACTTCCAATAGGTACGGCGAAGAATTATAAGAACTTCAGAAATTTTTGAAATATTTTTGCTACAAAGTATCTTTACCTTTAAAGTTTACTAAATAAAAGGACCTATTCTGTACATCCTGCACAAGACAAAGAGAACATGGAATTTCTAGTATGGAATCCTAAAAATATTCCATAGCCTCTTTCCATTCTGTCTTCAGGCCCTCCCCTCTAAAACTGCATCCCAAGTGTAAACAAAGTAACTGTTAGGCTTTTTTGTCTGAAGATATTACACACATATGCTTCTGTAAGATGTATATTTTACATGAACTTTCAACCAGAGATGTGTGATTTTTTTCAAACTGTAGGTTTTCATAACAGCACAAAATGAGATTTATGGAAAGGCATTAAATAATCACCATAAGTCTTGGTAAGAATTCAACAAAATCACTTGTTACACAAACCTGATGTATACTGGTACACGTGTGGGGTGGTAAACATAAAGGAGCAAATAACCATATAGGTCTTACTTGCAATGTTTGAGATGACTGGAGGAATAAACCACATATGGTTTACAGTGCTGTTCCTAATTCCTAGGATTTTAATTCTGTATGATACTAAAAATATACAAGTACTGTGCTGAGTATTTTGGCACCTAATCTCTCAATTTCTTATATATTGTTTCTGGCATGGGGATAGTAGTAAGCCAAACAGAGAGGCTGCAATTCTGTCAAGCTTGTGGCTTTTCAGTATTCCTATGGAAGCTTCGTTAGACTTGTCATTCATTAAGCCTATTATGTTGGCTAATATGTACGATAAATTAAGTCCTGCCTCAAGTTTGACTTCCAAGGCAACAGCATGAGGCAGCCAAGTTTTATTGAATGCAACAGTTGTTTCTATGACCACTAGAGCCTTTGAAGCGCAGCCGCATTTTAGAACGGTATTTCTCCAAATACAAAAGTTGCTTACTGTTAAAAGCTCCACGCCGCTTTTGTCTTATAAACTGTACTGCATCTTCATTTTTCATTCCACCTTCAATTAGTGCCAGGGCAACAAGCACTGGAGTTCTCCCAAGACCTGCAACACAGTGAACAGCAATGCAACAACCAGGTTCTTCATGAAATTTAATGTTTAAAAGACTTAACCAGTCATCAACAATCTGGTTAGAGGGTGATGAACCATCATCAAAGGGCCAATCCAGAACCTGGATACCTTCTTTCTCCACAACAGCAGTGTCATAAGTTGCTTCACACACTCTTACTGTTGTGGTAACTCCGTATCTCTTAAGGTCCTCTATAAATTTGTTTAAGGTTGCACTGGTTGGATTGTGTGTAATAAGAAATCTCATGTTCCTGTATGTGACCTCCACAAGGGGCTGGGCCGTTCAGTGGAGCCATGTTAATTTAGTTTAAAAAAAAAACAACAAAAAAAACTCGATACGGTTACGAAAAAAAAAAATTAAATTTTTGAATGCAGAAATGATGTAAAGAAACTGAAATCTACTCCAATATGCCCCACTCGAAATTCTCAATGCTCTGGATATGCAATTGGGAGTTACAGGAAATGAAATGAACCTCCTAACAAGAAGCCATCCTTCAGTTCAGTAATACTGAGTCAATGGAAAGAAAGAGCACAGAGGTTTACCCCATCCAGGTCGTAATTCTTGTAAAATGCTCTCATGATTTCAATCCCACACTTCTGTGTCCAGGATGACCGCGCCTATGGGGGCTTCCTGGTGGAGTAGCAATGAATTTCTACAGTTCACTTGTCCTCATAAAGGTCGTGCTGTGCCTGGCAGTACTCTCCGGGGCCCTTCAGATACTCCATAAATGCGTGACCAAGAACACCACAGGAAGGAGTTAGCTTACTCATTAAAGACTGTGGCCTAATCATACAGCCGGTTCCGTGGCACAGGCGGCGGTGGCGTCGGCTGCTGAGAAGGGAGCTGTAGTGATCGCCGCGGAGCGGCGGCTGCGACGGAGCTCCGAGCTCTAGCGAGCGCCTGCCTCGGGAGAGCCAATCCGCGCGCGCCGAAGCTCTCTTGCGTCCCAAGCCCAGCCTTTTATAGCCGGCGTGACGTGCGTCCTCTTCGCCAATCGCGGCGGGGCGGGCCAAGAACCTGAGAGCGAGGGCGTGGGGCCCGCCCCTCGCAGACGTCACCACGGCCGCCGCGGGGAGTGAGGTGGTTGGCGTAGGGAGAAGGGCTGCGGCTTGAGCCTTCTCGCCTCCCCGCTTCCTGCTGGGGAGGAAAGAGTCTGAGGACGTACTTGAGGATGGGAATGGTGGGGGGACAAAGCCTGGAAGAGGCTGAAGAGAGACGGAGTGGGGCCAAAACGGGCGGGAAAGGGAAGGTAGTGGAAGAATTCCGCCCATTGACTCTGCTATGTCTTCCTCCACCGGCTTCGTGTTTCAGACGTGTCATATTGCTAGGCTTTTTTTCAATTCGGTCTGACCAACTTTGTCCTTACTGAAGAACTTCGTCCATTTACATTATTTTATTACATTATATTGTCTTATTATTTTATATTACAATGTTATTGCTATCTCTGCATCTGTTTTTGCTCATATTTTGTGCTAGTTGACCTATGTCTATATTTCTTTTTTTATCTTTTGATTTCTTTTGGATTAAGATTTTTCCTCCCCTAAATCCATATTTTCCTTCCACTGTTTTGGAAATTTGTAATTGTGGTTAAAACTTCTTAGCAGTTATTATAGTTTAGACACTGTTCTAAATCTAAATAGGTTTACATAATTTCATTTGATACAACAACCCTATGAATTAGATGCTAGTATTATTTCCATTGTTCTGATGAAAAAAACTTTTAAACCCTGGGCACAGAAAAGTTATTTGCCCAAGGTCACATGGCTAGTGATTGGCAGGGCTGAGATTGGAATTCTGGAATTCTGGATCTAGAGTCTCTCTCTAATATGTATGTCTTATTATATACCTTATTTCTATACTTTCAGTACTTAAATGGCTTAGAAAAATTCAAACATTCAAAATCTTTTCCCGGGACTTCCCTGGTGGTCCAGTGGTTAAGAATCCACCTCCCAACGCAGAGGACATGGGTTCAATCCCTGGTCGGGGAACTAAGATCCCACGTGCCGTGGGGCAACTAAGCCTGCGCACTCTAGAGCCCACGCACCGCAACTACTGAGCCCACGTGCTGTGGAGCCCATGCACCAGAACTAGAGAGTCCCACATGCCACAACTACTGAGCCCGCGTGCTCTAGGGCAGCTCGCCACAACTAGAGAGAAGCCTACATGCCTCAATGAAGAGCCCACATGCCACAACGAAGATCCCGCATGCTGCAACTAAGACCCAACGCAGCCAAATAAATTTTTTTAAAAATCTTTTCCCACCTCTTGAAGGAACTCAACATGCTTTAACTATTAATGTTGTCAAGTAATTTTTAACCCCACAAATTACACTGTTTATAAAAATCAGTGTTTGTTTAAATTTGCCCAATATGTCAGCAATTTCTTTGCTCGCTATTTCTTCTTGCATCTCAACTCTTTCTTCTAAGATTATTCTCCCTTATCTAAGAGCATCTTTTGGAGGTTCCTTTAGTTCCTATTACATGATCAACTTTGATATTTTATATAATCTTGAAAATATGCATTCTCTCACTGTTGAAAAATACATTTTATTGTTGGTAGACTTGCTTTTTCTTTTCTTTTAATAAACTTTTTTTTCTGAAATTCTTTTATTTTGCTTTCATTTCTAATAGTTCCACTGAGTACACAATTCTACATTGACATTTATTTTCTCAGCCCTTTGAAGATATTCCTTGTCTTCAGGTTTCCTTTCTAACAGCTTTAGAATTTTCTAAAATGTCTAGACTTTGTTTCCTGGCCTATACTTGGCCCATAACAATAAAGCCCTATTTCTTCCTTTTTTCCTCTTCCTTCCTTCTTTGCTCTTCTTTCTTCCATCCTTCATTTCTTCTTTAATAACTCAGTCCACTACATGGAGGGGAGCAAGGTAGTTGTCTGTGCAGTAGGTGCGGATACAGAAGATACTGGAGTTGGGGGAGAGGGTGAGGAGGACATTCAAGCAAGGGGGGGGGGTTGGTAGTTGCAGCCTAGTACCAGCTGTCAGAGCCCAAGCAGGGTGCAGAGGACACGTACATAGAGGGACAGCAGTGGTGATCAGAGATTACATAAGGGTTTATCCAGTAAGATTACGTAAGAGTGTATCCAGTAATACATTGAGAATAATGGGAATCAGGCACCTCACTGTCAGACAGGAGTTACAAATATGGAAAGGGAAAAAATGTACAATTAGTTGTAGGAGTTTGGGTTGGAATTGGTTGTATCTCTGTGAAGTCATCATTTCAATATATAGATATAGAAATATAGATGAGTATGAGTGTGTGTGTGTGTGTGTGTAAATTCCTCAGCTTTATCTACAGAGAGCAGAGAGGGCCTGAAGCAATGACAACCCAATAGCAAAGATGAGAACAATAGCACTCAGATCATGGTTTGTTAATACCATTCTCCATTAAAAAAGTCTCCTTGGGCACAAGAGGGAAAAGATATGGGGATATATGTATATGTATAACTGATTCACTTTGTTATAAAGCAGAAACTAACACACCATTGTAAAGCAATTATACTCCAATAAAGATGTTAAAAAAAAAAATCTCCTTGGGGAGATGGCTGATTCCAGAGGTAGGGCAGAAAAAAATATGAGTAGCCTGGAACATCTTAATATGACAAAGTTATGGAAGTGTTCAAAAAACGATAGAAATATGACAAAAGGACATAGACCAAAAAGAGCACAGACCAAAGGAGGCTAAAGAAACCTGACAACTAAATGAAATACGGTATCCTAGATGGGATCTTGGAACAGCAAAAGGACATTAGGGTAAAACAAGTGAAACCTGAATAAAGTGTGAAGTTTAATTAATGGTAAACTACCAATGTTGATTCCTTAGTTATGAAAGATGTATCATAGAAACAGATGTTAACAATGGGGGAAACTGGGTGAGGAGTGCACAAGGAACTCTCTAAAACCATTCTAAGTTTTTTTTTTTAACTATTTAAAACAAAACAAAAAACATAGAAGCCAGCTTAAAGAGCTCCCACTGATCACGATTTTTATATCAATGATAGGACTGGATTATTAGTCATTGAATAAGTAAGTAAATAAATAATAAGTCTATACTGCTATAAATAAATAAATAGGGAGAAGAAGACACTTTGCCTTATAGTAGAATGCCAGCTAATAAAGTAGCAGCAATGGTGAAATTAGAAAAGTCTATATGTAGCAATCATCATCATAATTATGCATTTAGCAAAGAAACATCAATAGATGCTAAAACTAGTGGATGAAACTCGATGAGGAATGGGATATTACTTTCAAAATACCTACCATGAAATGCCAATTAGTTACAAAAGAAAAAAAACAACTTGATAGTGGTAAACCTGGCAAGCATCACTTAATCAAATGATCAAAGTTATCGTGACCAGTAATGGGACAGACTGAACTGCGTACCACCTGATATAATGGAGTGCAAGGAACCTAGCATCACATCTGTGATATTCCTGAAAAAAAAAAATACATTACTGGAATTTTACCATGATGGAAAATCATACATCCAAATGGAAGGACTGAAATCTTCAAAAGTGTCAGCCATGAAAGTCAAGTAAAGGCTGAGGACTGTTCCACATTGAAGGAGATTAGAAAATAATATCAGCTAAATGTTACACATGATCATAGATTGGATCTTTTTGCTTAAAAGGACATTACTGGGACAACTGGCAAAATTTTAATTGAGTTTTTGGATTGTATGGTAAATGAGTGTTAATTTTCTGATTTGGGTGGTTATATTGTGGTTTTATGGGAGAATATCCTTATTTGTAAGGCATTATGCTCTAAAGTATTCAGAAGTGATAGGGCATATGTCAGCAACTTGCTCTTACTTAGTTCTGCGGATGGGGGGGGTGATATTTTTACCATTCTTTTATCTTCCCTGTAAGTTTGAAATTATTTCAAAAATAAAAATTTATCTCTAGCATTAATTTAAAAGGCTTTGATCATAGGTAATTGGCTGATGCTTGCTTCTCTGAATTCCCACTTTGTGTTTGCCTCTAGAGACTTCTTTTGCAGCTTTACATTTTTTTAAGATTTTAAAAAATATCTTAGCTAGCATTGTTAGGTATTTTGTAGATTCTTCCCCCCAAAATTTCAGGATATGGCAGACTGGCAGTTGTCCACTACCATCCATTTCCCTCATATTTAGTACCAGCATTCCCTGAGTATTTCACTACACACACGGCCACCAAGCTAGAGACTTCATTCCCCAAGCTCCCTTGCAGCATGGTGTGGCCATGTGATTAAATTTTGGCCAATGGGACGTGGACAGAAATAATGGTACCACTTCCAGGTTATACTACTTTAAAAAAAAAAAAAAAAAAAGCACACTTGCTCCCCTGCCCTTTTCTTCCTACTTGCTAGTTAGGAGATGATACCTGGAGCAGTTGCCTTGACCCAGTGGTGGAAACCACAGGAGAAGCTAGTAGAGCCACCCTACTGTCTGGGTCTATGTACTTCTAGACTGTTTCTTGAGAGAAAAAGGCACTTCTGTCTTGGTTAAGCTACTAGTATTTGATCTCTGTTAAAGTGCTATCCTAACTAATAAAATATAAATGAAAGGACTGAGGTACCACCTGATTTGGGGAAAAGGGGAAATGAAGAAAAATAAAGACTCAAAACCAAAATAAAATGCTTCTGGTGCTGGCCAAGATGGAGTAAGGGCACTACAGCATTTCTCTTCAACTGATGTAACTGAACAGATTATAAAAAGCAACTACCTGAGGACTCTGAAAAGGAAACACTCGCAGGGGGATTGTTTAAATAAATCAAAACCTGAAGAATGACTGGCATAGTGACGAATTTACTGGTGAATTTATTCCTCTTCTGGTTTGACCTGAGGGCAACCTAAGATCCAGAACGACACAGAAAGCCTAAACTCAAGAGAAACCCCCTCTTTCTAGCCAGAGAAGCAGGAAAAGGGTTCCGTATGAGCTAGAGTATAGAGGGAAAGCCCTTTTTTCCCTTTTCTCCCCCTCCCTGGTATGCCCCAAGACCAACTGCAGTCACAAAGCTGCACAGTGGCAGCAGGAATAGCAGTGGTGGTAGCATTCAAGCACCATATTTTCCATCAGATTCTCAAGACCCTGAGAGGTCCTGTCTTCCTGGCCAGAGGAAGCAGGGAAAGGGACCCCCCTGGTCAGACGAGTGTGGGAGGAATCTCTGTTATTTGTTTCTGTCTTGTCATCCACTAGCTCCCCTTTGAGAGAGTGAAGGGAGCTAAAACTCCAAGAAAAACTCTGGCTTTAAAGCCAGACGACTGGGAATAAGAGACTGGAGAATGTGAAAGGAATTCCAGAGAGGAGAAAGCTGGAGAAAGAGATCCCCTAATTCTGTGTACGAATCACTACAAGTCTCAGGTTTACTCCCAAGCGGCACACATGAAAAACAGATCCAAAGAAACACAGACTTTGAGAATTGAACTGACATCACAACTACTACCCACAGAAGGTGAGATAGCACTTGCATCCTGAACGTCAAGATTTTGCTTGCTCTAAATAAATACTTAATAAATAAATAAATAAAAGATCAACATTCTCCAGCAGATTTTAACAAGGTGGGGCAAATAGTTACCTTAGTTTCTTGGGGTACCTCAGAACAAGACGGTCTGGTTACGAAAAGATCGGGCCTAAACATTCCTCAATCCCCTGGTCGAATAGCATTATAATACTATCTTAACCACTAATGAATTCCAGCAAACTATGAAGTACTGTGAGAGAGAAGAATTAGGTTAAAACTGTGTTTATCAAACTGAAAATTATCTATTTACAGTAGTAGATTGTTAAATCAATTTTGTTCAGTCTAATCAGAAATTATTTTATGAAATAAAATAGAAATTATCCAAATGCATTGCTGATGGGTAAATATAACCCTGTAAAACTTTTGTCTCAATTACACGTGTGGGCATAGGTCCTGTGTTTCAGTATGAAATGTATTTCCTTTACTGAGTCTTACTCAAAAAGTTTTGAAAACTACTGGAGTATGTGCTTTCTAACAGCCATTCCAATTCTCATCTCACTATTTTTATGAAGAATCAAAAAGGAAGGCAAAAGTGGACATAGTTCTCTAGAACTGAAAGGGCATTTTCAAAAGCAAAAAGTCCTTCACTTTGCTCACTTTTGATAACTTGAGCTTGTTGTAACATTGAAGGAAAGCCATCTAGAGCAGGAGTTCTTAACCTGTGGTCCAGGTGATCTAGGAAAACACTAATTACATGCAAAATATTGTATATGAAAATGTGCATACTTTTAGGAAAGAGTCCATATTTTCCATCAGATTCTCAAAAGAGTCCATGACTGTCCAAAACATTAAAAACCACTGAAACTGGGAATCCTTTGATACATTAAGCTGGTCTGGCAGTGCCGTAGTTCCAGAAACGACAGAGCTTGCTGATAGTAATTCAAAGTGATTTAGAAAAAGACATTCTAATTTGAGTCTGGCCTCATAACAAGTTTGAGCTAAAACAATATTAGCAGTTAAGATCAGTGAAAAAGATATCAAATTAGGAAGACTTGCTCAAAAAAAAAAAAAAAAAAAGACTGCATTCTTTACTGTATGAAATCAACTGTTTTAATGAAAGACTGTAATAAAATTTGATTCTTAAAATTGTTGAATGATTTTTTAAAATTAGGTTTTATAACCTAACTCACATAACCATGTCTCCATCTTAGCGTCAATAGACAGGAGCACAGGGCTTTTTTTTTTTTTTCTGGCTGAACGGCATGCGGGAATCTTAGTTCCACAACCAGGGATCGAACCCAGGCCCTCTGCAGTGGAAGCATGGCGTCTTAACCACTGGACCTCTGGGGAAGTCCGAGCACAGGGCCTTGACATCTGTTGCCACGACCCCTTGTCACTCTTCACCTAGCTATTTCCTATTTCTCCTTAAAAACTCAGCTTAGGCCTCATCTTTTCCAAAAGCTTTCCCTGTCAGGCTAACCTGAATGCAAGGACTCCACCTTACTCTTCCATAGCAAGAAATGCAAAGCGCTATCAGGTATCTACCTTGTTACAGGGAGATTTTCTAGTCACATCTCCCCTCTGCACTACATGGTGAATGCTCTGAAGGCAGGCAGGGACTGATGAGGTCTTAATCTCCAGGTCACTAGCTTGGTGCCTGGCACACAGTAAGAGTCAGTAC